>NC_138655.1:2070880-2778380 GCF_964273445.1 Streptopelia decaocto | reverse complement strand
TTTCAAATGTACCCAAAATCTGTTCTTTATGTAGAAAGCTCACTAAGAGAACAACAACAACACCAGCTTTGGAGTCAAATCCCAGTGGAACGTGCAAGCAGGCAAACAGATGGTAGGAACTAATTTTGTTTAAATAATTAGTAATATTAATAGGTAAGTTGATAGAAGAAGGGCATTAGAGGACGTGGATAGATGCATGGGTGGCTGGCTGGATGCACAGGAATGAGAGATGTGTCTAAAATAAGAAAGATGTTACCTTATTTGTGGCCCATGAGACACTGCCTCACACAAAAGGTTTGTGTCGATGTTCCAGAGCCTTTGCTTGATGACATATAAATTCTGCCTGCAATGCCATCTTGGACACACATAGCAAAGGTTTCTGGCTGACATTTTAAGAAATGAAGTAAGGAAATATTTCAAATAGTCCTTTTCTTTTAATTAAGAAATAGTTTGTTTGCATCACTGCAGGAGCACAAGCAATAAATGAGGTTTCTGTGTGCAGATCATTGCACATTGCACAAACTTTGCTTTTTCAGCCCTCTAGTGGAAATGTAGCTGGTATGAGGAAAGGTTTCTCATCCTGATAGAAACAGTATTTGATGGGATCTGCCTGAACAGCCTTTTCAGTGCATGCTGCAGCTCCTTCCCACTTCTCACCTCCAAAGGTGTACCAGGGTTTTTGCGCATGAGCTGCACACTCATGTTCCTTTCTGCTTTTTTGCATGCATGCATCACCGTGGTTGCACATCTTGTGGATCCACGTGCATGACAACACATGGATGTGTTGGCAGACGTGCCCATGTATTGGAATCCATGTGAAAGTCTGTGTGATTTGGGATTAAGCAAGTGAAGTTTCCTATAAGCCTTTGCTAGCAGCTGTTCACAGGAGCAGTACAATGTAAAATAGTTTTGATGTTTAATCTTCTTAGAAGTTATACTAGGACCCCAGTAATAATTGGAATATAAATATCTTTTATAGAGCCTGCAAAATATTGGTGAGAAGGGGAAACATGTAAAAATTGAGTTAGTGATGTAGGGAAAATCAAAGAATTAGTTATACGATGTGGAGGAAACATGGAAAGAATGAAAATGAAAGGACTCTGCTTCTAAGCTAATAGTGCTGATGGATGAAATACCACTGATGTAACACATCCCATCTTGTTATGCCTCTGCTGTAAGGCAAACGGAGCTTGAACAGCCTCCCTCCCCCAGAGTACAAATAAGAGAGATTTAATTCAAACAAAAGCTGCTGAGGACAAGTGAGAGGAAGAGATACAGTGGAAACTGGGGAAGGAAAAAAACAAAAGGAGATAGGCAGGCAGTGTTAAATGAACAGATAACACACTGGCAGTGGGATACTTATGCAGCGGTTAATTACCAGGAGAAGAGGGAAGTAGTCTCTGCTAGGGAACGGCAGCCAAAAGTTGACTTTACTGGCAGATGTGATTGTCCCCAGGCCATTCTGCTTCAATTTCACCATTGTGAGAAAATCAGAAGCATCACTTGAACCTGCCAGCATGTCCCTTCTCCCACCCTACTCTCTGACCATCTCTCCTTGGCTTAACGCTCTATGAAGAGTTGATTTGCCACAGGGTATTCAAGGCACCACCTCAACATGAGAAATTAACAGGATTTGTGTTTGAAATACAAATTTTATCCAGATGGAATGACGCAGGCTGGACTGAAGGCATTTAAGACAAGTAAAAATGCAAAGAACAATGTCTGAAGAAATTATATTGATGATAATGTTGCTGATAATGACCTATCATCACAACATCATTGCTGCAGATGCTGTAGAGAGCAAAGAGCCCTGTGTCCTTACATGAAACATCTGGCACATGCCATGGTCTGTCTGCAACACCACATGAAGACAGGAGTCATGAGGAGGAGGATGCTGGCTGTTTAGACTCTTTCTCTCTCTCTCTCTCTCTGAATTTTGCCATTGTCTAAGGGAAAAAAGAACACCCACAGTCTCCTTGGTTGACCTGCCTGTGTCTCTTGCAGAGCCTAGAATTACTGCAAGCTCAATGAAATCCTTCTTTTTAATTGTAAATTGACAGCAGTCTCAGCAGAAATGAGCATAATAGAGATAGTTTCCCTCTATGCAACTGCCAGGGATTTAAGAAGCAGTGCATTTTGTGTCACTAACACCCACCAGGTCTGCTTTCCTCCCAGACAGATCTGTGTCCAGGCAGGCTGTAAACAGTAGCTAATTGGCATCGTTAACTCAAACACTGGTCTATCCCAGCAAACCAGCACGGAGTCTGTCAACAGCCTAATAAGAGTGAAAGATGTTTTAATACCAGCTCAGAGCAACAGTGCAGATGCCATAGGTGGTGGTTTTTGTGTGTGTATTTGTGGTTTTTTTTAATACCTTTCCTTTGTTATTTTTTTTTTCTTGTTATCAGTCTCTCTCTGTGTCTCCTATTGTTCCATTGTTCTTTTGATGTTTTATGCACTTTCTTTGGTTTTAATTTGAACCATCTGCCTATGAAGGTCCTGCCCCTTTCCACCACAGCTTGCCTTTAGATAAGATGCTGATCTTTTGTACTTCCATGCCAGGGTTCCTGGAACAAAAGTTTAATTGTAAACCTCAGAATCATAACCTTGGTTTAAAGCTTAAGGTTTTCCCAGTGCAAAGGCAGTTCACAGTTTGTGTTTCCTCTAAGGGGACTGGGGTAAATGGTTCTCTGCAGGGTAGGCAATTCAGGCTGTACTACAACAGGGAAACATCAGGTCGAGGAGTATCCTCTGAGAGGTAATTTAGGAAAAATCACAAGCTGCGTGTTTCCTTCCATTTCTCTCTGGTAGTCCTGCCCAGGACAGGACTTGGTACAGCACTCTGGTATTAGAGATATTCAACAGTTGTCTGTACATTGTCCTGGGCAACCTGCCCCAGATGATCTTGTCTGAGCAGGGGGGTTGGACAAGACAAACTCCAGATGTCTTTGCCAACACCAACCATTCTCTGAGTCTGTGACCACAACTAATGCCACAGCTTTATCTCTTCTTTAGCAATACTGTGATGAGAAAGACTGGGCTGCTGACCCTTTGCTTATAAAGGGATTGGGTTAAAAGGGTGTTACACATCTTTCAGCAAAACTATCCATTCTCAATCCAGAAAGGAGAGGTTGGTTTGTGAAAGGAGAAGGTGCAGATCAAGTCCTAGTTGAGTTGGGGGTCTTCCTGTCAGTTTTGATTGATATTCCATGTCAGAAAAGACATAAAAGAACTTAGAAAGAGAAGCCATATGCCTCTTTCTTCCTTCCCCCGTGCATCTCTGATAGGATAGACTGGACTACAAAGTCTACAAAGATGATAAAGGGTCTGGAGCATGTTATGAGGAAAGTCTGAGAGAGCTGGGTCTGTTCAGTCTGGAGAAAAGAAGCTCAGAGGGGATCTCATCAATGTTTATAAATATCTCAAGGGTGGGTGTCAAGGGGATGGACCGAACACTTTTCAGTGGTATCCAATAACAGGATGAGGGGCAATGGGGACAGACTGAAGTACAGGGGGTTCCATCTAAACACGAGGAGAAACTTCTTTCCTTTGAGGGTGTCAGAGCCCTGGAATAGGCTGCCCAGAGAGGTTGTGGAGTTTCCTTCTCTGGGAGATATTCAAAACCTGCCTGGACACATTAATGTGTGACCTTCTCTAGGTGAACCTGCCTTAGCAGGTGGGCTGAACTAGATGAACTCCAGAGGTCCCTTCCAATACCAACTATTCTCTTTCTTTGTGATTCCGTGACTCTAGAAAAAAAAAAAAAATGATTTGGTGACTTGTCATAGAGACCTATCACAGAAATTATGACACTGATCTAAATGGAGAATAGTTGAAAACGAGATGTGGAAACAGCAGAAGGAGCAAAGGACAGAAAGGCTGTAAGGATGGCAAGTACTGGTGACACCTAGGTTACCAGGCCATTTGAATCTCAGCCTTAAACAAGCTTCTTTGGAAACTCACATCAGGAGATAAAGGAGTAAATCCTGATGACTTGGATCCTGATGCCTCTCACATCCTGCAGGAGACAAAAAAAGAATATCTAAACCCATTGTATGGTCATCTACCCAAGAAGGACCCAAGAGATGAGAGCTGTGTGCTATGATTGACATCCCTTGTCCTCTGTGTTGTCATGGGCAGAGCAGCTGGATGCAAACATTTTTGTGTCTTGCATGCTGGACAGCTTATAGAGACAAGATGATTATGCATTTGTGCATACAAGAGTGTAAAATAGTGAAATTAACTTGTTGGTTTTTTTCTTTACCTCTCCTCTCCCATAAAGTCTCACATTGAGTGGTTTCAATAGTTGCAATCTAATGACTCATACTTGAAGGTACCATTCATGACCTCTAATTCCCATTTAGTCCCTAGAGGAGCAGGAGATGAGTGCCACTGTGTGTCACTACACTTCCAGAGTCCATACGTATTTCCAAAATTTTTAGGTATTGCTGAAGGTTTAAGAAAACTCATAAGAACACCAAGTAAATTTTGTGAACTGGCTAACAACTCCGCACACAACACCAATTCTCCACTATGACTTAGTTGATTTATGTCTCTGATTCAGTTATGAAACTATTTGCTTTCCTCTTTGTCTTGACGCATTATCTGCTCTTTATTGAGTAGCCAAGCACAGTGTCAATGTACAGTTTATCCTGACAGTGCTGTATTGAAAAAAGTGCCAGTATACCCATTTACAAGGGGAAAATCGAAACACAGAGAGACGCTTGGTTACACAAGGTGTCTTTCAGAGAGCTAAAAAGTGGAACCAGGTCCACAAATCCCAGAGCATTTGAGATGTATTCAAGTTTATTTTCAATTCATTAGCTCAAGTATCAGAGTATTAACTGAGCCAGGGTGGAACGAAGCATGAGCTAATTTATCCTTCTTGTGGGATTTTGTAGATGCTGTTAGCTTTGTGCTGCATGGCTGGTTTAAGCCACCTCTGATATCTCTGTGCACCATGAGAGTCCTGAAGCTTTTATCTATTGCTCCATCCAGTGCTCATCTCTCTCTTCTTCAAGGCAGGGCTATGACCTTGGAGACCCATGCAACAAAAAATTAATTCTGTTTAGGATCTTTCCTGACATGTCTTAAGAGAAGCTATTCCTGTTTCAGCTGAATATCCCTCACAATTCTGAGGAATCAGAGTGTTATTTTTAAAAAAATCAGTAAAAAGGTAGAATAATAGTACAACACAATAAGTTATTTTACACTAGGCAGGGTAAGAATAGTATTCCTGCACAAAAGGAAGTCGGTGTGTAAGTAAATGTTTAACCAGCTGATAATTCTGACAGTGCAACTTTCCTAAAAATTAAAACAAAACAAAACAAAAAAAAAAAAGTGACAAAGTGGGGAGTTTCAAATTAAATGAGAATGCAGAGAAAGAAAGAAGATGATGGAATTATGCTGTCATCTCCCTCAAAATAAGGAAAAAAACAAGCAATTTTGAAATGTAATGTTTAGGAGAGGTGTCTGTTTTATGATTTCAACTAATAATCACAATATGCCAGCAATTTCAAACGATTATTGAATGTTAGCTAGTTATTGAAAGAAATAATGAAAAATAAAAATTTTTAGATATGGGCTGATCAATTTGGAGTCATATGGATTTTAATTAACATTCACCAGTATGTCTTTAATCTCAGCTCTTGTCAACTACATAAGAAAAAAAAAAAAGTGATTTGTACCAAGTTAACACATAAAGATGAGGAATGCTGCACAGTTAGTGATACTGTATGTACCTCAGAGGAGGTATTAATTTAAAACTGCAAAACAATCTGAGATCCAGAAGTGGAAGGCATCATGTAAGTGTATAAGTGCTCGTGCACATACAAAATATGTAGACAAACACACAATTTTGAAAAGATCGGTAAAGTAGTAAAAAGCAGTAAAAAAAAAGTAGTAAAAATAAAAAAAAAAAAAAGTAAAAATAATTTTAAAGTAGTAAATCTAAGTGAACCTATTCTGAATTACCATTCAGTGACACTGAATTGAACCTAAAACCTGCCAAAATCAGAGGGAATCTCTCCAGGGGGCTTTGGAGTTCATCCATTCAAAAGTCAACAGAAGAACTAAACCTATAGCAAGTGTTTTCCATTAAAGTAGGAAAGTGTTAGGTCCCTTGTTCATTCTAGGGTCAGAGATTTCACAGTAAGCAAGAATTATTAGTTTAATCTCATTTGACCACCTGAAAATTGTCACTCTTTCTCTATATATACATATATATGTGTATATATAATGTATATACATAATCATGCCTATACTGTCTGAATTTACAGCCACAAAGAATTTAGGTTTTTTTTTTTTGGAGGGGCGGGGGGATTAGGTCATTGAATCTCGATGAAATCAAATTATGTGGAAACTACCATCTCCCTGTGTAAGCTGTTCAAACATATAATTATTTTGTCTGTAAAATGAAAAGCAATATGCATTTTGAGCTTGCACACGTCTATTTTGCCTGTGTTAATCAGTGTTCTGATATCAAAGACAACTCATTGCAATTCTAGTGCGTTCAAGAAAAACATGCCAGGCTTACATCTCTGCAAGTGAGAGGAGAATTTTACCTTACTTGGTGAAATGCATTCCCCCCATAAGGTTGTTTTGACTTTATTTATACTAGCCCAGGGATATAAACTGGATGTGTAAACATTTACATTTAATAAATCAGACAGTCGATGCTAGTTTAAGCACTATCTTTACGCAAAGTACATCTTCTTATTAAGTCAAAATATATTATGCAATGACTATAATATGCCTCAGGTGTACTTTAAAGTGTATGTATATATATATATATGTTTTCATCCCATGCTCCGTTATTTATTGCATGTAGCAATTGCTGGTATTTCACAAACACGAGTGCCTGATACATTTTGATATCATTTATAAACATCTAATAAAACTAAAAGCTTTATAGAGGCTGCCTGGGAGGAATCTGACTGACTTCTCTCAGTCAGCTGGTTGGTGGAAAAAGACAAAAAGTGTGGTCTGATGAGTCATTAAAAAGCAATTTTGCATAGATGTGGCTTGATTATATAAGCACAAGCAATTCCAGCCTGTATTTCCAACCTTTCTGCTTGGTGGCTAATGTAAACAGCATCAAAAGAGAAAAGCTATTTCTACTTCATCAGAGCAAAGTGACCTGTTCTTCAGTACATGGGACCTGTCATTGTCTGAAATACTGCTTCTTACCCAAATCTCATCTCTTGGAGCCTGAATGTTTCCTAAACCATTCCTTAAACTGCTGGTAGAAGATACTTTGGTCTTCCAGGGAAAGGAAAGAAGTGCAAATGCAGTATTTTGTTCTACATGGGATATGCACAGCATCAGTGCAGTGCTCAGCAGAGATATCCTTGTTTGCTACTGGTCTTGCACTGGGAGCTGCTCAGCCCCATCAGACTGGAGATGTTTTCAAAGTGACCAGATTTCCCACCTTGGCATGCCTAAGTTGTGCGTACAGACCTGATGTCACCAACATCCTTCAGACACATTTCTCAGAGCCTGAGCTGATTTTATCAGCTTGTTTAAGCTTGGCCGGATGATCCCTGAACTCTTTGATACTGATCTTAAATGACAGACTTGCTAAAACAGAGATAGGTTGGACGTTAGGAAGAGGTTCTTCACCCAGAGAGTGTTGGATCACTGAAACAGGCTCCCCAGGGAGGTGTCACAGCCCCAAGCCTGACAGTGTTCAAGAAGAGACTGGACAACGTCCTCAGACACACGGTGTGAACTGTGGGGTTGTCACATGCAGGGACAGGAGTTGGACTTGAAGATCCTTGTGGGTCTCTTCCCACTCAGAACATTCTATGATTCTATGGTTCTACGTAGACAAGCACGGATGTTGGCCATGCAGTTAGTCTCTTAGCAGAGGAGTAGTTGTGGAAGTTCTCTGGGCTCAGGGACACCATGGCTCTGAATTAGGGTAACTATTCTTTTATTCCCACCTGGTGTCACTGCCAGAACAAACAGAAGAAGGTGAAATGCTTTGATATCCATATCTAGGTGGGACAAGCCCAGGGTCTGACTCAACTATTTTGCCCCTCAAGAAAAGATCTACAGTATACAAACAGTTAATATTAATAATAGATACATTTCAGCAGCAGGAATTTCTACTATCCTCTTGAGCTTTCATCTTGTCACTGTTTTTTTCTTCTTGTCTTTCTTTGTTTATTTAATCACCTAGAGAAGAAGACATCCACCCTTCACTGGTCAGAAGAGTAGAGTTTGGCAGAAAGGCTGTGTGACATACGCTGTGAGTTTCTGTGGACCACTTGTCATGGATGGGAGTTAGCCAAGCTTGGGATAAACAAGTAGTTTGACTACTTCAGAGTTGTTGAAAGAGCAACAAAAATGTGCCTGCTTCTGTCCCACTGGGGAATAGACAAGTGTTTCGTCTTGCCTGAGTGCAGACTAGAGCAGATTCCTGATCCTTTGAAGTCACTGCAAAAGCATAGATTGACGTCAGTGGAATCATCAGTGGAGTCAGGTTATCACCTCCGGGATATGGTAGTTCGGGAACAGAGCATGGCCAAAGCTTTGACAACTCCTTTAATCACTAGATTGAGCTAAGTCTGTATATACATAAGCACATTTATATATATATATATCTCCACAAAAGTAAAAAGAGCAAATGTCTTGACTACTGAATAACTCAGTGGACTGTACCTTCAAATAGGAAATCAAATTATTTTGTTCTGCATTCAAGTTTCAAGCTGAGAAAGAAATCACCTATTTCTTTCTTTCTAATCTTCCTTTTATGTACATTTAAGTGGAAGTTTAGAATGTGAACTTTTTCTTCCATCTCTTTCATGGTGTGAAGGAAACTGCTTCTGACATATCCTGTGGCTTCTGCTGATTGGTGATGAATGGTACTTAGACCGTCCATAATTTTCAGTTCATCCAGGTTTTAACCTATATCAGAGGGGTCAAGTGACAATGAATGTGTATTAAAGTGACTAGCAATGCCAGCATCAAATTAATTATCATAAAAACTTACATTTAAAAAGGTATTTGGCCTTTCTGATGACACTATCAACAGAAGCTGCCATTCACTGCCAAGCATTAGAGAAGGCACAGAAGGGCAGGGAAGACACCAAGAACTGTTCATATCTTCTATGGTTGCAATCCTTACTCAGATATTAATATCTCTGCAGACCCAGGCACATTACTGACCTGTTTCTGTTTATGGATCAAATGAGGAACAGTAGCCATCTGTGTGCAGACTTATAGGTAACAAAAGCTAGGAAGTAGGTCATCATAGTTTATGTTATAGAAAAAGAAGACTATAATTTTCATTAGTCCTTATAGCAAGTTATGCTAGATCCTCAATGTCTTCATCATTGCTGTAGTGGCTGTATTTTTGAGTAGCATGAAGCATGAATTAACATATCAGTATATCCCCTTTGTCAGTGTATCTTATTCAGGACTTCAAAAAAGGCACTGCCATACTGGAGTGGGTCCACCAGGATGGCTGGGGAAGCTGGATCATGGAATCACAGATGTCAGGGATTGGAAGGGACCTCTGAAGCTCATCCAGTCCAATCCCCCTGCCAGAGGGGGAACATCTAGACGAGGTTACACAGGAAGGCATCCAGGTGGGTTTTGACTGTCTCCAGAGAAGGAGACTCCACAACCTCCCTGGGCAGCCTGGTCGAGGCTCACCCTCACCATGAAGAAGTTTCTTCCCATATTTAAATGGAACCTCCTGTGTTCCAGTTTGTACTCATTGCCCCTTGTCCTATCATTGGTTGTCACTGAGAAGAGCCTGGCTCCATCCTCCTGACACTTACTCTTTACATATTTATAAATGTTAATAAGGTCACCCCTCAGTCTCCTCTTCTCCAAGCTAAAGAGCCCCAGCTCCCTCAGCCTTTCCTCATAAGGGAGATGCTCCACTCCCTTCATCATCTTCATGGTTCTGTGATGGACTTTCTCCAGCAGTTCTCTATCCTTCTTTAACTGAGGGGCCCAGAACTGGACAAAATATGACAGGATACACAAGGAAAAGACGGGAGACAAAGGCTTGTTCAGACAAAAGATGGAGAGCTTATTGCTGTCTGAAACTACCTAAGGGCATGATTCAGAGAAGATGGAACCCAACCTTTCTCCCCACACCAAATGAACAAGAGGCAGGAAACTAAGACTGTTGCAAGGCAGATTCACATAAGGTAACTGGGGGAAAAAAACCACTCGACATTAGAGGAGGTCAAACACTGAAACAGGTCAGACAGCGTAGAGTCTCCATCCTTGGAGATGTTAAAAATCTCTGGAAACATAATTGGGCAACCTGAACTGCTTGGCGCTGCTTGGAACAGGGGTTTGGACTAGATACATCAAAAAGTGATATCCAACCTAAATTATCCTGAAATTGTATGTAGAGGTCTCCATCTGAACTAGTCACCAAACACTTCCTTTAAAGCCAGTGAATGTTAAGGTTTGGACATAAAATCCACTGTCTGCACTGAACAGTCCTACAGTTTTTGGAACTCTAGATGTTTAGCTCAAAGAGAGGTAAAAAGGCTACACAGTAGACACCAAATGTTAAAGAATAAAACCACCATCCTTTATTTCTGTTTTTTCATTCTCCCTACACTGTCTCTGCCATCCTTCTATTTTCCAGGGATTTCTCAAAAAACTTTCCCTCCTTATCCTGTCCCACACACCTTCTCCTCCCTGCAGACACATTTAAACTCTTTCTGTCCCAGTGTTAGTATGTGTTTTGACATGTACTGATAAAGATTACGAAATGAGTTTCTACTTCCTAGTGCTGTGTCCTGAGATGATATCTCTACAGCAATAGCTGGAACAGTTTATGTAAAAAATATTTATTATCCATTTGAAATTGTCCCTCTACTCCTGAAAGATGGTTCTTTCTGCACCTATATGGACAAAGAAGCAGTGTCCTCCCTGAGTTTACAGAAAGGAAGAAAAACTCTGCTCTGAAACTCCATCCAGGGTGAGAATGTGAGGAGGAAGAAATGCCTGAAATATTATACCTTCTTATCTGCTACATCTTAGCTAGAGCTGGGGTGTTCTTCCAACTTGTCATTTCAATACATGAAGCCATGACACAGGAAAACTATAACAGGTTGATCTAATTCTCCTAGTCTTTGAATACCTTGGCATTTTTATTTAGCCTTACAAGATAGGAAAGTGATATTAATCTGCTCTCACTGCTAAGAAACCGAAGCACTGTATATTCTTCATCTGTATAACTTTGGGTGTCTGTAAATTAGTTGTCTCCCTTTGGCTAATTATCTTCATTCTCATTATAGTTAAAGACAATCTAATCAACAAATTGAATGGAGTTTAGGGCATGAATCACCCAACAAAGTGCATGTCTAGTTTAGGATAAGATAAATCTCTACAGTCACTGAGTGTACTTCCATTGCTCAGGCACCAGCGTTCACTGAAGCATTAGAGAACATCTAATACATCTACATACTTTCGGTCAACAGGACAGAGTACCAAGAGGACACCCATTTCCTCCAATGGAAGACATTTTAAGACACCTAAAATTGTGCTAGGGATGTATGATCAGGCCAACTAAGTGACTCAATAGATGACTTCCACAATATCAATAAAGAAAGTCCTGAAAGGTTAACTCAAAACTCCCAGATTTTTGTACCATGAATAATTTTCCCAAAGTTAACTCCACCACCAAAAGAGGCCAAAACCACCTAGCACTGAGAATAATGTGCAATTCACTGGTCCCTGTGATACTCAAAGGGTCTCTGAAAAGAGAGATATACATCTGAAAAAGGAATTGCCCAACTCTTAATCACTCATTACTGGAGGGAGGTCTCAAGAACAAAACTGCTCAAAAGCCTCCAGCCTTCTGGCAGGCTGTCACTCAGTGTGTGGCTGTCTAGACTGCTAACACAAGGCACTTGGTTGTCTGTTTATTTGTATTATTTATTAAGCAAATGATCTCTATGCATGGCATCTGGAAACATGCCATAAATAAGACACAGTGAAGCCTTAAATTTAACTGCTATCTACAGACAGCCATACAAATGTCCCTCAGCCTTCCCCATACTGTCCCAATTAACCTCTGCAAACAACATCCAGTGCCAAAGGACAGATGTATTGATAAGCAAGTCCTGCCTCCTGCTGTCTTCTGGAGAAGACTTGACAGAAGTCATAGACACAAAAAACCCAGATCTGCACCTCCAGGAAAAACTTTCTAATAGTGACAAGAATAGAGCACAGGAAGAGTAGATTCTATCTTACTTGAGGATTGATCAGATGACCTAAGACACCATCCATCTGTCTTGGTCTATCTATCTTTCAAATGGTGTTGAGCAAGGCTCAGAAAGTGTACTTTTCAGATAGCAGTGTTTTCCTAAGAAACCAAAATCTCTCATGACCTACAGTACAAAATCTATATCCATACATCAGGTCAGATTGGGTCCAGGTCCAGACTGAGGTCCAGACATCTCTTCTGCACCAACACTGGCTGGAGTATTTAATAATCAGATCCAGGGACTCTCCAGAAAGGGGAGAGTTTCAATGCTTTTCATTAGCACAAAATGGGTCCAAACATTCATTCATATGGTCTGTAGGCTACTTCGTTCCAAGCTCGACTTTGTAAGAACAGTTCAGGTGATGGTCCAAAAGTGTAGAAATCATTCTTCTGTAATTTTATATTGTTGGAGTGGTCCTTTTTTTTCTTTTTTTCTTTTTTTTTTTTCTTGATGGGCTAACATGCTCCCAGACTCTTCCAGGTTGTGATGCAGAGAAAGGAAATTTTTACATGTTCACTCTGTTTTTGTGGAAAAAGAGGTTCAACTTAAGACCACTCTGTGTCAGTGGTCCTTAGAATTGGAGAACAGAGCTGGAAATTTTTAGTAGAGTAGTTTAGATGTAACTTCTGAGCCTGAGCAATTGCAGGGTGAACAGCCAGATACATGGATGAAAAATAGACCATTCCTCACCTTACAGTGGAGCCTAGAAAATAAAAAACTAAGAAGGATATCTTGCTCTACAGGAAAAACAAGCAAGATAATTATTTTTCTCACTGGGAAAATTCTTAAAAAGTTTTGGACACATATAACATGACACAAGAGGTTGGAATAACATAATAAAGCAGCTCACCTAGCAAATGGTCTCCAGCACTGGAATGTGAGGCCACCAACTCCACAAATGCAGCAACTGAGAACACTTCATGACTGCACTACGAAGACTCAAAATATTTAGCTTAGGCCAATTTATGGGAAAAAATAGCATCCTGCGTTTCACCTGTCAGTGCAGCAGAAGGCCTGGATGGGAAAAGAGATGCTCAAGACAATCTATGTTGGGGTCTCATCAGTCCTCTGCCAAGGCAATTGTGCACAAAGCCAAAAAGAGATGTTTACTGGAGTCCTGAATTTAGTGACTCTGGGCTTTGTGGGGCAGGCAGTCTAGGTCAGGATTAGCGCACTTTAATGGAATTATAGGATAATTTTGGTTGGAAAAGAACTTTGAGTTCATTAAGCCCAACTGTTAATCCTACACTGCCAGGTCCGGCACTAAACCATTTCTACACATCTCTTAAACACCTCCAGGGATGGTGACTCCACTACTGCCCTGGGCAGCCTGTTCCAATGTCTGACAACCCCTTCCATTAAGGAATTTTTCCTAATATCCAATCTAAGTCTCCCCTGGTGCAACTTGAGGCCTTTTCCTATTGTCTTATTGCTTTTACTAGGGAGAAGAGATTGACCCCCTCAGCTCTAACCTCCTTTCAAGTAGTTGCAGAGAGTGAGAAGGTCTCCCCTCAGCCTCCTGTTCTCCAGGCTGAACCCCCCAGGTCCCTCAGCCATTCCCCATCATACTTGTGCTCCAGCCCCTTCCCCAGCTCTGTTTCCTTCTCTGAACTCGCTCCAGCACCTCAAGGGCTTTCTTGTAGTGAGGGTCCCAAAATAGACCCTAATAATCCAGGAGGATACTCAATAATTAATGACCCTCTGAGGATCCAGGACTGCAGTCAGACTAAGGCTCCTAGTCAGTGCAGGAGTATCAGGGCTTGAAGTAAAAGGACTTGTAATTAATGTCCTCTAAAATATGCTAATGAGTTTTCCTTGCCCTTAGACCAAAGGCAAGTGAATTAGTCAAACAGAAATGGTAGAAGAACAGGAGACAGTGTTTAAATTAAAGAAGGGAGTAGGTATGATGCTTTTATTCCACAGTAATTTAGATTACAAATCCACTCTCCCCTGGACCAGTGAGCATTTCTCTCTGCTGAGCTGCCTAATTTGTGCTTGGCTCAAAGGAGAAAGTTATTTTGTTTAATTTTTTTCTTTTCCCCTACAACTCAGGAAGCTTGGAACAGAAGAAGGTCTGGAAAGCAAGAGCCGGGTTCAGAAAGCAAAGCAAGACAACAGAGTAGCAATCAGTGAGGTAATCTCTGAAAGTAAACAGGAGCTTCTGCAATTCTTTCAATTAGTTGGTTTGAGGAAAATCAGTGGGTACAGCTAAAACATTGTCTTTTGCATCTTGAATAAATTCTCTTTGCTCCTGAGTACTTAGAGGAGGATGAAGGATGGAGTGAGTAATTGCCTGAGCAGGAAAGCAAAGAAGGGGAATGTATATTAAAACCACTGGAAAGGGAGAGATGGTATTTAGAGATACAGAGATAAAAAAAGGCAGAAAGAAAGAAAGAGCAGGATGTGATGTCCCCACAGTGAGGTCTCTGAAAAGTGAAACTGGGCATCTCTCCCTTCATTTAATTTCTTTGTCACTGTTTTCATTCTTCATGTCTTCAGAAGTCTGCAAAACGCTGTTAAGAATTTAAGCCTCAACTGGCAGCATCAGCATTAAGTTCTCCCTTTCTACTCCACTGCAAAACATCGGAAGACTACAGACCTGCAAATCCATCTTTCATTCAGCCATTTTAATTTACCATCTATTGAGTTCAGTAAACAGTTCAGTAAAAGATTGTATGGCCCTATGCTAACACTTGCAGAGATCTTGAGCTGGTAGGTCTGGATACTCTGGTCCATTAAGAGGGGTTTCATCTGGCCAGCTGTTGACATATCCACCCAAGTAAGTGATCAGACATTGGGATTTTTTTGAGTAAATTGAGAGAAATAGACACTTATAGGAGATTAGACACCTCAACAAAAGGTTGCCCTAAACTAGGGCAAATTAACCTAAAATGGTTTACAAACCAATGAGTGGCAAGCAAATTTCTCTCCTTACTATCTCCAGTGCTAGATGCAAGAACATTGTATACTTTGGTGGCATGTTCTGCTGTCACACCTTTCCTGTAGGTAACACTCCTGATTTCTCTCTCTGATTATGTAAAATAGGTCCAAAAGTCTCTCTTAGGAAAATTCCCACTTTCTTTGCCAGTTGAGGATTATAGCTGGAGAGCTCAGCTTTCCTTTAAACCAGGAGGCAGGGCAGACTGCTGAAGAGGGATAAGGTTGGGACCTGACAGCCTTGCTTGTATCCTTGGATCTATCAAGCTAATATGATGCCTGAGCTTTCTCCAATCACCTGCCCTCTCTGTGATATTGCTCTCCTTCCCTGTTTCCACTTGGAGTATTGGAATAATTACTGAGGCTGTACTCCTTTAAAGGAATAAAATCTGCTTCTTTTTTCCTTTTTTTTTCTCCTTTCTGGAGATCTGTATGGCATTGTCCACTTAATCCCACGTCTGTCTTTTTCTGGACCCAGCTTTTTGGTGTGTTTCAAAGGTATTTTTTTTTTTCTGCACATATCACTGTGCCTGGCTTGCCCACTAGATGTCATGAAATCATGAGCTCTCAGAGCAGCGGGCAAAGGGCACTTTGAGCTGTTTTACAGCAAATTGCTGGAGTTCCTCCCTGGCCATCTGCTTTCTGTAGGTAGCCCACTCGGTTGGGAACTGTGAGCAAAAGCATCAGCTGCTGCCAGCTTCAACCTATTTTCAGCTCTGAGGAATCACGACTGTTGGCTGCACTTCCAGGAACAGAAGCACTTGGCATTTTCTGTGTGTTGGTGGGTAAAGGAGCAAATGCAGAGAGAGATGAGTTTGGCTTCAGCTAACCCACTATCAAGTGTGGACAGTTCTGTATCCCCTCCAAGTCTTCATATTGGCTGCAGGAAGAAATTTATTCCCCTCATTTACAAACTGCTTGAAGAGGCAAGTGTGTTGGAAGAAAAGAAGTTGTACTTGGGACTGGTGAAAAAAACTTCCTGGAATGGCACACTTGACTCAGAGAGAAAAAAAATATTAATTTTGCAGGCTAGAGACATGACTCATACTCAGATCAAGAGATGCAGGATCTATACAGCTTCATATACAAAGGTCTTCAGAGTCTATGCATTCCTTAGAAGGTTTTAGATGCTTACCTTATTTTTCAGAACTACCCTTTCATTTTTCTTTCATTCTTCATGTAATTAGCTATCATTTATCCACTTGCATTTCTTCTAAAGAGCTGTCTTCTCTTTTGACTGGTCTTCATTCGGGCCGGGGTGGGGGTCCAGTGTGTGTAGGATACTTCTTATTGGTTGCTTAAGATAAAATGTTTGTTAGTATAGTTGGTTATTTGCTTCCAGATGTTAATTTTATTTCTTTTCTTGAAAAAAAAAAAGGAGAGGGAGAGGATTTCAGCTCTTTGGTTTTCATCTGAGGGGCTTCCATGATGGAGTTAATCAAGTTGCCTTCCAAGAAGGTAAGCTTTTTTAAGGTGAAAGCAAATTTTGTGGAGATTTGGACTAACGTCCCATACTAATGTCAGGGACAGAATGGCCAGGGATAACCTATCACCACAGCAGGACACTTTTGCCCCCCTCCCTCCTGCTGCATGGATGCACAACATTGCACCAGATAACTTTGTTCCCTTGGGCAAGGTCATTTGTTTGAGAATATCCTCTTCCAGAGGTGTTGCCACATGGGTTGGAGAGTAAGAACATCTTCCCCGAGACTCATGTTAACAGTTCAGAAAATATAAGATTTTTCTGAGCCAACAGCTTGTCAGACTCAAATAAGACATCCGTATTTCCTCTTCTGTCATTGGAAGCAAATCCTTCAGGATGTTTTGCAATGGCTTTTCCTTTCCAGCCTCTCTCTGTTGATGTTCTGGCCTAGTTTTTAAGTTAGCTTAGGCCAGAGACAAGTCCCAGGATGTGCTAGGGATGTGACCCACTGTTTTGAGGGTGAAAAGGAGGGTGGGATTTTGTCCACATGAATCAAATCTGTTTAGACACTTTTATTCAGGAATTGAGAACAGATGCCAGCTCATTTTATTTGGTCTTCTAGACCTTGGCTTGCAGTTGGAGAGATTCAGCAACAGAGGAAGAGGAGCCTAGAGATGTGATGAGACACGGTCTATGGCAGAGAGTGGTTACTGGAAGCAGAAAGCCTCTAAATCCCTTGTTGAGTGCTTGTGAAGTGATTATGAACCCCCACTGCTTGACAGCTGTGCAAAACTTTGAGCAAACCTGTGGAAGGTGAAAGTCCAATCTTCATGAGGAATCACCTGCAGCCCCTGTTCCCCCATCTAGGAAGACCCTGGGAGATGTCTACAGACAGTTCCTGCCATCCCTGTGGAGTGACAAAACCACCAGGAAGCAAGAGCTGGTCAGCAGGACCCCAGTGGCTGGGATGATTTGGCGTGAGCATCTGCAGGCAGCGTGAATGAGCCTATTTCCCTGTAAAACATCATCAGACTGAGCATCTGCCGTCTGCCCTGCATCCCTGCACATGCTGCTGCCATCCTCGCCCTTCCTGAGACGATTTCCTCTGGTTTTATCTCCTTTGAAGCCAGGAGAGGGCAGCAATGCTCACAGACAAACAAGCTAGTCCCTTGCTGCCCCCCCCTTCCCGACCCAATCCTTCTCTGGGTGTCTGACGGTGACATCCCAGTACCCCGGTCATGTCCTGATGGGCAGTAGTGTAGACAGGCACCATGCAGTAAAAAAACCTCATTATTTCACAGGGAAACTTCTGCAGCTGTTTGCACAAGGCTGTGATTTAAAGGTCCCATCTGACATTACAGGCTATGCCCCAGCAGCTTCTCCCTTATCCTGTCCTGAAGATAAGACTCTGGACACCTGTAAACAAGTGCCTTTGACTTAATTGCACCTCCTGATGGACACCTAAAGGCCTCCATGCCTTACAGAGTTAAATAATAGAATCATAGAATAGTTTGAGTTGGAAGGGACCTTTAAAGGTCATCGAGTCCAACTCACCCACCAGGAGCAGGGGCATCTTCAACCAGTTCAGGTTGCTGAATAAACCCCCTGCTTCCCCGCCACTCCAAAATAATGAATGAAAAAATAAGGCAACCTTCTGAAAATCCCTCCCTTAATAAGCATTAACTAATCAGCATCGCATATTTCTGCCTAGTAGTTGGATCATGATTTGCATGTGGACACGTCAGAAGGGAGAGTCATCTTAGAGAGACATCTGGACAATCTGGTAGTGTGGGCAAGCTTGAAATGTATGGAGTTTAACAGACAAGTGCCAGGCCCTGTACCTGGGGTGACACAACCAAAGAGCCCAGTAAAAAGGCAAGGATGTGTGTGTGTCTGGGGAGCAACCTTGCTGGAAGGGACCTAGGGGTCCTGGTGGACAAAAAGCTGAACATGAGTGAGCAGTGAGCTGCTGCACCAAGAAAGTAAGTTGGATCCTGGGCTGCATCTGCAGAGGCATAACTAGCAGAGATAGAGATGTGATTACTCCACTCTTGTCAGGCTAAACCTGGAGTACTGTGTCTGTTTCTGGTCCCCACAATTCAGGAAAAACATGGACAGTCTGGAGAGGGTCCGAAGGAGGTCCATGAAGGCTGGGGAACCTGCCCTATAGGGAAAGACTGAGGGAGTTACATCTCTTCTGCCTGGAGAACAGAAGGCTCAGGGAGGACCTCATCATGGTATTCCAGTACTTCAAGAGTGGCTACAAGGAGAACAGAGGCTCTCTCTTCACAAGGAGTCACATGGAGAAGACAAGAGGCAATAGGTACAAGTTGCACCAGGCAAGCTTTCATCTTGATATAAGAACTATTTTTTTTTACAGTGAGAAAAATCAATAATTGGAACAACATCCCCAGGGATGTGATGGAGTCCCCATCACTAGAAGTATTCAAGATACAATTGGACAGGATGGTAGTCAATCATACCTAGGTTGCCTTACCCACAAAATATTGGACCAGATGATCTTTTGATATCCCCTCCAACCTGGGTTATTCTATGATTCTGTGAGTCTATAAATATAGCTAAATGCATCCCTAAAAGCCACAGCGAGGATGATCTGTTTGCAAACACTCCTTGGGCATGTCACATCCAAACTGACCTCCTTTGGCTCATTGGCTTTCCTCTTGCATCTGGGCAGCTTGGCTGAAGATAATTCTGTAACAGAAAAAGGATATTTTTGATCAACAAAATTAGTTTGAGGACCAGCACACACCTGTGTTATCTTGGTGCAACATCTGGGGGTTCCTACAAAAGTACAATTCAATAGACTTTACATTTAAAATGGTAGTTTCTCTCTTAGACCTTCCCAAACTGATGGAGGGTAATAGTTTGACACACTCGGACTTGCAAAGTCCCAGTTATCAAAAGACAAACCCAGGCAGCTGCTGCCTCCTGATCAGCTCCAGCCAGAATGGATCTTACATGGGATACAAGGGCTATGGCCTCTCTCCTGCTTTAATACCCCACTTGCTAGACATGAGATATTTAGCACATATTGCAATTTTTGTACTGATTGGTGTGGACCCTGGAGATGTCCCTCTGAATGAATGACTTTTCTGAAGTATCTTAGCAAAAAATTCTTCACAAAAAGGGTTGTCAGGCATTGGAACAGGCTGTCCAAGGAAGTGGTAGAGTCACCATCCCTGGAGGTGTTTAAAAGATGTTAAGATGAGGTTCTTAGGGACATAGTTTAGTGCTAGAGTTAGGTTAGGTTATGGAGGGACTCGATGATCCTTCCAACCAAAATGATTCTAAGATTCTATAATCTCTCCTCCAAGGTGCCTGACCTTTGACTGTGGCTCTGCTGTTTCTCTTAGGAGGTGGTGGCTGCCCCTATCCCCTCAAGTCTCCTGCAGAATTCATGACTCATCCATCAGGATGGACATTCAGAGACTTCTTTTCCCTCTGTCCTTTGTCCAGCCAGGATGAGACAAAGTGGTACTTGCCATCATGATTGAGCAAGGGAGATCTGTAAGCGTAAAACCTGAGCTGTGGAGCTGTGCCAATCCGAAGGCAGGCAAGGTGAGAGGGAAATGGCAAATGCCTCATTGATTTCAAAACTGCTACACGATCCTGCCTGGGAAAATGTGAAGCTGTTAAAAAAAAAAAAGAAAAACCCAGCAAAAAATAGTGATGCTTTAAGAGCACGCAGCGTTGATGCGAAGTTGGCAGGTTGTTTTGTGCTGGCTGTTTATTCTTATACAAAGCAATCCAAATGTAGACCAGTTACCCAGTGGAAACTCCTTGGCATTGTATCTGCTATTCTGAGCCTCACACAGCTCATTCCTCACCAGCTGAAGGTCTGCAAAACACCTTTCTTAGTCACTGGTGTCCACCCACATCCAGATGCCACCAGTTCTCAAAGAGCTTGAGGAGCAGGGGTTGATCAGCATTGCTTTCAAGTCAACATCTAGGGCCCCTGACTTGCCCTCATGCTCTTTTTTTTTCCATATTGGTCCTTAAGCTAATAAAAGGCAGGAGAAACGTTCATTTGGTAGTAAGCTGGTATTCAATTCCATGGTGTTTGACTACCTTCTCTGGCACTGTTGTCTCCCCTGACAACAGGTCATGTCATTAAAGCCATGTCCCCATGACTGACAAAGATGAAATAGCACTTTACATTCATCAAAAGTGTGAGGATGTGTGCCAAGCTTCAGCAAATCTCTTCTGGTTCTCAACGTGGCCCATTAGCCAGGGTTCAGGACCACATGAACCATAGCCATGTAGTGGCTCTTCATTCACCAGGAATGTGGGCAGAAGCAGCTGATAATTATAGACACCCTGAAATCATTTCCTTACCAGTTTGGCAGGATGAGGGAAATTCTTTAGTAGCATAAAGTTATTAAGGATGCTGAAATGTTCCTCTGTAATGGTATATTTATAATAGTATAACTATAAATCCTCTAAAACGGTGTGTATAAATATATTTTATATATATGTATGTATAAAACTAATCATGTGAGGGATGAGAGAAGCCCCAGACTATATCAAGCTAACAAGGCTCCAAACCTTCAGCCATGCCCCTAGAGCTCCTTAGAACACCCAATCATCTTTTTTTTTTTTTTTTGCCTCTCCTCTCCTCTCCTCTCCTCTCCTCTCCTCTCCTCTCCTCTCCTCTCCTCTCCTCTCCTCTCCTCTCCTCTCCTCTCCTCTCCTCTCCTCTCCTCTCCTCTCCTCTCCTCTCCTCTCCTCTCCTCTCCTCTCCTCTCCTCTCCTCTCCTCTCCTCTCCTCTCCTCTCCTCTCCTCTCCTCTCCTCCCCTCTCCTCCCCTCTCCTCCCCTCTCCTCCCCTCTCCTCCCCTCTCCTCCCCTCTCCTCCCCTCTCCTCCCCTCTCCTCCCCTCTCCTCCCCTCTCCTCCCCTCTCCTCCCCTCTTGAGATCCTCAGAGGTGACTACACTATCAACTCACTTTCATCCTTGGGTTCCCCTCTGCAAATATTACCTCAGCCAACCTCTCCTTGGACCAGCCTGTGAAGACCCTCATCAGTACCCAGGACCATGCAACAACATCTTACCAACAAATCTCTTTAAAATATGATGCATAAATGGGAAAATCTATTTCACAGGGCTTTTTCTTTCTCACATGTATTTTTGTTAGCTACCCTTGTTACTCTCAAAGATTTATCACCTGCCTCAATTTCAGTTTCTCTGGGAATAAAACTTCATCTCATTAAATTTGAAACTGAATTTCCTCAGTCTTCTTTCTGGTCCCAGATAAACCTGGCTGTTCCCCATTGTCTCTCCCAAAGCCAACATCTGACCTTCCTCAGAGCATCTCTGGGGGACTGCTCCCTCCTGCTCTGAGCTTTAGATGAAAGCCACGTTTCTTCACACAGACACCAGCGCCTGCATATGTCAGTATCGATTCATCCAAAGACTGTTGGACAAATTCCAGCACTTTATACAGGGAAAAAAAAATATATATATATATATATTATAAGAAGAAGAATAAGAAAGGATGTGGCAGAGGTAGGTTGAAATGCCAAAAATTATTTGCTCTCTTATTTTTCTCTGCCTCTAAAATTTCTTTTTTTTTTTTTTTTTTTTTTTTTTTTATCCTTCATTCTGTTTGTGATATTACACTGATTAAGCCCTTAATGATCTAACTGCTAATCTATTGTGTGGCTTACTGATGGGTAAGCAAGCAGAGAACAGCCAACCTTAGGCCTGCCTTGCAAAGTTCTCACCACTGCCTTAATCACTGAGTTCATACAACTGACATGTAACTGTTCAGGTTGCCCCTGTATCCTGTTCAGGTTAACTAGATGGACTTTGGAGGAGAGTCCTGACTGTCCAAGGAAGTCATCCACACACCTCAAGGACAAGCTTGATAGAAGATAACTTGCTAGTCCCACGTTGCTCTCAGTGACATGCGGGGGGAATGAAGAACCTGGGGAAGTCCTCTTCAAACCTAAACAAAACAACAAGGTAAAAAAGCAGCAGCTGCAGCAATTAAAATCAAAACAATCTTTTCTATTTTTTTGAAATGTATCTGTGACCATAACTTTTATGCTGCGAGTTCTTTGAGATAAAATGTTTTTTTATGGATAGCCTTTTATATAGCACTACAGTGTTAGCATGCTGCTGGCAGTGGAAATGTTATCTGCACTTCTCAAAGCAGTAACTATCAGTGGTAACAACTGTTTCATTTCCCTTTGGTTTCATTTGGATGACTTGAGACAGTTTATCAGCTCTCTGTCTCCTAAAAAGTTCCTGTGACCTTCCACATTGCCCTGCTTCCTCCTATTGCTCTTCAGACTCCTTTGAACCACCAACATTGCTCTCCAGTCCCCTTGGTGAACTGATTTTTCTCACTCATCTGTCAGGAAAAATGATATTATTAAAATAACCAAATTTTTTTCTGCCAGGTGAGTGAGCTACATCATTTCATTTTGTCTAAGTACAGTCAGAGTGTTGTTAGAATGGCTTAAAAAAATTATATATATTTACCTGGCTAAGCAGAGACATGAAAAGTGGTCTCATGTACAGTCAGTCTGCTGGAAAGGGAAGTACAAGTATGTAATTTAAACCATACTGAAGGTTTTATTTTTAATGTAAGGGACAACCAGTGCTGACCCAGCCAGTTACTCTCTCTAGTGAAAGATGCTAACGGGCTGAGAAGTAACCACTTTTAAACAGTTCTCAGTCACAAACTCTTTTTTGGCCATATCTTATACTCATGTCAGTCAAATCCCTGGGTTTGAATTTCTTTCACCACTTATTTTAAAAACCAGTAACAAGTTCTTGAGACCTCTGCACCTCCCAGACAAAGAACAGAGTCCAGCAAACAAAGGTGCTCACTGCTGCATAAAAAGAGTAGAAAAAACAGTTCATCTTGAAATACGAGGAAACTGGACCTGATGAATCATCCTATCTTTGCTTTCTTCTCAAATACAATGCAACAGCACTTTGTACAGGCTCAGACCTGCACCTCCCATTAGATATCATTACCAAAGGATCTTTTCTGCTGAGGGGAAAGAATAAAAAAAAAAAAAAAATAGTCCAGAGCTGATGTCAGGAGAGTGGTGAATTTCAACCAAACCAAACAAAAACAACCCCAAACAAACAAACAAAAAACAACCCAAAAACTCAAACCAACCAACCAACCAAATGAAAGTCTTCTTTGAGCCAAAGACGTTACTTTGTGTAATGAAAGACTGTTGGCTGCTTGCAAGAGCCCAAGTCCAGCTGTGACTACAAAAACCTGAAGGCTGTCTTTGTGTCATGGTCAGGCTACATAAGGAATACCGGTTTTGGCCCTGCTGTCTTATCTGATGACACATCCAATCACACTGTACCCATCCAGTTTCAAAGACAAAGACTGGTCCCCTCTTTGTAGAAGTCTTCACTAGTCCTTAGCCAGGAATCGCCTTGGCCCAAGCATCATCTCTAATTAGAGATCTATTTGCCATAGCTTTCCCAAAAACATATGCTCTGATGCAACAAGAAATTAGATACTTCTCCCAAAACTGCTGCTGAACAGAAAGGACTGAGTATACTGGTGTCATCCAACTCCCACTGCAGAATCGTGTTAACTCGGCAGATCAAAATATCAAGCAAGTATTGGTAAACTGCAGAGGATGGTGTAGAACAACTAAAAGTATTTAAAAAGTCAGGAGGGAGATAAGATTAAAAGGAAACAATATGCACAATTTGTCTAATCTATGACTAAGGGGACCAGAACAGTCTACAAGCATTTGTGGAACAACAAAGAATGAGAAAGATTGGTTTAGAGTGGAACAAAGAGTATTATTAGGAGCAGTGGGAAGCAAAAGAAAGTATAGGCTGAATTGCTTTAGAGTATAATATATTCTGTTGTAGACATGCATATTGCATAATGGTCTTTTCAAACACTTCATCTTTCTGTGCAGAACTCTGGCCTTTTCCAGAATATTCTTCTTTTTTGGGGGGGGTCAGAATATCTGAACATAATTCATCTTCCTTTTTTTTTTTTTTTTTAATAGAAACAATTGAAAAAAAAACAGTTCTGGCTTTCAGTGGCTGACTTGGAAAGCAACACCATCTGCAGTCTTACCTTTAATAAAAAGGATGATATTTTTATGGTAAAAAGCTTGTGACTGGAGCCCACTCTGATGCCTGGATTCCTGAAAAGGCAGGAGGGCTCCAAGAGCTTCTCTGGACACACAGAGCCCATTTTAGAGACACTTACTTTATATAACTATATATATATATATATGTATAGTTATATACAGATGCACGTATGCACAAACATATATACACACACATTTAAGTAACTAGTGCTTTTCATAGGGAGTTTTAAAGGAAATTAACATAATACTTGCCAAATCTGGGTTACAAGAGGATGTATGGTGGTGGGATATTTTATTTCTGGCAAACTAATGCACAGTGTTCCAGAAGGTTTTCTGAACATCTTGAGGAAAAATAGCTGCATAGATAGATGAGAGACAGACGCATGGACAACGTTCGTTCCAGCACCTTGAAACACTTCACAGAAAAAAGTGTTTTCCTTTTCTGATTAGATTTAACATTTTGATTCACAGGAATTTCACTATTCTCTCGAAATAATCTCAGCAGCTTATTCCTGCAGCAAGGCCAATACTTTTATTGGAGTCACATAACACTGATAGAGGTATCCCCTCTTCACCAAAAAAAAAAAAAAAAAAAAAAAAAAAAAAATCAGGAGAGGCTTGTGTCCAAGGGAAGTTCAATTAATGGTCTTTTTCTCACTTTAAATGATGTAGTTAGCATATGGCATGAATATGTTAATCTTAAAACAACGGGATATGATAACAATGAGATAACACTTGAGAACCTCTTTACCAGGTGGCCAATAAACCTGCTCCTGAACCTCTTTCCCATTGGTGAACAAACCTCTTCCTGCTCCCCTTTAGACATGAAAACCTCCTTCAGTCACAGAGTTAATAATATTCTTTCAATATAACAGTCATCCAGCAAGTAACAAGAAGTAATGCTGAAGGTAGGTCATCACTCCTATCCACAAAGCAGTTCTTGTGAAATCATTGCAAGGTGAACCTGGCTCCTAAATTAGCCTCTCTTCAGCTCTTCAGTTCTGTTACTATTGACTCTACAGAAAATCCCAGGGGAGCACATGTGTCCATTTTCTCTGCCCTCTGCTCTAAGGCAGGCTTTGCTAAGCTCTTCCCTGGGAGCCCAGTTCAGCTTTAGGAAAAAATAATCTCTGCCATAGCATGCTCTCTGCCATTTTGCCAGTGGTCTCCCACAGCCATGTAATGGGGCTTAGACATTGGCCAGATTTGATTCATGTCACCTTTTTCATCAGCCTGTTGTAGGAGCAACTCAAGGTATCTCATCATCCCACAGCCACAAAAATGTACATGTGACATATCATGACAAAAGGCAGTTGTTTTCCTCCTGTTGTGTGTGTATATCTAATTACAGGACAGGTTACGTATGTGCAATCACATCATATAGTCTGATATGGTAGAACTTGATGATCTTGAGGGTCCCTTCCAACTGAAATTACTCTATGACATGCATGTGTAATCTCATGGTGTGTTCAGAAGTTGTCCTTTTTATTCCTGGCAAATGGCACTGCTTCCACTCACGTGAGCAGGAAGGATTTAGGGGGCGAAGAAGGTACCACAAATTTTTGGTGTTTACAGTGCAGACATTGCTGTTTGAACCAGCTGTCCAGCCAACTTAAGAGGAGTTCATCTGGTTTGCTTGAGCCTCTCTGCCTTATGGGATCTTTTCCCTTATCTCTCTATGGTGGTATCCAGACAAATCACCTCCCACACACACAGACTAATTACTGTTCTTTGCCCAATTGCCGCATACCAATCCTTCAAGCAAAAGCAAAACATCTGCACCCACTGAAATGATGGCCATGAGCTGAATCCAGAATATGTCTCCTATTTCCAGTTCTCCTTGTAGTAAATCTGTGCTAGTCAGAGCTGTGCTTTCCTATTCAAGCACACAATCAAACAAGAGCTGACAATAAACACACCCAACTCTGTTTCAGCTAATGCAGCCCCCTGAAACACAGTGTGGAGCAGAGGAGCTGACACAAAAAAGCCAAAGTGATTTCAGTCCCAAGGTTTATTATATACCCTGCTTAATTGCTTATAATTCACATGAGGAAAATAATCATTTCTCTTTTCTTTCTTAATTGCACTCAAGTATTAAGAATCCAACTACGCTTTCCCCCTTTCAATCATTGGACCCAACTGTTATTATAACAAGTTTTTTTTTCAGTATTATGCTGCTTTTGATTTGCATGGTAGATGCATTAGATTGCTAATTAGCATCTATTAAAGATGGTATCCCATTCAGGGCTTGATGAATGGAGATGAAAAGAAATAAGGCATCAGAATGAATCAGAGCATGAGAAACTGAATTTTCTTTTACTGTCCGTTGGGAAATATCTCAGAGTTGAACTTGGATATGCCTGTATGTGTGCATGTGAATATTACATATGGACCTTGTATCACTGTTATTATGGTGGTTAACATGTCTTTCAAACATGTCATCCAAGGTCTGGGTACTATAGAAATAAGAGTCATTATACTGGGTTCATCTGGGTACAGTTTCCTGTTGCCAGGATTCAATGAGTAACTACAGATTTCCAGGGAGAAACATGATCACTGGAAAAAAAACATGAGTAACATAAGATCAGTGTTCAGCAGTATTAATCTCAGGGATTTTCCAAGCCAGAGGTGTTAACGGTCCTTGATAGAACCCATATAAGTATAGTTACTGGGCAAAGATAACCTGTGAAAGTAGAAAAATTTACAGCTTGTGTAAATGGGAGAAGCCAACCTGTGCAAATAGAAGCAAATGAAAGATCCTTTTGCCTCTCATGGAACTGGGGAACTGAGTCTTGGAAAGACTAAAGGCCAGTGCTTCAAAAATGATGATTATTGTATATGAGAGGGTCCTGCAAGTGGCATCACTGCTGAAGGGAAAGTGGTTTCCAGGGACAACACATCAGGTAGACTCTGAGAAGCCCCACATGACTGAGCCTTGTAGCATAAAAGAACACCTTATTTAATAAACCCAGAACAGTAGAGATGCAGTGCTTCTCTTATGTATCACAGTGTATCGTAAAATCAGTGCTTAAATACCCTAAACATTTCACTAAGATATAGGTGCCCTTAACAATACAAGCCTGATGCCCTGGAAGCCGTGGAGATAGGGCTGAGAGAGCCAGTAAACCCAAGTAAACCTGAAGCTCCAGAGCTGGTTGGCAGGCTTTAGCCTCTGCACTCCACACCCTTTGCTAACATTCTGCATTGACATGACAGGTTATATGATGGAAAATGTTGCAATATGGTGGAAGGTGAAAGTACAAGATGATTAAGCTGAAAGCTAAATTATGGTGTTAATGGTTTTGGCCAAGACATGATTTGGGACAACAGCAAAGCATGATTAAGTCCCCACAGAAAACAGGAATCTGATCTTTCTCTTTAACCTGTCATTTAAAAAAGAAAACCAAGGAAAATGTCCTGCCCCTTCAATTTCCCAACCATTTATCTGTCTGAGACACCTATTTTTAGAGGTGCAGTGTGGCACAGGTATCTTTCTTGTTATATACAACATGGCGTAAAACCTGGTAGGTCTCTAAATATAAACACACAGAAAAAAACATTCATTATTTCATCCCATGGTGAAAAATTGATTCCAGCCTTCATCCTGCATCTTTCCTTTTTTCTTTAAGTCTGTGACCTCTTGGTGAGATACATCAAAAACAAGTCTGCCTCCCAGTTCTAAGCAGTGAGGTTTCCTACCTTTATTTGAACAAAATGTTTCCGTTTTTTCACATGTAAGAAGAATTCATATGTGATGTAAGCAGGCATAGCTGCACAAAACCTGGAGAGCTGGGCTCTCAAATATGAGATCTGGTACTATGAGATCTGGTGCCGGAGTGGTGTTCTCCTATGTTGGAGATCTCCATGTCATTCTACCTGCAGAAGAAATCAATAAAAAAAGAGCTGTGTAATGCAGTGAAAGTAATGATGGAGCAGCTAATCCTGAAATCTGTGTTGAAGACCCTGAAGGACAAGAACAGTTCAGTCCAACTCTATCCATGTAATCTAGTCCACACTACATCAATTTGTCTATGGGATGTTATGGGACACAGTGTCAAAAGTCAGAATAAACAATATCCACTTTTATCGTCCACCAAGACAGCCATATCACTATAGAAGGCTATCAGGTTGGTAAGTCATGACTTCCCCTTCATAAATCCATGCTCACTAGTTCTGATCACCTTCTTGATCTTCATGTGCTTGGATATGATTTGGATTTGCTCCAGCACCTTCCTAGCAATTGCTGTTCTCTGTTTAACACATGGGAGAGTATATCTGGAGCTCTCTGTCCAATTTTGGACTCTCCACTACAAGGAATATATTTGAACAAATGTACTGAGATGGCTGAAGGGCCAGGGCAAATGATCAAGTAAGAGAGTCTGAGAGAATGGGCCTTGTTAAGGCCTGGTTAGGGGAAGATCACATGGTCTGTAATTACCTTCCAGGTGGTTACAGAGAAAATAAAGCCAAACTTTTCCTGCAGGTGCTCATCAAAAGGTCAAGAGGCAACATACATGTTGCATGAAAGTCTATTCCAGCTGGATATAAGGAAACAAAATGTGCAAGTCAAACACAGAAACAGACTACCCAGAGAGGTTTTGGAAACTCTTTCCTTGGAGATATTAAGAACTTGGGCAACTTTTAGCTACCTGATTCAGTGTCAAAGTATCTTAGGGAACAGGTGGTGGGAGGGGATTGGACATAGTAACTTCCAAAGGCTCCATTCAATCAGAATTATTCGATGATCCTATGGAGAATAGGACTACTGGGCAACTTCAGGAGGTTCTCTAGCCCCTGCTTTGCTCAAAGGTAGGGTCAGTTGTCCACATTCCTTTCTGATAGACTTTCTGCTAACATGCTTCTTAAACTACTGAACAATGGAGATAGTGCCCACTGTTCCAGCAAGAGTTCTAGCACATCGCAGTCCTCTGTGTTAGTAGTGTTTCCTTAACATTGAACCATAATTTCACTGGCTGGAATTTAAATTCAGGATGCTCTCTCCTACCTATAGCAGACATGGCGAATAGACATTACCTTCCTTTTCGTGGAAGCATTTTAGGAAATTGCAGCATGCAACCTGTGCATGTCTTCCCATCTGCCATCCCCATCAAATAAACACAAGAACAACCAAAGCCATTAAAAGATTCAACTGCAAAGTGAATAAACAAGAGAGAAGTTAGATGATCTTGGTGATCACCTAATTTTTTAGAATGTTAGAATGAAAAAAGTTGCTCATTCACATTCTCAGTAACCAGACTGTGAATCTCCCTACCACAGGATGTCTGTGGCCAAGATCTCATCAAAGCTTTAACCTGGTGGATGCTCATACCATCAACCAATGTTTCTAAAGCTAAAATCAAGAAGTCTAATGTGGCTTTAGGAAATGCTATTAAACCTTTGTCACAAATCTACTTCAAACTCATATCAATTTTTCAGAGTTGAAATAATGCGCCACATCTACCATTCACAAGAATGTTTGCATCTTATTGCTAAAGACACAGAATTATTTGAATTTCAGTGAGGGAACGTAATGGTCATCATGGCCAATGCCTGTGAAAAAACACACCAGAGGGGGAACTGATGGTGTGCTGAGATCACTGCTTTTTGTGCTAACATGGCTGTCTGCTTGTCTGTGTCTTTTAACACTGTTTGCAAACTGCTTTATGCAGGAACAATCTGTTTTTTCAGTACTTAGTGAAGTGGGATTTTTCTCCAAGTCTGGATGCTTTTCTAATTTAAATGCCATGCATTCTGAGTCAGAATAATTTGGATAGAATACAGACTCCAAGTGATTGAAGATCTGAATTTAAGAGTTCAAGACAATGTTGTCTGTACTGGCAAGTTCTCCAGTAACCATGGTTGGCATGTACATGAGGACATCAGATTACAGGTGTTTTGATCTGGACTCAAATCCCTCAAGTCTTGTATTACCATAGTCCTGTCCTGGACACTCTGGCAAAGACTGTAAACCAAAGCTCAGATATCCTGGTGAAAGAAAGGCAAGCAGAGCAATAGATCACCTTTGTTCATAGCCTGTTCCAATGATGTTCTTTAAGCCCATTGTTGGGGGTCTGGTCTATCCTAAAGTGGTTTTGAGCTGGATTTCCTATGGGTTGACATAGTTGTCCTGTGTTTGTGTCTGTTGTCCTTTCTGAGTATCTTCATTGTAACTTTTGAACTCGTCTGAATTAAAACCCATTAAAATCAACACAAGACTGTAGGGAAATACACTTAATTAACTCCAACAGTCATGATAGCACTGTTTTTATCTCATAAAAAGGTAAGATCATTCACTCCTTCAAATAAGGATAAAAAATTCTATTTCCCAGTCTGCCAGTCAAAGGATAGGAAAGTTCTGACCACTAATCTTGGTTCTATTCAATGGAGAACTAAGAACCATGTTTTCTTTGATAGACAAGATCTTCAGATGAAAGATAAGTGTCTGGTCTCTTTTTGGAAGACCTAGTGGAATCATAACTCCATATTGAGGGCAATGCACATTTGTGAATGTAAGAATAGATAATTTTTAGGTCTGGATAATTGATAGATGAGTATTGTCCAACCTGTGGTGTGTCACCCACTAGATATTCTGCAAAAACATGACATAGTATTTGCAAAATTTTTTGCAAGAAAAGCCGTCAATGAGGAGAAGGGATCACACAACATCAAGTGAGGGGATATAAACGAGTACATGGATAGTTAAAACTGAGACTGATTTTAGGTGTCTAGTAAACAAAAAACACTGCAGCAACACTATGCAAAATATGGTTTGAAAAACTGACTGTTAAAGAAGGTTATGAGTCCCTGGTGTAAAAGGGCAATTCTAGTGTTCCTTTGTTCACAGTGCTTATGCTTCTTAGAAAGTTTTGGGCAGAGAAGCTGGAAGAAAACCAAGTTTTTTCTCTAATCTTCTGCTTAACACTCGGTCAAAGGAACTTTCCACTTCCATCTGCACACTGAAAATAGAGATAAAACAGGGAACACTTGCTCAGGCTGGAAAATAGAGAATGAGCAGAAACCAGGAAATACACAGAAAAGGTGTGACCAAGCCTCATGATATGTTGAAGGAAAAAGACTTTTCCCTAGGGATACCAAAATGCAGTTTTATTGCAATCCAGAAAACACTGAGAACTGCTTGAATTATGATAGGAGAAAAGCATCCATTTTCTAAGATAATGGTCAAAGGACATCTTTGTTTCCAAATATATTTTTTTTCCTTTTTCTCCAGCAGATCCAAAGATCTTTCTTTAAACAGCACATTTTTCTAGCTTGAGTTCAGGAAAGCATACCTTTAGAGATACAAAGACAGCTTAATTTTATTTTTGTGATCAATTTAATTCAAGTTTTGGGAAGATCCCTTTCAAAACTCTGTCTGACTCTACACTCCATCATCTCAGCACTGAATGGCCTCTCCAAACCATTGCAACCATCTTGTCACCAGTTCTACCATGTGCTAAAGATGGTCAGCAGCTTCCCTCTCCTTGCTCAGCTGGACAAATCTCATGCTGAGATGTTACCAGGATGAGTGACATCTGTCTATTAGTATTTTAGTCAACTGTGCCAAGGCTTTTCTTTATAACTGTGAATCAAGGAGTAAAACAGGGGGTGTACAGGCTTTTTAAGCAAGTGGTAGGATAGGAATTTTGCTAGCTAGGAGATAACTTCAGCATTGTGGAGTAGGAAAGATTGAGGGATAGCTGTAAAAACCTGCAGGGATAGTGTTGATACAGATACTGGGCTGTGACTAAAAGTTTGTAGGAAAAGGTGCATGTTTGTGAGCTTATTTATATAAATATCTCCATAGATCCCCAAGATTTTGAATAGCTTGGTATGTTTGTGTTGACTCTTAATTGGTAGATTTTATGAGCTTTGCGTTTTATTTTTTAAAATTTTTTTGTGTTGTAGTAGAGACTCATTTGTTACATGCTCCAGCCCCAGTGAGACACCAGCAGGTGAAATCTGCCCTTTGGTCTAATGCAAAAATAATGATTCACTGGAGTAATTGCTTTGGCTCCTGCAGTATTATAGAGAAAAACTTTCATTTTATCTGTAAACTAAATTTCTTTCCCTTCCTTCCTTCCTTCCTTCCTTCCTTCCTTCCTTCCTTCCTTCCTTCCTTCCTTCCTTCCTTCCTTCCTTCCTTCCTTCCTTCCTTCCTTCCTTCCTTCCTTCCTTCCTTCCTTCCTTCCTTCCTTCCTTCCTTCCTTCCTTCCTTCCTTCCTTCCTTCCTTCCTTCTCTCTTCATGGGGCCCGAGTTTGCTTCTCAGCCTTCAGTTCAGTGCTTATACATTGTTAACCTCCAAATGGAAATCTTTAAAAAGTAACATCTGGCTGAGCATGGGACTTCAAGACCAAATAATCCAGTAATTCAATTGACTGTAACAGCATGAAGATCAGTATCATCTCATCATTTTGAGAATGATGATTTTGCTGACTTGAAGAAGCTTCCATTGAATCCTTAGTATCCCCTCTTCACAAAACCCAAGCAAACAAAAAAAAGTCATAGCTTGTGTTAGGGTTATAGGAACTGGAAAAGACTCTACAGTCTTAGGAAGTACAATAAGATAATCCACCACCTGCATTCCTGTAAAGGCGACTTTTTTGTAAGCTACTGTATTGTGATATGCAGGTGATAGTATCCCTGCAACAGGCAAGCAAGAACAGCTGAAGAGAAATTTTTTAACTGGTGGCATACAGGCCATATCCAGTCCATATTAAATGACTAAATCATCTGATGGAGATTTGTACATAGGGAACACAAACATATGGAAAGGGTGAAACTACTTGTACTTCTCAACACAAGGCTGTATCTACCAGCATTCTTTCTCAATCCCTAAGTCCCTGCTCAGCTCATATGTGTATTGTCAAACACAGTTCCTCTTGAAAGAAGGTGACTATATCAGATACATCTACTGGACATAATCCTTAGCCTGTTGTGTTCCCCAAACCATACCTTGGGTTTGACCTAGGTGAACTCTAGCAGGCACAGGCCAAAGCATCCCATAATGAAACAGGATGGATCATTACAGGCCAGAATTTGTGTTTATGTGCACCTCCCCCTATACTGAGATAATGCAAAATGTTGAGGGGGGCTGTTCACAGGTTAGATTTGTCTCAATGAGTACAAATAGTGTTCAAAGAACTATCTCCTCTATGTTCGTTATTGTAGCACCTTCTAAATACAGGGAAGGAAGGTCATGCTTTTTTGGAGTTTAACAGGACTTCATTTCGACAGCCAAAGATATATCCAAGAGTAATTCACACAACAGGTAACAGGATATAACATGCTAAAAGAAGCATGTATTTCTTATGCTTTCATACTACTGCATCCCTCTACACATGCCCTCTATTGAAACAGGCAGCAGTGTTCCTACTCCATTTTCTTTTTACTCCTTCATTGGTCTACCAAAATAAACAAAAATATCCAACCAGTTGCTTTGCACAAAAAACTAAGAAGGATGCTACCTTCAGAGACTTGCTGTGCCCTTCCTACAAAGAAAATAAATCAATATTTATAGGAGATGGCTACTTTTAGTGATCCCAATTCTGTTTCCTCGTCTTTGCGTGTCATTGACACCATTGGGGTGCTATCTCTTGAGTGACAATTCTGACTGTCTGCACAGCAGCGTAAAATATATGACCATGGTAACTGCTGTACCTCAAGATGTCTTGGTTTACCAACTCTACGTGTATTTGATTGCTTTCACACTACTCAGTGCACCCAAAGATGCACATATAATTGCACCTGCTTGCAGAAAATGAACCTCTATATTTCTTAGTGGCTTAATACTTTATGGTATTCTCTCGTTTATGCCAGTGAATTGAAGCAGAACAGCCTGAATCAAATATAGACAGTCTAGGAAATGTGCCAGCTAATAAACACCACAGTAAACAGGGAATCCCACCTGCTTGCAGGTGTCTTTCTTGTTTTGTGAGACAAGGTCAATGTGTTCAGTACTATTATACCATTATAAGTCATTTCAATGAATTCTCAAAGTAGAAAATTTCTGTGGTGCAATTAATATTGGTACAGATTTCTCCTGGAAGAGTTCAAAGGGTGACAGAAGGTTATGAATAGATGTGCATACAAGTTGAGAAACTCAGGTTAAATTGTTTTTTAGAATAAACTCAGCATGCAATAAATTACATTCCCTGAGCTATGGTGGGGTTTTGTTTGTTTTGTTTTGTTGTTGTTTTTCATTTTTATTTGTTTTTGTTTGTTTTTCCCCATTGTTAATAAAAAAAGAACCCCAAAACATAAACCAGCTTATTCTTAACATCTTTGAGGGAGATATGGAGGGTGTGTTGCTTACTTACTGCCAAATTTCAGGAGAATGAGAAACCTAAAATTATTGTTGTTTGGAAACTTCACAATTTTTCTAGTTATCTCCAAAGGAGAATTTCTGGGTCATCTGAAGGCAGTTAACACTGAGTGCCAAAAATTCTAAGTACAGACACCAGGAATACTTAACACTCTTGAGAGTGAGAGACAGCAGGCAATAGAAATCTTGTTGACAGTGGACAAGCTAACCTAAAATATTGTGTCTGCAGCAAGCGCCCATGAATTGGTAGTTGTAGGAAGCTATCTTAATATTTTTTAGGTAGGAATTATTGATTTATTAGCCTGGGAGTGCTAAACATATGCAGCATTTATGTCTATTTTACTCCTGTGATTGGTCTGCTTTCACATGTATTGTGTGTGTGCTTACAGTGACTTTGGACTGGATTCCTTTGCATGAACAAGAACAACAGCCTGAGGGGAAAATCCATTATCCAGATCTTCTGGATAAAATAAAAATAAGTAACTTCACTAGTTTTGGTGAGGAAAATGGGCCTGACAGTATGCCAGTATGACATATGCCTTCTGCACCTATCAGCTCTTCATTAGGAAGGAGGGAATTAAATCCCTCAGCTTTCATAGGGGCACAGTATGGAAGAGTATTTTGGAAGACTGAGAGTAATCAAAGCCCCAGTGAAATCAAAGCTAGAATTTCATAATAAAATTCACAGAGATAGAAAGGACTTCCTGAGGTCAAGTATTCCAGGTTTTGCTTGAGGAATGGTCAGCTCCACCTAGGTCCACCCTGATCCTCTTGTGTAGGATGTGCTGTTATTATTCCCACATTTCCCCACCCTTTTCAACAATCAATTCCTGTGCTTCATTAGTCTTCTTGATGAAAGGATTTTTATAACTTCAAAGCTTATCTCCCATGCTTGAATGTAAAGTCTCTAATTTCCTGAGCCATCCTCCGTGGACCTGCACTCTGAACTGTTCCATTTGTCCCAGCAAAATGCTTTTACAAACCTGAAGACTGTTTTATCAACTTCTTTTATGAAGACTCACCACTAATGACACATTTGAGTGCTCTCCTTTACATATTTATTACCCAGGATTTTTGTGAGGTTTTGAACTGCAAATAGTGCTGGTTCAGCAACCAACATGGCCTGCAGTACACTTGTTATAGGCCTGGAAATTTGCTCCTCTGTTTTACGTCCAGATAAATTTTTGTTAGCATGGGCTGAGCATTCAAAGGAATTCAGACTTTTTTTGTAACATCTGTTGACTTAAAATGAAAAGTCAGGGCCATCAGCCCCCAAATCTCTGTCAGACTCTTACTAGACTCTTGGCACCTGTCTCAGAAGTAGATAAAATGACCTTGGTCAAACTGAAGACATGATCCAAAGCACCAACTCAGATTAACTCAGAGCACTTCAGAATGACACCTTCCCATTACAAACCCACTAAACCTGATGTATACAACCTGCTTTAAATGTAACACCTTGAAGGGAGATTCTTGCAGACAGCCAAGCTACACTATCAAGACAAGGAAGAAAGCAATTTAAGGGTCAAAACCAACCACACTATGGTCTAAGTTCAATCAGTTCATCTTTTTTGCCATGTTAAAGTAAAAATGGCAGAGGTTGGAATATAAGCATTAGAGGACAGGACAATGCTGCTAGTGAACCAGGTTCTCTGATAGTTCCTGGGAAGATGGTTTATATTACCTGTTAATCATATACTCGCTTTCAATCTCTTCTTCCTTAATTTCTCTCCTTGTAGTCTGTTTAGATATTCAAGATGTTTTTAATCCTTTCACCATTCAGAAAACTCCTTCTCACTCCAGTTTCAAGGAGAGGATTTCACTTCCATTGTGATTTTCAGATACTTCACATTAATGTCCCATAATAATTCTCATCAGAAAGGTAATCTCTTAAATCGCAGTGTATATAAGTGACATTTCAAAATTACTGTTCTTCATTAATACACAGGATTTTTTCAAATCCTAATTAGCAGCTAGAATAGGAATCTGTTCCAGTCCTTTCAAGACCTCCATTCCTCCACAACTTTGGAAAAAAAAAAATTAAATACCTTTCCCTCTGCCATTTTATCCTACACAAGTGTACCACGTCAGCTTTTCTGAATATCCTTTGCATTTTCAGAGTTTATAGGGCATTGAGGTATCTAAACCATCAAGAAGAGAAAGGTGTTGACAGCAGGTCAAGGAATCAGTGTAATGCTAGAATGACAGTGATGTCCACAGCTGCACATTGCACCTCATTTGTAATGTGTCATGGAATCTTAGAACCATTTAGGTTGGAAAAGACTTTTAAGATCATTAAGCTCAACTGTTAACCCAACACTGTGAAGTCCAGCACTAAACCATGTCCTTAAGCACCATCTGCTTGTCTTTTAAACACCTCCAGGGATGGTGACTCCACCACCGCACTGGGCAGCCTGTTTCAGTGATTGACAACCCTTTTAGTGACAAAATTTTTCCAAATGTCTAATCTAAACCTACCCTGGTGCAACTTGCAACCATTTCATCTCATCCTGTCACTTGTTACTTGGAAAAGAGACCAAACTCCCTTTATTCCAACCTCCTTTCAGGCAGTTCAGAGATCAGAAGGTCTCCCCTTAGCTCCTGTTCTCCAGCTGAACCCCTCAGGTCCCTCAGCTGCTCCCATCACACTTGTGCTCCAGCCCCTTCCCCAGCTCCATTCTCTTCTCTCAACTTGCTCTAGCACCTCAATGTCTTTCTTGTCATGTAAGCACAATCTGGACTCACTTTTCTCATTACTATGTTCAGGGAAGACAAAACTTCATGCTCTGACTTCTCTCTGTTGTTCAGGTGGGATCACAAGCACAATCACTGTGATGGCTTCTGGCTGACATTCAGAGGTTCAGAGAAATTCAGGAAGGATATTGCAACCATCTGGAAAATGGGTCTTTTCTGTGATGAAAAGAGGAAAAATCACAGTATCACAGAATGGTTAGGGTTGGAGGGGACCTCTGGAGATCATCTAGTACAACCCACCTGCTAAAGAAGTTTCACCAGAGCAGATCACACAGGAATGTGTCCAGATGTGTTTGAATGCCTCCGGAGAAGGAGACTTCACAGCCTCTCTGGGCAGCCTGTTCCAGGGCTCTGACACCTCAAAGTAAAGAAGTTTCTCTCCATGTTTAGATGAAACCTCCTGTGTTTCAGTCTGTGCCCCTTGCCCCTCATCCTCTTGCTGGGCACCACTGAAAAGTCTGGTCCCATGCTCTTGACAGCCACCCTTGAGATAGTTATAGGCATAAATAACATGCCCTCTCAGCCTTCTCTTCTCCAGGCTGAACAGACCCAGCTCTGGATGGATAATGTCCATTTTTAGTGTTCCAAGCCAGTAAACTCTTCAGTGGTTACATTAGAAACAGGTAAGCTACATCTGCTCTTAACCATATTCTCATTCCTTACAAATAAACATCCTGAGGCAGTTCAGGCTTCTTTTTGCTATGACGAGAAGGTTAAGAACTAACGTGATCTGCATGTGGAAAGTAGGGTATCTATGGAGCAGGGTTTGAATAGCAAGTGGTTCTGTAACAACAAAGACTGTGCAATATCCGGTAACTGAAGGGGGAAGCTGGACATTACCAGGTCAGTGTTAAGCACGTACTTTTGCCCTCTCATTCTCTATAAGGAAGTAAACATGGAGAAGGTATAGAGACACAGAAGAAAAGGTGATAGGGACAACCCCCAGGAGGGAGACATCCTTTCCCCATTTCCAGGAGCAGGGTAAAGCTTCACATATGAACCCATAACATCTATTTTTAAAATCGTAAGAGCATCCTGTGTGCTGAGGTCATAGACAGGAGAGGCTGTCCATCAGGTTGGCGTGATATGGCTACGGGACAGCTGGCATATCCAGAAATGGGTCATGAGGTGATTGCAACAGGAGATGGGTTCCACAGTTAAATTGCAAAGATGCGGGAGATCCAGACACGGCTGCAGAGAAGCTGGTGCATGAGTCATGGTGAGCTGTGCAAAAGCCAAGAGATTAAGCAAAGAAAAATTTCAGCCTAAGGGGTAAAATATTTTCCTGTGTGTGGTAGGTGGGTAGGTGAATCTCCTGTGGCTCAGGCAGAGCTTTCACTTGCTGTTCAAACCCAGGTTCAGGCTGATCTCGGTATTCATCTTGAAAAATATGTCTTCGTTGGTTGGTTTTGAATAAGTGATATTTCTATGAGAAATGTCTCCTTTCAGGGGATTTGTCTTTCTTAATAAACAAAACAAACAACCCTCCTTCTCTTTCACTCCTATCCCAAACCATCACTTGACATTTTTCAGTCTTCTACGAACGCTCTTCATTTTTTATATTTAATCTGAAAAGGGTAGCAGTTCTGAAGAAATCCTGAAATATTCTGTGAGAAAAATAAAGAAATGCTGAAACCGTTTTCCATACAATCTTGCTTTTTCCTATGGGCCCTGTTACAATAAAATACATGAGTTTTTCTTGATGCTGGTTCTAGGGAATTTTAATAATGTGGTCATCGGAATCTCAGATCCCCACTGAAGTTTGCTAAGCAGTTCTCTGGGTAACAGCACTGGCTGTTACAATGTTGCTCCTCATTCGTACCACAGAGAGAAGAGCCAGCCCTTGGGTTTTGTACATCATGATGGCCCTGGAGTGGCATGATTAGAGTCTGTTCATGGGGTCTGCACAGATGTTAGTGTGTGTGTGTGAATTTGTGTGGACACATGTACATGTTATCCCTGTGATTTTGTGTAAGCGTGTGGTCTTGTTGTGCACATCAGTGATCATGGTGCTTTCATACAGCTCCAGCTATAGAATCATGGAAACATTTTTGTTGGAAAAGACCCTCAAGATCATCGAGTTCAAGGGTTAACCTTACACTGTCAATAAACCACTGTCAAAATCAAGACATGGTTTATGCTTATGTCTGTGCATGAAGATGAGTGTCTGAATCTATGAACCTTCCCAAATGTAATTTTGGGAGCTTAGAAGTCTTGTGCAACGTGTACATGCACTGTCCTCTGTGTGTGTTCGCATGTTCGCACACTAAATATTTAAAGCCACCATGGGATAAGGCTCACCTTCCATGTGATTTATACACATGAACCTTGACAGAAATAGACATCTTAAAAAAAAACAAAAAACAAAAAACAAACAAAAACAAACAAACAAACAAACAAAAACAAAACAAAACAAAAAACACAAAAAAAATAAAAACAAAAAAAAGCAAAACAAAAAACTGGTGGGACCTCTGAATTCAGCTTTCTTCCATAAATTCCATTGAATTAGCACTTGGTACACTGGAGGAACACAGTGCAGGTCATGATTTGACATGTCATAGAAGTGCTTGTGTCTTTATGGAAACATTATTCACTGCTGCTGTGATCCTCATTACAGAATTAATAATCTACTGAGAGAAGAGGATTTTGCAAAATCCGGTGTCATGGTGATTCAGTATGTCTCTATTTATGCTGCATTATATTACAGAGCATTTTGACGTTATGTTAGGGTGTCATTACATTTATGATGAGTTACAATAAAAGCTGGTTTTGCTTAGCATGGATGGCTGACCAGGGAGACCTGCCATTGTGCATGTGGTAGATTGTGTCTAAATTTTACTTTATGTTCACTGTACTGTATTTATATTTACAGTGAATGATATCACAGATTTCCATTCCATATCCTAGGGATTTATTTATACAGCAAGTGGAAAGAACACTGGTTTATTTTCTTTACTAATTTGTTGCTTTTAATGCTTGTCAGATAGATTTCATTTTTGCAAATATACAAAAGATACAATATGCAAATCCAATTCATATTTCTGGAGGTTTCCCATATCAAAAGGATTAAGAATTTAAAAAAATATGTATATATAAAAAATTGAATGAATTTCGAAGGAACTCAAATATATTTCAGTATTTCATTACATAGAACTCTTGAGATTCCATTAAAAAAAAAAAAAAACAAACAAACAACTCCTTCCAAAACTCCTTACATTTTTCACATTGAATGTCTTCAGATGTTGGAAAAATGAAGTAGTTAGTGGTTTTGATAAAGATGGCAAAAATAAAAGCTACTCACCTTTTAAACTTGAAAATTATCTCTTTCTAAATTCTTTTAAATCCAATTCTCAGGCTTTCCTGTTTTTAATTAAAACTTGAAGTGTTCTGACAGATATGAACTGTTTGCATGAAAACTTTGATGAAAAAAAGATATTTTCCAACCCTGAGTGTTGATTATTTCTTACAGCAGTGCTTCGGAACCGTGGGTGGGACAGGATCCCTCTTACTCAGTATTGTACAAAGATAAAGATATTTTCTAGAGACTTTGGTCAAGTTGCTACTTTTTGTTTGTAAATAGAGAACATAACGTGACTTCCTGCAGTATGTATAATAACAAAGGACCACATTACACTAGCTATTTTATACCACATTGCAAGACTTACTTATGCAACCCCCAAACATACACCCCAAATAAAGAGGACAAAACTTCTCTGTCTTTCTCCTTCTCTTATTTTGTGATGATGAATGTGAATGAAAGACTTTATCCATAACTTTTTTTTTCCCTCAGTAAAAAGCAGGTAGATTTAAGAATATAAATTTTCTTCCACTTCCTGCAAACATATTTTTGAATAGCAGTGGTGCTTGCAATCTTTGCACAGAAGACAATGACAACCAAATAACTCAGGTTTTTCCGCACAGTGAGTGACTCTTGCTCCTTCCACCCTATATTTTAACTGTCTGGGTTTTGCTTTTTTTAGCTCTTGCAGATGCTTAACTAAATGATATGACAAATTGCAAAAGGCTTCTTGTCCTTCTGTAAGTACTGTGATTGAAAAGCCAATTTACCTATGGAAACAAGCCAGTGTATTAACAATTTCCAGCTTCCCCAGGTTGGACTCATGTTCTTTCGGGTGATGTAAGTCCAGTATGCAAATGAGTAACCTTAAATGAGAGTCACCTTTGCTGTTCTCTTCCTTGGAGGAACTTTGAAACTGTTCAGGTTGCAAAATTTGTTTAAGTTTGCTAGTTAGGTTAGAGTTTGTGCTGAGACTTACTTGATACTCTCCAAAAAGACATACCTGCTGTGCTTGTAAGCAGCAGGAAAATGTTTACCTAGGCCTTACACAAATAAAAAGTTTTAATTGCTGTCATTGCTAATAGCATTCTTAAAATTTATAAATGGACTTTAGATTACATTAAAAAAAAATAGATGAAAAAGCAACATTATGAAAATCCTCATAAGAAACAGTGAAAACATGGTTGCAATGTTTGTTTCCTGTAAACACAGGAGAGATTGTGAATGGGGAAACTGTGGACTCCAAATCTTTATATACTGCAAATAAACCCCTCTTTGTATTTTCACAACTCCAGGACATTTTACAAAGAAAATTCTTAACCTTCACATATATCCCCCCAGAACTGAAATGCAGCCAGCTTTGGGGAAGGATTCATGTCATTATGGGATGGGACCCACAGTGAATGGAAAGAAAGAGAGAAAGAACAATACAAGAGAGAATTGCCAAATCCTTGAGGATTACTCCAATGCATTTCAGAGAAGATTTGGCTTAGACTTCTTCTTCAGACAGATGCATGACTAGACCATCTTCTGCTCCTTGAACTCCATGGCCTTCTCATAATCCTGCTCACAAGTGGATCACATACCACCTTGAACCTGCTGAGGGCTTTATGAGTCTGTTCCAAAACCTCTTTTGGCTTTGATGCTTAGAAATGTTTGCATTTCCAGCCAAAATTTATTTGAAATTAGTTTTTAGTATTTTGTCCCAGTGCCAGCTTTATCCTGCAGTTAAAATAATTCTTCCTCCTCCCCGCTGCTTGTCTAGAGGAAGAGTCTGTAGACCAGGTGTACTCCTACTCAGCTTTCAGTTCAAACCAGGCTTTTCTAGTCTTTTCTATTAAAAGAAACTCTCCTTAGCTCTAACAGTTCTTGCAGCCTTTTCCTAGCATGCATTTCATATTGCACCCATCTTTCCTGAGTGAAGGTGAACAGGCTGGTTTGTGACACTCCCAATAAGCTCTCAGCTTACACAAATATGAAATCTTTTCTCTCTATACAACAACTTTCTCTCCTGATGTAGTGTTAGCATCACATTCACCTGCTCCACACCTTCAACGTAGTTATGGTTCATAACTGCTCTGTGATTTATTTGTAAATTCAGGTTATTTTTATTCTTCTCCTCCTTTTCAACTTGCGAGTCACAGAAATAAGACAAGGAAGAGCGCAAAGGACTGGCTTAACCTACTGTTTCTTGAACAGATTTGTAAGGTTCAGAAGGGCATCTGCAAAAGGATTGCAGAGAAACCCTCTGATATCTTCCTCTCACCCTGCCACACACACTTAAGCAGATACACACAAACTGTATTCACACTAATAAGCAAACAAGGGAAATAAAAACAACAAATGACCACAATGCTTCAGTCTAATTTCTTTGACAAATATTAAGTCAGTGCCCTACAGACGAATTACTGATTTCACTGCAAAGCTTGTATTTTGTTTTAAAACCAAAGGGCCATCTTTGCACTCCAGAAATGATCATCTCTCCCCACTCCAGAATGAGAGCTTTTAGCTTAAATTTTCCTGAAATTCTCCATTCATGGAAGCCCATCTCCTTCCCCACCGGTGCAATGACTGACTGTCTTGCAAGGTCTTACTCCTCATGTCTGCATTCCTCTTACTATAGTTTTGGCTCATGACTTGTCCTGTCTCCAGGGGACTTGCCTGTTTAGGATTTCTCAGAGATGGCAATTAGATGGCAGCCATGTTGATGGCAGTATAATTTACTGAGAGCTTTGTTTTGAAGCCATCTCAAAACGATGATAAAGTTATGATCTGAAAATAGATAGAGAAACAAATCATAGTTACTCGCCCAAGAGATGTTCCTTCGTGCAGCACTGTTTTGAGGCATTTTTCTTTGTGCCATATCATTCTCACCTGAACTCCTATCTATAATTATAGAAATATTCCAGCTTTGTGTTTGTATGTGTGTGTGCTTATGCCTCCATGTTTTGGACCAACAAACTCTAACCCTTTGTTAAATCTATACTTCAAAGTACACTAAGAAACACTGGTGGGAGTTGAAGAATGTTTTCAAGATGGTGTTTGTTGCTGCAGCTTGTTTGTCAGCCATTAGTGACTCTTTTCTAACACATTTGCAACTAGCCAGCACATGTTATTTCGGTGAGAAGAAGGATCTCAGGACATAGAGTTACACGATCTTCTTGCTTGAGACCCAAGGTCCCATGTTACTCACCTACACAAGATGTATGAGCCAACTCCCAAGTCCTCCTGGATCCTCACTTACAGCATAACAAATATTAATTCCTGCAGTTAACAATCACCTGTCTGTCAGCCTCTTTTGCATAGAGGTCACTATTTAGTGGCCACTGAAAATACATGGAAAAGGGCAAAAAGGAAGAGTTTACCAACAGACTAATATGTGTCAAACACCCCAACATATCCCAGGGCAATGAGACAAAGACTTTTCCCCAACACTTCTTACTTGGCAGCAGGGCACCGGGACTTTCTGTCCCCAAACAGATGAACCAATGACTCAAGCTCATTTAAAACCTCCATTTTAATGAGGCAAATAATTTTACAGAGCTGTTTTTGTTGCTGTGGGCATAAAGCTGAGTTAGGTTATATGATTTTTTAATGCCACAAGGGAAAGAAAGAACCTTTCACTCAGAAGTGACATTTTCTTTTCATTTTGTGTTTTGTAACTAAGATTAAAAAAAAAAAAAAGGCATTCCAATTTGAGACTGAAGTGTGTTGTTTTGAACTTCCTCCCAAATGATCCTGGAAGAGACTTTTTTAATTTTTTTTTCTGCCAGATAACTTGATTTTTGTGAAAACAAAGGTCTTGGGAAAATAAAAAAGGAAAGTAATTTAATTTTTGCCTTCTATCAGCTTGTCACATGAGAGATGACTGTGTAGTCTCTGTTGTTTCTCACTGCTGTCCCTCGGAAGGCACATATGCCTCATGAAAATCAAAATTATTGGCACTACAAGACCGTTTCATCTGGCTCCCATCTAATAGGGTTGGTGCTTTCAGTTCTCATTACCTCAGGATTAGGTGAATAATTAACTGTAGACACCAGAACCTAAGTACCAAGACATTTCAAGCTTGCAGGCAAGTCAAACAAGTCTTTTTTAAAAAAGATTCCTGAATATAAATGTCTAAAATCTTCTTACTTGACCCTTTAAACAGGTATCTGTTATTTTTTATCTTGTTTAACTAAACAGTGTCTCAATTTCCTTTCATGTTAAATGTGGATAAATAACATCATCACTTCAGAGAAGGCCACAGGGAGAGGAAATGATACTTCAAACTTCCTCAAATGCTCTGAGATCCACAGAGATGAAAATGATCAGTTTTCATGATCAAGAAAGCTAGTCCCAAGCTCATACTTTATTCTATGTGATTCTTCAGCCACAGAGAATAAACTTTCTGCTGTCAAGAACAGTCTAGAGACCCCAGCCCTCCATCAGGGTAAAGCTGTAGACATGAACCAGGAAAGAAAGGTAAGTCTGGACACCAGTGTTGAGCTGAGACTCAATAGTTTCAAACTCTTTTTAGGAAAAGTTGAGGGCAAAGCACACAGTTCATTCCTACGTTGCATCAGTATTACCATGGGGACCAGAGGAAGACCAAGTACAACCTCAAGCAAAAGAAGGAGGAACTAGGGGGGCAAATGAAGATGCAGCAAGGGCAGGCCTAGGGTAGAAAAAGACATGACCTGACTCAGGCCTCCAAGACACCCATTTTTCCCAGGTGTCTGTCTTCCTTCCTGTGAGAAAGAAGCATTGCCTGTTCATAAATTAAACTGTAACAGGGAAGGTTTTACACCCATCCCCTCTTCCCTGTTCTCATTCACCCCCCTTGAAGAGGTGTGAGAAATGCCCAGGGATTTGTAATGGAGAGAAGGGGAGAAGTGAGATTTGACTGCTTTTCCCAGTAGGGTGAGACTTGAAATGGGTCTATATTTGCATGTGGGGTATTTTTTTATACTGTTTTCTACTAGGTGCCAAGAAACCCCTCTGGGCCTGGATTGTTTTTCATGGGAAAAGAACCACTAGCAGCTATTTCATAACCACAAGAGAGATACTCTGAAGGTGTGCTTTAAAGACTGGAAGGGGCTATAAATATTGGGGGGACACAAGCCAGGGCTGGGAGATGCTTCACAAGCTTCATCCTCTACTGATGCAGGGAGAGGGCGGGCATTTTCATAGGGCATAAGACAAGAAGAACCTTTCACCACATGCAGTGTGGAGACAGTGCACACCCTCAGCATCCAGTAAAAGGCAGCGTGGCCAAGTACTTGCATTAATGCTCCTGGGTGAGTCAGAAATGTAGGACCAAAAGATCTATTGTGCCAGGCAGGAGATGTGATCTGCCTTCTTCTGAGGCTGTGACAGGTACACTGGAGGATGAAATGATGTCCTGAGCCAGCAAAGGATAACATTCTGCTGGAGAAAGTTTTCTTAGGTGCTACAGATTGCTTTAGAGTGTGAAAGCTTACAAAATATACTTGTTGTGTATCATGGTATTGCCTATTTATAAATGCAGCATTACCAACAGAAATATCTTTTTTTTTTTTTTTTAATTTTATTTATTTAGTTTAATGATAGCCCATGGTTAGGTGTCCATATTTATGGGATGAGGTTAATCTAATTTCCTATTAGCTATGATAAATTATTTCCTTAACATAAAATCTCAGTGTCAGGTCTGCAGAAATCGTCCATGGTCTTTCCATCATTATCGGTGAGAAGAGTGTTCTGTGAAAGAGCAGTTCAACTCACTGTCACAGGGCCCCAGTTTAGGATGAGAGAGCTGTTTTTCTCTCTGCATGGATGGCAGGGGGAGTCTATAATGTTTATTCTAACATTAACTCCTCCCAGACTAAAGGCAATGCACAAAGAAGGCCCTTTCCCACTGTATTTCATATATATATTTCTGTATTATGTCCAAGAAAAAAATAAGCAAAACCAAAAAACAAACCTCACAAATAAACAAAGATACTCAAAGAGCTAAAAATTAACCTACTCTTCATTAGGTACCTCATTAAGCAATAAACTAGTGTTGGATGCTTTATGTAACGGACCTCAGCCCACATAGTGAGCAAACCCACTTTGAAAAACCTTTTTTTCTTCCCTGTCTCTCATGTTTTGAAGATGCAGGCAGGGAGAAGAGATGAAACCCGAAGAATTGTGCTGATGTGAATGCTTGGGTTAATGAGAGTCAGAGGCTGGGAGTGTGGATGAGGACTGTAAATGCAAATGAACAACAAGTGGGATGTGGATCAAGGAGGTGAGGGTGACCTTAGAGGAAGGGCCAGGGAACCGGCAGGGGTCATGTCCCATTTCTTAAAAAGCGAATGGGTGAGGAAGGAGGAGGGAAATGGAGGGAGGGGAACACCTATCCCCATTTCTTATGATTCAAGCATTGTGGCTGCAGGAAGAACAGAAAAGTTCCCACTACCCTGAGGGTGTTTCTCTTGTGTCTGTGCGGGCTATGGAAACCTTTTAAAGCTGACATAAACTTCAGTGTGGGGAACTCACAAAATTGCCCAAGTTACCCCATGTAACTTGTTCTGGGAAACACATCTCTCAGGAACAGAGGTCCAGATCTCCTTATAGCCGTGTTCCTCCAGTGGGTGATGGAGGTGTGAAGACATGATGACAAAGCTCATTCCTACCTGTCTTCCGCCAGCCTGGACACAAAGCAAAAATTAGAAGATGGAATAGTGCCTGGGATGACTGGATGTACTAGCACTGGTGGTACCTGAAGGAGCACGTTCACCCTGCAGACCTCATGATTAGGTTTGTTTTGACCCTGTGCATTGTCTCCTTGTGTCAGCAACAGGCATCTATGCTTTGCAGGTGAATTTTATGAGCTGAGGAGCATGTTTCTTCAAGAGTCGCTCTTCAGTGTGTAAGAACATGCTCATCTTTTGTAACATTCCAGCAAGGGCTCTCTCTGACTCTGTGATGACTCTTTAGGGACCAGGGGACAGACCCTTAAACAGTGAGAGATGCATCGTTACCCACATGTGAACTCTCATGACCACTCCAGCTCCTACCTGGAAGGCACTTGGCTCTAAGGAGTCAATCGCAATGGGTTTCTTTTGCTCAGAATAGAAAGATGTGTTTTTAGCTCTGGAAGTGCTTTCATTGTTCAGGTCCAGGAACACGTAGACTTGCAAGTCCTCAGCATCAGCACTATTCCAGTTTATGTAGAACACCAAAATGGTGCTAAACGTTATACTGATCTCTACCTTTCTCCTAGAAAAGAACAGAGGGAAATTTGTTTAAATTCTCTTACACCTCTGCTTCCATTAACAGTGAAATACCCCTGTCCACAGGACAACTGTAAACTGTGATTAGAAACAGGATGAAGATCTGGCTGGCAAAACTCAGATGCTAAAGTATAAACAAGATAAAATGAACAGTAAGCAACCTGAAATTTCTGGAAGTTTGAAAAGGACAGTGGATCACCCAGACAGGCTCTAAGGTGAAGGGATTAAATATTCTCTGACCTCAGACATGGTACTGTAGCACTGAAAACTGTGAGGGCAGTCAGGGGTAAATGAAAAAACAAAGCACAGTAAGGCAAAGCAGGAGTGCTTGGTGGGACCAAGCAGACTTTCATCTGACAGTGGGTACTGTGAAGCTGGGTGAACCTTTGTTAAATATTAAATGAAACATAGATCAGATCTTTGGAAGCAAAAGACAAGGAGATCAAGGGTGGTTCTGAAACACTGATGTGATGTCAGACAGCATTGTCTGAAAATCTTGTCTCTACTTGTTTACTAGCAAATGCAAAATTTAATAGCTCTGTACCAGACTGATGTGATGATATCAGAAATGCATCCCCGTAGGTGAATTTCAGTGAAAAAGACTCCATAAAAGAACAGGGCACTGGAATAATATACAGCACCCTTTGTGTCTTGGTCATTAAAATCAATAGTAAGTGTGTCATCCAGTGTATTGCTGAATCTGGGCATCCATCTTCTGGGCTGACATGGATGGTTTTGTGAGGTTCACCTCAAATGAAACACCCTGAAGATGGTTTAAGCTATTACATTTCATTTTATAACCAGGTCTGATTCAAAGTGCAAATAGCACTGTGTACATGGGCTCAGTCAAATTTTGGCTCTTAAGACAATGGTGATCACTATGGGGCAACTGACGACCCACTGTAAAGCTAGACATGAAATAACCTCAGTTATTTAACTCATTACTGTGAGTCATTTCCAGCTCTTGTCTATTGCTAAAGGTTTTTGCGCAGTCATTATTAAAGTGGTATAAATCACTCAAAGATGAATGGAGTATCAAATTATTGTTCATAATCAGAACTGAAATGGTCTCTGAGCTAAAGTAGTCCAACCAGAGCAGATCTGACCTTGGTTCTTCTATCCATGTGTGAATTCTGCTTCTAGATACACATCTTTAATATCCATATATGCTGATCTCACACTCCCTGCCAGAATTTAATGCACTTTACATTTAAGACCGTACTCAGACCACTTACTGCAAATGGCTGATAGATGTGCAACAGCCTACTACTGCTGCATGTAAAGTTTAAGACTGATGAATGAGTCTGCTAAAGAGAGAGGCCAGATTTTGGATTCCCTACTCAGTCGGCACAGACAGACACCCCACAGTAAATAATTTGCATTCAATTATTACCATTCCCTGTGGCTGTATAGTGCAGAGAAGAGGATTCAAGTTTGCCAGAACTCTCCTGATCAGCTTTTGCAGCTGTTAAAACTGTATTTCACTGAAAGACAATGGTTTATCGAAGCCAAAATTCTTCCCATACATCCCTTTTGATAGAAAGGTGTTTAAGTAGATTGCTTGATTACTTTGACAGAGAAACACCTGAATCAAAAGTCAGCTGTTCACTATTTCAGTTTTTGATAATAGAGATGGTTTTTAGACATTCAAAATTCTCCTGATTATGATTCCAGAGGTAATAACCAATAATCTATGTAGGAGAGCAGAGGAGAGCTGGCAAGACAGGGGGTGTCATATGCCAAAGACAGCCACAAGTTTAGTCTTGCTGATTTTTTTTTATATAAGTCTTGTAAATTTTCCATTTATTTTTAAAGCCTGATTTATAGCTTGGGAATTCAGGAAAGAAAAAACCAAAAATAAAAGGGGGGTGGGGGGAAGCTTCTGCTCATTTTCTCACATAATGTAAATAAACAAAACAAGCTGGAGTACAAACAAGCGTTTTGGTTGAGGATATGACAGAGCAGAAGTGAAGTTCTTCAGGTCTCGGTGCAGAAATGCGAGGTCTACCATCCTGCCCTTGGAACTGAAGATAATTCCCAGTTAGGTAGCTGTATCTGGTCTTTACACTGTAATCTCCAAGGCAGCTGATGTAGCACTATTTGTGTCCTTTCCTAGCATGGGTAATGGCTTTAAATGGAAAGAGGGCAGATTTAGATTAGGTATCAGGAAGAAAATCTTCACAAGTGTGATGAGGTGCTGGAACAGGCTGCCCAAAGAGGTGGTAGATGCCCCATCCCTGGAAGTGTTCAAGACCAGGTTGAACAGGGCTTTGAGCAGCCTGGTATTCCTGCCCATGGCAGCTGGTTTGGAACTAGGTGGTCTTTGGAAGTCCTTTCCAACCTAAACCATTCTATGATTCTATGATATTATGATAGTCAGTGACTGGTATAATTTTGAGGAGTCTCTCTAGGGTTGGGATACAGTCTTAACAAATTAAAGGTAGTGTCAAGATTTCATTAATTTTTTTCCAGATCTTATAATCTGTGGGTGTAGTGGGATAGCAGACTTGTTGATGACTGATTGAACCCAGCAGTACTGCAGAACAACGCTTATCACTTCATTCCACTGTAAACTGCTGCCATGTCCCTTGTTGCACTGTTTAAGTTTTGGGGTGTTATTGCTGTGATGCATAGGATGCAACACACACCTTGTTATTCATCACTTTTGCAAGGGTAATATTAAGCCTGAAATATTGTTACTGGCAATTGTGAAATCCATCTTTACAACTGAAAAAATAAAAAATGTTCTAATTTGTGAGTGAGGGTTGTTCTGACACAATCCATCTATGGGTGTAATTATAGATAAAGGCTGGAATTGGCTCGGCAGCGGCTGCTGACTGGCACCGTAGTCGTGCTTCACAGTTCACGAGCAGTCACTGAGCATATGCATATAGATAAGCAGTATGTTGGGAGCAGTAGCAAGAGGTTCAGATAGATTCATTCAATAAAGTCCAGATCATACTTCCACCAGTCCAAGTGCGTAGGTCCAATCTCGAATGAAAGAAGGACGATGGGGAAGTAGAGGGAGAGCTAAAGTAGGATAAGTTGGCACAGAGAACAATTGAGTGAGAGAATTGTTTATTCCAGGTCATTAAGAGAATCCCAGAGTGAAGCAGAGAGGTAATGGCAATGCTGCAGTTAAACAGCACAGTTGCTTGTAAATAAACAGAGCAAGAAGAAGAGAAGGGTTTTGGCTCAGTTCATGGAGCAAGCTCACATGGGAAGGAAGGAGCTGATACAAGCTGGCAACAAATGTCTTTGTCTTCACCTCCCACTGAGGAGTAGCTGTGCTTACATGGTGGTAGCTGGCAATACCTGCTGTTGGTAAAGCCTGGGCACAAGTTCTTGTTCAGGGCTGCATTTTAAACTGATGTCCTGCAGATGGGACCCAACAGACAGATGCACCTCACCAAGTCAGTGCAAAGACTCAGGGCAGAGCCATCAAGAACTCATCTCATCATTCAAAATCGAGGGGAAAAGCATCACCCACTTCTATCTAGGAATATGCTGTGTGCTGATGTCTGCTATGGAAACAAACCTTTGGAGGGAGCATGCGGTGATTCCCACCTGCTCCAGACAAGTAATAGAATCAGAATCATTTTGGCTGGAAAAGACCCTCCAGATCATGGAATAAATTCAGTTGGAAAAGACCCTCAGGATCATCGTGTCCAACCATAACCTAACTCTAGCACTAAATCATGTCCCTTAGGACCTTGTTTAAATGCCTTTTAAACCCCTCCAGTGATGGTGACTCCACCACTTCCCTGGGCAGCCTGTTCCAATGCCTGACAACCCTTTCAGGGAATAATTTTTTCCTAATATCCAATCTAAACGTACTCTGGTGCAACTTGAGGCCATTACTTCTTGCTGTATCACTTGCCACTTGGGAGAAGAGACCAGCACCCTCCATACTACAACCTCTTTTCAGGCAGTTGCAGGGAGTGAGAAAGTCTCCCCTCAGCCTCCTTTTCTCCAGGCTGAACTGCCCCGTTCCCTCAAACGCTACTCATCAGACTTGTTCTCCAGGCCCCTCACCAGCTTTGTCACCTCCTCTGCACTTTCTCTAGTACCTCAATATCCTTCTTATGATGAGGAGCCGAAAACTGAACACAGTGTTCAAGGTGGGGCTTCACCAGTGCCAAGTGGAGTGGCACAATCAATTCTTGATCATCAAGTCCAACCATTAGCCCAACATTGGCACTAAACCATATCCCTAAGAACCTCATTTACATGTCTTTCACATCCCTCCAGGGATGGTGACTCCACCACTTCCCTGAACAGCCTGTTCCAATGTCTGCCAACACTTTTCATTAAGAAGTTTTCCCCAATATTCAACCTAAACCTCCCCTGGCACAACTTTAGCCCATTTGCTCTCATCCTGTGAAGCCCTAATGAACTCATTCAGTGCAGGCCCTAAACCATGCCCATGTTTTGTGTTCACATTGCTTGTTCCCAGGCTTTCTGTGAAGACTACTTTGGTGGTTAATAATTTGGTGGAATGCAAACAGGAACAGCCACAGTGTTCAGATACCAGTCTACCACATAGGAAAGCCAAGTACACAGCTTGCACTCAGCAGCAGCTTCTCTTTATTATAGATATTACAGTAACATTTAGCTCTGACTGGGGCTCTGTTGTGCTGGGCTCTGCTCACACACGTAATGAGGCAGTTCAGAAGAGATCCGTTAGACAAATGGAGCCATCTGTAACAGTCATGGTGAATTCCCTTTGCAATCAACAGGCACTTCCAGAGGGTAATTCCTCTCATCCTAAAGTAGCCAGCTGAACAATGAGAGATGAATCATGTTTTAAAATGCCTGATTTTCTCCCTCTATTAAGGGGATAGCCGAGCCATAGAAGTCTACAACGCATTTTTTTACATGTATTAGAGATGAATCACGTATTCTCCTTCTTTCACAGGTGCTGAATTTGGGTGCAACAGCTTTTGCTATAGGCCACACAGTGACTAAGTGGCAGATGACTGTTTTGCTGCTTATTCCCAAGGTGTTAAATTCACCCAAGGTTGCCTTTTTTCCTCCCTCAAAGCAGTCTGCAAACACGAAAAAATAATGCTCTGTTACTCTGGGACAGGTTCTTGGCACAGAACCACAGGGAGATTTTGGCTCTGTCCACACTTGCAGACAACAGGCATAAATGGTCATTTCTAGAGTCCACCTCTCTGTTTTAGCACTAGAAAAAGCAAACAGTGCAAGTATGCATCTCTCTGCAACATGAAGTATTTAAAATTATGCAAGATCCTGACTTGCTGATGGGTCAACAATGCAGTTTGATGTTGTTCTATAAGGAGATGGTGATGTATTGGACGTCAGGAATTTAGGCATCATGACTTTGAAGGCAAAGACAGAGAAACAGCTGTGAGCATTGGCTTCCTAACAGGCAAATCAGGAATAACAAGCAGGCACTGGACAACATGATGGCTGGGAGAGAGAACTGCAAAATATCTGATGGAGCTTTAAGCAAGAAGTTGGTGTGGGTGATGAGTACCGCTAACACCTGGACAATCCCCTTGCTTTGCTGGTAGGGCTGAAGCTCCCTTTTATTGCATTCAAGTGACACATTTTAATGAAAAGTTGGTATGTTAATTGCTTGGGATGTTTCTTCTTGCTAAGTCCCTTTCAGACCTGCTTGGTAAATGGGTCCTTTTTCAGGCCACACAGATGCTTTAAAATATCCCTAGACACTCATTTGCTGCCAAGAAGAAATCTGCTACCCCAGCCGCATGCTAATGACAGGACGCACACTCTCTGCATCTAACATCATTGCGACCCAGAGCCCAATTACATAGCAAAGCAATCACAGAAGTATCTACAGTAGTTCAGGGGAATTTCACTTGGGGATAAATCTTTGTCCAAGGACCCTGTAGTATGAACTGAGCTTACTGAAGTAGAGAAGAAGAACTTCACAATTCTGCATGCGTTTACCTTATTAGCCCTGCTAGTTTTGGATCCTTGCCTCTCCAGAGCAGGAGAGGTTTCCTTGCAATACTCAAATCCGTAAGTTTAAAGAATGCATAATTATCTACATGTTCTCTTAGATTATAGACATATACAATATTCTCTTTCCTTGTTACTTCTTAATAGCATCACAGGCCATTAACAGACTTGGCTATAACCGGAAAGAGAAGTATGTCCTCCATAGCAGCTCTCTGTCTCTTCCTGTCTTCTTGAAAAATATAATTTCAGTCTGGAAAGTCCAGAGGAATGTCAAAGCATGGCGCAGTCTCAGCTGCCAAGTCCTACCTCTTTGCAAACCACTAACTCAGTTACAATTTTTCATCTTCATTTCAGAGCCTATGGAAGCTGCTGTGCTGTGCTTAGGAGTCTGAGATTTACTGTACGAAGGAAGAGCAGAAAAAGATAAAAGAAAACTCACATCAAACCTGTCATTTCCTTTGGCAAGCAAGCAATTGTATTCTAGATGCATGAGATGTGCTCTGAAGTCTCTCCCCATTTACTTCTCTATCTTCCACCTGCTGCTTTCTCCAACGCTCATTCATAATGAATTCTGCTGTTTCACGGAAATGACCCCATTTGGGCTGCACCAGGATGGTTGTGTCTGTTTGGATTACCTTTGGGAAGGTGCTAATGAGGGGTGGCAGGGCTATTACAGAGGCAAGAGACTCTGGGGAAGAGCTACACTTCAGCTGAACACACCTGGGATGCCCAGAGCTGACAGTGATCACATAATGCAATTAAAAAGCAAAGTTCAGGAAGTGTCAAGCCATGCAATGCTCAGTCTCTGAAGCATCCAGGAGATATTCCTTCACATCCCATTTATTGTGTGAGGTCTACAGCTCAGCTGTGACATCGCTTTTTACTCATTTGCATTCCCCCATTAGAAACAGGATGCAAAAACTGAAGGCCACTCTCACCAAGTACAACTCCTGCTAAATACTTCCATCAAAATTTAGAATCACTAGATCATATCAGTTGGGAGGAACCTTTAAGATCATTGAGTCCAGCTGTTAAAATCATCACTAAACCATGTCCCTGAGAATGTCAACTATTCATCTTTTAAACCCCTCTAGGAATGGTGACTCTACCACTTCCCTGGGCAGCCTGTTCCAATACCTGACAACCCTTTCACTCAGAAATTTTTTCTAATATCCAATCTAAATCTCCTCTGGCACAACTTGAAGCCATTTCCTCTCTCTCTTTTTATTGCTTAGTACTTGGGAGAAGAGGCCATCACACTCCTTGCAAACACCTCCTTTAAGGTGGTTGTAGAGAGCGATAAGGTCTCCCTGAGCCTCCCCTTCTCAAGGCTAAAAAACCATATTCTATACATAACCAATAGGTTTTCCCAGTACCTTCTCACTCTAACTTGCCTTAGGAGTGTTGGGGAGTGGGGCAATTGACAATAATTTAATGCTAAAATGGACTTAAGTGAGAGAGCTCCCATGAGGAGCAGGGGGAGCTAGAACAGCTCAGTGGAGTGAGGGATATTTCATTCGTTGCAAAAAGTTGGATCTGAAACCAGGGCCTGAATCATAGAATCACATAATTCTTTGGGTTGGAAGTGACCTTCAAAACTCTTCCAAGTCCAACACCCCTGCCATGGGCAGGGACACCTTCACCCAGACCAGGTTGCTCAGAGCCCTGTCCAGCCTAGCCTGGGATGTCTCCAGGGATGGGTCACTCATCACCTCTCTGGGCAACCTGGGCCAGTGTTTTATCATTCTCATTGTAAAAAATTCCTTCCTCATGCCTAACCTGAAAGGCAAACATAGATATAAGCAGACTAAAAATATGGTACCAGCATGGGTTATCCAGATAAATAACCATGGAAATAGAATATATTTTCTGTCAGATAGGTCTTTCTGAAAAGTCTGGGTGTATTTCAAAAGGTGATTATTACATAAGCACTCCCTATTGGGTAGATAGAGGAGTTGTTGGGAGAATTTAATAACCTATATCATGAAGCAGGTCACGCCGAAATTTGCAAAAGTTAGGAGAGGCTATTATGAAGTCAACAAGTCTTTTCTAGCTTTGCACTTTCCTCGGGCTAGACAAAAAACAGTTCATATCTGAAGAGGGTGATCTGTAATGGTCAATGAATCACTTCAAAATGACCCTGCACTTCTCCAAGGCCTCTGCTAATACAGATGAGTCAAATGCACATCTTCATTCGTAAAATGAAAGTCAAATCCACCTTGCATTTTGTTAATTACTTTTTGTTGCTGTTATCGTAATGTTATACAAACATTCTGATTCAGTCCTACAGAGAAGGAATTTACCTTTATTGAATTTTATAGTTGAGGTGAGCTTTGGCTGTATATTTTTATACAGATTCTGTTACAATCAGTGAAGAACAAACAGTTGATTCAGTTGATAAATACCCTTTAAAATACCAAAGATATTGTGTTGTCCTGTATTTATCAGTCAAGAAGATTATGGCTGACAACAGAATCGACTCCCTAGAGTCAGCACAGAATACTTTTTGCAAGGAAAGCCATGAATTGAGGAGTCTTTTGTGTCACTGCCAGTCGAGCTCACATTCATTCTTCTGTTTAAAGTAAAACATATTCTGTGAAGAGCTAGTGACAATGACATACCATCACCTAATGTAAAGTCAAATCCAGTTTTACATCTGAATTTCTAGAAATCTCAATAGTTAAAACAGACATAAAACAATGGAGTATTACAAGGCAGAGAAAAATAATCAAGACATTTTTTTAGGGAGGAATATCTGAAGTTCAGATTGAAAATAGTGTGAACATTGTTTTAACAGTTATTTTGTTTTGATATCTGACAAATTTAAGAAGGCTACAATAATAATAATTTGCTTTACCAGCTTTCTTCTACCAAATGGTCCCTATGTCTCCATACGCATAAGATGCCAGCAGGAAGTGTGTGTTGGGTACTGACATACAAATTATTAGCACAACATGTATTTTTCTTTCCTTGAGAATGTCTATATCCAGCCTGGAACAGAATGTACTCTTTCTGTTCATGTTTATCTCATTAGTGTACTTACATGTTGACTGTGTTTCCTCCTCAAGAAAACCAAGCAAAGGAGAATGATCACTCTTTCTTTCCTTGAATACAAACTTTACCCTTAAGGACATTTTTTTATAATTTACAAAAACCAAAAGACTATTTCATAAGTATGAATATCAGTTGTCTACAAAACATTTTGAGTCAATGTTAACAAAATGAAACCAAAAAAGCAAACCTCAGCAACAACATCTAGACTTGATTTAGGATTCAGCCAAAAAAAACATTCAATAGATGAGTTTGCAGTTTGTGAACACAGCTTCATTTCAGAGCTCCCATGTCCTTCTTTTTTCCCACCCATTAGACTGAAAAGTCTTTTGCAAAACAGATTCCCTTTGATGTTATATTAACCATGCCAATATCCACCTGAGCCTGTCTACCTTAGCTGAACAAGGCAAAATACATAGAAATACATATATAAATTGCCTTCTGATTTAATCCAGATCTGCAGTCAGATTTAGGTACATCTACACTGCAGCATGTTGCAATTTTACTTTTCTCCAGAGGGGACAAGTAGTAAAGGGAGACAAGATAGGAAGTTTTTTCTTAACTTTCTTTACCTCTCCACCAAAACCACTTAAAAAAAACAAAAGAAAGGGTATTGTGTACAGAGCTCTACTTGGTTTCTGCTGGCTCACAGGCTGTCTACTCACTGGAAAGTCACTTTGCTGTTTCTAGGTAACCTCTGTACACATCTCTAATAAAGTCTAAGTCTATTTTCGTGTGGGTTTTTTTTGTTTGTTTGGTTTTGGTTTTGCTGGTTTGTTTTGTTTTGTTTTGTTTTGTTTTTTATTTTTCTTTTTGCACCAGTGTGTTTTGCTGGTGAGAAGCACCAGAACCAATACATGCTCATACAAGGACCTACTGCTTTCCCTTATGAGCCCCAGATGGTGATTATTCCTTTGAACAAGGCACTGGTGGATAAGGCTGCACAAAAAGGCTGCTGGGTGTGAAGTTGGGTGGTTCTGGGTCACACTTAAGGAGAGGAAACCTACACCTTTTGGTTCCTCTTTTACAGCCAGGGATTTTCTTTAGTTTTCCTTATTATAAAATTTAACCACCTCTGCTGTGTGTGACTGTCTGTCCACTTATGGATAGGGATAGCATTGCTGCTACTGGTGTTGCAGGACCACCTCATAGACCAATACAAAATCAAGGCTCTCCTGGATTGGATGATGTGCAAAGAGAAAACCATGTTTGCTCTACAGAGCCATGTCATAGACAAGATGAAAGGCGGAAATGGAGACCTGGGGCAGAAAGCAGTGTTCCCAAGGTCTCAGAGCAGCATGGCAGCAGAGCTAGAAAGGAGGCCACCCCTCCAGGCACTCCATTCAACTCGTGCTGTGGTGGCCCATATGTGGCCTCATGCTCAGGGAAGATTCCCTGGTTCCTTCTGCAGCTCCGTCTGCTCCTGTATTGTTCTTTCTCCTACGCTGTTGAGGGCAAGGCAAAATTGGGAGACAAACAACAAAGGCGGGGCCTGGACCTTGGCTCGCCCATGTCCAGAACTCTCAGATTACATCCTTTATCATCTGTTGTTGCTGCTCTGAGGCTTTTTGTTGAGGGATGTCCAACTTGAGAGCATCCATGTGCTTGGGTTTGGGTTCTATCTTTTTCAGTAAGCAGCTCTAAAGGGAACAGAGAGAAGTTATAGTTTCTAGGAATGGATTGAGGCTCTCTTTCTCCCCTAGAAAGAGTATTCTGGTCTCTTTTAGACTCTTCTCTCCTGCCATCTCTGTTTTGCATGCACATACCCAATTAAGTCCAGCGATGCTTTTTCATTAACAAAGCTGAACTAATGTCCCCTTTATTAGTATGGTAAGTGCCATCTGTCCCAAGGGAAGGGCAGAAAAAGTTTTGGAGTATAACAGTGGACTGCTGGAGTCACCTGAGAAAGAAAAGCACAAAAAAACAATGCACACACACCCCCCCAAAAAAAAAAAAAAATATATATATATATATATATATATATATATATATAACATAACTATAATGAGGGCAGGGGGCTCAGCCACAGTGTTGGTACAGACAAGCTGGGTAATAGATTAGCGACTGGTGCTCCATCTTTGCATGAGGCCATTAATCAGGACTATTGCCTGGCTTGATTTATTTTTAAAGACTGCAGTAAGCAGGCACTATCTGTGAGGGAAAGTATTCAAGTTTCACATATGTCAGGCAGAGAGAGCAGAGCGAGATGGGAACAGGCAGCAGACGGTGAGCTTCAAAGGAACAGACAAATAAAAGCCCCCTGCAGCAAAGAATGCCTCAGAGACAAAATGAGAAGCCTACAGCTTGTGATGCTATTCAGGAAGATTTTATTAGTAGGCTGTAAAACTCTAAGCAAGAGAGTTGAGCTGGTCTCTTTTAAAGGAACATGGAGGAGAGTTTTAGGTTATCCTAGGCAATTCTTAATCTCTACCAAAGTTAAGTGTATGCCATGTTGCAGCCTCAAATGTATTGGTTTTGTCTGGCAATTAATATATTGATTCACACTGGAGAAGCAATATTAATGAGTGAGAATGACAAGATTGTAGTCACTTCCCATTTCACAGTCCCGTGTAGCCAGGACTGGACATTAGGTATTCGTGGTAAAACATCACAGACTCTTCCCTGTTTTGATTGTCCACAAAGGATCATGGAATCACTTTGATGTCAACAGACCCTCAAGATCATCGAGTCCAACCTTTACCCCAGCACTGTCAAGTCCACCACTAAACCATGTCCCTAAGAAGCTCCTCTATGCATCTTTTAAACCACTCCAGGGGTGGTGACTCCACCACTGCCCTGAGCAGCCTATTCCAATGCTGACAACCCATTCAGTCAAGAAATGTTTCCTAATATCCAATCTAAACTTCCCCTGATGCAACTTCAGGCCCTTTCCTCTCTTGCTGTCACTTGTTACTTGTGAGAAATGACCAACACCCTCCACGCTCCAACCTCCTTTTAGGCAATTATAGAGAGTAAGAAGGTCTCCCCTCGGCCTCCTTCTTCTCCAGGTTGAACCCCCCAGGTCCCTCAGCCGCTTCTCATCACACTTAGCTTCAGACACTTCCCCAGCTCTGTTACCCTTCTCTGAACTCACTTCAGTAAATGCCACTGGTTCACCCAAACTGGGACCTCTTCAGCAGCTAAGTCAAAGGCTGAGAAGCCAGACCTCTAATTAGACCCTGTATCCATTAAACACACATAAAATAAGGTATCTTTTTTTACAGGAGAGCTATAAAATAAAAAATATCTTTATGTGTGTTACAACTATACTTGGAATCCTAGCACAGAGACCTTCCACCAACTTTTACTCTGCATATATATAAAAATATCTATATATATATACACATATATATGAGCTCACACTTTGAATAGACTGAGGTAGGAAGGGTTTGTTTCAACAGGAGCTGACCCTAGGAATGAGATTTCTCTCAGCTAGGCTTACCTGCTGAAAAACTGAGAACCTGATATCCGTCAAAACTTTTTGCACCTTTAGGCAAAATCACTGGATGGGATAAAAAGTCCTTAGGGGATGATTTTCTCTCTCTGTTGTCCAGAGAAAAGCAAGATGCATCATTTGCATCAGGTGTTTAACTTCTAGATGAATTTCAGTGTCTTTTTATGAGTTCTCAAAATACTATTTCCTCTTTCTCCTTATATAAGGTGAGGGAGGAGAAACCAGTGGTCCCCTGGCTACTTGGAGCTCCTCATGAGTTCTTCAAGCATAACTGCAATGCAAGCCCACCAGTCTTAACTTTATGTCTCCACACTAACAATAGAGCTGAGCTGACATGACGCTGCTGAATAATTTAAATATTCAGTCTTGGAATGAAGCAAACCACCAAGATCGTCTGAGCATGACTTTGCAGAACTGCATAGCACCCAACAGTTTGCCTACCTTTCTCCTTTCCTACAGCTGGGACTGTTGCAATCTCCCATGTCTGACCTATCCATGAAGATTCCCTCTATCCCAGAGACTTGCATTCTGTGTATTAAGAATCTCAGCTACAGGGAGCAGTAGTCTGGTACCCACTCCCCAACTCTGCTGCTGAGGATGTTTTTTATCAAGGAGATAAAAGCATCCAAGTGTTCTACACAGGACGAAGATGTGTTAGTGTGAAATTATTGTACATCCAGAGGGACATGCCCTGATTAGCCCCAAGTAATCAAAGCAAATTCAACCAAGGCAAATTGTCAACACAACCAGTAAATGGAAATTCCTAACCCATCCTGCCACCCCCATTTGACTACTATTTGCTTGATTTTGGCTACTACCACAGTGTAAGTCAAGTAGGTTGATTTCAGCCTTGTGGGTGAGATTACTAAGGATAAACCAGACACTTTTAGGGTATTTTTCCATCCCCAGGCACCTGAATTAGAAAAGAGTATGATGAGGATGAGAATGGTTTGAAGGATACACCAGATTGTAAGCATGGGTACCTGTGATTTGAACACAAATATTTTCAGTATTGCTGTGAATAGTTCATGAGCAGTCAGTGTGTGTGGAGTCTTCTCAGCATCATTTTCTGAGTTTGAAAACCATCCCAGTCGATCAACACTGAAAAAGGTGTGTAATTAACCAGTCAACAAAGCAGCATCTCATGTCAGACTAAACAGGCAGCTAAGCAGTTCGGAGACTAGTGGAGAACCTGGGGTGTGTAGACAAAAATCATTGTCTAGAAGTGAGTCATCATGACAGCATTAATGATAAGGGATAAATTCAGGGAAATAATGAGAAAATGCTTTTACTATGTCATCACAGAAAAAGGGCAAAATGCGAATGAGGCCATTATTGCTGAGAATTAGAAACGAAAGAATGGATGTGTTTGATTAAAACTGGGAACCTAGGCAAGCTGAAGCTGCAGAACAATGTATTGTTTTCCCTTGAAAAATTTGAAACCAAAGAAATTATAAATACATACATTAAACAGTCCAAAATGCTCTCTTCCAAGGACGTCTTTGGACTCACTTAGAGACATTTTTAAATGTTTAGTATGTGACTCCAGGTAAGTGGAAGCAAATCTGGGGAATAAACTACTAAACAGGTTATCTGCTTTTCTAGAAGACTCCAGAACTAGCCTAAGGGCTAGTAACAGCAGTAGAGTGGGAAAAGACAACTCAATAGACTTTAGGGCTAGATGCATTTTAGGGAAACCCCTTAAAGAAATAAGTTCTCCAAGGTCTGAAAGCCCCTTGAGGGACAATTTCAGGTCTTAATTTCTAGGTAACTTCTCCATAGTCATGTTGCTTCATCACCCACAGTCGGCACAGCCGTAACTGTCCTCTCTACTCTCTGCTGAGTCTTGAGCTGGTTATAGTCAGTCCCACACTTATAGCATGTGTAATCACCTCTTCATTAGAGGTTTGAAGGAGCAGAGCCTTGATTCAAAGCCTGTTACAAAGAGTGAAGCTTCCTACTGATATGTGTAAGGCTCTGGAGTTGAGGATAAATGTGTGGAGACTTTTCCTCCTCCTTATCCCCCTGAGTAGATCAAGGCTGAGATGTCTTGCTGGAAAGAGTAGAAAAGGCATGGACACCACCTGGATGCAGAAAAGCTCAGGTACTGACCTGTATATTTGTTGCACACAGCAAAAAAGTGCTTAGTCGTCTCTCTTGATCATTGTTACTCCACATCTTGACTCAGAGGCTCCATCACATGACAACAGCACCGGTCTGGAAAACCCTGCTTAATCACAAGCATGCGAGAAGAATATTGGGTTTGTTTGCTTGTTAGGTTCTACAAGGGGATTTTCCCTTTTAAAATTCTACTTATTTCTTTCTCCTCATCACTTAGTACCTTGAAGCCTAATTTCTAAAGAAGTTAATGGTAGGGGAGTACTCATCATGCAGATGCCAAGGAAGCAGTCTCCTTAGCAACAGCAGCCATGGAAGCATTCGGATCTGATTAGCTCTTCAACACATTCATGTCCCTTGCACTCCGAGCAGTGTCCTGTCTGAGGGATAAGTTGTCCTCTGTATTATCTTATGTGTCCTGGGGCATAGGTAATTCCCTAGTGAACATTTGAGCTCATCCCTTTTAGAACACTTCCAGCTTGGTAATTTGAAAGTACACCTGTTTAAAACTCAGCTTCAATGTTCAGAAAAAGAGTCCCAGTGAAGATACGGGAAGAAGAATGTTCTTTAACTATGCAGAGGAGAGATAGAGGTGGGAGGCTGAGATTTTTCTTCAGTGATGGTCCTCTGCAGTGATATAATTCCATCAGTGAAATTCAGCCTTAGAAAGGGAGAATCTTATTCTCTGAGGTCCATTTTTCTTCAAGGGAGGTGTTAGCTATTGCAACAGAGGAATTTGCTTGTAGGGTAGAGACAAGTACTCTCCAAAACCACAGCTGATGCCTGCAGATATTATCAGAGCAAGGTGCAGTCCCATGGCAGCTGTTATCTCTGACTAACTGGGGAGACCCAGAGCAGGTCTCAGTGGAGTTGAGAGATTTATATAATTCAAAGCAGGACATTACTGGGTGTAAAATAAGCCTGATGAGTGGGAAGACAGACTAGACAAGAAAGGTGTGTTCAATGATAAAGCCCTGGTGCAGAAACTATGTCTAATGAATTAAAAAAAAAAAAAATCCATATAAAGAAAACAGATTGGATCACAGCAGCAAACCTACTAAAATATAGTCCCATGGACATTTGTGTGAGTGAACAGGCAATGAGTCAAACTGAACCTCCTGGATCTGAAAAAGAGTGTCAGTCATGGGGAGGTGTGTGGGAAATTTTTACACTAATTTTTGCCACCCAATTTCCTCTATTCTGGAACTATAACCTGAGGGCTAATATAGAATCATAGAATGGTTTGGGTTGGAACCTTTAAAAACCATCTTCTACAACCCCCCTGCAATAAGCTCACTCAGTGATCTTAAAGGTTTTCTCAGATCAGAATGATTCTATGATTCTAACTCTCTGTGGTTGCATGGTACCCCAATATGTGAAGAAGAGTTTCCGAGTATTCCCTCGGTAATGTCACTGATTATGCTAGCACAAAACATCTGGCTCTCTTGCAGAAGATAACACAGCAAATGGGTAAGTGGCCGTTTCCTTTCTCAGAGCACAGGATGAGCTACAGGAAAGTCTTTGCCAGGTTTTAGTAGGAGACAGGTTATGACTCATTGTGTTTCAGGACCAAAGAGCAGCAGGATTCATAGTCAACACTATTCACAACATTTCCTGCAGGGACATTAATTAAACCACTGGCCCAGGAGTGTCAGCTCCTGCTTGACTTGCAGTCAATTTTTGGCAGGGACTTACTGAGACTGTGAGAAACAGGGCCAATGTCCTAGTGGACAGTTGTCTCCACCTTCACTGTACAGTAGTCATAACCACGTCACACTGCTTTTTATATCTAGGAAGCTTGTTAAGTCTGACGCTCATCCCTTCACCATCTCCCCTTCATACTTCCTTGGCACTCCACAGTCTTGTCCCCAGCATAATTACTGCTGTTACAGTGTGGGAACTTATTAATTTGAAGATATCTCTATAATCTTTTAATCACATGCACATCCAAACTCCATTTCAGATCCCAGACTCCACAATGGCAGGCACAGAACAACTCATTAACTTCTTCCTGTGGCAAATTCAGCCTTTCAGCTCCTCAAATCCAGCCAGGATGTTGAATAACTCATCAATTTTTCTTTTTTCTCTAGCCCAAGAACAAGAAACTGAGCAATAAAAGAGAAAGGGAAACTACCCACCCATGGAGTAGCTCTGATGGCTTTGTTTCCTGGCTGGCTTATGACAAGAAAAGCAAAGCAGCAGCAAAGGAACTGTGAGAAAATCCTAGAATGTCCTGAGTTGGAAGGGACTCACAAGGATCATCAAGTCCAACTCCTGTCCATCCACAGGATAATCCCACAGTTCACACCATGTGTCTGAGGACATTGTCCAGTCTCTTCTTGAACACTGTCAGGCTCAGGGTTATGACACCCACCTGGGGAGCCTGTTCCAGGGTCCAGCACCCTCTGGGTAAAGAACTTTTTCCTAATGACTAACCTAAACCACCCCTGGCACATCTTCCTGCCATTCCCTCAGGTTCTGTCACTGGTCACTAAAGAGAAGAGCTCAGCACCTGCCCCTCCTCCCACCTTGTGAAGAACTTATAACAGCGATGAGGTCTCCTCTTAGTCTCCTCTTCTTCAGGCTGAGAGGGATGCTCTTCTGGACAATGTTCAGGAAGAGGTGTTGGAAGATCCTGAGATCACTTGCTAACAGGCAAATCTGGGGCTTTGTTCCAGAGAAGTGAGGGTGGGATGCAGTCACAATATGATATTCCGTCTAGTAGGGAGACTTCTTTATCATGTTCCCCCACAAATATGTGTGCTCCACATGGGGACCTTGTCTATTCCCAAAGAATCCTCTTTGCTTGTACCTCCCTGTTTAAATCCACCAAGAGAGGCTGCAAATCCTTCTTATATCCTGACATCCTCTATGGAGGAAAATTTGTTAGATTGATTTTTCACCTGCATCAATAATTTAATAATTTATAATATGGTCATAAATAGGTAAAAACAGTCAAAGGATATAGTTTTTTGACTGAGGCTAAAGGAGAGACGAGGAGGGAGAGGGGACGACAATGTCAGGGTCTGCAGTCCAGGGAAGTTAAAATATTTTTTATCTTTTCCGGAACTACGGTGGTATTATTATCTTCAGCAAATGTAAACTCTCAAAATGGGAATCTAAGGAGAAAGCCTCTCCATAGGCACCGTCACCTCCGTCTCGTTTCCATAGAGACTTGGGTTCCTGCTTCCAGCAGTGAAAATCCTGATTGACACTTTGTACCTTCTGAGAGGTAGAGCCTCAGCGTCATAGAAACAAGCTCTGAATTTTTACTAACATCCCTCATGGCAGGGGGCTGAGATTTTCAGGGTTTCCTTATTTTATTTATTTTTTAAAATATTCCTTTTTATTTGTTGTATTTTCAAGCTTTTCTCATGCCATAGAAAAGGTACTGACTTGACAGCTTTGGAGTCTGTGATCACATCTTGATTTCAGCAACCAGGTAAAACTGCAGACTGTTTGCACACTGATTTGCAGGCTAGTTTGCACACTTTGTCAGAGAAAAAGATGAGTAGGAAGGAAAAACAAAAATGCTTGATTGTTTCTGATAATCAGAATTAGGAGGGATTACAGATTAAGGAATGACTTAATGAGCTGTGGGTAGTTTTGGAAGAATCTTCCAGAAAACCCAGAAAAAGGTGGTTGCTTAATGCCATGAAGGTGTTGAAAGGTCCAGACAATTGGACTTTTTTCTGCACTTTGAATATGGTTTGGGATGAACTGGGCCCACCAAGTGGAGACACTATGTTCTTGGATGGTGAATGGGTCTGATGTCTGGTCTCATGACCCCTGTGTGATGCTGATTTTGGACATCAGGCACTAAGTATGTCCAGTCCCTGTAGAGACATCTCTGGATGAGTTGACAAGGTAAAATGAGTAAAAAATAATATCACCAAGACAGGAAGTCTCTTCCTGCTTGTTTTTATTGCTTCTAAGCCTTATTTTACGCTGCATGTTTTTAGCCAGCACAGCTCCATTCTTTTGCTAGAAGCGTTGCCACACAGTGATTTCTGCTGATACAGGTAAAATACATTCCAGTTTTCTTCTGAGTGGTTCCAGGAAAAATCAGCTGTATCAAAGCCTCCCTGTTTTGCAGAGACCCTTTGTGGTCTTCTCTTGGACCATCAAGCTTGGCTGAGGAGGCAACATTTAGCAGGGATGTTGAAAGGGCCCAGTCTTTTTATTTGCTCTGATTTAAGGTAAAAGCAACAAAAAATATTGAAAATTGTCAGGAAAAATATAGATTTTGCATGATCTTGATAAACTGTATGTCTCATATTCTGAAAAATGGCATTTACGAGCTGTTCAAATCTCATGTGAAAAAAGCCTACAGGAAGTAATATTTCTCAGATTTTCATGGCATTTGTCTGCAATTCCAGATGCTTGGCTTGTACATACGTCATGTAAGGTTGCATCAATCTGTGTGTGCTTGCTGATCTAAGGTTGAATCTGTATTTCATTTGTAATGACTGTGACACAGTCAATACCTTGTGCAAAGCAGAATCTGGGATGATTTCAAATGATCCTGTCTTGGAGAGACACCCATGGGTCTGACCTTCAGGGGTCAAACTATGATACTATCTTAGTGTTATAGTGTGATTCCCAGGAGCATCTCCATCATGATGGGGGCAGAATTTGCTGGTGGTAAGTTTTAGGAAAAGTGTTGGCTGGGCTTGGATGCCTGTTTTTCCAGCAGTTTCTGTACTTATTTCCAGCCTTCCCATCCTCTCAGCATTCTCTTTGACAGAGAAGGAAGAAGAAACTACCCATGTAGGAAGGAGATTTTGTAGTCTCTCTCCTGTCCCACAGAAGGAGGTTTAAATGTTTCCATTTTATCACTCATTAGGATAGTCTAGGGGTGTCTGCATCTCTCCATTGGACCATCACTTCTGCATAGACTGTCATTGATGTCTTGAATGCCACTGCCTCTAAGACCCATGGCTCAGTCCATGATGCTGGAGGCAGTTGCCCGCAATTGCCTCAATGTTATCAGCCTAAGCAGGATTACGGGATGTGACCAGCCTCAAAAATCATGTCCTCCTTCTGTGTCTGAGAGGTAGAGAAGTGCCAGACGCATCACAACATTTGCCTAGACAGAGATGTGCAGGCAAGCTTATGGCCTTGACTTTCATGGTGGATAGTATAGGCTGGCCTAAATGCTTGATGTGCACAAACCTAATAAGGATCAAAGGAGGCATTAATTCAGCCAAGCTTAATTCACTTCCAGACATGCCTGTCTGATGAAGCCAAAGGGAAGTGAGCCACATTGCATTAAGGTCACCTTAATTCTGAATAAGATTGAAGATAGAGACCTTAAAGTCTTAAAGTAATTTCCTGTACAGTCATGCCTTAACTCAGTTTGGATTCACCTTACTGAAAGTTTCTGTGTAGAGGAGGCCTCAGAGATGATGGTGTTTGGAACAGGGTAAATTAGGCTTCAGTTTTTACTTTATTGTAAGGAGATTTAGGTACCTTATATGGCCATGAGAAACAAGCAAAAGTGATCACAGAGGAAACTGAGAGCTGAGCAGTGAAAGGAAAAAGAAGTGATGGACATGGAATACTGGGAAACTCTACACTGTCCTTTGCTTCTAGCACTGGCTAAAAATTCAGCAGGGTGTTTCAGTTTACCCACCTATGAAATGAGAAAGGTCAGTGTTGACTGAATGTGTGCTATGGAAGCGATATGTCAGAAGGGACACCGAACAGGACATAGATGCCTGCAGGCAGTTTTCCTTCCTGCCTTCACACTCAGACATCTAGTGAATCCTTCTCTCCAACCTCTGCCTCCTCTGGGAAAACCGGGACATGACATCCCACCAGTGACACTAGGACTGGAAAGTATGCAGATCACAATGAACAGCTGATGGCTTTTCACTGGCTGGAGAAGTCAGTGTCTAAACTCAGCCTGAACATGCACAGCAGCTCAGCAGCTGTCAGCATCACAGCATGTGATGCATACATAGATGAGGTTCGTACAGACATTGATCTCATCAATGTTTATAGATATCTCAAGGGTGGATGTCAAGAGCATGGGACCAGACTCCTTTCTGTGGTGTCGAACAACAGGATGAGGGACAACAGGCACAGACTGAAGCACAGAATTCTAGTTGTCCATCAAGTTCTTTGGGTGTTGTTGGTCACTGTTATAGGGGTACTGTAACCATGCTAGCCCTGAAAGCTGTCTAGGCACAGGACAGTCCTTGTGGTGAATATGTCTCTGTTTCCCTAGCAGAACATGATAGGTCAGGACTGGGTATGGAAAGTGTGTTTTTTGAATGTGGCACTGACTGCAAGTGAACCAGTTTTGCTCTAGTTTGAGATACTATCAGGTTGCTGAGAGGTCTGCTGAGCTATGGGGACCAGGGCAGAAGGGTGACCACCGCAGGCTGCAGCAAGCCAGGAGCCAGCTGTCTACGTGAATGGGTTGCAGTGACCTCAGGATTTCCTTTCCTAGACTGGATATGGTTGGTGCATAAAATCCCTTCCAGGCCATCATCCACCAGAAGAGTTCTAAAGGAACCCTCATACTATCTAGAAAGTCTGCTTTGGCATTACCCCCTCCTCATTAGTTTACCAGGATCAATTGCTCCATATGGCATTAAAAAAATAAAAAAATAAATAAATTAATTAAAAAAAATCCCTGTAGTGCTTGTGAGTCTCTAAAGAGAATTTTGGGCAAGACACAGGTAACTGGGGAATAAAGGTGGGGAAGAAGTGGTTTGCTTGATATCGACTGTACCTGCCTTCATTGAGGACTCTTTTACACTGTTGTCCTCTTCCACTTAACCATGGTTGTGATGCAGAAACACAACAGGGCCACCTGGATGGAGGGCTAGATGAGTGCATGAGGTGGATAGGACATGCTGAGATCGTGAGCTGCTTGGAGATGACAACACAAACAACAATCACTATTAGTCTACATCTGCCTCCACAGCACAACATGTGCACCTTTGCCATCCAGATCCTCTTGACAATTCCTATTGTTCTTGTTCCCTTTGTTTGTACTTTGAGATGAAGAACAAATAGACCCTGAACTTCAGGGCAGGCTATAACTGAACACCAGCATAGCCTACCTCAAGAACTGCACTGATATCATTGTCTAAAATGAGGACAGCCTTCAAGGTGGCAACCTGAATTTTGGCTTATGCTGATGTCAAAATTGGCCGTGAATTTGGGTCCTCCAGCATGTGGATTTATGAGTTTTTCAAGTGCGTAGCATAAGGTCTGTAATCCTGCTTACAAAGAGATTGCTCCTCGACTCTGTTGGGAAAATAACTTCATTTTGGGTAAGGAAGGGATTCACACCATTTCAGTGACACTCAGAAAATTCTGAGTCACTGAAGTCTGCAGCATACAAGCACAGAGGGTGTATTTTTTTTTTGCAACAAGGGAAATAATGGAGTGGTTTTAGTTGAATAGTGAAATCAGAAGAGGGCCAAATAGGGTAACATTAAGTCAAAATATAAATTCTCCTAATATCTCAGCAGATTAAATCGGCATTTCTTCTTGTACCAGCCTAGCACATGACTCTGAGTCCCAAAACAGTTCATTACATTTCTTCTGTGAGTTTTCTAACCTTTCTCATCTTCTTTCTTTTTTTTTTTTATCTCTCTTTTGTCATTTTTCAAGTTGAAGTCAGATTTCAAGTGATACTTTTTAGAAACAAAAAGTCAAAAAAGTTCATTTTGAAAATGTCAAGATTCTATTCCTTTAGAAAAAAAGAAAAAAAAGAAACACTTTATGTCAGCAAGTGGGTCTCTAAGCTTCAGGACTAAATGAAATCTGATTTTCTAAGGATTTATGGCTTGTGTTTCAATTCTTTAATTCTTTCATTTAATATTGGCTGAACACATTCAGTCTGTGCCTATGTGGGAACAACCAAACAAGTATCAGCAACTCCATATCAGAAGTGTGTAGGGTTTTAGTGACTTTGGAAGTCTCTGTTTTTGCATAATACAAGATAACAGGTTGAAAGTTAATAAACATGCAAGGGGGAAAGAGTAAAAAACACACTGGCACTACATGATCACTTTAACTTTCAGAAATGGGATACTAAAAAATTCCTAAATGCAGCCTGAAAGCAATGAAAATTGCTACCCCTTTGATAATTATCAACTACATTTTTTTCACCTAAACCTGTTTGCTGAATTGGGCCTGATTTTGCACATGACAATTCTCCTTTCAATTTTTAACTATTAGATATTAGCTATAAAAAGCATGTCACCTGCCTGCAATTATGAATTAACATCTCTGGGAACAGGTCTAAGGTAACATCCTGCTCCGTGATCAAAGTGAGCACCCAGAGCTGCCCAAAGCGTCATATTGACGTGATAAGTGGAGCCATTATAGCTGAGTGTGTCAATAATGAAAGTTTCACAGCCTTCCTAATTACACACTGGTTTGTGGCTCCAGGGGAGCAGTTAGGCTGCGCACAAACACACGTCTGCCTGAAAAGTCAATAAATATGATTTAAGTGACTGACTGATGCAATCACTTTGATTAAAACAGGAAATGGAAGGGGAAAAAAAAAAAAAAAAAAGAAGAAGAAGAGAGAACAAATATTTAATATATGAATGCAATACTCTGGGAAGGTCCATCTAAGCACTTTCTTTAAGCTGTCCTGAATGAGCAAATTAAGGAACCCATCAGCATAACTATGATAAAAAGAGAAGGAAAAAAAATGTGAATTAATGACTTTTTCTTAATTCTATAAGTGCTTGACCCCACATGCTTTTTCCACCAGTGAAAGGATGGTTGTGAATATCTCTGTATTTTGGATTGTGCCCCAGCAAACACAAGGATGGTTCCCACTTGGATTTTGGAGAGGTTTTCAACTAGTTTGAGGCAGTTAATCCATTCCTGGGCTATGTCTACCCCAGGTGACTCCCTCCTGATAGAGCCAAGAGCATTAATAAGGCATTTCTTCATTAAAATAAGGTGTAGGACCAATGACTTTCTAGGGCTTTTCATCTGAAACCATCAGAAAGAAAGTAAATAGTGACTTTAGATGCAAATTTGGAAGGCTCTGGAACAAAACTGGAAACTTTCTGAGTGTATTCGGCACAGTCAGGCATTTCCCAGTCTCATCTACCTTTCCCACCTCCCTCAACAGGACATCCCCATCCCGTTCATCTTCTTACACCGTAACTTGGCCATTGGTCCTCCTCACCTCTCCACACTGACCTCTCATCATCCCTACTCTTCTTTTCTTCAGAACTCTTCCACTGAAGCAACCACTGATCTTGCATTGTTGAAGCTGTGGGAGCGGGCTGTGTGGGAACAGATGATGACAGGGACAGATTTATCTTTTTAGCATATTTTAATTCCCACAGTATACAGTGGAGTTCTGCCCCCCTCTGCTGGAAGAGCTCAGCACCTCCAGCTGAGCAGCTCTTGCTTTGGCTCTGCAAGGCACTGGTTTGGTCCTTTCAGGAGATCCAGCTCTTTGACCATGTCCATAGACCACGCAAAGTCTAACCCTGTTCTCCAGTCCAGTTTCTCCTATACTGTCCTAGGATGACATGACATTTTCTGCACCCCTTTTCCTGGTCTGTCCCCTCAGTGCTTGTTTTCCACCTCTTTACTGATTACCGTAGTTGAGGGCACAAAGAGTTCAACTTTGGACAACAAATTGCATCTTCAAAATTTCTTTCTCACTCTTGATAAGAGCTTGTGGTTGAATGAGCTGTAAAGAACTGGAGACACAAGGGTTAGCACCTGTCCATTAGGTATCTTTGGCCATCAGACCTTGTTCTGCCTTTTCAACCTGAGCCCAAAAAGGAGGTGCATTTGCCAATGAATATTTCACAGAATTTAGTACCTGTTATGAAAAGAATGAGTCTGTTTCTTCACTTGACCTACCCAAGTGCACATTATCAGTTGCATCACACCCTGGACTGTTAGTTTTAACACATTCCTCATCAGACAGAGATGAGGAACAGAGCAGGAAATGGGGGTTGAATCCACCGGAGTGTGAAACATTTTCAGAAGAGGAGGGATTTGCAGAGGCAGCGCAGAAGTCTTGATCCTCATGGGCTGAAGGTCTTTGGGGCCAGATCTTTGATCCCAGCCTATTGCAAAAATACTCATTTCTATGTAAAGCACTCTGAGCTACCCTGCTAGGTTTCCTTTCTCTAGTCCCAATGATCCAGAGGTGTTATATAGGTAATGAATCCAAGGAGTGGAGAATAACCCTGCTGTAGGGAAACACTTCATATAGCAAAACACCAGCCTGATAGCAACTCCTGTGTCTCTGTGCTGCTGAGTGTAGGCTCTTCTGACTACTGAAGTCCCTTTGGACAGCAAGCAGAGATGATTCATGCCGAATGATTTCTTTACATCGCCCTGACTTACTTCAGCTTTTCCATGTATATCACCTTTAAAGCATGAGCGGGAATACGACTGGTTACTGTTTCAATAGACTTTTTTCTAAGTTGTAACCAACAAAAGCCCTTCACAATCCAGTCCCACAAGGGACTGTTTTTCCCAGCATCATGGGCTACATTTGACTCAATCTGAGATGCTAAACAGCCCCCTCAAAACACCTCCATATTTTTTATAACCAACTCCTCCTCTCCAAAGGCCTAGTGCATTCCATTTGTATGCCAATCTACTGCTCTTGCTGGGAAGGGTATAACAGTGTTAAACTAAAAGAGGGGAGATTCAGGACAGACATGAGGAAGAAATTCTTACAATGAGGATGGTAAAATACTGGTCCAGGTTGCCCAGAGAGGTGGTGGATGCCCCATCCCTGGAGACATCCCAGGCCAGGCTGGACGGGGCTCTGAGCAACATGAGCTGGGTGAAGCGGTCTCTGCTCATGGCAGGGGTGGCACTGGATGAGCTTTGAAGGTCCTTTCCAACCAAAACTATTCTATGATTCTATGAATCAAATAAGCCTAAATAGCTGACAAGACCAAATCATCAGAGGACAATGAATACTTGAGTCTCCCATGCAGCAAGTAAGAAAGACCAGAAAGCAAGACACAAAGCAATTGAAGCAGATATTTCAAAGTTTTATTGTATAAATCTACAAAAGGCTTTGCTACAATAGCAAATAGAGTGTAGCACTATTCTATTGACAGGTTCTAGTGGCTTGGTGTGATCTTGTAACTCCAACATGACACATGAGGAATAAACTGTCTGATACAGTCAGATCTAGGGCAAGTGATGTCGGCTTACAAAGACCTTTTGGCTTCAACCCCTATAACCTGCATTTGCCTTTTGTACAAGGTTGTTTGAGTTAATAATATCTCTAGTAAAAATAAAAACTCTAAAGTAGTTTTTGTCAGAGTCAAATGTAAAATTGCCTAAGGAAAAAAAAAGAATCCAGTGGTTGAAATCTGCTAAAATTTTACACACAAAACACATCCACACTTCTTCACTCATGTGACTCTACCCTAGGAAAATAAACTACCAGTCCTTCCTGGAGAGGCTGGTAATATAAACCAGGGTGCTACAAGTAAAGCTCCAGTCTGCTAGGAGCAATAATTGAAATAAAATCAGTCCAGGAGATTCAGTTCTGCACACTCCAAAAAGTCAGCTGAAAATGTATAAACCTCAGGACCAAATGACCAAGTAACACAGACAGGCTAATTCATTAAAAAGACAGGAAAGTCTACAGAAAAATAAAATGCCTGTTGAGGCAGTCAAGTCCCTTGAAAGGGACTGTGGAAATTAAGCACCTAAAAATCAAACATCATTTTGACCTTGGGATGATGCCTGTGAAGTCTGCCTTTACATGGTTTTACATAATTTTCCAGTCCTGGACATTTTTGCTGAGCATTGTTGGAATGTACATTAGGTTCCATTTGCTTAGTTCAAATGCAACAAAACACCATGGAATTTGTTTAGGTGGATTTGCTTGCTCAACACACATATCACTCACACAGACACACGCACTCACATACCCGGACAGTTGGCTCTGGAAGAGAGAGGAACCAATTGGACCTCTTCAGCTGAGATATGAACCAAAGCTGTCTTGTTCAACCCACTCGAGCTCTTGTCTTTCACACACTTTTTGTGCTCCCTGGGTCTGGATGGAAACAGTCACACCAAAACCAGCACAAGAACCCCAGTTCTTGCAGTAACTCTGGCCCATGCAGATCCAGGAAGAACCTGTTGTCTCACAAGAGTCTGGCAAGACAGCTGGTCCAGTTGTGCAGGCTCAAGCAGTTCAGAAAAGCATCTGGACCACAGGATGCTTCTCCAAACCTCCAGAGCCCTTTGAGGTTTGAAAACTGATACCCGCATGAAATGAAGCTACCCTCAACTCAGGAAAAATGAGTTACAGCATTAAGAGCATAGAGGGTTCGTAGCCTAGGTAGGATCAGCCATTTGGCAAAGTTGATCAGGAAAGGTTTTTTCAACCAATAATCTAGTGAAGATTTCTTTATGGGAGTCTCAGTGGTCCCAAATTGCAGAGGTATGGTATCATCTCAACAGACAGTCAGCACAAGCCCAGCATCTTTTCTGTCCCCAAAGCCCAGACTTGGTTCATCTGTTCTGGCTCTTGGTTTCTCTCTTCATTCTCCACACTTTCTTCTGTGCTTTGAGTACTTGGACCAGCTCAGTCTTTTCTTCATCCTGTTGGAAGTGGCTTCTTCTTTTCATTCTGGCTTTCAGGACCTTGAACATGGCATTGCACTGCACAGGAGGCTCTTTGGTGCATGGATTGCCCTCTGTTTTCCTGCAGCACTTGCTTCTCCCCTGGGAAAGCAGACCCTTGGACACAGAGAAGGAAACTAAGCAACAGCAGCAGGTATCTCTGTAAAAGAAAAAATAATGTAGCAGCTAAGGTTAGATGTATGAAGTGAAGAGTACAGAGGGTTTCTGAGGAGTTGGGTTTATATTCAGCTGTGCCCACTACTTGTCTACAGTTTGGAGGTCCCACTAGATATTGGTGTCTAAGAGTCTGCAAATGATCTATCAGAAAAGATATGATGTGCACTGTCCCCAGAGCATTAATCAGTGGGACTGGTGCTTGGGTTCCTATATCAAGAAGCTGAAACCCCATCTGTCTGATGGTACCATTCTCTCTCAACCATAGTGGTTGAGGTCTCAAGACCAACATAGATATTTGCATTCAGGCTATTGAATATCTCAGGTCAGGGCACTGAAGAGGTTAAGAAAGTTCCACAAGGGTAAGATGAGAGGTAATTACCTGTGCCAATCTTTCCTTCAAACAGTGGATCCAGCAGTTGGTGGCTGCAGATCCTGACAGCAGATCCAATGCTGAATCCTTGGTTTTGAAGCTTTTTCTCTTTGGCTTTCCTTCCAAATCCTGAGTGCTGTGGAGTGATTCCTTCTCAGAGGAGGATCTGAGTGAGTCACTGTAACCAAGCAAAGATAATGCTTGTAATGCATGGCCAGCTCATCCTCAGCAATGACACCCACTCCCACACCACTCATCCCAGGTCATTAGTGAGAAATTCTCCCTTCTCTCTGCAGATACAGCCACTGCCAAACTAACTCTCTCTGAATAAGTGAGAGGAGAAGCCCTGACTCACTTCTAGCATAGATGCAGCACAGACATGCATCTCCTTTGGGCTCTGCATGGACCTGCGATGTGTTGTCACAGCTGGGGACTCAAACACCAGAACTTCACAGGCCAGGTCCTTGGGCTGGCCTAGTGAAGAAGTTTCCCATTTCCTCCCCACATGAATCAGCAAGTGCAAGATACTGTGCTGTTTGGAAACTCTTCCCACTCATTGTCCTTTATTTCCTTTCAGCTGGCTCTCCCTTCCCCTTTCACCCAAACCCTAATCTGCCATTTGCAATGCTTCATGTCCAATTGCAGGTATATATTTTTTTTTTTATTTTTGCAAGGTTCCTACTCGATGGGCTATGGCTAATTTAGGTCTGAGGGGTTCAGAGAGAAGAATGTCGGAGAGTTGCCTTACCTTTAGCCTCTTGGAAGGAGGCACGCCAAAGGCCTTCTGAGCCACCGGTGCTACATGTCACTGCTGTAATAGTGGCAGGGTCATCCCAGGGACACTCCTGTTGCTGCATCCCTGCTGCATCTCTTGCAGAAGTGTTGCTTTTTTTTTGGTCAGGTAGTGAATGCAGATGATGCTCAAGCTGTGTCCAGCCTAAAAAAGCTTTGAAGAGCCAAACTTCCTGAATATGTCTTACAGCAGTTTCATCTCAAAGTCCTGCCATCAGATGGAATATGTCACAGAGTCCAAGTCTGTCTCCATCCACAGCAAGATGTTGTAGAAAGTTTTTTATGAACAGACAACCCTCTGTCCTCAGGTGTTCCAGGACAGGGTTGCTGGGCTTTCTAAGAGCATTTTAAGTCTGTCTGTGTGAGCAGAAACTCTTTGTTGTGATGCACAAGCTGAAACTGTGCTGAGACACATAGTTCTTCTCTTCTTCACTTCTTTTTTGCTTTTACATGGCAAAAACTCCCGTTGGCTCCACACATCAGCATGGACTCGATTTGCTGCTCTGGGGATATTTTGCTCTGGATTTAGGATGTGTTTGTTTGTTTGTTTTCATACAAAGTATAAGGATTTATTTCCCTTACTTCCCCCCCACCCTCTCAAAGTAGCTCTGGTGCCTCCTCTCTCCACATTGGCACCCTCTCTTCTCTGAATGGAGGCAGGCTGCCCCTTCAATAAATGAGCTCAGAATTTAATTTGAAACTCTGGTTCCTGCTGAATGCACAGTATAATGTGCAGAGAAAGGGTGAAATTTGCCTCTGCACAGCAGTGGCCTTGATTGAAGTGAGCAGAATCTAAAACAAGAAGTAAACTGGTAAGAGCCTCTTGAGAGGAAAAATGTTAAAGCAGGTATTAGGTGCAGTGAAATGAAAACCACTAAAAATAATCCAGATTCTTGAAAGTTTTCAGTCCCTGAAATAATAAGATTTCTTCTAAAAAAATAAATAAAACTTATTTAATCCTTTGGAGCAAGTAAGAACAGGAGATTGACAAGTGAATAGAAACCCAGTGGTAAATCAGAAAAGGGCAGGGGTCAAAAGAAAGATGTCTCCTCATGATAGGGACACATCTTCAGAAGAGGGATGAGAGAAGGAGTAGGAAAGATCCAGATAGGTAGGAACCCTCAGCCTATTGCTGCACTCATTTGAAGTCCTTGAAAGCCACCAGCGTTAAGCGGCTGCCTCTGAAGTTGGGAATTGTCTCTAGTTTCTTCTCAGGGATCTCATAAAATTGTCCCATTCCCCACAGTGGTGCAAGCAGCATCTCCAACACCACCGTATTGCATGGCTCAAGTGAGGTGGGCAACCACATCCTAAGGTGCCTCTCCCCCACCACCTCCCTCCCCCCACAAGCAAAAGTTAATTCTGCTGCTATGGGCTGTTAGACTGAGCACACCTCATGTCTCATCTCAGCCAGAACCTCTCTCCAAAGAGAAGCTTCCTAAATACTCCCCCTTCTCCCTTTCATGTAACCCAGACTGCTGCCTCCCTTGGACTGGCTCATATGACAGTAGCTGGTGGGCTGGGGGGCTCAGGTTGAGTCCCATTGCTCGGCACAGGACTGACAGTAGTTGAGGGAGGCACGCTCTCCACAGAATCTCCTGATGGAATCTCAGGGGTCCTCTGTGGGCTGGGCTCCTCAGAGTGGTCCATGTTACCTTGGACTTCCTTCCCTCTTTGGATCAGCTGCTCTAAGGTTTTGGGCAAGGGGTAACTCAAGAAGCGCTTCAGTTTGGGCTGGAGGGTGCCTACCACATACTGGATAATTTCCTCCTCATCTGCATCAACATAGAGGGTCTGATATAAGTCTCTCTTGCGCCAAAGGAACTGGTCCAGGGGCTCTCCCTCTTTCTGAGGCAAATCTAGCTCCCTTTTGATAGCATCCCTAGTCAGAGTGCCCTCACTGTACTGCAGGAACTCCTTCTTGAACTCGACCCAGTTCTTGACAGAGTCCTGCTTGTATTCCCACCACTTTTTAGCTGGGCCATTCATGTGGTTTTGGATCTGAGACAGCCAGTACTCCTCTGTTCCACCTACCTGCTTTAAGTATTCCTCCAAGTGGCTCAAGAACTCCCTGGGATCCTCAAAGACCTGGGTCTCCACCGGGGAGGCTGGAGCATCCTCTGACACTGAGACCCACTGGTAGGAATCATGGGCCTGGGGGATGCTGGGGACCTCCCCAGGAGGAGGGGTCAGTGCATACATTTGGCTCATATCAAGGGCATAATCATAAATCTCCCCCTCACTTGGCCTTATCTCTGGGCCTCCCACCCCAACAGACACAGTCTGCTTGCCATGGTCCCCGGGGCAATATTTGCCTCCCATGGACTCGAGACGGTCTGCCCACTTCTCCAGACGGAAAAAGACCTCCTTCCAAACATTCATCTCCCTTTTGACCCACCTCTCCAGATGGGCAATGGTTTCCTGGCATCTGGCCAGGCAGGCCTTGATAGACTTCTTCCATCTTTGGTTATCAGTTGGGACATGGTCCTCTAAGTTATTCTCTAACTTCCCCACTGATTTCTGCAAGCCTTTCAGCTCGCGCTCCACCTGCTTGGAGACCTCAGACAGGAGGTGTCGGTGGGTCCTCCTGACATGCTCCAACATTTCTGCCCTGCATTTCCCTATCTGCAAGATCACATTGGGCTTGTTGGCCACTCCACGGTGCCCCTGGTAGGAGTGAATGCCCGCATTGGTGACATTATCCAGTTGCATGGCTCCTACCGTGCAAGTGTCAAACACAGAAAGAACTGGGTTGTAAGCCCTAATGCTAGAGCTAGCTCTCAAAAACCCCACTACAACACTTCCCAAAAGACACACAGAGACTTCTAAACCCCCCTCAAAGGACTTTTCAACACAAACACAGCCAAATCAAATATCACCACAGAGCGAGCTGTTCGGTCCCGGGGATCCCAGAGAGAGTTGTAGGCAAATTTCTCCCGATGTGCAGCTGGAAATGCTGGTCTCACGTGCTCAGGGTGTCCCAGAGAGAGCCAGGATCTTCCAGAAACAAGGAGAGGAGTTGGCTAAGACATCCAGCCCCGCACGCGTGCCCGCTACCTGCTTGTCCGGAGCTGAGAATCTTGAACAGTGGAAAGTCCCCGCTGGAGAAAAACACACAGAGATGCACACAAGAAGCTGGAAGCTGCTGCTGCTGCAAAGAAAATCCTGGTGATTTCTCCTCTGGTAAACTTGTCGAGTCGAAAAACGCTTTCAGTAGAGATGCAAAGAGCTGCTTCTCTTCCCTGCCTGAACTGCCACTAGTCCAGGCTCTTCCATCTACTTATACCTCACACAGCTCAACATGTGGGTGGTGCTCAGCCTCCTCTCGCACTCTCAGAGCAGCGTTCATTGGAGGAAAACCGAGGCCGGTGTCTGTGGCAACCCAGATCCTGGCAGCCTCCCCTCGCTTCCCACCCCCTCGCTCACGCCCCCAGACTCGACGCGAGAAGCACTTGAAAGGTGCTGGAGACAGTTGGGTAGATGGATGAGTAATCGCACCTTCCGCCTTTCAGATTGCAGGAAAAACACTTATTCATTCCACAACTATTTACTCAGCAAGGTCATCATTAGCGTGCTTTCCCTGGCAGGGACTCACAGTGGGGGGACATGAGGAGGAATTCAGCGTGTCACACCAAGACAGACGCCCACGGGCCCCCCGCACACCCTCACATGCATTTGACACACACACACAGTGAGCTCACTCCTAATGCAAATGCTTGGAAATGGTGGTAAATCAGCAGGAAAAAAAGGCGGCGGGGGGGGAAAGAGAGGGGGAAACACTCAAAGGAGTGATTTCAGTACAAACTGGAGCACTCTGGACTTTCTAAAGCACTGGTAGGTGGGAGTCATCCCCACTGCTTAATTGCACCAGACCAACCACTATCTTGGGAATATTCAGTAAGGGAGGGGGACGGCATCCGAGTTTTTACACCAAATTAAATCCGCCCATCAAAAGCCTGTTCCGTACTTAGCTTGAATCAGATGGTTAATCAGTTAGCCAACCCACAAGCGCAGATGAAGCTACATTTGTTCTTTGCTCTCGACAAAGCAGGAAAAGCCAACCATAAAAGGAGTCTCCGGGTCTTATATAAGCCAGAGATAAAGGATTCCCTAATCCTAGAGAGTTCCCTGCTGGAACACCCTCAGAGAGGTGCTGAGGACAGCCGAGGCTTCTCACCCTCTCCCAGTGACAGTGACCGGAGGCAGTGGGATGCTGATTCATTAATATCACCTACAAATGGGATTTAAGACTGATTCCAGCAGGGAGATGCCTTGCCTGCACTCAAGGCGGTGGGCAGTGTGCCAGGGAGTCTTTGGATGGGTCCCTGCTCCCCCAGCTCGTGGTCACGGGTTTCTTGGTGGGACTGCAGCCAGCCTGCTAAAAGCAAAATGCAGGGGAGATGGATGGTTTTTCAGTGAAGTCCTGCTGAAAGGACATCTCTGTGACCCCATGTATTTGGTTGAAACAGAGTCCTTTTAGAACAAACTGGTGGGACAGGAGTCATGACTCCCTTTCCCCCCCATATCCATGTAGGAAGGCACACGTCTGTTCCTTACCACGTGATGGCACATAGGCAAACACTACTGCCGTATGGCTCTCAAGAAACAGGAGGATTATTTAGGGCAGGAGCAAGCTGGCATAGAAGGGCTGCATGGTTTGGTTGAAGGTGGGGAGTGACAGTGAGTGGGGAAGGGGACAAAAGCTTTTGAGGGTGTAAATGCAGGTTTTCCAATCCAGCAGACTCTCCCTATGCCACTTCATCCCACACACATCATGATAATGATATGACTGGCAGAGAGCTATGTCCTCAGCCTTGCTTACTTCTTCGCTTTCACCCAGCTTACCTGAGCATGAGATTTTTCTGCATCTTTGTGATTAGAAAGGGTCAAATATCAGTCATCTGAGGGTTTGGGACAGATCTGAAGCTTTTTTTACTGCAGTCTCTAGAGAGTCTGACTTAAACCTGTATTGCCAGTAAGAAATTGTAGGAATTGGGAGAGATTGTGCAATCTCTGTATCTCTGGATTAATGCAAAGATATTCTCCAGGAAGTTTTTTACCAAGGATAGCCAGAAACAGCCCTTATGACATTACCAGTAGATGGGGACAAGTTATAGACTGGATTTAATTTTGCAAGGTGAACTGGTTTTGACTTCAGCTTGTCCCATCGAATGCCAGAGGCTGGGATGAACTGGCTATAAAACCTTCTCCACCAAATCTGTCTCTTTCTAGCCCCTTCTACCTCTCTTTCCTTCCCCCTTAGTTTTCTGTGTGAGGGGATCCATCAAGCTGTGAATGGCCTCATTCAACACGTATGTCTGGTCATAGTATTTCAGGATTATTAAGGCTGGGAGGGATAATGGGAGGTTTCTAGCTCAACCTCTTACTCTGAGTCAGCTATTGGGTCAGACGAGGTTTTTCAGGTTTTAAATATTGAAAACGCCAGGGATAGGGATTGCACAGCAATCTGCTCCACTGCATGACTAAGAGGCAAAACGTTTTTCTTTATAACCAAACTGTCGTGTTTCAATTTATGCCACATCAACTACCTCTATGAAGATGCTGGCTCTATGTCCTTGATAACCTCCCCACAGGTATGGAACACTGCTGTTAAATCCCCTCTAAACCATCGCTTCTCCAGACTGGACAAGCCCTAGTCCCACACCAGGCACCAGGGAAGTGCTCTAGGCTTGACCATCTCAATAGCCTGTGCTGAACTCGTTCCAGTTGATCAATGTCTTGTACTAAGGGGCCTAAACCTAGCCGCAGCAGCTAGATGTGGTCTAATAGGCCCTGAGTAGAGGGAGATAATAATTTCCATTGATCTTCTAGCTGTACTCATGCTCCCACAGTCCAGGATACGTTTTTTATCTGCCAGGACACGCTGCTGGATCATACTCCTAGGTTCAGGGACTGCCAGGGACTCCTTCTTTCCATGCACAAGATTTGTCCTTGCTTAATATCATCAGGATTCTGTTGGGCTTTTCCTCCAGCTTGTCCAGGTCTCTAGGTTCACCTCATTCAGCAACCTTTCCACAGATGTCTCCTCCTAATCTGTGTGCTGTTCTTCTGTGGAGGTGGTGGGGGAGACAGGAGAGGCGAGGAGGAATGAGGGTTTTCCTTCTGGACCTGCTGGGGAACGACTTGCTGATTAAGACACAGCAATAAGCATTTTCATTGTATTTCTAATTAAAGTAAGGTGCGTGGGTAGAAGAGGAGGAGGGAGGGGAGCCGGAAGCAAAGGGAGGAGGGAGATGTAGAGTGCTGGGAGCTGACAGGGAGAGGCAATTTGAGGCAGACAGACAATTTCTGTGCACAAAGAGACAGACGGGCATGGAAGGACAAGAGCCATAGACTGGGGCAGGCTGGGGAGGACACTTTTATAGCCACAGTAGCTTTATCCCAGGGCTTCACAAAGAGGCAACCAGAATTCTATTGGATTCTGCCTGGCCTCAGGGGACCTGGAAATGGGATGGATGGAGAAGACTACAGGGCATGTGGCCCTCTGGCTGGCCACGGGAGGTCCAAGACAAGAGTGGGGCAAGAAGACTGGAAAGAAAGGTGGGAAGTGAGTATGAGGGAGGAAGAAAAAGGGTGATCAGTAAGGAAGGATAGTTTCCTCCAAAACAGCTGAGCAGGAGCAGGGAAGGGAGAAAAAACAGCAAAAGCCACATCTCATAACTCAGCAGAGATGGCGTCAACGTGGGTTGTCTCCCTAGAGCTTCCTGAACAGTTTTAAGTCACACTAGATTAGGATCAGATTAAAAAATAAATAACTAAATAAAAGAGGAGAGAGAAAGAGAAAAGCCAAGAAGACTAATTACAGACAGACAAAAGGAGAGTGTAGCAGTGAGTAGCAACAGAAAACCCCACTGAAGGGAGGAGGACCTAATGAAAGGGACACTGAGTCATAGCCAGCACTGGCACCTTCCCCAGTGCTGTCACAACAGTGCATTGCTGGGGACATGAGCACCCAGAGACCGGTGGCCCTTGCCCCTTGCAGCCATTCAGGATGCAGGTTTTTGCTGCACCTCGCCTTAGACCAAAACTTGATGGGGTTTGGGTTGCTTTTTTTGGTTGACAACCCTTTGCCACCTCATCTGGATGACTGTTTTGCTCAGATCTACCTTATGGCAAGACATGACACTTCTTGGAGATGAGCCTGAGCCAGATGAACCTGGTGGGTGAGCGAGAAGCAGGAGATCCCAAGGCTTCAGAAAGTTGATGGTGCAGCTGAGTTGTGTTGCTTTTTAGTGGCTTATGCTTGAAAGAGCTCTGCTAGATACTGTTTTATACTTCTGTGATGCCAGGGTCCCTTCCCAATTATGTGTTCCAATATGCACTGTGTTCCTTCTCTGAATCGCTGTCTGGAGGACCTTGTCTTTCACAATGGACTCTGCAAAGTACCTAAAGTGAGAAATCTGAAAACTGATGTGCAATTAATCCCACACTCTTGCAGGAAATAATTTTTTCTACTAATGAACAAGGATTTGCTGTGTTATCCTATACCTGCTGTGCTAGAATTTTCCCTTTCATTTCCAGAATTGCTTCTTCCTTCTACAGGAAAAAATAGAAAAACAATCAATCAAAAAGCCCACAAAACAAGCAAACAAACAAAAACACACACAAAATAACAAACAAACAAAAATAACAAACAAACAAACAAACAAACAAAAAAACAAACAAACCCCAACCAATCAAAAAACCCCACCACAATTCCCATCTTCTGCTGTCATGACCTTTCAGGTCCTATCAGTTCTTCTATAGGTTACTACACAAAGCTGGCCAGTTATTTGTTTGGCAGCAAAACCCTCAAGAAGGGAATAAAATTAAGAGAAAGGAAGGTGTAGGGCTTTTACATTTATTGAAAAAAAAAAAAAAAAAAAGAAAGAGCAAAAGAATAACACATTTAATTTACACCGTATGTCTCTATTCATCCGCCTCTATCACCGGAACACTTTATTGCATTGAAGCTGGCACTCATAACGCAGAGTTTCGCATTCAAAACACGGTTCACGTCAGTGGCTGCATTGTTCCTGGCCACCCATTGTCCTCCACGGCTGAGGCCCACACGTCACTTGCTGGGGGGGTGGGGAAGCAAGTGGGAAACTGAGGGCAGCCCACTATCAATATTAACAATAATCATAATAATTATTATCATTATTAGTGCCACTCCTGGTGTAGAGGACCCTGCAAGTTCTCTCCTTTTCTTCTTTTTCATCTGAAAAGCCCTGCTTTGTGGTGAAGATAGAGTGCTTTGTTTTCAGACTAAAAATATCTTCTGTATTTTATAGGATTGTTCTCCCCTTGGTTAATGGGATGTTTGTTATTTTTGTTTCCTCACCAGGCTGAGGAAATGTTAATGAGATCATCCTTGTGCTTCATTTGCCTCCTCAAGACAGCCTGAGGCTAAATCAAGAAAGTCAAAGGAGGTGTCAGTATTTTTCATGGTAAGAACCCAAACTCTGCTGTTGGCTGTTATGACCCCCATGAGGTCAACACAAATATAAAGACATATCCAAATGAACTTCATTTTTCTCCTGTGTACATCGCTAGCAAGCTGGTAGAGTACCTTTATTGGTAGTAAAACAAGCTAGTTCTGTGTCAGAGGGCTTGATTAGTACCTGGTTTATGAAATTTCATCTGCCTTTATGCCACACATCTGAGTGCTGAATCTGGCCCAAGTTAGACCATACTCTTGACTCTTCCCACACTTGCCCCCTTTTAGGATGCCCCTCTAAGTGCTCTAGTGAAAATTCCCAAATTTAGTGGGGTTTTTTTAACTCCTCCTCAGTAGTAAATAATGCAAATCACAGGTCTGCTAAATAAGGAAAAGTGGTGGGGTGGCTGTGAAGCTCATAGCCCTGATTCATCTCTCCATGCATCTGGGTTGATGGAATCCCACCGGTGCAGGAGAGCTGTGCTCCTCACCCTCTGACAGGGCAATGTACTCATGACCCTCTAAGGACAACCTGCAGTCCATGGATCCAGTCACACCTTCTCCTTGCAGCCCTGGCTCTGCTTTTCCATTTCTATCTGGGTTTCATGTTAACATGAAGAGCACTGAGAGACCACAGCACAGAGGAGCACTGGGAGATCAGAGCCACACATGGGAAATAGGACATTACACTTTTTTTGGTGGCAGATTGCCGTGCTGTCAAACCATACCTTTGGTCATGTGGGGAGCTGGGGGAAGATGGGCAGTCATGTGTCTTTGGCAGTACCAGTCATTCACAGAGTGATAGAATCATAGAACCATAGAATCACTTTGGTTGGAAGAGACCCTTAAGATAATCGAGTCCAACAATGACGGGGAGCATGTGGCTCAGACAGCCCCACAGCTTTCCTGCTCCCGATCCCCAGAGATATCATTCTGTTCCCATGGGGTGAGATTCTGTTAAGCCTCTCCATCACTTTCTCAGCACCTGCACAGATTTTTTTCTCCTGGACTAGGACATGTAGGAGGGGCATTAGGGATGGTGGGATCTTGGTTTTCCATCAGTGAAGCTGGACTGGCTCATCGGAAGATTTCCAAGCTGCAGGTTCCCTGCTACGGGTGTTGGGGAGGAGGAAGCCATGGGAGATTGCTGTGACCATAACTGAAAATACTGCCTTGTTGAGGTTGTTAGTAGCCAGTCCCAGTGCTGTGGAGAATCCACCACAGCCCCTTTTCCACATCACATTACAAAGTCCTACCCCTCCTGTGCATGGCAACAGCTCTGTTCTCTTGAAGAAAAATGTCAGAGAAAGCTAAGGAGGGCTCAGAGAAATCAGGTCCAAGTTTGGAGGGGATGCAGTAGACTTTCTGCACTAGTATTTTAGATATCCTCCAAAATGCGCAACAGCAACAAAAACCATGTTTGTTTAGACACCTCCTTGCTAAACTCAAATTCCCTATTAGCTTCCTTCTGGCTGTTGCTCCCAGCCTGCGTTAGAGAACTCCAGATTCATAATGGGGACATGCTAAGCAGGATATTTTTCTGTATTCAGGTCCACATCCCTTCACCTGCAAATGTGTATAGTCTAGTCTTCTGTTCATCCAAAAATACTCTTCTCTGCCTGAACCATGGATCAATTGTTGCTTCACTGAATAGAAGGGCAATTTTTTTTTGTTCTCTTTAGGCACACATAAATCCCTTTAAATGTTTTATTTGCTCTCATTCATGCTGTAATGCCAAAACATGTTCAAGCCTGCCTATGCCAGTCTGCCTCGGATTTAGCCACATAGGTGTCTTTGTACAACACACCAGGCAGGTTCAGAGCCCTGTTCTGCCTAATTTGACACAAGGGTTTTAACCCAGGTCTCCTCAGTGCTGGGACATTCCTACAGGTAAAGGAAAAAACTAAATGCATTATTATAACTCATTTTGTAGATATTGTTTACTTGCTTGTTTCTAATAATGCTTGGACAGTGATTTCCATGCTCAGAGACCATGGACGTCAGCCATCAATGGTGGGGCACAGGGTGCTCTGTCTCTGTCTTAATAGGGATGTGTGTCTGGCTCTTTGTAATGGGTTCCACCAGGGCATCACAAATGGCACCAAAGGGTTGAACATTAGGAAAAATTTCTTCAACCAGAGGGTGCTGGACACTGGAACAGGCTCCCCAGGTAGGTGTCACAGCCCCAAGCCTGACAGTGGTGAATAAGAGACCGGACAATGTGCTTAGACACATGGTGGGAACTGAGGGGTTGTCATATGCAGGGACAGGAGTTGGACTTGGTGATTCTTGTGGGTGCCTTCCAACTCAGGACATTCTATGATTCTATGACACAAGACCTTTCCACGGTCACAGTAAGGCACAAGGCTGCTGCTCCCAGCCAAACTCATGTCTCTAAAGCTCTGTATGCTGATGTCTGTCAGTTCTCAGCTAGCTGCTCTCACAGTTACCATCAACACGAAGCCAAAAGCTAGGCCACCGCTCATCCATTTTTACCTTTTTTCAGCGTTTTCTCTTTCTTTCTCCTCCTTCTAGGCTGTTTCTCTTATTTTCTTCTGCCCCAGGCATCGGTCTTAACAAAGGATTTTCCCTGAGCATCCTTGCTTTCTGTTGCTAATCTCTCCTAGCCACAGGGAGCCACAGCTTGAGTCAGTGCAGGAATTGTGTCCCTTCAGCTCAAGATAACAACAGAGCAGCTGCCTCACAGGGTAATGGGAAGCCTGCATCACTAATAACAGAAAGGGTAATTTTAGGTCACTTCTGGAAGGAAGGGAGCCTCATTCAGAACATCCTCATCCCAGTCTAATTCAACCATTTTTTTCTATTTCCATTATTTAAGTCCCTGTAAATGAGAGATGGATAATTAGGGACAGCAGGGAAGCTCAGGGGAAACAGAGGAATGTGAGAAGCAAGCAGCAGACTGTACTAATTTCTTCTTTCCAAATGCATGAGGCCCCAAACATCACTAAAACACATATTAGATCAGGGCTAGCGGGAGCTGGGGAGTGAGCTGCTGTGTAAAGCTCTGCAGGAGCTTTTCCTTCCCCCCAAAAACTTGGGCACAGTGCCACAGCTCCCAGGTACATCATTACCCCCACACTGAACACAACTGCTTGGTGGTCCCAGGCTGGAGGTCGCCACATCTGTGGGAGCAAAGCACCACAGAGGCTTTACATTTCTGCACTTGAAAAGGTGTGCATTTGGGAACATGCCAAAAAATGGTGGTCTTAGGTGGAGGTGCATGTGTAGGTCCTATTTAGGGCTTGAGACCTACAAGGTCCATGGGGCAGGGGCTGCATATCCCCCATCAGGTTCAGTTTGCTCTGAGACAGTGTGAAGAGGACGAGGATAAGGATGGAGACACCCTTTAAGGACAAAGGATTAAGATACTTCAGTGACAGAAGTGATCTTGACACCTGCCTTCTCCTTGCTAGTGCTTGCCCACATTATAGTGGGAATTTACTCAATCTCCCGTCTCCTCATGGAGTTTTTCTCTCAGGATGGCTGGTTTCATCTGGATGTAAGAGTGCTGAGAATGGAAGATTTTTCACCCACAGATGTGTTGGACCTCAGCAAGGCCAAAACTTGGGAATTATAAAAAAAAAAAAAAAAAAAAAAGAGAGAAAGAATAAAAGAAAGGGGCATAGGGGGAAATAATTGGAGTCTGCAATTATAGCCATGGTTATTTAAGCCTGGTTTGAGTGAAAAGTCCCTAAAGAATGAAGAATGATTTTTTTAATGTCCCTCTGACATGACCTGGGGAAAGACAGTCCTGCTGTGGGGCCATGGGGATGGGACAGGCAGCACTGCCCAGTTCCAGAGCTCCTGATTACAGGTCAGTGGATGCTGAGAAGGCAGTGGCAGCTCATTCCCAGCACAATAGGATTTAGTTCTCCATGGGTCTTCACAGGAATGTTGCAACAGGGAGAGGGAGAGATCTGGGGGGGGGTTGCAGTGCCATCTAGCCAACCTCGTCAATGCTTCCCTGCTGATCACTGCCATTTCTCCCCATTTGACACAAACTGTGGCCTCGTCACTGACCTTCTCAAAGAAACCCCAGACTACTCTGTGGGGGAGGCTGTGGTGTCCGGAATTTCCCACCTCACACCCCCATTTTCTGTCTTTTTCAGCAGTCAGGTTTGTCTGCCGGGAGGAAGGGGAGGGAAAGGCAGCAGCTCCATATTAATGGGTTCCTTAACGAGGAGCTTGGCAGAGGTCAGTATCCATCCCTGTGGCTGCCTGAAGTGCCCTGAGCCGTCCCTGGATGACACATCGAGGCGGGTGTGTGTGTGTGGGAGAAAGGGGTGCGTGGGAGCAGGGAGAGGGGCAGGTGAAAGGGATGAGCAGCGTCTGTGTCAGAGAGATTGAATCTGCGGCACGCTCCTGCCTTTTCTCCACCTGCCTGTGAACAGGGAAGGGAAACAATCTGCCGAGTGAGCTTTGCAGGGGGTGAAAATGGGTCAGGACAGCACCCCCGGGGCACTGTTAAAATAGGGATGTTGTGGGCATGGCTCCCTAAATGTGATGCGTACTCTGAGGAGGGGTTATAACCATTTTTCTTTCTCCCCAGGCTCTGCATTGGGGAGAGAATCCCTGCAGTGCTGCTTTGCTCAGAGACAGAAAAGCTCTCTGAAGTGATGCTTACGGAGTTTGTGAAGGAGGGGGAAACCCTAAGATTTAGAGTTTTGTGTCCCCCATGATGAACACAAAGCAACCCCCTTCTTCCCAGCCACTGTTTACTGTCCAAAATCCTCTAACACCCTCCTCATGTTTTACATGTGATGGATGTGCATCATTTGTCTGCTATGTCAAGTCTTGTGAGGGCAAGACAGTCTCATAGGGGTGTCCCCATATTTCTGTCAGCAGTCATGTAGGAAGCTGACTGGACACCAACCTCCAGCCAAAGCTTTAGTTCTGGACACCCTGGGTTTTAAAAACATATTTATCACTTATATTATTAACAAGGAGACTGTTGTTGTCCAGAATAGACATAGGGTACCCTTCCTGAGGAACTGCAGAAAGCCATGTTGACAACATCTTTCTTTTAACTAGGGCACAAACTGTTATTTCTTCACATCTGAAATTTCAAGTTCCACAGTGCTAACTAGCCCAGCGTATTCTGAAAGAGCTTTACTGTTTTTTCATAACTGATCAAACATCCATCGGTCTGGACCAAGGTATAGGCCTTCCAGTCTTAAATCTCAGAATATAAAGCCAAGGCCATGCGTCTCATATGTCACAGGAAAGCTCACACTATCTCCCTACTTAAGGATATTCAATCACACGCAAAAGACTGGGATCCTACAAGGAGTGACCAAGTCTTCTCCCACTTAGAACTGCCTGCTCAGTTGTTCACTTAGGACACAAGGGTCCAATTAAGAAGGGATCTGAACTCACATCACCCAGGCTAGCCACCCTGTTCATCCACCCTGGGAGTGCTTTACTTCTTTGTTTAGCCCCATAAACAGAGAGTTTCCTCATCAAGCCCTGCTAGGTCTGGATGTACTTGGTAGAGTGCAGAGGAAGCTATGGAGGCTCAAAAGGAAATTACTCAAGAGCTGCTACAGAGGGTCCTGCTTAATATCTGAAAAGGCACCTTCCCTTACTTCAGGGTCTATACAACCAGCACAGAACTTCTTCCTTCTTTCCTTCTTCCTCCCTTTCCTCCTTCCTTCCTTCCTTCCTTCCTTCCTTCCTTCCTTCCTTCCTTCCTTCCACATCCTTCCTTATCTCCTTCTCTTTCCAAATATTTGTGCAGATAGGCTGTGGCATTTAGAACAGCTAAAATTATCTCAAATATCTCCACTGTTTTCTTTTGTTCTCTTTTTCTTTCCATTTCTTTCCTTTCAGACAGCTGGAGTACATTCTTTAGACACTCTTTAAAAAGAAGAGAAAAGAAAAATGCTACCCCAAATACACAAGAGCTAGGACTCATGTAGCTTCAGTTAGGCTTTATTTAGAAACTTGGATTAAATGGATTATGTGAAAAATATGAAAAGACCTGTTAGTCCAGTCTTCATCCACAGGAAACAGGAGAGTAGTCTTACTCACGTAGTTCACCACAGTGAACCTTTGTGGTTCACAGGTCTGCTGGAGCTGTGGAAGAAAGGGCTAAAGGGTGGTGCTCTGATGTTGGGGTCACACTTGGTACTGTAAGGTAGGTACATCATAGTGCTGCTGTGCTCTGGGATGTTGCCCCTGCCTGCCCACATGTTCATCATAACAATATCTGGCCCTTTTTATTGACCCCTCAGCCTTGCAAATTCCCTGTCAATCTGTTCTGGGAGAGAAAATTCCTTCCCAACATCAAATTTGGCAGCTGCCTCATCCCTGTGCCTGACAGCATGAATCACCAGAGTTAAGTAACAAACCCATTTATATATCAAGATACCATCACTGTCCAAGCAATCATTCTTATGCTTTTCAATGTGAAGCCAATTACTGTGGATTCTGCCTATCTCTCATCTTATTCCCCCTCTTTTGTTCCCTAGTTTTCCTCCCAGTAACTTCTGGATGTTTTGCAAAACAGAGAAAAACTTCAGAAGGGGGCTGGGATGCTAAGTAGATTTGGAAAATACTTCCCAACTCTCAAGAAGGGTTGTTTACTACTAATTTTGTGAGTTTCTGGGAAACCTCTCAGGGAATCTCACCAAAGCGTGTTTGGCAAGAACAAACGGATTGCTAATGAGATAGTGTGCCACCTGGTTTGTGTATTATTATATACCTACATACCCCCACACAGTTTAATGCACCTGTTATTTTTACAAGAGTTTTCTTAGTGTTGTTCTTCTGCCTCTTTAGTATCCATTTTATTACTCTGGTCTACTGACACTTATTTAAAAAGTGATTCCCGAGTGCATTTGGTTTATCCTTCTGAAAATGCGGTTTTGATGGGTTGAAATGGCAGTGGGTGATCCATCTTGAAGGAAAGATCTGGGGAAAACACAGTGGCCTGTGAGTTTGTAGAGGCAGAATTGGATCAGCAAATGTTATTTAGCCTGGGAAATACAAATGGACTTGTATGCTGAGGAAAACGCAGGACAGCAATATTCAGGAATTGGCACAAAACAAATCTAGGCTGAGACTTGTGTCTCTCAGTGCTCAGCTCCGAGACAAAACTCTCAGACTAGGTGTTCTCCTACTGTCTGGTCAGCCTGGGTCCATGCAGGACATAACTAAGGAGATGGCTATTTCCCTCTCTTTTCTGCACAGTAGCTGAGGTACCCTCACAAAGCTCAGAGAGTTCTGCCTCAAATACCTTCCTTTGTCTGACTGGAAACAAGAATTTGAGGAACACAGAGCCCTGCTTTTCCAAATTGCTCCATCACTCCGAGTGAAATACATCCAAGGTCTCTCAGGTCACTCTCTTTGTTTAAGAGTCACTGGAGCAAACACTAAAACATAGTTTTCTCAGAAAAGAGTGATTCAGACTTTGGTGGAACTTAAATGCCAGGTCTGGGATTCATTCTCACCAGGTCTCCCTACCAGTGAGTATTTGGGTATTTCACTACATGGCAAATTGCAAATTTTCACCTAGATCTGGATAATATCTCTTAGGCAGCAGTGGGACCACAACCTGCTTACTTCCATCCAATATATACACTTCAAGCTTAAGGGATACTGCATGTAAGGACAGAGTTGTTATTCATAGCCTGGATTCCTAAAAGCCAAACCTTAAATGAAAATTTTAAAGAAGCCCTAGTGACAACCTCCCTCCCCAAAGGATGGCCTAACAATTTCAGCATCTTTTAGACATCAGACTTAAGGAGAAAGGAGAAAAGGTCTATGTGAAAGGCATAATTTGGCAGCCAGGCTTCATTTACAGTATTTTTCAAAGATCTGTTGATCTCTCCAGAATAACAATTGAGTTATCTCAGGCCCCATATTCCATCCTCTTTAATACATCTCCTCAAAGCTTTTGTAGTAGGTAGCAAGCATCCATGGTCCCCTTTGTGTCATTATCTCATTTTTTCCCTAACATATTAAACTGCCACCAAAGACAAGATTGCAAACATAGTTTGTTGTCTACTGGAGCCTTATATTTCAGAGCTATTGCTGCTGCTGTTGCATATTTTGTAGATTTTTTTTTCAAGCAGGCCATTTTTGCTAATGGGCTCACTTGGAGGTCTGTTAAACTGCAGGGAAAATAGAGACAAGCAACCTTCCTGCTGGGAGACCTTTGCAAACCTCAAGCAACCTTTTTCAGAAACAGGAGTTCCATGTTCTTAATGAGATCATTTTCAGAAAAGTCTGGAAAAAGAGAAAGAAGAGAAAATAGCGACAGCAAAATAGAGATAATCACTAAAACTGCTTTTCAAGTAAACCAGAAGCTCACTCAGTGTAATGAGAGAGAAAAATGTCAAGAAACCTAAAGGAGGAACATGTGCTTTATTTGACACATCAGAGCCAAGTCAGTATGTGAAAAGCAATAGCATCTCGACCCTGCAGTTTTCTGTCACTCTCCTGGTGCAGATAGTTAGATTAAGAACAGAGAAATAGGACAAAATCCCATCAGTGATATAGTTTAGTGCCAGGAAATCCACACTGAAAACCAAGATTTATGACAAATCTGATGTGCTGAGTTGGGCAGAAAAGGTCAACCTTCTGCACTTCCATCTGGTTGATGTATTGACCCCCCATTAAAAAAAACTAAAAAAACCAACAGTGCACTCAGCAAGGAGTGATGAATCCATGCTGGCCTACTAAGGTCAGCTTCATGCTCTTGAGGTGCCTAGACAAGTCAGCTGTTGGGAAAATAACTTGGTGGTAGCTTTCTGCATGGATGTAATGTGATAACTTTTGAAAGCTGCATCTGGCTGATGCCAGATGGATACTTTAAAAAGCACAGACAGACCAGCCTTGAGTGACAGAAAAACTGGAAGAATGGTAAGAGAGGAGAGAAAGTAGGGACGGAGGGATCTTCTGTCATCTAACACGGCCAAAGCCTCAAACACCTGTGTGGGAGTAGTAGATCAAACAGTTGGCTGATGGCGTGAGACGACACCTCCAGAACACCTCTGCCCATCACGGCAATGTGGTTTAACAGGCTGACACTTTCCTGATGTCTCAAAAATCTAGGGTATGAGTATAAGGAGGTGCCAAAGAAGATGCGCAGAAGAACATCTAGCTTAAAATGCAGTCTACAACATGAGTTGGTACCTATACAGGAGTATAACAACAGAAAAAAATAATGTGGTGTTGTATCACCAGATACTCCCTTAATCTCGAGAGTTTTGTGGCTCAGGGACTGCATGAACCAAAGCAGATAATTTTGTATTTGCACACTCTTCATGGTCTTTTGTCTTCCAGTCATCTTTTAAGTGTCTGTACACTTTTGGGATCTGTAATATCCTGAGGCAGGGAGTTGCACAGATAACTAGATACTGTGTAAAAAACTACTTTTTCTTTGTTCTGAACTTAGCACTTAGAATCATAGAAACATAGAATGGTTTGGGTTGGAAAGGACCTCAAAGATCATTTAGTTCCAACCCTCCTGCCATGAGCAGGGATACCTTCCACTAGACCAGGTTGCTCAAAGCCCTCTCCAACCCAATTCAACTTGATAATTTCTACTGAAAACTGCTGCATCAGAAGAGACAATAACCAATGTATAGTGACTTCTCTCTAAATGCTATAATATCCTTCCATTTACTCTTTCTTTTTCCAGACTGAATAAACACAGTTTACATGGCCATTCTTGTTGCAAAAGTGACTTTATTCTCTCTTTCCACTGGTTAGTTTTTTTTTTCCACATCCTTCCTGGGACAGGGACTCCAAATCAAAACAGTATTCAAGATGTGAAATAGGAGGTTTTGCGGTAGGAATGAGGACAGTTGAGAGAGGACAACAGAGAACCTAGTGTATGAAGAACCCGTGCTATATAGTCATTCTTGGGGCAAAGGACACACAAGTGACCTGAGGAAACCACCAGAAGGAAGTCAAAGGTGAAGTACAAAGAGAAAGTTTCTGGCATAGGGGGCAAAGTGGGTATAGATATGGAAACAGGGACAGTCTCATTGAGGGAAATAAGTGTCATGGGGAAGGGGACTTTTCCAGCAGGAGATCATGGTGGCTGTATCTTTTTCATATTAGTGGATAGCTGTCACAGGAGTTCTCCCAGATCTCTGCATTTGCATAGTGCAGCACTGGACTGGACATGTGTGTGGTAAGGAAGAATTTTCCACATCTCTGACTCAAAACAAAAACAACACCTTCTAAAAGCAGCAATTTTGACCAGGCAGCCAGAGCAGTCATCCCAACTTCACTCCTCCTTCCACCTCATTCACTCCCCATACCAGAGCTGTCTATGCAGCTCTTTAGCTCTGAGTTGTGCCAGAAGGACAGGTTGAATTTCTCTTCAATGAGGGAAAGTCTAAGCTTTCAGCTTCTTCCATATGACACGTTAAACTGGCAACACAAGTCTTCCTTCTGACAACTTTGCTCATAGGCTTTCACTTGTGATGCTTTACCATCTGAATAAGCCAGCTTCCCAGAAATTCAGCTTCTAAATTTTCTAATTTAACTGAAATGTAGCACTTCTTTCAAGGCTTGTTCTTTACCAGATCCTTCATTTCATCATTTCCACCAGCACTGCTAGCATTTGCAAAGTGGTAGCATAGCTCTTCTTTCAGTAGGAATTTTGTACCCAGCTGAAGCTGGAGTATTTCTAGCAAGGCAGAGTGGGTTGTCAAATACCACAGTTCTCATGTTGGGATCATTTCTTCCTGTCTAAGGAAAGCTGGAGAGAAACAGAAGTGCTTTGGTTTCTGCAGTCACTTTCCTTGACAAGGAGAAAGATGGTGAAGCTAAAATGGGACAGCCACTATGAAGTATCTCCCCATGCCATTTTCAGAGACAGGACTACATGGACTGTTAATTTGACCTAGGAGTGCATATTTTCTTTTCCTGGTGACTGGTGCTTTTTAAAAGGCCTAAGAGCATTAAAGTCTTCATTACCAGGCTGAAAGATGTGAAATGGGTCAAGAAGAAAGTCTACAGTCCTCTGGAGCTATGGGACAGGTGGGATAGCCTAAGGTATCCCAAATAGTACTGAATATGTGTATTTAGGCAACCTGATTGGCCTTCTTTCAGTGGGATTGTGATGAAAGGCATGTTTCTGTTGCCTTCAAGACAATAGGCAAGTTGAACTCCACCCAAATCACAGAAGTTTTGGAAGTTTTCCTATTCTGGCTATCACTAGTCCCTCTCTGCTTTATTTGTAGGGGAACTGTTTCTGCTTAGCAGACTGAGAAAAAAGTCTGGGACAATAGTGAACTCAGGAGAAATACCTACAATGTCAAGAAGAAAAATACAGAATAGTCTTCCTGCTGTATTCTTCCAGCCCCTATCAAGCTGTAGATTAACAGCTTCTCAAACTGAGGAAGAAGAAAGCTTTTAGGATGATGCATGTGTAACACTTTCTGATGAAACTCACTTTCTGCATTTCCCTCATTGCTTCTGAAACCCTTTGTAGTCCAGCCATGCAGAAAGTCCTGTGGAACGCCTGGAGAGGAAAAGACTCAGGGCCATCTCATCAACACATACAAATATTTGAAGGAAGAGTATAAAGAAGATGAAGTCACACTTTTCTCAGTGGTGTCCAGTGGTAGGATAAGAGTCAAACTTCCATTGTGAATGGTAAAAGTCTGAGCCATAATTATGTTCCAACAGGTTTTATGAAAATTAGCACCACAGCAGGGCTGAAGTAGCTCAGCTGGGAGAGCGTTAGACTGAAGATCTAAAGGTCCCTGGTTCAAACCCGGGCTTCATCAGTGTTTTCTTGCAGTTTTCCATGGCCAGTGCTGGGCTCCTCAGTACAAGTGACACTTGGACATATAGAAGAGAGTCCAATGAGGGACCATGATGACGATGAAGAGACCGGAGCATCTTGTCTATGAGGAGAAACTGAAAGAACTGTTCAGCCTGAAGAAAACAAGGCTTAGGGGGAACCCTATCAATGTATATGAATAACTGAAGGAAGGATGCAAAGAGGATGGAGGCAGTGGTCAGACTTCTCAGTCATCTCCAGTGACAGGACAAGAGGCAATGGGCACAAACTGAAACACAGGAGGTTCCCTCCGGACAACAAGAAGTACTTTTTTACTGTGAGATTGACTGAGAACTGGGACAGGTTGCCTAGAGAGGTTGTGGAGTCTTTATCTTTGTGGATATTCTAAAGCTGCCTCAACACGGTCTTAAGTAACTGGTTGTCAGTGGCCCTGATTGAACAGGAGGTTGGACCAAATAACCTCCAGAGGTGCCTTCCAATCTCAATCATTCTGCGTCTATTAAACAGGGACAGTTTTACAATTCAAGGGCTTCAGCAGAAATAGCTATATAAAGGCTTTTTTGTCCCCTCAATCTTGAGCTGCCTGTTTCTACTCCTATGTAATGTACTGCCCCATAAAGAGGTAGTAGGGCTGGCCTACTGGCTTATGGTGCCATGCAGGAAATTGAAATTGTGATTTGGAAAAAAAAAAAAAAACCCAAAAAAAACACACCATCAAAAAGAGTGGTTTGAATCACAGCTGACCTTGAAGAAAATCTTCTTCTTAAAATTTGTCTTTTTATCAGCTGAAGAGTTCTGGTGTATCTACTTATTGCTCACAGGGAAACAGCTCCAGATGTCTGATGAACCTTTCTACCTTTTCCTGAACTAGTATGCATACACTGGCCTTTTTAAGATATTAGCATTCAATGTAGAGACACTCCAAAGAGTTCTACAACTGAGTAACTGTGTTTTCTGTTTTGCTCTCCATCCCTTTCTGACTAATTTCTGTTCTGTGGACTCCTTCAGGCAAACAGCAGAGACAAGACCTGAGTTGCCATTGTCCAAAAAAAAATGAACATTATTGATTTCTCAAAGATCAACACCAATACTCATCTGGTCTTTCCTCCATAATCACAGAATCACAGAAGCATTTTGGTTGGAGGAGACCCTCAACATCACAGAGTTTAACCACTAACCTAACAACTGTACTAAACCATGTCCCTAAGAATCTCATGACTTCCAGGGATGGTGACTCCACTACTTCCCTGGGCAGCCTGTTCCAATGCCTGATAACCCTTTCTGTGAAGAAATTTTTCCTAATATCCAATCTAAACCTCCCCTGGTGCAACTTGAGGCCATTTCTTCTCATCCTAATAGGACAGAGACCTCTCCTTTCTTCCTTTCATTCTCATGATGCTCCTTAACCTCTGGATGTAACACTATCAGATCCTGCAGCACTTCCTTGATGAGGATGTGAATAATGACTTGTGTGGAAGTCAGTGACATCATGACCTGCTTATGCCTTGAAAAGGTACCATGAGTCCCATTGTCTCTATCAACAGACACTACCCACTAGCAGGTAGGGTCAGAATATGCATTGCCCTCCTGCATGACTCAACAAATATTATAGACACTGACCCAGTATAGCCCTTTGCAGATCTGATGCCCTCATGTGAGACCCTCTGACTCAAGGATGCACTAGGTAGAAAATGGCCCTTTACTCCTACTGTCGATGCCTACATCTAAATTAGGGATGAGCTTCCTGGTCCTCAGATTAGATGAAAGCAGGTAAGAGCCCCCTGCATGCTCCATGTGCCGGATTAAATCATATCAAATTTAGTAAATGTCTTGGGCCTCCTTTTGTTATGAAAACAGACCTCAGGCAGTTTTTTTATGTACATTCCAGACATTTCTCTCAGGTTTAAGAACAGCTTACACACTGTGGCTGTGCTGAACTGCTCTGACCTCATCTACCACACTGGAGAAATGCAACCTTGAGCATCAAGGGCAGAAAGAAATCAGATAGTAGATAGATACACTGACTGTGAGTTAGAGAGCAGTGTGGTGACACAGGTTTAGCATTCAAGAGTCCTGCTAAACAATATTTTGGCCTGGTGTAGGACTCAAGGTTTAACAAGTGTGCTGGAATTCTAGATAAAGCCAGTGCTTGATCTTGAGCACTGCCCACTGTTCCTCCACACTGCTTACATTTGCCAACTCGTGCCCTCCTGAGCAATGTCCAGACACAGTTTGGCTATAGCAGGGAGCAGGAACCATTCCCAAGAGGTAGTTTTGACATCATAATCATAGAATAGTTTGGGTTGAAAGGAAGCTTCCAAGCTCATCTAGTCCAACCCCCTGCCATGAGCAGGGACATATTCACCCAGCTCAGGTTGCTCAGAGCCCCGTCCAGCCTGGCCTGGGATGTCTCCAGACATGGGGCATCCACCAACTCACTGGGCCAGTATCTCACCACCCTCAGTATGAAAGATTTCTTCCTTGTGTCTAGTCTGAATCTGCCCTCATTTATTTTAAAACCGTAATTAATCTATTTATGCTGAGACAATGGAGGGAAAAGATACTAACATCATGAAAGATGGGCCCTACCAGATGGCCTTTGTCCCATTAAGCAGGACAGACCAGTTGTATTTGCCTTTGGCACTATAACCCTCCCTAAAGAGGTCGTGGTGTTTCCCATCACCTCTCTCCTTGGTAGCCGGCCGCCAGCACCCTTACCTCAGGCAGTCTAGAGGGTCCTGCCATGTGAAGATAAGCATTTGGAGGAAAGTTTTATTATGGGTTGTTGAACAGATAAACCACAGCTAGTTCATGAAATCCCTTGAACTTAAACCAGTCAAAAGGTAAGAGAGATTTTTAGGGCTGAAAGAGATTTGGGAGGGGATATCATGTGCATTTACCCCCCTTTTACTCCTTCCTAGGTATCTGTTCACGGACAATATCAGAAGATGTGTGACCTAAGCAGCGGCTGTTGTTCACATGAAGGTGTTAGTGACTGCTGGGCTTGCTCCCCTCTAACATGGCTACAGTCCAGAACAAGGAGGTAGCTGTAATTAAATTGCTTTGGAGCCTGATCCAGAGCTGTGGGAAGGCAAAGGAAAGGTTCCTGCTGACACTAGTAATCAGGTCCCCATGCTCACAGTGCAGAACATAAAGAAATCCCCAGGGACCATAACACAGTGTTGCCAGAAGCAATGAGAGCAGCTTATTTGCATGTTCCTTTTCCTGATGACCTGGTCCCCTCCTGGCTGAAACAGCTTCAACCCAAGCCTCAGTGTCAAAAGTTGCCAAGTTTCCCTGTGTTTGGCTCAAAGAAGGGTTAAAAGCATCCCCCGTGTGAGGGAAGGCACGGGATGAATAACGGCGGTGGGCGGCAGGCAGCGCGGGGGCAGCTGCCCTGCCTGCACCTTCCCCCAGCCCACACACATCCAGCTGCCTCCTCTCACTGCTGTTCGGGTCCCTTTGGCATCGGAACCCCCACATTGATCAATCAGCACATGTCAAACCCTGATAATCATCCCTCCCTGAGCTCTTGTGAAGTGCTGCTCCAGCCCGCAGCTCTCCTCCACAAATACAGCTCTGCCAAGTACCCTTCAGCTCTGATTTTCTTCTTTTTTTCTATTGATCTCTGCCTCTTAATGCCTTCAGCCCCAATTTGCTGCTGCTGTCCTTCTCCCCCGTCTTCATGACATCTCTCTCCACCTTTCCTACCAAGAACGCTGGCACGAATCAGTCCGCACACATCAGCCCTGACTGCACAGCAGCAGAACGGTATCTCACTGCTGAAAGACCTGGAACTGCATGGAACGAGCAGGCAGATAAGTAAATGAGAAATACTCAGCTGGAGGTTAAAACCTTTTCTTCCAGGAAGAAAAAGAAAAAGAAAGAAAAAGAAAAAGAAAAAGAAAAAGAAAAAGAAAAAGAAAAAGAAAAAGAAAAAGAAAAAGAAAAAGAAAAAGAAAAAGAAAAAGAAAAAGAAAAAGAAAAAGAAAGAAAAAGAAAAAGAAAAAGAAAAAGAAAAAGAAAAAGAAAAAGAAAAAGAAAAAGAAAAAGAAAAAGAAAAAGAAAAAGAAAAAGAAAAAGAAAAAGAAAAAGAAAAAAGGAAAAAGGAAAAAGGAAAAAGGAAAAGGGAAAAAGGAAAAGAGAGGAGAAGAGAAAGAAGGAGAAGGAGAAGGAGAAGAAGGAGAAGGAGAAGGAGAAGGAGAAGGAGAAGGAGAAGGAGAAGGAGAAGGAGAAGGAGAAGGAGAAGGAGAAGGGAAGAAAAAAGAAAAATAAAAAACAAGAAAGAAGAAAAAGAAAAAAGAAAACAATAAGAAAGAAAAATGAAGACAAGGAAAAAAAAGGTAAATAGGAAAAGAATCCTTCAAGACATGCAGTCACTGTAGGATCAGGACTGGGTCTGTTAGTAGCCCTGGGAAAGTTTGCAGCTGAACTACTGAGTGGAGATCCCACCAGGGGTTACTGTATATGCACTGCTTGCTTAGTTGTGTTTTATGGGGTCAGACAGAAGACCCCCCAGACCTCTGATTTGCAGTAACTGTGAATCACTGCTGCAGTGTCAATACAGCTGCCCTGATGAAAAGGTCATGACAGGAGACATACATGTTCCCAGCATCTCCTTCTCTATTTTGCTCATCGCTTTTGTGATAGTTCACATTCACATGGAGTCCTTCTGCTATTGCTTTCTCTTTATGTTCCTGTAGGAACTACTGTAATATGTGGGCTAATTGGACTGCACGTCTGCTTTGTCCCCTGCTCTGCCAATGGCTACCTTGAGGACCAGGCAATTTTTCTATTTGTGCCTCAGTTTCCCCCATTAGAATATGGGGCAGAGTACTTCAAAGTCATTTTGGGAAGTGCTCTGTGATCTGACAGTGAGCAAGCCATGACAGGGACAGAGGCAAACAACACACCCAGACAATAAAAGACATTGCTAGCACTGAAGATTAATTTTCTAAATTACATGGCAGCTACAAGATGAAGAAAAGAAAGAATTATTATTTGGATGCCATGGGAGCAATAATCCTGTGATTACTACTCCATGCATAAAGACATTATAAGCCTCTGTTTGTGCTGCAGTGCAGAGCTCTTTGAGGAATAGCAGTGCTGTGCCATGAACAGAGAGCTTGTGTGCAGTTGTAAAGGTAACACATGCTTTCATGAACCTGTATAGAGTCCAGACTATGATGAAAATCACTTGTGATTGCATTAAGAGATGCATCCTGCAGTCCTTACAGCAATGAGTGTGCAGGAGCAGCCATCCAGACCTTCTGACAGCAAAATAGGTCTACATATGGTTAACCCTGCCCTTTCTCATTCCATCAGAGGGAGCCTGGGGTAACCAAGGTCTTTCCTTCATGAAATACCTAAATTAAATACCTAAAGCTGAAGAGAAGTTTTGCCCCAAAGAGCCTCAGGCAGCAGCCCACGACCTAGGAGTCAACCCTTGGCCATCTGTAGAGGAGTCCAGTTGTTCCTAAAAGCTCAGCTGAACAGTCAGCTTTACCAAAACCTGAGCTTAAAGCTGTAAATCCAACAATCCAACCCTGCTTCCTTTTGCAGAGGGAGCTGCTTGGGTTTTGAAAGACACGGGGTCCTAGTCCACCCAGTGAACATGATTTTGTGTGTAGCACAGTGTTAGTCTTTAGATATCAGATATGAGGACCAGGGCAGTTCTTGCATTCAGGTCATCCAGCAAAGCCCTGGGAAATTCAGTTAGGATTTCTTCTCTCTGTCTAAAGAGTGTCCAAAGATGGGGCTCAATCATGTGTCATGTCAAAAAAAAAAAAAAAAAAAAAAAAGAAAGAGGCAAAAATAGGCAAAAATTCGTCTTACAGCAGCTGTCCAGGACCTGCTCTGAACATTGAATGTTAAAACTGAAAATAACAATATACTTCTTGGATCCAGCTCAGTTCCTCAGATGTACTAAAGTAAATACATAGTCCGATGAAGGGTCTTGGCTTTAGTATCTATGGCTCATTAATTAATTGCAATTTAGATTGTTATTTGGGCTGTTAACTTTGGGAGCAATGGGCTATCCTTTATTTTCATTTTAATAGCGAAACCTAATTTTATTTGTGACTGCAGGGTGCTAGTGGAGGGAAAGGAAAGAACATGAAGCACTGTTCATTACAAGTGGAAGTAGGCTATTTAAGTATGCAAATTGTGTTCAAAAAAGCCCAGAGAAAGAGGGCTGTGGAGCTCCTGCTGTTCCTTATGAGATATGAAGATGTTTTCATTTCCCTGCCCAGGGTGGGATTCAGTTTGGGGCAAGGTTGAATTCTCTTCTGTTGGCCTTTGGGGTGACAAATTTGGGACAGTTTGGTAGTCCATGCAGGAGGGTGGGTGGATTTCAGTTTGGTTCCCAACAAGCATTTACAGCACAGAAAACACCACCAGCAAAGCTCTGCAAATTCAAAAAAAGTAGTTAATGTAAAAAGTATGAGAATCCAGTTTAGGAATGATTTTAATTAGTAGATAGTACGTAAGGCTATAAACGACACTTAGGTCATCTTTTTAAGCTACTTGACTTGTGCCACAGGGGTTGGAAACCGGTTTTGCTTCGGTCTGCGGAAATGCAATTATGTCCTATAATCCCTCATTCTAAGCAATTGGAAATGTCTAGAAGAAAGCTGCCCTGCTGAATTTTTTCATTAAAAAAAAATAGAACTGGGAACACTGCTCGTCCCAGGCAAATAGATAAAATTAAAAATGAACAGACAGTGGAAACAAACGCAAAAACATCTTCCTAATGAGCAATTTCACTGACTATGATCAGAAGATGCTGGACAGGTCTCTCATCTCCCAGGATTTTGGTGGAATCGATTCCAGGCTCCCATTTCTTTCACCCTGACACGGGGAAACTCCTCGAGTCATTTCAAGTCAGTGTCTCTGCCTCCGATATTTTCATGCAAGCCTGGTTACGTGGGTGATTCTCTGCTCTAGTTTTCAAGCAGAAGTTCTCACAAATTGACAGAGGAGGCTTTGGCACCTCCGGAGGAGTGAGAGAGAGGGAGAGAAGTGTATGGAGGAGGAGAAACGAAATGGGCTTTTGAAAAACCATAAAATTAGCAAAGAAAACGGCAGCAGCGTTTCTTTACTCAGAGTAAAAGGCAGTACCATTGCCTGCTGATTTTAAAACCAACCCATTAAAGAACCTTATGGGTGGCCACAGATGTGCTGGATTGCTTGTTACTTGAGAGAAGCTGGCTTTGCAGCTATAACACCAACCTCAAAGTTTGCAAAAGTAGAGTTCAGACTTTACCTTGGCTACAGGTTTGACATACAAGCTCCCCAGTGTTGGAGCCAATAGAAAGAGGAAAAAAAAAAAAGTAAATAAAAGCAGGACAAAAAGACTTGCAAAGCCACTGAGCATGTGGATTTTTTTTTCAGCCCAAGGATTTTTAGGCCTTAAGGTCTCAGATCATCATCACTATCTTCAAACATTTAACTGAAGTTTCTAAGTTAAGAACTCCTCTCTTTTGTCTCAGCCTCTCAGTATAGTCAGTAGAGATAAAAATCATCTCCTTTGCAATTCCAGTGTTTCCCTGGGGAAAGACTTGTTAGCTCATAGTTTGGAGAGGCAGTCAGCTTTCCCCACTAAATAGATTAGCACCTCTCAGCTGCTTCATATTTCTGGAGAAAATGTGAGACACCTGCACACAACCTTAGCCCCATCATGTATGCAGGCAACACTAATTACCTTAGGTTTGTTACAGACTGCAATTCATAGGTACAGAGCTCTTCAGTTCATGTATTTGAGCACTTTGTTTGTAAACTTTCTGTAACTGTACCTGTACAACCCTTATGGAAAGTTCTTGGCATCTAGGAAATATAGATCCTGAGCCTCTGATAGCTCTCTGGAACTGAAATCTCTCCAGGAGATGAGTTTATAAAATCAGGCTTTCAGCTCTCTCAATCCTGGCCAGCACTAGGCATCACGTTTGCAACAGGACAGAGAGAGCATTTGCTTCTAGCTCAGGACCACGTCCTTACCAAATTCATGGACAGCATGTGGTCACACACCAAGATGAGGGAGTTTTTGTTTTCTTGAGTCTTCTCAGTTGTGGCTGAGAAGTAGCAATACAGAAAATCTTTTTCCTGCCAGCACCATAAAGGTTCTTGCGTTGGTGCATCATAGAGGAAACACAGTGACACAACACATGAGGGCTGCTGGATCTGCAAGCTAGAACCTTCCCAAAGATTATTTTCCAGGGTTACAGGATCTGACATCAAGACACCATATCTCTAGAAACTTCATTTACCAGCACTGTGCATGTTCTGATAAGGAATCTAAGTGACACCCATGGGCATCCCTGGCATGACCTGTCAGAGTCTCAGCTATGAGTAGTAGTGTGGGAAGAGAGCCATGACTTCCCCAGGTGTGTCAAACATGTCCTCTTGGAGGAGATCAAATATAAAAAAGGCAAAAAATTGAGACACGAGATGTCAGGAGAAGGAGACAAAAGACCACAAAAATCTCAACACCTGCAAATATGTTTATAGCCATCTGCAGCATTAATCCTCCAGCAGTGCTGAGGGATTTGTCCTGTTCCAAGGCTAGTGGCTGTCTACATAAATAGTTAAAGGATGGTCTTACACTGTAACCAAGTCAAGCAGTGTGTGCAAATGTGGGATACAGATTTCCCAAGGAATATGCAATAGATTCATCTTACACTGTAACCAAGTCAAGCAATGTGTGCAAATGTGGGATACAGATTTCCCAAGGAATATGCAATAGATTCATTAATTAAAACAACCTAAACTTTCTGGATGATCCGTTCCCCTCTATATCATATTGGTAAGGATGCTAACATGCCTCTTCAAGCCCCTCCGTACCTCCCTTTTCTCCCATCTTACATACTCCCAAGATCAGATTCAGTCCAGAAAGTCCCTCTCAAAATGGAGCCATGGTATTTCACAGGATCTCCTGTGTTCTTCTCACCTCCTTCAGGGACATCTTGCTTTCCCCTCCAGGTGAACTTTTCCCTGGCTGCCTTTTAGGCTGGCTCCCTTCTCGAAGGTGGGTGGACTCAGCCTGGAGCTGAGGGGGTGGGCAGCACAGACAGCAAGCAAGTCCCTGCTCTGGAAATGTGTTACTAGTTATTCCTGTTCCCTGCTAGAAGGTTTCTGCTGTCACTCCTGGGCACCACGGTTTCCCTCCCATGTGCACCCACCCCTGGCAGCCTCCTTTGCTAGAACAAGGGCACCAGAAGTATCAGCAACCAGTAACAGACCCCATCAGCCAACAATTATAAAAATTATCAAGATAGAGTTTTATCTACTTTAGTCTCATGGTCATAGACTGATAGAATCATTTTGGTTGGAAAAGACCTTTAAGATCATGGAGTCCAACTGTTAATCTAGCACTATCAACTGCACCACTAAACCATGTCTCTAAGAACCTCATCTACGTGCCTTTTAAACACCTCCAGGTTCAGTGACTCTACTACTTCCCTGGTCAGCCAGTTCCCTGACAACTCTTTCTGTCAATAAGTTTTTACTAATATGCAATCTAACCCTTCCCTGGTGCAACTTTTGTTTCCTCTTGTCCTATAACTTATTACTTGGGGGGAAGAGACCAATACCTACCTCACTACAACCTCCTTTCAGGCAGTTCAGAGATCAGAAGGTCTCCCCTCAGCTCATATTCTCCAGGCTGAACCCCCCAGGTCCCTCAGCCGCTCCCATCACACTTGTGCTCCAGCCCCTTCCCCAGCTCAGTTCCCTTCTCTCAACTCGCTCCAGCACCTCAAGGGCTTTCTTGTTGTGAGGGGCTCAAAACTGACCCCAGGATTCAAGGTTTGGCCTCATCAGTGCCCAGTACAGGGGGACAGTCACAGTCCTGCTGGCCACACTACAGGTACTGATGTTGTTGGCCTTCTTGGCCACCTGGGCACACTGCTGGCTCATGTTCAGCCACTGTTGACCAACATCCCTGGGTCCTTTTCTGCCAGGTTGTTTCATACCTCTCTATATCAGAGATTTTCTCAAACTACTCTCTGCTGACCAACCCATGGTTTGATGGACATGTGACATGTGGCCTTACCCAGTATTGACATCTTTCTGTTCTTATGACCCATCTGAAATTGTCTCTGGACCCAGACCACAGAGTCAAAGTTGTCTCTTTCAAGGTATTGTTATTACTTGGAGAGCTGAAATGTTAGGAGAACAAAATAATATTGTTCCCTAGTGAATGAAGCAACCAAGGTGGGAAAATGTTTTTTCTCACTTTGCCCTTCCTAGAAACCACTAGATGGAGGTTAAGAGCAAGGTCAGAATGATCTCCATCCATGTTCCACTTGCTCATGGGATTTGATTCCCTCCTGCCAGATGGTGTTAGCCAAAATTATACCTGTTCTGTAGGAATGGAGGTCACCTGATGTAACCCATGCTTCCACAGAATCACAGAATGGTTGGGGTTGGAAGGGACCTCTGGAGATCATCCGTTCCAACCCACCTGCTAAAGCAGGTTCACCAGAGCAGATCACACAGGAATGTGTCCAGGTGGGTTTGAATGTCTCCAGAGAAGGAGACTCCACAACCTCTCTGGGCAGCCTGTACCAGGACTCTGGCACCCTCAAAGAAGTTTCTCCTCATATTCAGATGGAACCTCCTGTGCTTCAGTCTGTGCTTGTTGCCCCTCATCCTCTTACTGGGCACCACTGAAAAGAGTCTGGTCCCATTGTCTTGACACCTACCCTTGAGATATTTATAACCACTAATAAGATTGACTCTCATTTTCTCTTCTCCAGGCTGAAAAGACCCAGCTCACTCAGTTTTTCCTCATAAGAAAGATGCTTCAGACCCCATGTCACTGTCTGCCATGGTCATGGGCTGATGCCAGTGACAGTCAGGCACAAGAGTCTCTTCTAAGACCAAAAATTTATAGACAATAACACTCCATGTTGGTCCTACCTTCCCATAACCTCTAGCGTGCTGTTGTTCTCCAAATCCTCCATCTCTGCCAAGGAGGGTTGATGACACAACAGGCTTCACATGGTATTAATTAGTTTATGGAAGCTGGTACTGCTAGATACTTTAAAGGTAAGCAGCAGCACCCAAACAGAATATTGGTCTATAATGTCAAAAGTAAAGAAGAGTAAAACAGCTCCAAAAGTGGGTTAAAACCTGGATGCTTCCATGGTTTGTGTAGCTTATACAATACCTCAGTTTTCTTATTTTTTTTTTTTAAAAAAAAAGAGATAGGAGGATGAAGAAGAGAAGGTTTTGATTCATCATGCCATCTTCATCCACTTTGTTATGTCTAATAAAACTTGAGTATCATGAATGTGATCAGCCACAATGGCAAAAGAGAGGGTTGTGCAGCAAAATAAAAATTACAGATGGGAAGCTGGTTCCTAGTCACCATATGTTGTACAACCTCTTCCCTAGGACACCCACTATGATATTTTTCTGGGAGCTGCTGCCCTTCCCCAAGGGCAAGGAAAGAGCTCACTGAGAGCTGCTGTGTACTGACTGGTATAAATCATTGAATTTATAGCTAGCACACATCTTTAACCAGTTTAGACTTATTTTTTATAATGCTGCTTTCTAGCTTGACCATGTATTCTTCATGTTTATCTCCTCCAGATACACACAGACACCACTTGATGTCTCTTAGTGTTTGTCATGATAGGCAAAATGTTCCAAGTTGTTCTCATCTCCATTTATGTGATAAACTCCCTTTCCAGATGAATCCTAAAGTCCTTGGCTGTTGATTGTGGTCTATATCAATGGTGATCCATGCTTCTGTATCCTCTTACCTCATCTTCAGCCCATCATTTCATTTCCTACACTGTTTACTCATTATTTACCTCATTTTCCACGGTTCTTCTGAGATGAGCTGTCCTGTTCTTCCCTATCTCTCCCCCCTCACCATTTCCAATCGAGTTTGAGGTAAATTCACCTGAAAGTCCTAGGAGTTCCTAAGGAACAGTCTCCTGAGCACAGCTCAGTGACGTTGATGCCAGCATTATGAAGGCTGTGTTTTCCTGGATAGCATGACTGTTTGTCGCTCTTACAAATAAAAGGAATTAGAGAAAAAGAGGACTTGAGAGGTGTGTGAGTAATACAGCATCATCCGTTGGGACACGTGCTGGGATAACAGACAAAAACAAGCCTAGAACACACTGTACTTTCACCTGCAAGTTAACTCTCACCACACTTGGGGAAGGTAAGGGAAGGCAGGCATCACTGTTACAGCTAGGGAAACTGAGGTACAGTGGCGTGATTTGCACAGATCAGTGAGTTCAATGGCAGGGCTAAACTAACACTATTTATGCCTTTTTTTTTTTTTTTTTAATTTTGGGTTGCAGCCATCTCAATTATTCAATACAGCTTAATTTTACTGTACAATAGGAAGACAAGGCTACGAAGTCCAACAATTACCTAGTAAAAAAAAATCAGGGATATTGGGTGTTCCAGTGTGTTTGGACCTGTCCATGATGTCCACAACTTGGCTATTCCTCTTCATATTGCTCTTGCCCTCATTAACAGCCAATGTCCCAGCAAAGTCTCCTCCCTTTCTTGCAGCCAAATATGACCTAGTTTTGGCTCTAGATCTTCTCTGGCTTGCCCTTGCATCTGCTTGAGGACCATCTGAGCAAGGCAGAACATCAAAAGCACCCTGTTTTCCAAGGACACTGTCACAGTAAAGTGATCTCCATTTGCACAGAGCTGGCATCCTTTCCACCCGCTGACTTACCCACCTCCAAAGAAAGCTGCAGCTCAGCGAGGGGAACAAACATACCATAGAAGGGAAGCGATCTCTGCCAAGTGCCGCAGAAATGGGACACAGATGGTGTCTTAAATGAGAACGGAAGTTTATTTGGGGGCTCGGCGCATGACGTAGCGTTGCAGATCTTGCAACAGATGACAGATACTTGGATTTCAGAGCAGGTGATGAGATAATTTTGAAGCAATCTCTGTCCACAGAGCTATTATAATAGTTTTTTGAAAAAAAAAAAAATATTGAACTCAATAAACAGTTCTGTAAGGATAGGAATGTATAAGCCTAATTTTATTTATAGGTAAGTCTGGTTCTTCTGATACCCTAATCTTTATCGCAGCTGTTTGTTGGTTGGTTGATCAGCCTGGATGGTTATGCTAATTGACAAGGTGGCCGCTGCTAATGGAAATATATGAGGATGACATCAACCTTGCTTTTCTTTGCTGTTAGATGTAAACTTGTGTCTTTGTCCTCTATACACAGAATGGTTGGAAGTGACCTCCAGAGGTCAACTGGTGCAGCTCCCTGCTCTATCACAGCCACCTAGAGCAGGTTGTTCAGGACCACATCCAGGCAGCTTTTGAGTATTTGTAAGAATGGAGACTCCACATCCTTTCAGGACAACCAGTCCCAGGTTTCTTATCCTTTCCACAACTGAGAAATGTTTCAATCTCTTCATTGACCTTTTCTGGACTCTCTTCAGTAGCTTCCAGTCTCTCTTGTAATGAAAAGCCCAGCACTAGGCACAAAAAGCTACAGTGAAACACTGCTGAAGCCCGGGTTTGAACCAGGGACCTTTAGATCTTCAGTCTAACGCTCTCCCAGCTGAGCTACTTCAGCCCTGTCCTGGTGTGAATTTTCACAAAACCTGTTGGAATATAATTGTCTTTCAGCCTTTTCAGACAAGGTTAGTTGACGTTACCTTGTGAGTCAAAAATGTTATTTCAGGGAGCAGACAGGTTGGGCTCAAAAGAAAAGGTTCAACACACCGACATGTCAATGTATGTGACTTTAATAATAGTGTGACTCTGGAGGATGTAGAGAAGCAGATCAGGAAAACAAAAGGTTGAGAGAGGAGTAGAGTTACCCTGAGATTACAGAAGGGATCTGTCGCTCACAAGTCCTTGCAAGAAAAATAAGAAGATGGAACTTGGTGTCTTTAGGTACAAAGCTATAGATGAGGAATCTGAATGTGGAGTCACAAGGGTGATGGAGAATGAAGAGAAAGACAGATTGATTATAGGGAGGGCTCAAGAGGTGGTTGTGAATGGAAAAAGAGTAAAAGGGACAATCAAACATAGACTGCTCCCTCTGTGTTTCTGGTGTTGAAGAGGCCATCTTGCCTCATTCCTCAAACCCTCTTTCTTTTTATTGCTGTTTAAGATGTCAGGCTTGGATACCAGTTGTGTTCAGTGACGTGGTTCTCTTCCACAGGATTGGACTCATCTGGGATGCCACAGCCATTCCTTGGCACACAGCACGTGCTGCTAATTGCAGAGTAGAGATCGGAACTGAGTAGAGCACAGAGATGCTTACACCCCTTTCAATAAACCAAACAATAGCATCAGAGAGAATGCGGTGATTGCGTTTCCAAACTGGTCTTGCGTATGCAAAATACCAAAACAAGGACTGTAATATCTCAACTCCTTTTCTGCACGGAGAGGCATGGATGTGCTAGTAAGAAATAAGAAAGTGGAGCTCCTTGCTGTACCTAAAGACCAAGGTCCGTATCATAAAACACATCTAAAATCTGGAGTTACATAACAACCTTGATCTGACAACCAGCCAAGAGTATTAGCATAGAACAGACATTTCTAGTATCTTTTCACAGAACCCACGGAAGGATCTGGAGTCATCCATGGAGCCTGGCTAATCCTTTCACATCAATCTGTCTCCCTCCAGCTAGGGAACAGGAGCTAGGCATATTCATGCAGTGATTTGGGAGATGTTCGCCCAGCCCACCGACTTTTTCTGCAAATAGAGGACTTTCACTCCCAGGACAGACAATCTGCAATCTTTCACCAGCTCCAAATTCACATCTCCCCAAAATACATATGTGAAGTGCACAGTAAGTTTTCCACGTCTGCTAAAAAACTGGTACTGAAAGGCGTCAAAAATACATTTAATCTAGGCTTGAATATTCAGCTTGACAGCAGCAGATATTTCCTCACAGAGGTTTATTAGATAACAGTTCTTGCTATCTAGGGATCCCAAACTAGGCTATGGAACCTCTTGCAATATCCAGACATCAGGATCATAACCCTATGTGGGTTTCCTTTCTGCAAAACCACTTCCACCCCTGGATCCCAATGGTGACCTTATGCATGACCACCAAGAAGCTGATCAAACACACGTGGCTGAGGGGCTCACTATCTCTGTGCTTATGAGATGGGGACCTTTTTGAAGAGCTGAGTACTGCTACAGAGTTTCTGCTTCTTGCCCATTTCCACTTGTAAATTGTCTACTATATGTGACCTAGAAACATGCCAGATCTAGTCCTTCAAACCTCAATGGTGTGGAGAACAGTTGCACGTCACTAAAGACCACAGGCACCAGACAATCCAATGTAAAAAAAACAATTCCTCAGTTAAATTTTTTGTCTGGTGGAGATGCTGAAATGAAAAGAACCTAGACTATTGGTCAGGGATTTGGAGTCACAGAAGAGTGATTAGATCTCATCCCTGAAATTGAAATGATTAATCCTCATTAGCCATCCTATTAACAGTGTCTCTCACCTCCAGTTGGACCTCTGGATCCACAAGAAAGTAGTTGGGGATTTGCCTCTGCAAGTCTTTCCAATTGTTTGTGAAAGAGGATGAACAACAAATCTTGTAGATAACAGGAATCTGCCCCACCCACAAATCATCCACAAGCCAAGGCTGTATGTTCAGAGCAGGTCTGGTTATATTTATCTACAGAACATGCTTACAGGAGCAATTTCTTAAGCTCAGTGACTAAGGATCCTACAGATATAGCCTGGATCAGCCTGCAGGAACAGAAAACTCTTTCTGGTATATTCATCTTCATTTGGATGCTGAAGGAAGTGAGAAAAAAGATTGCATAGCCAGATGATTTGTTAGATTAGTATTTTATGGTTCATCATAAGTGTTTACTTGTGTGTAAATGTTTGCTTTGAAGGGTTACGAATGTCTGGAGTGTGGACCTGCCCCAGGTTTATTTTTTCTTTAAAGTACCTGTCTATTTTGAAACACTGGTACCTCTGATTCTGTTGAAAGAGAACTGCTTTGCTCTTCCCTTAAAAGCTGTGAATTATTTAGCATTACCAGCACTGATGATGATTACTAAATTCCTAGACGATCAGTTAGGAACATTAGTATGGCAGGTAGCAAAAACACAAGAGAAGACTTGCTGAGCCTGGCAGGACATTTTTCTGCAAAACTCAACAGCTTGGAAAAGGTTCCTGGGGTGGGATTCATCTCACTTGATTTCTCAAAGGCAAACAAGGAAAATCTCTAAACCTGACCTAATCACCAGACAGAGCGCACAGAAATTAGGAGTATTGGTGCTGAGTTCCTGAATTGAATCTCCCTTAAAAACTTAACCAAATCTAATTAAACCAAAAACTTTGAACATCAGCTCCAAGTGACTTTGTATGACACCTTAGATGTTATCAGCACATCCCCTTTCTAGCAGCAATTCATGTACCTGATCCAATTCATAAGCCAAATCTAGTTGAAGATGTCCCTGCTCATTGCAGGGGGGTTGGACTAGATGACCTTTGAAGGTCCCTTCCAACTCAAACCATTCTATTGTTCTATGATATATGCACCAAGAATAGTATTGTGAGTTACAATGTGGCTCCCTGTAGCCACGCCAGAAATGCCATTAATGAGTGACAATGAGGAAAGCTGTTTCCACCACTGAATTCAACTGAAGCATTGTTTTTTCCCTAGAAATTACCCTTTTGCATGCACTGTCTACTACACTCTGTGGTATGAGTCACTGGGAGGGTGGTGGTGTCACTACATGAACACTTTATTTTGCTGTCCACCAGCTGCTAGAAAGCCACAGCCTGCATGAGCTGTCCTGGAGCATATTGTGTATCTTGGGGACCAGCTCAGCAGCTTTTTTACAGTTTTAATGAAACCATAACACACTTTTGCCCAGAAAAGCCACATTATGGAGTCATCCCACAGGGTTTTACAGAATCTGTGCTATGCCCATTACAAAGATAGGCCAGGTATATCAAAAGTTTTTATCCAAATCTAATTAGAACTGACAGTCTGGGTCACTTCTGGGTCTGCACAAATCCCATTCATCTTTCAATTCTTCCTGAGATTTTGGGGTTCATGCTTTGGGACTTAGGTCTATCTGGCATGAAGAAGCCAGAGCAGAATTAAACCTTCTCAAGGCCAGTGGTGCCACCTAATGGGAAAATTCCCAGGGAATCGGTTTATCGGAAGTTAACTCCATAAAGGGAGTGTTGCTAGGTGACGTAGAGATGGAAATCAGTAGCTCTGATGTAAGTCTCTCTTTTCTGCTGTTTTACGACCGTCCCTCCGTCAGTCTATTCCCTTTTCCCCAGCGTCTGAACTACACACATGAGACCGCCCCGGAAAATTAGTTCTGCTTCCTGCTTAAATCTGGTCTCAGCAACCCCCAAAGCTACTGAAGCATTTTTGTCCTTCATGATGCTCAGAGTCTGTCTGGAGAGGCAACTATCCCAAATCTTTGGATTATGAAGAGCCAAGTACAAAATAAGAGGGAATGCAGGTTCTGCCAGGGAGGGACTAGGATTCTGTGCATTTTCTCCTTAGTTTTGCAAATGACAGGTGAGACAGGCTCGCTGCATTGCAGCCTCCATGCTCTAGTGCAGCTCAGCAGCGTCTGGAATCAGATCGTGCCTCTGCAGATGAAGTGATAATGTCTCAAAAGCAGCGCCTGACAAAAGTTCCCACATGGCAACCCCCTGCAGCCACTTTACATCATAAATAAACATGTGAGTGGGCAGGAATGAGCTGCGAATCCTGTCCGGGTCTCGAGGGACCCTGATTGCGTTGTCTTCACAGCACCTACACCTATCTCCTCATGACAATCTATCTCACCACAGTACCCCTGCTGTTTTAGTTTGCAGGACTGTGTTACAGCAGTTAGAGCAAAGTCTTGGTCTTTCTCAGGTCTCATCTCAGCCCTACCATTGATGAGTCATAGATTTTAAGCCGTCTCAGTCAGGGTTTCTTTACTTCAGTTCCTCTGAGGCTGAAAAGTTATTTCCAGGATTCTTTCCCACTTCTCCCTGGGATGAAGACGTTTGCAAGGACTGGCATACAGACACATGATATCCAGAAACATGGAAGAAAATTATGCTATTTGATGTGGAAGCATTGTTTCTGCTGTTCTTTGGCAGAGGGTGTAAATGAAGGTATGGGGGGGATATAGTCCCACGTTCGTTGCCTCACTGAGCTGAAATGCCACCATTACAGACAAGATGGCAGTCACAAAAACCCTGTGCAATTTTATGGCTGAAGAAAGGATTAATGTTGAGGGCAAAGGTGAGAAACCTGCAAATAAGGAGTCTAGAGTCATTAATTTTTGCAAGGAGTTAAACTCTCCTGGTAATGATGACTCTGCAGCTGCAGCTGGTGCTACTAAAAGCCGCAAGAGTTGACTGGAAAAGGTGGTCAGCATCAGTAATTGTTCTCAGAGCTCAGGGGATTTCCAGTGACTTTTCATATCCCTTTTGTTGAACCCAAGAGTTTCAGTGACCAAAAAAGCTTTAATCTGTAGGAGTCTTCTGGTTGGGAAGTCTGTGGGTCCAAGGCATGATGTTCAGGACTTTGGAGAAGAACCTCAATGAGTCAGGCAATAAAGAGTGCCATGCAAGAGTGATCACAAGGTCTGTGAGAGTCACAAGAAGGTAGGTCCAGCTCTCATTTAGCCTTGCTGAGCTCATTTTTTTTTTTAATGCTTCACTGTTCATTGACTCCAGGAGTATTAAAACCCCCAAAACCAATACCACCTGAGGCATACTGACTTCAGTCATGGGGGTGAGGGTGCAGGTTGAGTGTCCAGGAAGGACTAGAGAGAGAAAGTCCAAGGTTTTTAGATGCCATGTGAGTAGCCTGCAGCCAGTATTTAGCTTGATGAGTACTTTCCTCTGTCTCCTTCCTCTGGCCTGGGATCTATGTGGTGCTGGGGAAGGTGAACTGAGGACCTTCTGTCTATAGTTCCCTGCTCATTGCATGGGGGTTGGACTAGATGACCTTTGAAGGTCCCTTCCAACCCAAACTATCTTATCCTATGATTCTATCTACACCCTGTCCACAGATTACTGTACCAGCTATCCTCGGAGGAGAGGGTGGATGTATGGTGCTGTGGATAGGACTCCACAAGCCTAGACATGTACAGCCTGGACATCTGGGGCTTTTTATCAAATATTGAGATCATTAGTTGAAGTTTGAAGCAGGGGCAACGTGTGCTCTTGTGCCTGCCCACAAAGTTAGTTGTTTAACCCTGTCTTACTGAAAACTCCCACTACAACAAATAGCAACCATATCTGAAGTTTAGTTTCTCCAAACATGTCTGCTAGAGGAAAAGGGAGTCTATAGCAGGGGGAATAATTTGTAATCCATTATCACCTTTGTGTTAGTGCCCAGATGTTGTTCCTCTGCACCCTCACTCCTGTTTCAGCTGATGATATCAGCTACTATCACCTACACCTGCTGAAATCACATTAGTCACTCACAGTAGGGTGATTGCAGAGTCATATTTCTCTATGTCCCTCAACCTGAAGCTCTTCAACACACTCCTCTTCCCTGGGGGGAACCTGCTGACACTCCTCTGGCTTGTACTTGTGTATTTTAACATCCTTTGGCTCATAGCCTAACCCTGATTTCACACTTTCCACTCTGCTCCCATCCAGAGATCATACAAGCCATACAGATGTGTGTTTACCATCTCAGAGCTACATTGCTTAACTCCTCTGCCTTTCCTGACCTAAATCTGCATATAGAGAAGGGACTGTTTCAAAGTCAGAGCTTTAGTGTAAGAACTCTGGATGCAAACATTTGGGAGGGGATCTCCTGTCTTTATAATAGAAATATGTGATGTTCCAGATGGTTAAAATAAACAAATATATTTTCAGGAGCCAGTTCGGTATTTGCTGTGGGTTTGTTTTGAGTTTTTTGTCTGTTTGGGAGGGGTTTTTTTGTTTGTTTGGGATTTTTTTATTGTGGTTTTTGTTGTTGTTGTTTGGTTTTGGTTTTGTTTTGTTTTGTTGTTTTTTTGGTGTTTTTTTGGTGTGTTTGTTTGTTTGTTTTCCAGAGGTGCTGAGCAGGAGCTCAGTAAAACTAGTAAAAAAAAAATCCATTGGTTTTCCTGTGCCTCATTTCTCCCACCAGTAACAGAACTCTCTCTCTGCTCTAGCAATGAGATCTCTTAAGCATTTGAGGCTGGAAAACACTCCTATCAGAGAAGCACTGTCAGCCCTCAGTCTGAGCAATAAGCAGCTCTTCAGCTTTTGCCCATTCTCCAAGGCACCTCAAACATATTGATCACCTTAGTGTTGATAGACACTGATGCACTGAAACATCAATGTCTCTTCCTGCCCGTCCTTTCCCAGCTCCCCTTACCTCTAGCATGTTAAATGCAGTATGTCCTGAATTCCACTCACACAAAAAGCTTTGAGCAATGAAGGAATAAAAATAAAAAGACTGCTGGACAGACAATTGAAAGAGCTGAGTTGGGATGATCAGTAAGACCAGCTCATCTAATGGTTCATCTAATGGTGCAGAGCCCACTCAGACCCCTGGAGGAAACCCCATGGGGTAAGCGACTAACCACACAAAATAGCAAGAGAGAAAACCCAGTCCAGGAGCAGCCCCTCCCCAGATGACAGACCCCATGGGTTTCTCTAGTGGAGTACCAGTGGGGAAGCTGGCACAGAAAACTTCAGTTCTCTTGGCCTATTATGTCATATATTTTACCATGATGTGCAATTGTTTACCTAGACTTAAATCACTCTAAACTACATAAATTACCTTCAGTAATCCCCCTTCTCTCCGAATGCTGACAATTTTTATTCCAAAACACAGCAATCTTGCTATCTTCCATATAATTATATAACAGACGCAGCTCATTGCTGCTTCTTAAATAAATAAAAGAGTTATGTTCCACAGTACACACCTAGTTGCACATAATTTTCTCTGTCTCCAATTGTTTTAAATAGGAAGACAATTGGAAATGATTGGAGGGTGTATCTGTGCTGAAATGTAAAGGGTTTAGAGGAAAGAAAAAAAAAGATGTCCTGAATCTAAATGTTATTATTTAACAACTTAATTTTTAATTATTTTTAATCACAGTCTCCAAAACTGGGAAGGACAAGGTGTAAGGCAATGAACACCAACAAGATGTGACACCCTCTGGTTATACTCAACTTCCCTCAGCCCAGAAGAAAAGGCAGAGCCACCACAAAGTTTACCTAAGTTTATACTACAAAGAGCAAGGACCAGAGCAAGTATATGCCTTAGAAATCCATCTCCTCACAGTCATTTTGACATGTGAAACATGGGAATAATTGACCTTCTCATTTACTAGGGTATTAGAAGGGCATGACTTCAAAGCTAGGGAGATCCACAAGCTGTAAACAAGGTAATGACACTAATAACCCAGCCCCAAGCCATGCAATTGATTCACCATGGCTAATGCATCCAGCGTGAAATGGACCTGAGTGACAACTGAGTTTGATGCGAAGATTGGCAGGCTTAAAGGGGAGAAACATTGACCCAAAGGAACTCATGGAACAGGCTGCCCAGGGAAGTGGTTGAATCACCATCCCTGGAGGTGTTTAAAAGACACATAGATAAGGTTCTTAGGGACATGGTTTAGTGCCAGAGTTAGGTTAATGGTTGGACTTGATGACCTTGTGGGTCTCTTCCAACAAAAATCATTCTATGGTAGCTTATCTGAGTCCTGTGTGACAGGACTGACTTTGACTATGGTGTCTAGGATCAAACATCCATCCAGATCTGGAGAAAAAGAAGCCTTGCTCTTCCCCTTCCGCTCATATCTCTCAAGTTGACAGGTTACTACCCTTTTGTGCAAATAAACTCTCCAGACAAGCTGGATTGTGGGATGCAAAAGTGTATCCTATGCATAACCCATCCCTGCACAAAATAAGTTTTTCCTTCCTCCTCCCCACTACTGCATTTTCCATTTTCTCCTGTAGATAACAAACTTTCAGTCTTCATCAGGAAAAGAAAAAAAAAAAATGTTCCAGCCACAAAATTACTGTGCTCTGACTTTCAAAACCGTTGTCTCCCAGGTGGGAAAAGACAGTGAGAAAAACCTGTAAACATAAAATAGCAGAGCGACTCCCACTCACTGAAGCTGCTGCCTCTCCCTCCGAAGGCAGCACAGAGATGAGTCACAGCAAAAATCATCCTTCCCCGCATGGGTCCAGGGCTCTGCCTTGCCCACCTGCCTTCCCCCGCGGAGGAGGTGGGTATTACAGCCCCCCAGGCACTGCCTGTGAGTCAGGAGACCCTGAGGAGTCAGAAATGTCCCTGAGGAGTGAGATAAAGCCACCTTCTACATTCTGCTCATCTGACATTTAGTGGCTGGGAAGCTGCCTGGTGGAAAAGGACCTGGGGGTGTTGGTGACAGCAGCTGAATATGAGGCAGCAGTGTGCCCAGGTGACCAAGAAGGCCAAGAGCATCCTGACTAGTGTGCACTAGTGTGGTTAGCAGGACTAGGGCAGTGAACATCCCCTGTACTGGGCATTGGTGAGGCCAAATCTCAAATTCTGGGGTCAGTTTTGGATCCCTTATGACAAGAAAGACCTTGAGGTGCTGCAGTGAGTTGAGAGAAGGGAACGGAACTGGGGAAGGGGGTGGAGCACAAGTGTGATGGGAGTAGCTGAGGGACCTGGGGGGTTCAGCCTGGAGAACAGGAGCTGAGGGGAGACCTTCTGATCTCTGAACTGCCTGAAAGGAGCTTGGAGCCAGGGGACGGTTGGTCTCTTCTCCCAAGTAGCAAGTGATAGAATGAGAGGAAGTGGCCAGAGGAGGTTTGCCAGAGGAGGTTTAGATTGGATGTTAGGAAAAATCTATTTACAGAAAGGGCTGTCAAGCACTGAAACAGGCTGCCCAGGGCAGTGGTGGAGTCACCATCTCTGGAAGTGTTTAAAAGACAAGTAGATGAGGTTCTTAGAGACATGGTTTAGTGCCAGAGTTAGGTTAGTGGTTGAACTCAATGATCTCGAGGGTCTATTCTAACCAAAATGATTCTATGATCTTATGATTCTGTGACATTCAAAGGGTATTTTATCCTAGCAGGATTACAGGAGTTTTAGAGGTGTGAATCTTGTGTTGAAGCCCTCATCAGTCTTCTTCTGGCTCTGGGAAGTCTGTAATACTGAATTCTTTTGGGAATGCTGAATATCTGAGCCACCTGAGATTTGTAGGAGGCTGTTCAGACCTCCTAACACATGAACACATTTTCTCTCTACAGAAACTATTTCAGGACTAGTGCTCAAACCAAGAGCATGTGAGGGGGAGAGGTCAAGGTTTCAGTATCGCTGAGAACTATTAAGCAAATAGGCATAGCTAACTGTGAGTAATCTTTGTCCTTTGCCATTGGTCCTTTTCTTATTTTTTGCTTCAATACATATTGCTCTGACTGAGAACTGTCAGAACTCATTGAAATGCCCTAGAGCTATTCAGGGCCTCACTCCTTACCTAGTTAAAAAAGGAAAATGTCTGAACCAAAGGTACCCACATCCAAAGAGAGGACTCTAAATAAAAGGCTATGGAGCAAAAATCATCTTTGTTACTTAATGTATACAAAATTGAGGGAAAAAATCTTTGCCCCTTAGTTTGAATTTGCAAATTATTTGAGGACGAAATCCTATATTTCTCTTAGCAAAGTATTTTATCCTAAATTAAAGGGTGAACTTCAATTATAACCCTAGTAAAGGTCCCCTTCATATCTAAAAGGACAGATGGAAGGATGACCACCTCCTAAAACTCACACTAGCTGCATAGCTGTGTGTTTATTAGGTTTTAAAGTTATTCCATACATACTACTGCTCAACACTGAACAACAGCCAGAGGGAAAAGAAATTAAAAGAGAAAGAAAAAAAAAGCTGTTTAAAAGTTTTGAAAACAAGCAAACCGTATGTTTGCTGAGTCTTCCCTCATCTGCTCCTCTCCATAGCAGTAACTGCATCTGCTGCTGTGTTTCTCTCTGTTCTCACAGTCTTAAGTAACAAGTCCTGTCTAATTGCAGAGTATTGCCTGCAAATATACAGCCTGACTGTATTTAGCCAGCATTTTGTTGTTTGTTGGTTTTTTTTTTAATCTCTCCAGGATGTGGCAAGCCCGTAAGTTTCCCACCAAAGTGAGTAGCGGAGGTTGGCTACTGTGTCCATTATGACAGCTAAGAGCTAGAAAACTTGTTGGATCACATGGACAACAACAGCCAGCATCTCCTCTGGGTGGTGAAACCCACAGATAATGAACAACTCTGTTGGGGATTTCAGGCCAGATCCTCACCAGGGTGCTATTTCTGCAGCTCTGGATATGACCCACCATACCTTGGTAGGACACTGTGGACTCTGTGGAGCATTCACCATTCCTTCTGGGTGGTGTGGGCAGTGCAAGTCCACTCTCCCTCTTAACTTGCCTTCCAGCAACACAAAAATAGCAATCTCCTGCTGATTCAGCCTGTGAAAAAGGGACTGGGGTTTCATCTGCGAGCTTTTTCCTCCCTAAGATGTAAGGATACAAGCTGTTAACTAATGACACATAGGGATTAAAAAAACAACCCTTCTGTTTCTTAAGTGGCTGAGTTTGAAAAATGCCAGCCAAGTATTGTATGTAGAGAGGGATATAGATACACATGCTTAGAGGCAAATATATATTTCTAAAATAAAAATTACTCCTTTTGTGGAACAGCACAAATATCTGTAAAGCTGTGGACAGATTTGCAGATAGATGATATTTTCCCAGGAACAGAGGGAGTCTCTTTTGTTGGCAGAAGTCTGTCATGCAGGACATGCCAGCATGTCTCTGTATCGCACTCTACATTGACAACCTGAAAACTAATTGGAATGATACCCACGCACAGCTGCTGGGCTTCCCCTAGGAGAAGACACAGCCCACACCCAGTGTGGGTGGGTGCATGCGATGTAGGTCATGGCACACCACAAACCTTTGTGAGGACAACCTTCCTGGTGGGTTGACTGACAAGTGTTTCCCTCTGCATCTTCAGTAAGTCTAGCAGACACTGTTAGCTCCAGAGTTGTCTAATTTTACCCAGTGTGTTAGGACAAGAAACAAGGTAAGTCTGTAAACCTCAGAGCTGGGCAAGAAACTGGAGCAAAGATTCCACCCAGTCCTCACCTAAACAGTTTCTTCAGCTCATTCTGGGGCAAGAACATTGCAGAGTCAGGATATGGAGGAGATCGTATGATTCTCAGAATGCCAACAGCCTGCATCATGATGGGTGAAATCTTCTCCAGAGGTAAACACTGTCACTGGTGCAATTGGAAACCTAAAGATGGATTTTGTTTGTAGCTCTATGGTGAACCAGAGCACTTGCAGAATATGCCCAGGTCTGGTGAAGTGTGCTGTTAAGTGCATCTAGGGCAGTACAACAACTAACCCTGCCAGGTTGTGGGTGAATTAGATGGCACCTGGGACAGAGCTCTTCAAGACATTTTAGCCCCCCTGAAGCAGTAATTAGCCATAGGATGACTGTATCTTTGACCAAGCTATACCATGTGCACCCTTCTAGAAGAATTCTGGACCATAGCCTCCCACCTCCCCAGTTCTGGGATAACTGTAAGCAGAGCAATCTCTTGCCCAGGATAGGTTTCTCCATCTGAATTAGTCACAGAATCATAGAATCACAGAATCACAGATGGTTGGGGTTTGAAGGGGCCTCTGGAAATCATCTAGCCCAACCCACCTGCAGGTTCACCCAGAGCAGATCACACAGGAATGTGTCCAGGTGGGTTTTGAATGTCTCCAGAGAAGACTCCATGTGTCTGGACAGCTTGTTCTAGTTCTCTGCCAGCCTGGAAGTAAATAAGTTTCTCCTCATATTCAGATAGAACTTCCTGGTTTCAGTCACTGTCACAGTTGATGGAGAGTGATACCACAAGGCTGAAGACACAATTATCTCTTTCTGTAGCAGGTGGCTAATGTAGCTTACAGGTATCACACCCGAAAAATTTCTCTCTTATGATTATAGAGGGGACTGAATGTGACCAGCTCACATTGAGTTCTCTAAGGTGAGATGATGTGGAAGCCAACACAAGTGTCAATATTGAAGTTACTCATTCCAAGGACAAAGGCCATCCTGGTTGTGGAGGAATGCAACCCCCCTCTTTTCCCTTCCCCCCCTTCAGTTTGGAAGGAGTGGGCGCATCTCCCTCTTTCTCTGGTACTTGAGGCTGACAGCTTCTTTTGTTTGGCCCCAGAGCACCCTGGCCAGGGCCATTAGGAGAAGGGAGTGCCGAGGCGCCACTGAGCCGCTGGGTGCCTGCGGCCAGTGTGGGGGATGTTTTGGAGGCTTCAGGGGCATCCCACAAACAGTGTGGGGGTGCAGAGAAGCTTCTAGAATGCCTACAGGTCAGATCTGATCAGCCAATATAAAAATGGGACTCTCGTCGGTGACTCCGCCCATTGTGCGGGTCCCTCGGAGCACGAGCTTGGCCACTGCCGCCGGGAGCCACGGGCCCCCCCCTGCTCCCCGGGATGGAGACTCCGCTTGCCCTGCCGCCACGTGTGTAAGTAAAACTTCTCGCAGGATTGCGAGCAGATTTATACTTTTCATGCACATTTGCACATATATTTTCCGTGCACATTTGCACGTGTACTTTAAATTAATCCTCACACAATTGCGAGTGGCTGCCGAGAGCCCCTCGCACAACCGCGAGTGTATTTTCCTCCCGTGCTTTCATATAAGCATGTGTAGGATTCCGTGCACACTAGCACGTGTAAGTAAATTATTTCCTCGCACAATTGCGAGTGTATTATAAATTTACTCTCGCACAATCGCGAGTGTACACTTCCCGTACTCCCTACGAGTACGTGTATCTCTTTTAAAAAAATAATCCTGCACCGTGTTTGGCAAGTGTGTGCTTCTCCGGGACCCAAGGCTGGCTCCGGCATTGTTTTGGTGCAGCCACGTGCATGCACACTGTGGACCGCCTGTTGTATTAGTTGCTGCCCCTTCAAATTATTTCCTCAACTGATATCCGAACCTGTATTTAAGTCACTTGTGGAGTGCAAGAACCCTGTTTCTCACTGGTTTAATAAAAGTTGTTGTGGACTCTGTTGTCCCTTAAATTAACCTCGGGGTGCCTCCGTGTAATATTTCGTGACACCATTTTATTGTGGACAGATGACAGCATGTCTGAGAAGGTGCCAGATGCCTGCAGCACTGAGTCCCACAGTTGCAGGATTTCCATCAGTGAGGGTCCCGCTATCTGTTTTGGTCGTGTCTAGGAGTACGACATAGAATCATAGAATCATTTTGGTTGGAAGAGACCCTCCAAATCATTGAGTTCAACCATTAACCTAACTCTAGGACTAAACTGCATCACTAAAAACCTCATCTACATGTCTGTTAAACCCCTCCAGGGATGATGATTCCATCACTTCCCTGGGCAGCCTGTTCCAATGCCTGACAACACTTTCAGTCAAGAAGTTTTTCCTAATATCCAATTTAAACCTCCCCTGGCACAACTTGAGGCCATTTCCTCTTGTCCGATTTCTTGTTACTTAGGAGAAGAGACTGATATCCACCTTGGTCCAAGCTTCTTTCAGGCAGTTCAGAGATCAGAAGGTAAGGGGCCAAAGATATGTCCAGATACAAAAAACAAAGACGGCAGACAAGTCATGGGCCTCCCTAAAGATAGAAATTTGCCTCCCCCACATCCCAACTCTCTCACAGGGCCAGACTGTTTTGCTCTGCAGGCTGGATTCAATCCAAGGCAGGACTGAGGTGGGTGAAGCCCTGCCCGGCCTGAGAAGTTCTAACTGGTTGTCACAAACCCCAGCCTAGTCCAAAGTGCTTAAAACTCTTGACCAGTGGGTAATGTATGCAGTGTCTCATCATTATTATCCATTTGACAGTCTGGCTGTAAATCTAAGGATATGCAAATGTCTCATGTGACCATCTGCACCTATGCATCTTCATTCTCTTAGCTGCCAGAGTTGACTGAGCCCAGGTAGTGAACCGTTGCACACACAGCAATAAAGTCATTGAAAACATGAGATAATTACTGAAAAGTTTTAAGGATTTATAGATCATTATATCCTAAGCAAAAAAAAAAAAAAAAGACATAGCATAGCTTGGCCAATTGCAGGTCCATTCAATCTTTCTACCTTTAGTACTAGGCCTTTCTTATCTACCTTCTCCTAGTTTGTTTGTTTTAGGGTCTTTTTTTTTGTTCTGTTTTGGTTTTTTTTCCACTGAGGGATAGTGAATCCATATTGAGCTCCATGTCCTATCCCAAGAACAACACAAGTATCTAGTTCATGGGAATCATCGGGCACAAGGAAACACAGCTCATGGCATTCCTTAGCCCATCCAAGGTGGGTAAGTTCTAGTCAGTGATTTGAGTATCTGAGAGTTTCTGGAAACAACTGTAAACTTAGCATCTCCTAATTTTGGACAACAGAGGTCCCATCAGTGCTTTAAGCACTGAGATACTGTTTTTAGTGGGAAAGGACTGATATCTAGAACATGCAAATGCTGGGCAGCTCAGACTCCATTGCTAGAAGATTGTTAATCATCCCCCAGAGCCACTTCTCTCTGCTGACTGAAGAGAGACTTCAGATGATCAACAAAGGATAAACACAATGTAGTTGGGTGGCATCACACAGGCAATGAATTCCTCCCCATTAAAGAGAGTTTTCAATATACCTCTCACCCTTGGAGACAGTGATCTGGAGATACCTTCACCACCACCTTCACCTGCTCAGGGTGCACAGCTCCAGCCAGGCAGGTGCCATCAAATAACTGCAGGACCAGCCTGGGGCTGCCTTCCTTCCCTGTTGCAGGGCAGAAGTCTGGTGCTATAATCTTGTCTGTGGAAGTCCAGACACATTTCAGGACACCAAAATCATGGGGGACAGTTCTGTTTCTGGGGAAGTCCTCTTTGCCCAGAGGAGGCACTACAAACCTACCAAGAAAAAGCAATAATAATTATTTCTTTTGGAGATGTATTGCTCCTAGACTTTAAAAAGGGAGAGATCCAAGGGTTTCACCAAGGAAACTTGAAGGTTGTTTCCTCAAGTTGATGTGTCCTTTCTGCTTGTAGGGATGGTTTGGGTAAAGGGCAGTGGATTTGAGTCCATTCTGTTTAATGCCATCAACTGCTAATTCAGATGACAAGATCTTTATTAAAGACGGAACAGAAGATAATTTGCATTTAGAAGAAACTCCAAATGACCCTTCTTTGGCATTGGCTCATTTGACACAGATAGAGTGAAGGGCACATTTAACTAGAAAGGCAACATATGAGAGACAAATAACTGCAAAAGCTGTGTTTAAGTTACAGATTTTAGTTGCAGTGAATCAGGCTCTTTATTTTACAGACTCTTTATTCATGGTCCTAACGCCGGCATTCATGACAACGTAACTAACCTGCTACTGTGATTTGAGCCATCTGGCCTAAGCTTGGATCAGAGAGATCTTCAAGAGTCTCATCACATCTCTGGACTACAGCTTGAGCATACACGATCCTTGGGACATAATGTATGCACAAAATACAGTCCTGCCTCTGCTTTTTCCCCACCTTCTCCCTTCAGTTCTTGCAGAGCAGTGACCGAGTGCCCATTTATAACCTCCCCAGATGAAGAGACTCGTAATTACAAAAATAAATCTAGCAGATAAATGACTGGATGAAGAATATGTTGCAGGATATATGTTGAACTCAATAACCTTAAAGGTCTTTTCCAACCAAAATGATTCTATGATTCTAAGATTTCTTATTTAGGCATCAAAGACCTACTGGAATTTACCAAAGGCAGAGCATAGATTGCAGATTTTCATTCCTCAGTTCGATTTACCATGGTAAGAAATTTAACTAAGGCATACTTTAATGGCAATTAATAGGGTGGGTTTTTTTAATTGATAACATAGTTGCTCTTAAAGTCCTAATACTATATGCCAGACAGATTGATGTGGAGGTCACAGCCATGAAGAACACTCAGAGTACCCAGGGGCACTCTTCCCACTAGAGGATTCCAATAAACCTAAATTCTTGGGTTGAGAACAGATGAAAAATGTCTGTTCAGTAAATTCAAAATTATTCCTGAGTTCATGTTGGTTTCACAAATTACTGGGTCTTAGACAGACAAACAAAAGACTTAATAGGAAGCACAAAATCTGTAGGAGATAAAGCATCTCATTTAAAAATAATATCTTTCGATTTTCTGATTGGAAATGACCTTTGTTCAATCAGAAGTATTTTTAATAGAAACAAAAAATGGAGCACTGAAGTGAATCATTCCCTTTGAGTGAAGGCATTATCTACTTTTCAGTTTACCAGAGAAAAACAATGTTTGATCAGACTCCATGCAAAATATGCTATTGGGCCTTTTCTTTCCCACAAATGCTGCAGAGCTCAAGAAAAATAAGAAATTGATTTTCCACACATCTCTCATATTAATGAGGTTAATATCTGTGTTGCAAAATGTGTTTATCAGAAATTATTTGAGAATCTGAATGGAGTTCATGTTACTTTAGACACACTCTGATGAAATTTCCCACTTGTAGAAATTAGTCAGAAGCCTATTACTCCCTCAAACGTCAATATTCAGAGTGGTTAGCAGTTCATTTCAGTATTCCCCACACAGTCCTTAATAAATTGTCTGGTCAGCTACCATGATGTGAAAGCTGCAGAAAAAATGATAGCAAGTCAGTAAAGTACGAAGAAGACATTTTAAAATAACGTTGGGTTGCCTCACTTTTTCTGCAAGTTCCTCAATATGTGCATAATTTCAAAAGTTGTGCTCTGCAGAGATAAAATTCCCAGCAGAGATTTATGGAGTGGACTTGGAGGGGCTTAAGGAACTGGGATTTCTGCCTTCTAAAAGCAGATTTACAGGCGTGCATGCACGCCTCTGTTTCTGCTTCCCTTCTCTATGTGCTATACATACACCACACCAGGGAGAAAAACATACCCACATTTCACTGGCAAACTTGGTAATGTCAGAATCTCACCTGAGGAGATGGGAAGAGGGTTGTTTGCATATTAAAATGTATATGAAAATAGCTAAGAATAGGTATTTATTTCATTAATGGAAAACAGATTCCTGAGGGTTGTCTGGAAGGGATTGTTTGGTCTTTATGAATCTGAGAACATGTTTTTTGGAGAAAGAATCTTTTTTCTTCCCATAACTTGGCTAGGAAGACTTTATAGCCAAAAGGGTAGCTTCTGTTCTGTGCTACAGATCAGAAAATCAAATTCATGCCTATAGTGCACGACGAAATGATGGAAAAGTCAAAATGTTTTTTGTTCTTAGTGGTGCCTTACACATTCAACTCAGCCTTGAAGGTTTTATTTGGTGGTGATCTAATCTCTTTGTTCAGCCCCAATAAATAACAAGTGAGATACAACCCTGTTTTGCAGAGCAGTTTTCATCTAAATGTAGCCAAAAATTACTATTAAGGTACTTATCTCTTCTTGGTTGTTTACATGCCCTTCCTCATTCCTGGAAGATGTCAATCTGACCTGATCTCAAAGACCTTTGGTGATGGCAACTGCAGTTCCTGGGCAATTTATTTCACCGTTTCACTAGCCTAATCATTGGGAAGCTTTTTCCCCGAATGTCTTTCTTGATGCAGGGTAAACCTGTGGCTTCTAGTGGTACCTACCAGTCAAAAAGAATAACTTATTCCTTTGTGCCAGCAAATATATAAGCTATTCTTTATCCACCTGAAACTACTTTTAATGATAAATATAACCAGCCTGGAGACCTAGATGAAACATGTTGTCTGAAACATGTCATTATAGGTCTGGAAATAAGCCCATCTGTTCTGTTTTCCCACTCCAGGGTTCAATAATTCTGCATGCAATGAAAAGGAACTTGTGACCACAAATGCCACAACCCTTCTACATGTGACTTCAGGTTGTCAAATCTTGTTCCCAAATTTGAATAAGTGTTCTTCTAAACAGCCAAAGTCTCTAGAGCTAGGTATTAGTATGTAAGGTAATGGGACATACTGAGCTCTGTATTCCTGAGCAAGCAAAGATGAAGTTTAGCCTTTGGCCAAATACTGAATGGAGCTGAGAAAGGACTACATTTAAAAAATTGAGGTTAAATCTGATTTATGTTTGTGTCTGTGTTTGCATACATCCTTAGGAAAAATTTGTCAGCAGAGTAGAAGATTGTGTCACTGGAGAATCAAATGTCACAGCAGTAGCATATAATAGTGGGCATACAGGGAAAAGTGCAAAACCAAGGTTCATATGGAGAGATATGTATTCCTAGAACCCACAGTTCAACTTTCCCTTTTCAGAGGTTGGACTAAATCCATATTTGTTCATGTGCAAGGAGTTTGGATGGTCACCACAAGCTGGCACATGTCAAGCTGGCCTTCCTAGGGCACAAGTCTACCGGTAACAGTCTTGTGGAAATCTGTCCAAGCCAGTATATCCCAGCATAGTCAGAACAGAAAGCACTGAGATCTACAAGTAATAACAAAAAAGAAGCAAAATATTAGATGTCTAGCAATGAACTCACTGCCAATGCATAAACTCAATGCAATTTTCAGGACTCCAGATGCAGCGAAACACCAGAAGCTGCTGCATCTAGTGTCTGGAGAGATGTTGTTTTAAGTTTCTGTTTGTGTCAGTGTCTGGTAGCTCTTAAGATGACAGTTTATTTGTAACTTATTCAACCTGATGCCTACTGAGCAATGAAATGTGGCCCTGGGACATTTTTTGTTTTTTTTTTCCTCTCCCATCTCACATTTCACTTCCTTCATACATTTCAGCAGGTTCATAACTTTGCTTTGCCTCACGACTTTCATTGCTCCCCTCCCCAGGTTCCTTACCAAATGGAGGTATTGCAGCAGAAAGGGCAAACAAATTAAGGAATTCAGACCTTTAATGCGCCAATGAGAAAAATCACATCTCTTTCTGCATATGCCAAAGCAACAGAGGTGAAAGGGGGGCAGCAGTTAACCTTGGCTCTACCTTCTGGAGAAGAAAACAACCACTCTCTTTCTGATTTTGCAGAATACATTTGAGTATTCTGACTGCAGCGTTTCCTCATCTAACCATCTCTAGAGAACATGTCATGGAAATAACAGTATATTTTTGTCTTTTACATTCTACTAGGCATGATGTTTGAGAGAGAATACTGGCTAGACACACAACTGGTCTGACAAAATGTAGCTGTAAGTTCATTTGTGTGGAAGAAGAAGGGCGGTAAGACCTGGATGCAGCAAAATTCTCCCATCATTTGTGATCTCCAGGCCTATAGCCAAAATAGTTCAGCTGCATACACAATAAGTGTTGCAACATTCCCAGTGCACCCATATTACTGTATTCCATCATGACAGTAAATGTCCCAATAGAGTTAAGATGACCTATAAACACTTATATCAGTTGAGGCCACAGATGTCACAACTAAATATTTAGAAACTTTTGCAGCATATAAGTTGATAGTCCAGCTTCTTAGAAAAACCTACTGACTGTTGGAAGCTGTTTTGGGATTGCATTAATTTTTACACATCTTGGAAAAAATTAGACCTTTCAAGGGACTGGAGGGCTTGTGGACACTGAACGAAGTTAAATGTTGGACTGTGAAGATGGATCCTCAACAAGCAAAATTACTGTTAATGCAGAAATTTATCAAAAAAGAAAATTTGAAGTTAAAAATATAATTGAAGCACCAGATGACATTGTTCCCTGGGAAGTAGGTCTTATAAAAGAAAACTGTTATATTTTTGAGGAGAATTTATGTCTGGTTGATGAAGAAAGTCATGATGATATACCCTACTTTGGTTTCACCAGATCATAAACATGTGCTTTCGGGATTGAAGCTGTTGCCACACAAGAAAAAGTATCATCTCAGTACATCAAATGATATTTTCAGTGGGGAGTGAAGGATTTCCAGTGAATTCTATATTTTTACTGTAATCACCCTAAAAATAGATTTTGATCCAACGTTATTCAATACTTAATTTTTCTGATATATAAATGTTACTTGTCATTGATTGTTTTGTTTAGTGAAAGCTGTCATACAGCATAAGAGTTATTGTGGAATAGAATATGAAAATTAATATGAATTATTGTGGAATAAAGAGGACAAGTTACTATTATAAAGATCGAAGACCACAGTGATTGGTCAAAGTGCACTGAAGACAGGTAAGTGGCTTTTTACCTCTGGAAAAAGAGAAAATTAAACTATTAGGAAGCTGAATAGGACTTAGAAATCGTCGAGTCAGATGTACCCCAAGTTCTTAGAGAAATCCTCTAATGAAAGTCCTGAAACAATCCCACAGTATTTATTTATTAGCTTTATTATTTATTGAATTTGTGTCTCTGCATGCTATATAATGAAGGCAGCTACTAAAATACAACATCCCACTCTCACTTGAAGTGTTAAAATAGTGCAAGCTAGGATTTTCAAAGAAAAGGCTACGTGTTCCAGCAGGGGCATTGGACTAAATGATCTTTTGAGGTCCCTTCCAATCCCTAACATTCTGTGTTATATGAGCTTTAGGGTGCAAAAACACATCAGTTCATTAAAGTGGATAAGAAGATTTCTTGTGTTTGTTTTCCATAGTTTAACAGAATATCAGAGATGTTGAGGAGGGCAACTTGGGTAGTTTCAAGTCTTACAAGACAAAGGTATTCCTGAATCAAATAACTAGAAATTGAAGTTAGTTGAACTTAGCTTTGAGATAAGACAGGATTTCCCCAAAACGGCAGTAATTATATTTCAGGGCAATTTAAAAATGGAGGTGGTGGACTCAGCATTCCTGGGATCTCTAAGACAGGAGATGTAGCTGAAAATCAGGACTTACAATTTGTCGGTCATTTTGAAAGAGATCTTCTTTGTCTAAATAAGGAAGAAAGTAAAAATTATACACATTTCCATGGAACTGGTAGTTCCAAGATCCCAGGAGTTACTCAGCAAGTCTGAAACTCTTATGCATTCCATTACTAGCTGGCAATTAGCAAGCCCATTAAATGCTAGTTAATGAGAATGCTAATTGCACTGAGCAGCTGCAGGTGGCTCCCAGTGCACCCAGTCCTAGGGCAGATCCTCCAGCTCCCTGCCCAAGGCTGGTAAATATGCATCTTCCAAAATCCCCAGCTCTGGGGCAGCCTCACCTGCCATCTGCTCCAGAGCTGAAGAGCCTGCAACAGCTAAAACACACAGCTTTGAATAAACCCAACAAAGGATCGACATAACATGAGAAAAATAGTGTTCATGACTTTGAGGACACATTGGCAGCCAACCCCACTGAAACACAGCTTTGGACTTGACCGGAGTTCATGGGACCTGAAGTACTTAAAACAAAATCTCTCCAGTCCAATGGGCTGCTATCTACATGTGCTTCTGCAGCAGAAGGAGCATAGTGGGAGCAGAAATGTCCATTCTGGGGAACTGAGAGGTAAATAGTAAATCCTGCTGGTGCCTGTGTCAGAGCATGGCCTTGTGTACATGAGAATTTGAGAGGGGAACTCAGCCATCTAGTGTCTGCATTGCAAAGAAACTCAGAGATTTAGCAGCTGAATAGAGTTTTCTTCCCAAAGCTTTAACGTTTTTAGCTTTAGTGATGAAAGATTTGGGTTCGTCCCAGCTCTCTCTGTGTGAAAGATTTATATAGCTGTGGCAGCATGTGGGACTGAAAGTACAGATAAACCTCTGAACCTTTTGATGCTAATTCAAGCAGAACCTTCAAACGTTGAAAGTTCAGCATCATTATTAATATAAAAACCTTTGAATGCAACAATACACCCCCAGCCCTGCACACCACATACCATTGTACTTACTTTACTTTTATTTCTTCTAATTACAAAGCATTACTCACAAGAATGACAGATTTTATTACTCACTATTATACAATTTCTTTATTTTTCAGTCCTAACAAAAAGAAAGTACAGAAAAAGAAGTTATTTGAGAAAACGAAAAGAATACCCCTAATAACAAATAACTTAATTTTAAGGAAAAAAAAATATGTCAAGACATTACTTTTGCTGAATTTGCCAGTTTGCTTAAAATTCTTGCATGTTTGACTTATCTGATAAATGCCACATGAAGTAATTTAGTAGTTAGCTTAAAATTTGTCACCCTTGTGACTAATTCCTTTTAATTAGACTTAACAACATCTGAAAAAAAAAGAAAGTCATCATTTAAAGTGAAGTTAAGTAATGTATTGATTGGATAAGCACTTAACAGCATAAATAGTCTTATAGAAAATGATTCGAATGAGCATGTTTTTAATTTCAGGCAGTTTTCTCTCACTCCTCCAGGTCCTGCTGTATATTACATCTCGTGCTATGATCCTTCTAGATTTTCTTTATATGCATACTCACAGGTGTACACATACATTACCTATTATATTCATACATACGGTCAAGTCAGGCATGTGAATTAGAAGTGTTTAAGCATGTGAATTAAAAGTGTTTAGCCATTCAGTAACAAAATGAGGCATTTTGGGGACATCCAGAAGGGAGGCAGGCTCCTTCTCCCGATGATTTTTGACCACAGTTGATATGTGACTACAGCAACAAAGGCAAGAGCAACAGAGATTTATCCCCAGATAGACTAGGAAGTAAAATCTGAGAAGGCAGATTGTTGGTATCACCTTTCAGCCACATATCCATGCCATCACTTGGGTTCATCCTGTGCCCCTACACAAAATTATGAAGATGTTTGCCAGACTTCATGTTGCTTGGGTAGAAGAGCCTGAAAATCACCTGTTTGGATGACAAGATGAAAGCTCAATCTAAAGATCCATCTAGTTTATGTTCAAGATTTCTCTCTTATATGTGACAGTTGCCTTCAGCATAAATCAATTTCCCAAGATAGTGTCATCTTGACCCAGATCTTTTCAATATGTCATTTCACTTTATTTTTTAGCATCATGATGGTCATGCACGCAGCTACAGCTACGCAGCTACGCAGCTACTGTCTTTGTACCTTTGCCCACGTTTGCTTGATAAGACTTCCCCTGGAATCTCCTCCTCGTGTTCTGGTTTTTTATATAGGATTCCTAATGAAATCTTACTGAGTTGTCACTGAAGACAGCCTGAGGGAAACACGTAGATCCTGTAAAGACTATCCAGATTAACATTATCCTTCAACACCTACAATGCATAGGACCTTCCCAGGCAAAGTAATTTTGAAGGATGGCTGGTGAGCCTGCAGTATCTTCCAGAAGCTCAGGTAATTGCTAACATTTGTTTGCAAACAGCTGGTCCAACCTAAGCAGATTCAGTCCTCAAACAATTATTTTGAGAAAAGCAGTAGGAAATTAGACAAGGCTGAGAATTCAGTCTTATTCTTCTTCTCCTCCTTTCTTTCTTCCCAAAGTGCTGAATGACTAGTCTTATGCTAATGAACATCATTGTTAACTTGAATTACTTCTTAAATCAGTGCACTTGTAGTTGACTTATACTCAAGAAAGCAAGAATTGAGAAAGTAATTTGTGATGAAGCCAAGAAGAGCAGGGATAAACCTGAGCCCCGAGGCGGGTCATTATTTTGAGACTGTAATTCTTTTCAAGCTGAAACCTGGAATTACTCAGCAGCAGTTCCGCATCATGACAGCTCACAATGCAAAAATAATGAGGCACATTTATTAAACCTATATGGCAAGTTATTGCACAAATATTAGAAAAACTTAATACTGAGACCACCAAAACAGATCTACATGCTGAATGCCAGTTCCTGACCACTCTGTAGGTTTTTCAGACTCCCTTAGTGCATCTGATGCCCAATACACTTTGCAAGGGATCTGAACTTACATCCTATCAAAGAGATGGTTCCATAACTCATCGATGTCCCTAAGATTAATTCTGTCTGTTGCTGTATCTCTAACCCTGGTCTCCCTTCTTGAAAGAAAGGGTAACTAATTGCTAGCTAACTATCTGTCTGTGTTTTCTTCTGTTTTTTTCAGGAGCTGAGGGGGGAATAATGCTAATCCTGTAAGCTTTTTTTTACTCATTCCATGGTAATCAGTCCATTCTTTATTTACCTTTGTTTTATTTGTCATACAGTGGCAGTAGCCTATGGAAAGACTCAGTGAGGATACTGTAGCAAGTTAGGAACACTAACTATTTGTTTAGGCTTTGAGGTTCGTGTTAGTGTATCAAATTCTAAAGTAAGTTGTTCTTGTCTTACTCACTGGAAGACTTCCAGCAACCTGATATGTCCATGGCATAAAATCTGGAAGAGTTCAGTGCCTTCTCCAGAAACACCTTTCGATCACTTTTGGCATAGACTTGCCAATGTCTTCTGAGATTCTCACTGAGGCTTTTTCATGAGTGATGTTGTACAAGGCATGAATTCAGTGAATTAATTCATAAAGCTGACCAGCTGGTCTTCTTGTCATTCTAGATAGGATTTCTAGTGATAGTCACTATGTTTATGGCTTTTAAACTGACTCAAAAAACAAAACAACAACAAACAAAACAACTTTTCAATGCTTTATTTCTAGCTTGGAGACTATTGTTAACTCATCTGTTGCCCCAAGTGTAGTCAAAGGGAGAGTTTTATTCTATGTAGTTGAGTTAAGACAAGGTAAGATTATGAAGCGAATAAGAAGGTCAGCTGCACCGATATGTGAAGTCAAATCTTGCTCAGGACCCATGCCAGCAGACCACTTGATCTCATTGTAGCTGTAAAAAGCTGCCTGATCAATGGATTGGAATTGCGTGGTGAACCTATAATGAATAGATACTTGACTTTTACTTATACAAATTGCTTCTGGCAAGAAATTGAGCTCGATTGATTTAAAGCTCAAGCTCTTTTGCTAGCCACTGGGCAAATCTTTTTCACATTAAGCTATCCCTTTCTCACCCTTATGTTGCTTCCCAAGAACATGTACACTGGCTAGAACTGGGAGTTTCTTGTAATGTGGGGCACAAAGGTGGTGGTTCTGCTGACGAAGTTTGGAGTGCCAGACAGCCAAGAGGACTAGTTTGCACTGCTGGCACATATTAATATGCACAAAAGGTGCAGTCCATCACACAGCTATTGCAAAACATATCTCCTGGACTCTCTGAAAATGATTGACCTGGTTGGTTTTGTCCGTGCAAAGTTCCCACACCCAAGGAATATAAAAAATTTTTACTGCCAACCAAAAGGTTGTCTCTCAGGAGAGGTCGTTACTGAAGATATTTTAAAGCCAGTCTGAGGGAAGTGTGTAATGGTCTGGTAAAGTAAATAATCCTATGGAAGTGAGTCCAAACAGCTAACAGTTCTTCTTTAACTTTTACACAGTGATTCATTCCCCCCAGTGCAAAACATTTTCCAGATGTAACCTTTCACTCAGCTTCTACCTCTCTAGGCAAAGCATATTGTGTCACACTACTTGGCATGGCTGAGGGCTACAGCAACAGGCCTTGATCCCTTCTTTGTGAAAATGTTTCCTACAAATGCATTTGTCTGAATCAGCCTACTCCTTGGAATGCTCAAATATGAGCAAAACACCAAAGAGAGGGTACTGAGAGGTTGTTTCTTCTCTCAAATGTCAGCATCATCATCTGAGAGTTAATTCTCTTGGAGAATCCATGAGAGACAGGTGTCCTTTGACAAACTCCAGGAGTTTTTAAAGCTGATTGAAAACACATCAAGAATGAGAGGAAATAGGATAAGCCAGAGAATGGAAAATGTCATCTTCTTATGCAGCTGGAGTTCATGATGAGTAGAGGCAACACACCATAAGCAAACAAATTCTTTGGCCCCACAGTGGCCTGTGCCATGCTACAGATCTGTGTGGAGACTCTGGAATGAAATTCATGGTAGGTCTCAACCTGCTTTTTTTCCTTGGAGGAAAACAGCTGACAGATAGCACCAGCAAATGATGATTCTTAATATCAACATCCCCCACTCGTTTCAAGGAGTGGTAAAGACAGTTTCCTCTGGCATCAATTTGCAACCCACCTGGTCTGGCAGTAAAAACAAATCCTTGTCTCAAGGCAGGAGCCCAAGAATTAGTGAATTTATTCCATCCAGCTAACCACATTAGATCTTTATATCTCATAGCATTAAATTAATGGTGAGTTCCTTTATCTCTTCAACTTTATTTTGAATTCCTGACGTCATACCCTCTTGCTGTACATCTATCTGCATCATCCTCCATCCCTCCAAATAGCTTTGCATCCACTTGCCAACTTCAATTAAATTTGAAAGAACAGTAGAAGAATTAAAATAATTTAAATCCTATAACAGACTGATTCTGCAGGCTACATGCAACTCCTCCAAAGGCTTTTGGCTTTGTCCACTTGAAACTCTGAGATAGTGGATATGACTGGCATGATTCACAATTAAAAGACAGGGCCCAGCTGGCCATTAAACACAGTGGAGAGCTGACTGGCTGCAGCACAGGCAGCATTTTGCCCTGTTGGCTAGTTGCACACTGGGTAGAATGAGGCCCAAAGTCATTTTGAATATGTTTCTATTTAAAATAAGAGAGTAAGAAGATACATGGAAAAGTTTTGGAAGGAATAGAAAGCCATATGAAAGAGCTGAGGAAATAATAAAGCAGTTATATGCAATCAACCTATAACCTGATCCTTAAAATTATGATTAATTTAATGTATGCCAGTAATATCACTAGTAAATGGAGAAATGAAGATGGGTTTCTAGGATGCTGAACTGTGGATGACCTGAACAGGCATTTAAACATAAAATTTAGTTATCGACATTTTTCCATTAAATTTGTTACGTAAAAATATCCGCGTGGCGGTAATGGGAACAAATTCACGGAAAAGACTGAGTCTGAGAAAGCTGTATGACTTCAAATTTGGTCATTATTGGATCACTTAAACACGTATGCCATGCCACAGTGTTATGCTCTTGCCTGGAAATATTCAATGATTCCTCCAGGATTCCATTGTTGCCTTTTCCTGCATCCCATGAAGGTCAGTGTTTCTCCAAGCCCACAAAGAAGAGAGATTATAGAAGAGTGCCATATGGATTCTACTGACTGAAACCTTCTGGAAATCTTAGAGTTAAAACTCATTGCCTAACTATTGGTGTAAACAGAAGGGAATTCAAATGACAAAAGCTAAGGGACATTAAGGTCAAATATGTGTGTATAAGTAGAGGATCAATTTGTTAAATGAGTTCATTTAATTGCACACCCTTACTTAAGTAGGAACAAGAAACAGGAGGGAATTTCTCAACCATCAATACAAGTCCAACTACATCCAGAATCAGGTCACATTTTGTGAGATAATGAAGCTCAATTTCAAAGCCAGCTCACATCATTTTGTACCATGGATTCCTGTATAAATATATCCTTGGTCTGAGTGTAAGAAAACCTTCCTGAGTACAATACCAGCTTTTTTAAAAAAAGAACAATAACAGCTCCTGGAAAACAGGCTCGGGGGTTTTAATTCATTTGGTTTTTTGGCAGAGGGTTTTTTGTTGTTGTTTGCTTATTTGCTGTGTAACTGTGGGCAACCAGCTGCCTCCTAGGGTGCTTCCAGGAAAAGAAAATTCTGTGAAAGACCACACAGAGCAACTTTAGTTTCAACGGTGAACAACTGTTCTGAGGTTTTCTTAAAATGCCTGTCAAAGCCAAAGCAGCACTGGCACTGGATTAGAATGAAGACAAAACAGCATTGCAGGGAAAAACAACCCCTTAGAAATGGCAACCTTATGAAACGATCCCTGTGCTTGCAGATTTCATGGATCACATCAGACTTGGCATTATGTCAGTCATGGGGCAACAAAAACACAGTCCTTTTGAAAGCAAACGGGTTACACTATAAATGCTCACTGGAAAGTTTGGGGGCTGAATCTGCCCTGACTCAAAAGGGGGAGCAGCAAAGCTCCACATCCAGAATTAACTTCTCTGCTCCCTTCTTATCCTGGATAAGTCATCCCTCAGTGCAAGATTATGTTGTGAGTTTCGTGGCCCATTCAGCCCTTGGATTCTCTATTTTCTGTTACTTACTTGGAATGGCATAGATCAAAAATAATAGTGGTGGTGATTTTTTCCCGTTAAGCTCACATACCACTGATCATTCCAGAGTAAAAGTGGGAGTTGTTTACAATTAAGACATCTGCATGTCTACAGTCTCTTTTTTCACTTGTATGCAAGAATTAGTCCAACTATTCATGCTTGTAATATTTATTTCTTGATCTTACATCTATACAAGCCAAAGTAACATGGTACAGCTTGCATTCTCAAGGTCTTTCCAGTAGGGACCAGACTCTTTTCAGTGGTGCCCAACGATAGGATGAGGGGCAATGGGCACAGACCGAAGCACAGGATGTTCCGTCTGAATATGAGGAAAAACTTCTTTACCTTGAGGGTGCCAGAGCCCTGGAACAGGCTGCCCAGAGAGGTTGTGGAGTCTCCTTCTCTGAAGACATTCAAAACCCACCTGGACACATTCCTGTGTGATCTGCTCTGGTGAACCTGCTTTAGCACGTGGGTTGGACTGGATGATCCCCAGAGGTCCCTTCCAACCCCAACCATTCTGTGATTCTGTAGGAGGGGCAAAAATAAGCCTCAGAAGTTGCATTCATGCAATACATGAACATCAGCTTGTTAGACCTGAGATGTCCAGACAGTTTAAGCAACGTCAAAGAAGCATCCTCACTTGTGAGGCTGTCCCATAGTGCTAGAGGCAGAATCAATCACAGTGTAATAGAGCATTCAAGCCCTCAGTTGTTATAAAATCAGACTCACAACACAGTGTTTACTCCACCAAAGTGCAGTACTGTGCAGCTCATATAAATCTGAACCACTACGTCTTTTGAAGCTATTAAGTCTGACTGTGCTTGTGGATTTCTGCCAAAGATCAGGGCCCAGTGATCAGGGTACCAATGATAGTGTCAGCTTGTTTACATCTTCTGGGCATCCAAGGATTAACTTGGAATTGGGAGCACTTTTGTGTGAGCTGGTTTGTTCCTTCTCCCTTGCTGTTCTCACAGAGTTGTTAGGAAATATTTAGAGGACATGAGACAGGAGTCTAGAATCATAGAATCATCCCAGCTGGAAGAAACCCTTGAGATCATCAAGTCCAACCATAACCTAACTCTAGCACTACACCATGTCCCTAAGAACCTCGTCTATACATCTTTTAAATGCCTCCAGGGATGGTGATTCCACCACTGCCCTTGGCAGCCTGGTTCAATGCCTGACAACCCTTTCCATGAACAATTTTTTCCTAATATCCAATTGTGGCTGCTCAGAGCACCAAATGCATCCAGGGGTTGAGGTATCAATCTGTCCTTTTGTTTTGCTTAATGCACTATAAAATAAACAAAAATAAATAGATAAATAACATAAGGTATACTCTTTCTTTCCCTTCTCATTCCTTCCTGAAAGTGGATACTCTCCAGTCTCATCCATGTCAGCAGAGAATCATTCTTGTAAGAACAAAAAACCCATGTAATTATCTAACAAGAGAAGGGAGTAATGCACTGCTTTTCTGTCTGGATTGCCAGCAATATGCCTGGGGAAGCTGCTTGCTTATTTACTTGAATACTTGATTACTTGAATATTATCCTTCCAAGACAGGCAGAATTGCTAGGAAGGAGATGGTTTTCCTACCACAAAGCAGATGATCAGCCCTTTTAACCCAACAGCTTGTTGCTACCAGAGACAGGGTTGGTGACCTCCCAGAACACATGTAAAAGCAGCCTCTTTGCAATTTATTTATGAGTTTTCTTACTCACAGCATGACATTTTTCCTGCATCCCAGTTGAGGTGGCAGGTGCACTCGTAATTTATTTTTCTTGACTAGTATAGCTGCTGAGTTATGTTTATTCATGTCAAACTCTCATAATTTTTTTTTTCCTACTTTTCTATCCCCTAGTCCTACCCTTCCTAAGCAATTCAACTGAAAAATATCTCATGAGAAAGTTTGTTTATTAATGACAGACAGTAAGGCCACATGAGAAGGAAATACAGCAGCCTGAAAAACAACAAAAATATCAACCGAATACATCATCTCTTCCAAAAACCTGGTGAATAATTATTTAAAAGAACATGTCCAACAAAACCTTTAAACAAACCAGCCTACTACCCAACAAACAAGATCAGTTAGCAAAACTGCAATGAATTAACGAGACAGACAGAAAAACACTCTGAGGTTTCATTGGCTGATCTTCAGAAATAGGGATGCTGCACATGATGTAAGACCAGCCAGGAGAAATACGAGTTTTTATGTGCAAAAAGAAAGCAAGATATGAGAAAATAGCTCCTCTGATGGATTTTCTGATTGCACTGAGCCCCCCAGAATGTAAAGATTGGTATTTTTATTGTTTTGTCCACTATCTTGGCCAGAGATTTAATGGATATCATTTACAGAGATGATAGGCTATTTAATTTCCAGCACAGGTTTCTTTAAACTCCTTCTTTTCTTCTATTAACTTTAGCTTATATCTAATCTTCACCATCAATACCAGTATATAAGTAGAGCTCTTTCTACGACCTGGTCAATGAAAAAAAGTCCCCAATAATGAACTTTAGGTAGCATTAAAGAATATCAGTGATTCTCCAGTCAAAGTCCTGTCTCCTGAAGGCTTAAGGTCAATGGCTGAAGGCTATGTGACACTTCAGAGATGCTTTTCTAATCTGGTTTCCTCAGGAAACAAACTTAGGCAACTATTTTGCACATGTGTGCAACCATACAAATAACAATGTGCCCAGCTGTCACCTGCATCTGACAAGGAGGCAGAATTTCCCAATTATGTTGATTACTTTCACTGTAAAAATTGGCTTTGAGTGAACACAGGCTTTATTAGATCTCAGAGGGGCAATCACACTCATTTATGTTGACTTAAAATTGTACTGGAAATCAGTGCAGTGCTGCTTATTGACCATCATAAAATTAAACACCATCTAGAACACTTCTAGGAAGACTAAAAAGGAACTAGTGTTAAATATTGTCCATGTACATTATCAAAGACTGTCAGTATGTCCAAGCATTTGCAAATGAGGAAGAGAAGGCAGATAAACAATATGGAAAAAAAAAAAAAAAAGGAAGCTTTCTTCTTCCTGTTTTAATGATGGGCAGCAAAGATGCAGAACTATTATGTGATTTTTCCAAGATAATGTAGTGACAGTCAATGGAGAAAATGGCAATCATCCTGAAATTTTCTAACAACCCGTGCAAAGCAGAAGCCTTTTTTTTCTCACTTATGGATGTAGTTTTCTGTTCCAAATGGGTTTATCTGAATGAATTACAGATCTAGCTAGCATATTGCCATATAACTCCCAAATCTGTTCCTGCAGTTTGGAGAATAAGGCTTCTTTAGCAGCTTGTACACCTCTTTGGAGAGATGAGCGAAGGGGGGGAAAAAAAAAAAGCTGTTCCCTTTTTCTCTCATTTCCATTTCTGTGGGGGTCTGAACTAAAGACTCCAGGAACTTAATGCCTGAGCCTGCCAAGAAGAAAAGTGAAGGGTAGATAGCAGCAGAATTTCCTTTTTGTGTTCAGCTAACAGGCATTTCAGTCGAGCATTTCCTACATTTAGCTTTTGTAGAGGGTGTCCCAACAGCACCGGCTTCCAGTGAGACCAGTTCAAGCCTCAGGTCTGCTAATGACACCTTGGCTTGGATGGACTGGGATCTAGCACAATACTCCAGAAAACATCCTTAGCTCAGCTGCCTTGGTCATCATGTTGAATTTGAGATACAGCCAGGTGATACCGTGCAGCATGGAGAGTCCACATATGGGTTACGCAGTATTATAGGTAGGCATCTCCAGAGACATATCTACATCTCTACTTCCCACTACCTAATAACCAAAGGAATAGTTGCAGAGTTTTTCCTCACTGGAGATCAAGTGGATGCAGAAAAACAGTAACATGATCAATATTCAGTGAGTGGGGAAAGAAGAATGGGTCAATCATGAATACATGTGTGCTGATTGCTAAGTTGTTGCATCTAATAAATATTCTACCAAAAGGCTCTGACAGCTAAGCTGGAAATGCCAAATATGAAGACCACAGGGTTTTTTTCAGCATTAGCATTGGAGTAGCAATGCTGGAGTGGAACAGAGCAAAGCAAGAGTTTCCCTGGAGAAGGGGAAAGAAAAATCCAAATTAAGCTGCTTCTCTTTTCAGTCTTTCTGGAGCAGATAACTGAATCTCGAAACCTTGAGGACTAGGAGGGGAAATGCAACATCTCTGTATTGTCTTTTACAATTGTTGTGTGTCAGGTGGCTCAAATTAGCTTTATCACTAGGGAGATTTAAGAGTCTAACTGTTTTTTTCTCAGGCACTCAATAGATTTGCAGCATGGGAACACATTACAAAAAATGTAGAACACCAAAACGTATTATTAGTGATGCTTTTAATGATAAACTGTCTCCTCAGCTGAATCAACCTCTCTCCTAAATGCCTCTCACACAGGATAATTTGGAAATTCTTTCAGATACTGTAAGATGGAGCTTTCTTATGTAACCTGAAAGTTATTTCTCTCTTCACTTTTCATTGCTATATCAGCAACAAAATAAAAGGCACAAAAAAATAAAATAAAATAAAATAAAATTAAAATTAAAATTCTACCATCCCAAGGTAGAATTGTCTCTTTGAAAAAATGTGTTTCCTTAAGTCCAGATTCAGGTATAATACTTGATATCACATAATATTGAGATGACATAACCTTACTTATTTGGTCCCTTTTCCCCCAAGGTCCTTTGATTGAAATTTCTATTTTATGTCTACCAGAACACACATTTGTTTCTGGCTGCTTCCCTCCTCTCCAAGTCTCCTGTAGAAAAAAAAAAAAAAAAAAAAAAAAGTTGGTTTGTTTTTTTTTTTTAAAACCATGTTATCTTCTTCTAGATTGATAACAAGTCTTATTTTGTCAGCAAAGAAGCAAGCACATTTTGCAGATGGTGTAATTTGAGGAATGCCTCTCAATCCCTCCTTCAGTGTGTGAGATCTTCTCTAAAGCAGACTGTCCCACTCCCACTCTTGGATTTCAAAAGGTTTTAGTCTTATTATTACACTTGCTAACAGAAAACAGTGAAATGTATTTTTTTGATCACTGAAAAAAAAGCAAGTTCCAGCAAAATGTAAACATTTAGATAAATCACACTCATTTCAGTGACATTTTCCATTTTGTTATGCAAAACATTTCAACCAGCAATTTAATGAAGGTTTTTGCAGCTTGTTTTTACTTTTAAAAAACTGTACTTTTTCACTTCTCTTTGAGAGGTTGATTTTCTCACTTTTTATCTTCTTCTCACTTCTTTATCTTTTTCCTGTAGAAATTCAAGAAAAGAGGAGTGGAATTAAAGTGATTTTTATTACATTTTGTGAATGCTACTTCTTTCATTTCCATTCATTTTTCAAGAGAAAGTACAAGGGTTAATTTAAAAAATTAAGACAAAATTAATACCATAACTATGAATTAAATACTTCTTTTTTTTCCTTCTCTGGAAAAGCTAAACTACCTGATACTTCACAGGAATTCTTCCTCCAATTGCTTGTTCTTGCCTGAAATCCTAAGAAAATTAGACTATTCATGATCACCTAGTCTGTGTGTTTACTTCCTTGTATTCCATTTTTGTTTCCTCCCTGTTCATGTTTTCTTCCTTAATGTTATACCACCAGAAGACAATTTTAACCTAATTTGTGAGAAGGGTTAATTGTTGAAGTGTTTCTAACTTTCTAACTTTCAATGAAATGCCTGGCTTGAAGAAAAGAGAAAAGAGGTGTGAAGGGGGTCATACCTTCACAACCCTGACTTGATATGTGAATTTGATCTAGGTAGAATCATAGAATCATAGAATCATTTCATTTGGAAGAGACCATCAGGATCATTGAGTCCAACCATAACCCAACTCTAGCACTAACCCGTGTCCCTAAGAACCTCATCTAAAGGCCTTTTAAACCCCTCCAGGGATGGTGACTCCATCACTGCCCTGGGCAGACTGTTCCAATGCCTGACAACCATTTCCATGAAGAATTTTTTCCTAATATCCAATCTAAACCTCCCCTGGCACAACTTGAGGCCATTTCCTCTTGTCCTATCACCTGCTTTAGCAGGTGGGTTGGACTAGATGGTCTCCAGAGGTCCCTTCAAACCCCAGCCATTCTATGATTCTGTGATATCGAAGTATCCAAATTGGCGCTAAACCCCAAGACAGATTTCCTCAGGAAACTAAGGATGGGTTCATCTGATTCAGAATGTGTGTTTCTCATTAATGTGTTTTCATCTGAAAAAGTGTCTGGAGGCTCTTTGCTCCATGTCTGGAGAACATCGCAATGGGGTCAGTGAAATTTGGGCCATAATCTCTGCTCAACACCTGCACTGGGTGAGACAAACAACATCCTACACTCTGCTGACTTGCTCTCTGAAGGTTACTAAAATAGGGAGCTCAGTGTGATGTGCTGAGATCTGAAGTTAGGTGATAAAAACCCAGCCTTACACTGGTTTGGCTGCCTTTGTGACTGTTTTTTGCTTTCCTTTTTGGACACAGTGCAGGAAGCTAATTACATTAGGTATTCCTACAGGCAATTCTTATTTCAAAAGCACACGCTTTCTAGCAAAACATCTAAATGAACCACCTCTCTGTGACTAAAACATTTCTGTAATTGTCTTTCAGCAATTGTTTTGCATTTTTTCCCCTTACATGAAGGTGAAGAGAAGCAACTCAGCCCCTTTCTCTCCCAACCCTTCATCTTCTCTGACTCACCAGGACAGATAACTTTTGTCATCAGAGTCCATCCCCCCGGAAATGTAGAGCTGTCGTAGATGCAGATCTGCCTTTGGAAGTGAGTCAGGTGGGAGTAGGAGGCGTGTGATTGTTAAAATATAATAAGAGAGACACTCCCAATTAGCAGGTAGCCCACTCTGCAATCAGCTGTGATGGGAGCAGAGGAACAGGAAGCGATGTCAGAGAGATGATGTAGCAGAAGGGGTTATTACAACCTGCACACCTCAACAGCTAATTAAAACCACAGTTCTCCTTATGTGGTATTATCATATGAATGACCCCAAGAAGGAAAATGATGAGAACAAGCTGGCTTCATGATGGGAATTACTTCAACTCTCAGCAGTTCATCTGCACTGACAGGAGTCCAGAAAAGAGTGTAGATGAGGAGCGAAGATCCTGACAGCTCCTCCAGCCAGCCCTGATTCTTCTATAAATGATGTATAGATGTCTAGAACCATAACAACCCCTAATTAGACTTTTGCATATAATTTTTCTTTTGGCAATCTCAGCAGTGTTATGTGACCTTATGTTCCTTGGGATATCCAGAGGGACTTCTCTTAAACTTTGCTACTTGTATGTTGCAGAGGAATTAATGCACCTGAGAAATTAAACAAAAATCAATGTGGAAAAAAAAATTCCTCTCCCAAGGGGGAAACAAAATAGTAAAACAGCACATCAGGTAAAATTAAACTATTTCTTTTCACTTAGAATGAAGTGCTTGGATTGTCTTCAAGTTACTTAAACTCTAAAAAGATGGACCATTTATTTTACATGGAGGTCAGTTTTTTCAAATTAAAAAATGCCATTTTTAAATTAAGGTTGAAAAGGTTTACCTTAGAGAAATGTCAAAACAAAGAGGTTTGGCATTTCCAAAATGAAACATTTCATTTAGAAAATGTCAAAGGGAAACACACTGACATTTCAAAAATATTTCCACATTAATGTTTTGTAATTTTTGGCTAAAACTTCTACCAAATTCAACCTAATCCTACGAAGATACCTCTGTCTAAAGTTTATTTTTATTTGGAACTGCTATGTACTGAAAAAAAAAAAAAAAAAAAATCCCCATTGTTCACTCTGGATGAATTCATAACCAGTTTTATGGGTGTCTACCAACGATTTGATGTACTGACATTCAGCTAAGCCCAGGTAACCTCTTGCATTCAGGCTTGGTGACCAGCCTAGAAGGTATGCAGATCATATTGGAAAATATCCATATGAGCCCCATTTTCTCTTCTATGATTATTTGTTACCTTCTGATACATACACATTAAAACATGTCAGTTCAATGCCAAAATGGCACCAGGACTAGAAGGAAGTCACATATGAAATTTTGACCTCTCATTTTTAATTACCCAAATACTGAAATAATTAACCTAATTCCCACCTACCAAAAAAAAAAAAAAAAAAAAAAGGGATAATAAGCAGGATACTCTCCATAGACGTTTTTGGAGATTATAGAGTGTGACTGCATGGCAAGCAAGTAGAGACTACAGTAAAGAATTAGATCACTACGCGTATGGTAAATATGAACTTCTAGGAAAGAATCAACATGGATCCACAAAGGGAAATCCACTACAGTCCAAGGAGGGTAATAGTCCATTGGAAACCCAATGGAGAAACTATGAGTTAACTTCCACAGAAAGGTATATTAAAAATAGATTATGTCATAAAGTTGAAGAACAGCTTCTTTCATGGACTGATATCTGTTTAAAAGGAAAAAATAGGACTGAATGGTCAGTTTGCAAGATACAGAAGAGTGGAGTGAAATGCCATGGTGATGAGCTCTAGAAGGACCTCACAGGATTGCATGGGAGGGCAGCAAGGTGGTGGGTGAGCATCAGTACAAATAAATGTTGTGTGCCAAGGGAAATGCAATCTCAACCATACCTGAATGGTGCTGTACTCAAAACTCTACGTTAAAACTCAGGAAAGATATTCTGTAGTCCGTGCTAGGAGCTCTCTGAAATCACTGTCTTTGTGTGCCATGACAGTGAAAAATGGCAACAAAATGCTGGTCATCACCAGGAATGTTTTTGAAAACAAGACAGAAGGAGTAATCTTCTTCTTATACAGAATTTTGATGCACCGTTTAGTGAGTAATCTGTGCAGTTCTAGTCTCTGTCTCTCAAGACAGCTCCAGTGGAAGTAAGAGAAGGTCCAGATAAAAACAAGTAAGAAAATCAAGAGGGTTGAGTAGCTGCCTTTAGAAAAGAGGCTAAAAAGGCTGTAGAGACTCTTCATTCTGGAGAGAAGAAATCTGGGAAAGTAGAGGATAAGGCTGAGGTTTATAAAATTGTGAAGATGGCTGATAAACTAAATGGGGAACTGTTTTTCAGCAAAATCAGTGGAAGATGAGAAAACAAATAAAATTGCTTCTTAATCCAGCAGACAGAATATGGAATTCACTGCTGTGCAAGGCAGTGGAGTCAGACAAGAAAATTCAAGGGCAATAGTTACTCAAAACAGATACAAGAAGGAATTGGCAGATATGTCCCCTCCATCTTCTCTAATAAACTGTGGATGCATGGGGAGTAACAAGGGAATAGACTACAAAAAGTGACCAAGGTTTTTCACCCTCCAGCATGCTACCTTCTAAGCCCTAATTCCAAATTCCATTGCTGGAAAGGGAATCCTATGCTAAAAGCACCAGAGTTCTGACCCAATAAGTAATTTCTTACATCTTTATACAAGTACTGGGCAACAGCATGACATACAGTCTGTTTACTTAATTGTTAGCAAGCACATTCTGCTGAGATTTGATGTCAAGTTTTCCCTTTTACCAATTTTAATATAGCTTATTTTTGAAACATGATTTGATCTCAGAACTGCAGTGACCCAATTACAACAATGCAAATATTATAAAAACATGAGTAAAAAGTGTACTTAATTATTATCCATGGTTATGAGAAGCCAATTTAACTCAGGAACAACTAGCAAAATATGTATTAAGCCATCTATTAATCATTATTACTTCTAGGTAATTTTTTTATAAATACCAGAATGAATGACCTAGATTTCAGTGGCTCTGCATTTATTTTATACTTTGTATGCTTACATTTGGAAAACAATGGATTGATTAACCCACTTGAAAAGTTCATGTGGGTTTTCCTGAATTGTATTCTCTGTTATGGAAGCATTCTGTAAAATTTCACTGTCTTGTTATTCGCTTTATCATTTTGGGTCTTGAATTTTGCATAACATTCCCCTAACAATTAATCATACTTACATTGGGATTTTTTTTTTTTTCTAAAAAAATACACACATGGACATTTAAGAAAATCCAAATAAGTTTTCCAAGTGAGTTAATGAATCCACACAAACCCCTCTTGTGGCAGTTTTCTCACCACCTCTGTGAAAGTAACCCAGTTAACCGAGTCACTCCTCACTTCTAAGCAATGATTACACATTTCTTTTAACAGCCAAACAGTTCTGTTCAATTCTGGTTGTTACTGTGAGAGTCCAGGTGCCAGGAATTCCTAGCACAGGTTCTTCTGTGACTTTGCATGGTCTGGATTTCAGGTAGGACGCAACTTATATAGATCTTAGTTTGGGACCTATGACTGATTTTATTGTTGCATGTGACCACCAGCTCCTGTTCACAAATATAGTAGGCTCAACTCATATTTTCTCAGTTCAAACTGGAAGTGAATTAAACTTAAATAAATCAGGTCAGATTTCACTCTAAGGGCATGTCCACTTGCTTGTTCAATATGTTTAAAAACTTTCAAGGCACACTCCATATGGATTAAGTTCCTGATGGTGCCTCGGATACAAAGCTCTTGCACATAATTATATCTTCCTGAAGCTTGTACATATTCCTTATGGTAATTCCATCAACTGCAAGCATGGGACTTTTTTTCTTCATTTAAATAAAGATTTTTTCTGTGTGTCTCAATCTCCATCTCACGTACGTCCTGAGACAGATGTGCTACCAGATTGCACAGGCTTGCCTGGGTCATATGTCCAAATGTGACAGTGACAGCAACACTTCCAGTACCTCCACACTGACATAAGTAGGCATTTGGCACAGTTCCAAAGTAAGAGAGAGGTGACACATCACGAATCTCCTCAGCTCTGAATATTACGAACAGAGGCATGTGCAAAGACCCTGTATTCTTCTGATCTGTCTGTGGATGGCCAGGCCATCTTCATTTGTCATCAAGGGGTAAGAAAACACCTTTAGACAGGGGCCAGGGATCAAATGAAAGAAGACACTTGAGCAGTATGCAACTTTTTTGCTCTACACTCCTCCTGGAGAAGTCACTTTTTTCTGTGAGAGTGCAATAAAATATCCAATAACAAACTAAAAGGTAATTAAAGGGTAGGGCTTGAGTACACTCTCAGTAAGTTTGCAGACCACATCAAGTTGGGTGGGAATGTTGATCTTCTGGAGTGTGTGAAGTATCTGGACCAGCTGGATCGGTGAGCTGAGGCCAATTGCATGAGGTTCAACAAGACCAAGTGCCAGGTCCTGCACTTGGGTCACAACAACCCCAGGCAGCGCTACAGGCTCAGAGAAGAGTGGCTGAAAAGCTGCCTGGAGGAAAAGGACCTGGAGGTGCTGGTGACAGTGGCTAAACATGAGTCAGTGTGTTACCAGGTGGCCAAAAAGGCCAACAACATCTCCTGGCTTGTACCAGCAGTAGTGTGGCCAGCAAGACCAGGGCAGTAACTGTTCCCCTTTACTGGTCACTGGTGAGACCAAACCTTGAATCCTGGGGTCAGTTTTGGGCCCCTTTTGACAAGAAAGACCTTGAAGTGCTGGAGCAAGTTCAGAAAATGGAATGGAGCTGAGGAAGGGGCTGGAGCCCAAGTGTGATGGGAGTGGTTGAGGGACCTGGTGGGTTCAGCGTGGAGAACAGGAGGCTGAAGGGAGACCTTCTGATCTCTGCAACTCCCTGAAAGGAAGTTGTATCCTGGAGAGTGTTGGTCTCTTCTCCCAAGTAACAACTGATAGGACAAGAGGAAATGACCTCAAGTTGTGCCAGGGGAGGTTTAGGTTGGATATAAGGAAAAACTTCTTGATAGAAAGTGTTGTCAGGTGTTGGAACAGGCTGCCCTAGAGATGTTTAAAAGAAGCAGAGATGAGGTTCTTAGGGGACATGGTTTAGAGGTGGACTTGACAGTGCTAGTTAACAGCTGGACTTGATGATCTTAAACATCTTTTCCAAGCCAAACAATTACATGATTCAATAATTAATGTTTGACTGTATAGTGTCTGCAGAGACATGAATTCTACATGTCGTTTTGGATGGAGAGCAATCCGTTGTGCAGCCTGCTAACCCTGATGTCTTTGCACAGCCCAGATGGTGCCAAGAATCTTGAAGCAGTTCTTCAAAAAACATAAATTGCCATAACTGAGGTCACTGCTTCACTGAGACCAGGGATTTAACCTTCCATGTGCTGGGCCTGCACCTGTGTTCCCCGAAGAGATTAAAAAGCTAATCATGGTGAAACTCATCTTCCACAGCAACCCCATGAACTAGCAAAAACATCACTTGCTTGGACAAACAAGGGTTGAAAGTAAAGGTCAAACAGAAGTGCACTAGAAAACATATGGCTATCCTTCAAAACAGGCATTTTGTTGTTCATCTCCTCCTGTGACAGCAACACTTGGAGTATGGAGTGTATATTTTCACTCCCTACCGAGAGTTCTTCCCTGAGTGTTTTGCTATTCTCACATTTAAAAGCAACTCCAGGGATTGTTTCAACAGCATCCTCATCTGATTATGCCACAGGGCAGTCCAACCTCACTTGCAGTTGTCTGTACCAGGACATTCAGAGTGTATCTCCTTACCTAAGGAAAGCAGGACATGGGATGGAGAGAAGTGTTTGACCTCCCCTTGATTTTGTTCAGACGAAGCTGAAACTGTATTACAGGTTTAGACAGAAGAAACATTCCTCAGGCAATAAAAAAGTTAATCCTTCCCCTGAAGGATTCCTGTTTTCATCTGTTTCACACTGATTATTCTGTACAAGAAAATTGAAAGGCTTGGAGCTCTTTTCTGGCCCTAACTCCAATTGGGATGACACAGCCTGACTCTATGCTCCAAACTCTTCCCCATAAAACAAAGTGGATTAAGTCCAACTGACTTTCAGGAAAGGTTTCCAGCTTGTTTCAACTCCTAAACTACATCTGGCTACATCTGGGCTGTATTTTTTTTAATTTATTTTTTTCAATAGAGCAATTAGACACAGACTAAATCTTTGCCAGGAAGCATCTTGAGGAAGAACATGGATCACTGCTTTATCCCATTCCGTGGTCCTGTTTACTTAGCTGGTATCAATACAGCCATTTAGTCCAGTTACACTTAATTTATCACACTATAATATCTGTTCAGGGGGTTTTACCAAGCGAAGATTTTGCTCTTCCCTGCAATTAACACCAACCAATGTGACACAGATCCCTGCATCAGGTGACACTATCCTGACAGATCAGTCTTGCAAAACCTCCTATTGCTCCCTGTTAAAAGTGTTACCTCCATCCTTCCTCTTAGCCCTTTGGGCAGAGGTGTGTCTGTAGAGATGTCAATATTTCTATTTGATAATAAATTAATGCAAACTTTTCTTAAATGAGGGTGCCACAATTAAGTAGTAATTAAGCCTACATGGATGAACAGTTTCCTGCACAAGGCAATGTAAAATAATGAAGATGGATGAAGGTCAGGGGGAACTAATACGTGTCCCAGTGCTTCAATGTATTGCAATATACTGCAAATGAAAACTGTAGATTCAGAATTCCTGAAACATTTCACATGGGTTTCAACATGATTGAACTTTCTAGGCTTTTTGATTTCAAATTATACTTGTCCTTTAAATGTCATGTGAAGAAAAAGGTTGTAGAATTAAGTTAAGGGGTTAAAAAACCTGCTGGAAAACATAGCAATAATTTTGGGATGAAATAAAACATTTTAGACTGATAATGTCTTTTTTCCCTCATTTAGCCAAGTTTGCCATGCTCAATTTTGGTTTTCTTGCACCTGTACCCAACACTCTCCACTTTCATCTCCACTCAGTCTTTTGTTTCCTTTTATCTTCTTTTTGCTGCTTTTCACCCCCAGCTCTTTCCTTCACTGCTGTTTTCTTATTCTTTTATATTCCCTTATTTTCCCACCGCAACTTTTCTTCTTCATCCTTGCACATCCCACCCACTTCTCTGTCTCTTCAGCCCTTCCCCCGTCAGCACAACCCCCAATTCGCGAACTGCTTCTAACAGATTTTTGTGAGATGAAGACCTTTGCCAATCTGTGGAAAAATAGATCTGCAGCTTTCAGACTCTTGTGCTGTGGCTCCAGTCTGTGGGCTTAGGTGGAAACACCAGAGGATTGAGCACTGGCTGACATGAGGAGAGCTGACATGGACATGAAGGAGGTATCTTCTCATGAAAAATGTGAACACACATCTTCTCTGGGGTTTTTCTACACAGGTGGCAGATTCATATACTCTCCTGTTCAGTGTGACTGCTGGGAATCAGTTTCTGTTTGATCTCCTGGCTCAACCACTCGTATAAATGCTTTTCAGCCTGCTTTAGGAAAATGGGCCAGGTGCCATTATTTTTCAATGCAGTTATTACAGCACGGAAGGATCCAAGCTGCCAGGCTCCCCTGACAACATTTTTTAGATGGCCATAGGAAAGTTCAGTGTCATCATCTCCAGTTGATGGCTGAGCAAACTGAGGGGAAGTTGTTTGTCCAAAGTATCTCCAAACAGCAATAACATGTCTAAGAGTAGGACTCAGGTCTCCTGAATCTATGTCTATTTTAACAGCCATTAGAAAACATGACAAACGGATCATATTCCAACTGCTGGGAATGGCATAACCACCTGTGCAGCATCATTCCATGGAAGAAGAATGTCTTCTTGACGTTGACTGATGCCAGCAGAGACCAAAGAAATGTACATTGCTACTGCAGTATGTAATATGATATCAGAGTCCCAAAATGTATTTCTGTGTTTGCATAAAATATATGCTTACTCATTCTTCAATCTGTAAGTAAAACTTGATATTTCCTGGAGTGCCTTTTGGAATTCTCTCAGCTGCCTTAGCCATTGAATAGTCAGGAAGCATTTCCTTCAACCTGTAGTTCTGCCTGCAATTTCCCAAGACTGAACTGAATATAGCTGAAATTTGTGATCACTGCAAGCAGCAACCATTCAGTTTTTCCTTTCTTTTACTTAAGTTATGCCCCATTTTTCACCTTTGAGGTGTATTCTCAGCTTTTGCAGAGAGTGAAACCTCAGCCAAGCTTTTTTGCTCACTCCTTAGTCAGAAAATTAAGGAGATTAAAGTTATTCTGGAAACACCCTGAAATATGTGATCTAAAAGCAAAACAATTATTTTGTTAGCCATATGCAAGGCTTTTGCACAAGTATTTTTCCAATTGCAGCATCATGCCTGTGATGGTCCACAATGTTTTTGAGGAGCTGCAAGTTTTCTGCATCGTTTAAAGCACCCTCAGGCCCACAGAGAAAACTGTTAGATTTTGGGGTGTTAAAGAGAATGAGGAAGAACTGGCCTGGCTTATTTTCACTTTATAATTTCTAGGAGAAGCAAGTTCTTTGCAGTTTGTTGAGGGAGTCAGCGTCCATGGAAGCTCATCATTGACACACCTTTATTTACTGGTCACATTCATGTCCAACAGCCACATGGAGACATAAGGAAGCATGGTAAAAATCATTCCTCTGTGTTTCCTTTTGTGCAGAAGAGTCCACTTTCTTCTCCAGCTGTTTGAATGGCTGGTTGTAGACAGATACCACAGCAAGTACCAATCCCTTCTCTCTGGGTTTGCAAGACCTCTGTGGGCCTCACTGGGTTAACACCAGACTCGGTAATTTCATTCTACTGCAGAGTACTTACTGAATTACACTGTGCATGTTAACATGAAATTAGAATGCAAATCACATATTGCAGTCAAAGACCTTGCACACAAAGAAATTTTGCAAAACTACCCCCTGTTGCTGCCATTTGAATTGGTAACAACCTTGGAGATGTTTTCTAGCTTCTTGTCATACAATCCTTTGAAGAACATGTCTGGACTATGTGAGTAGTCTGCTTGTTCAGGATAAAACCTAGTCTAGACAAACCAATATGTGTTAACAGGTTTACCTGGCTAAATCAGTTATTTTATTTCCCTGGCTTAGCAGCATCCTTAATAAAAACACTTAGGTTCTACTTCCCAGTCAGAAACAAGTAGTTGTTTCCTCCTGTGGCATGATTATAGCACAGGTGTTGATGTGTGAGAGTGGAACATGTTAAGTAGATTGGTTAGAAATGGCCCACTGATTCATTGATGAAGCAACATTTTGAGATTTTGATTAAATATCTCTTGGGAAACAGAAAAAAGAGTGCAATGTTCCGATATAGCTGAAACTTCCTCTGTGACCTTTCCAGCAGATAACATTTTCATTCTTCACTTCCAAATTACTTTTGTTCTTATATTTTTCCCCCTATATATTCTATTAAATCACATGGAATGAAATTAAAAAGTAAAAATCAGAGAAGCACGTTTCTGCTTTAGTTAAATAAAATGTTTCAATTGACCCAAGCTTTGGCCTCAAAAGATTGTAGAATGCTTTACCGCTACCTGTTTTTCTTCCAGGAAATTTCAAAATGAGGGGAAAAAAATATTTCCAAGTAAATAGAAAATCCATTGTCTGTCCAGTTGTAGTAGAGAGGGAAAAATGATCACAGAATATGATCTACATTATCACGAAAGACGAATTCTTGGGTTGCACGACATATATTTTAATGGGGATATGTCCTTCTACCAGTCCAATCACTCTAGGACACCTTTCCAGTATTCATAGAAATAGTCAAATGGAAGTGACATTTTTCAGTTATCTCACACCAAAAGACCCAATTCTGTTTTAATCAGATATTGATGTAGGATGGACAAACTTCCAAAATATGGTTTTATCCAACTTTTAAAATATTGTATATTCAGATATTGCAAAAATATCATTGTACAGAACACCAGAAAAATATCAGTATAATCTGGAAGTATGGTTACCAATCAACATCTTACTGGACATTTTTGATATAAAATTACCTGTCACTTAAAATACTTCATTTCTGGTAGTATCATCCTATGCAGTTTTCCAGCTGACACAAATGTTTTGCCCAGCCCTTTTCACTTTAAGAGAGCAAGTGATCACTCTGGCCCTCACCTTAAAGCTTCAGAGTTGTTGTGGCACCCATAGGGACCTAGATTTTCAGTAATCTATGGGAATTTGATTTAATTACTTTCTCCGTACAAAATGTCTCCCAAGGGAAGGAAGTGTTGAGAAGGCTACACCACAGTGCTGGACAATCCAAACCAGCTTTAAAAACAGTTATGGTACAAATAAATTATACATATATATACACCGGTTCTGGGATTGCCAGAGTTGCTGATGTCCAACCAAGGTTTTCCAAGGTAAGCCAACCTTGTCTTTGCACTATCACAGATGATAACATTGATGTGTTTAGTATCTGATAAGGTTTTAGTGTGATGATTCATCTTCTTCTTCTCTTGGTAGGCTGACAGGAATATAAAGGAGCTCCATAAAGCATCAGGCTCACCATGACCTCTACATTAGACAAGAGATGCCCGTTAGCTCCTCATGCACAGGCCTGTGGCTGATGTATTTTTGGCTTCTGTCTGCTCTGCAATCCTCTGGGTTGCACACAGCTTGGTGATTTTGCCTGTGATTCAGCATGTGTCGAAACAAGAGATGATGTTCAAGGTGGTAGCTGTGTCAAAAAAAGGCATGAAGCCATTGCATTATTTCAAATTTGTTCCTGTCATTGCCCTACCCGTCAGCTCCCATCTCAGATCATCCTTGCTTCAGGTCTGTGTCCTTTTTTTCAGCGTATGTATTGCGTTACTTTACAGAGGTGACAAGGCAATTTCACCATAGACCCTTGCATAGGGAAGGTCAGAGAAAGCCCACTGATTCTAGGACTCCTCTTAAAGAACCGTGTGGTACTTCACACCCAGAGTACAACTTCCCTGAATGCAAACTGTCCCCTGAACATCTTGCAGCACTCACAACATGAAAAAAATTATTGCCATCTTTTCCTGAAGCAGACACTTGTGAAGTTGTGAAGAAATGAATTCCTATAGCTTGCTGTTCCGCATCACTCTGTGAATATATTACCATAATGTGAGTCACAGCAGCCTCAGCACTCAATATACCGAGTGTGGCATCATGTGAAGTTCTATGTTCCCTTCTGCTTTTGATGCCAGTGCTGTCACTTCTGACTTAAACCAATAATTCAGAGAGGAAGTCAAAGACAGTCTAATCACACAGTTTCTGGCTAGAAAAGCAGCCAGGTTGGTCTGGACACCAATGGGGTTCCCAGCACAGGAACAAACACACTATCTGCACATACGTGGGGCTAAAAATGCACATGTGGATGGGTCCTGCATCACTACGAGCTCCACTTTGTTCCACCTAGCTTTAGACACTTAACTGAGTCATTAAGTAAATGTAAAGCCTATTCAAGTAAAGGCAAAACAGCAAAGTAAGGGTCAAGGTCACCTCCAGAGATCCTTTCCTGCTTGACATTAGCTGCAGACATAGCCTAGGTGACTGAATCCTAATTTAACTCACCACTAACCACTAATTGCTAATTTAAGCACCTAAGTGTTGGTGAACCTAGGGCTGAAGCACAAAAAGGAATTTGCTGGTTAATTCCTATTCACTAAAGCCTGAATAAGTTAGGCATTCTTTGAATTCACATCCGCAGAAGACAAGCTGAGCTAAATGTAAATATATTCTCCCTTTTTCACAGACACAGTAAAAGACAGACTCACTTGCTCATAGTTATGCCCTTGGTAAAGGAGAGAATCAAACCTGGGTCTCTCGCCCTCTTTCTCTTAATAGCATGAGAAGATCCAAGCCCAACTTTTCTGAAGGTATGAAAGGAAACAAAATAAATAGTTTCCCAGCTCCTGAGTTTTCAGCTTTGTGACAGATATGGGGTAATAAAATTTATTAAAATACTATTACAGTACTTAGTGGGAATTATTTGGCTGATATAATTAGGAAAGACAACATGTCATTATGCCATCTCCATGATGTACAAACAGTAACAGCATCTACTGTAAACTACTCCAGCAATAACAATTAGCTATAGTTCTAATCTAACTTATTGTAATGAGCCATGGAAGGAAACACAGGGCTCAATAAGAGACAGCAGCTGTTGAATCCTGGATAGATCCTGTCCATGGTCTTTGTGGAATGTGTATCAGAGGCTGAAGGTTTACAGGGTGGCAGAGCTGACACAGGAATTTGAATTTGATCCACTGGTGTGGATCAGGATCTATGAAGAGCATGGAACAGTTTTCCAGGATTAGGAAGTCTTGGATTCTGCTTCTTCCATCTTGCTCTTCTGTTGTCAGCAAGTTAATATGCCTGGAAATTGAATCCAATATCCATTTTTTATGGAGAAAGTCCCTCTGCCTTCCTTTGCTTGGATTCTCCTGTGGAGTTACCTTCACCTCACATGCTCTTGCTCTGGAAAGCAATATTGTGGTCCATTAGACAGTGGTTTTTATTCATATTTCCTAGGCACTATCTTTCCAGGTGCATGAAGCAAACTTGCCTTGGGCACTGATCTTCTTGTGTCCAAAGCTGGAACAGCTCCAGGTGTGGACAGTGGTGATGCAGATACTCTCTACAGCCCCTCTCCACCTGGAGGACTGTCCCTTCTCCCAAATTCTCCTGTTGGTCTTCTCTTCCCCACTTTCCCAACAGCCATCAAGTTTCATCCTTTGCTGTCCTTGGAGCCAAGCTGTAGTCTCGTGGGTGCTCTTTGGAGCTTTACTCTGAGTTCCTAAAAGGCCAAACACCCTGCTGACTTCCCCAGCAGATATCAATCTCCAGCTGTCTGGTGCAGAGTATGATGGCACTAGGATGTGTGGCTGTAGGAGCCTGAGTTCCTTAAATTTCCTTGCATCCCTTAGACAAAGGGCTTCCACTTGCAAAAGATGGAAATGGTGGAATAGTCAAGTTTTCTACTTGGCTGATTTTCACCAAGGAGGTCTCATCCCATTAGCGTCATCATATCCTCTCACATTTCAGATTTATCCTGGTGAAGTTGTTTGTGAGATACAAAGACATAGGCAAAGAGAGGCTGTGTATCAGCAACTTTCAGCACTTGAATTCATGGAATCACAGAACAGTTTGTGTTGGAAGGGACCTTCAAAGGTCTTCTAGTCCAACCCCCCTGCCATGAGCAGGGACATCTTCAATGAGATCAGGTTGCTCAGAGCCCCGTCCAGGCTGGCCTGGGATGTCTCCAGGGATGGGGCATCCACCACCTCTCTGGGAAACCTGGGCCAGTGTTTTCCCACCCTTGTGGCAAAAAATTTCTTCCTTCCTCAGAGTTACGGATTAGTATACCACAGCTTCTTGTCTTTGCTACCCTGACTTCCACCACTGAGGACGTAAAAGCTCAAGGATTTGCGAAGTCTTTACAGTGGGTCAGGCATGAATGTACACATTGAGCATCAGTAAGCAAACATAGCTCAGTCATTTGAAATCATCTATACACTCCTACAGAGCTGACATGTCTTAGAGTGTAGGGCTTCACTTCACCTGGTCAGTGACCCACTGCAGGGCTTTGGTAGGGTTTTTCTGTATTCCTGTATTCTAAAAGTGCCTAGAGATGGTGAAAGGAAATAATTACAGCTATGTGAGGCTGTATGGAATATTTCTCAGAAAACCAGGCTTCTCCACAAAGGGCAGTTCTCCTTTGCAATACCTTTCTTCTGTCTTTCTTATTTTGCTCACAATAAATTGCAGGCCAATTATTGCTAGCTGGTAAATATATCGATGGCAAATGAAATGTGTATCTCTTTGCCAGGGTAATAAAAGAGGAAAAAAAGGAGCCAAATATACAGATAACTCCTTTTAACTTCTTTTCATATGTAGCTGAATGCATTTCGCTAATTTAATCTAGTCCTAAGTACTGACTGAATTTTATAGAGATGTATTTTATGGCTGGTATTATTGATACTGAGAAATATATATTGAGCTTTTGGACAGAAAGAGACCCACATCCATCATATTGCGTTTTTATTGCAAAATCTAAATTTGCAATATAAAGAAAAATTTATTTAAGGATCATTAGATAAATATGCATATATGCTCAATAATATATATGAATATATATTCAATAATATTCTGATATATAGAGTTCTATATAAAGATAGAAACAAGTGATATATTTCTGTTTTGATGGTTGCTGGAGCGTGCCAGAATAACTGATAGAAAATTTGCAGAGAGATCTTAATTGTTACCTGAAGGAGACATTTCTAGACTGAAATCCCTGATGATTTCATATCTTCCTTGTGGATGGCGGGGGGAGGACAGCAGTATGCTGGAAATAGAGCAAATCCTTGGCTTCCTGCTGGGGATATGCTATTTGGTCAACGGTGCATTGCATCTAATGCACTGGGAAATTATTACCTTAGGCACTAAAGACATTAGGGGACTTTTAAGAACTGCTGTCCTATCTAATTACTGTAAAAAAACTAGATCCGGTTCTTAAAAGGCAGCAACAGCTTAGGTAAATGCAGCCCTCTCCATATTTTTGCATATACTAGAATTTTATCAGTTAAGCCTGATGTGACTTAATTTTTGTGGCCCATTTTTCATCCAGTGGAAAAGAACTGGCATCTCCAGGAGGTGAGTTCTTCCCCTCTACTTCAGACATTAGTTCATTTCCAATGCCTTAAATATTGACCCTAGAGAGTTAGTCATCTCCTAAAGATAACTACCTCTTGCCATTGATTAATGAGGACAAGTGATGATTTTGTAGAATCATAGAATCATTTCAGCTGGAAAAGAACTTTAAGATCATCCTAACATCTGAGTGCCTACAACCAGGCAAGATGAATCCAGGAGCTGTAATACAAGAAGACATAAAAGCACACTTCCAAAATCAGACAAGTTTTTAGAAGAAACAAAATCAAGGTCAAAAACATTTAGCTCCATGGGATAGGAATGGAAATTAGGCTTTTTTAGGGTGAGTGCCACGAGGTGAGTGCCACGAGGATGGAGCCAGGCTCTTCTCGGTGGCAAACAATGATAGGACAAGGGGTAATGGGATCAAGCTGGAACACAAGAGGTTCCACTTAAATTTGAGAAAAAACTTCTTCCCAGTGAGGGTGACGGAGCACTGGAACAGGCTGCCCAGGGAGGTTGTGGAGTCTCCTTCTCTGGAGACATTCAAACCCGCCTGGACAAGTTCCTGTGCAACCTCACCTAGGTGTTCCTGCTCCAGCAGGGGGATTGGACTAGATGATCTTTTGAGGTCCCTTCCAATCCCAAACATACTGTGATACTGTGATACTGTGATTTTTCTTCCTATGATCTGTATCATTCAGGATGTCCCAGTGTGGGCTGTTGAGATACAGAGAGGAAATCCAAGTGAAATTAGTGCTATATGCCATGATGTGTGCTCTGGAGAAGCTCAACCTGGCTGTGGAACAAGCCAGACAGTATTTGGGAAATCTTCACAGATAAATAGTGTCCTGTCCTTAGGAAGAAGGGGTGCAGGGAAAGTCAACTATGCCATCAATGCTAGCTGAGAGGTAGTCATTACTGGAGCTCACATAAGAGAAATCTGGTATGCATGAATGCAGATCCTTAACACTAAATTGCAGTTGGGTGGATCGAAGGATTTCCAGATTGCGTGAAATTTTGCAATTTGAAAGCAGTTTTCATTCCAAGATTAAGAGGGAGTAGAAGGTGGACAGAAGGAACTGAAAATCATATATTTAGTAAAAATAAAATCCAAATAAAATCCAAAGTTAAAAATTAGGATAACAAAACCAACCAACCAAACAAACAAACAAACAAAAAAACCAACAGATTGAATACAATTACATCTTTCTCCATTTCACTTCTTAAGACCACTGAAAATAACCAAATAACCATTGGTTTCTCTTAGGGGGAAAAAATTGTGATACCAAAATCCAGTTGCACCAGCTCAAAAAGAAACTCGTTGGCAGTATTATCAAAATACTGTCTTTCAGGGAGGAGGAGAACTGTTTCTGAACACACATTCTCAGTAAAACTGACACCTTTTTCTGAGTTATAACAGGATAAAAAAAAATGTTCCATCAAAACTTTCCCGAGCAGATGTAGGGGAGCAGCTGTGGGAAGCAGAAGGACTGGTGGTATCTATCGTCCTCTTCTGGCTAGGGAGAAGATAAGTGTAAGCAATTCTTTTTCTTCCCAAATTATGCCCAGGGATTACTGGCAGCTCGCCTTCTGGTATTCATCCCAACCACTCTTCCCAATGCAGATGCTCTCTTCATCCACTCTCCACCTGGGGGATTGTTCTTTCTTCCAAATGATCCTGTTGGTCCCCTCTTCTCCTTTCCCCTTTCCCAACAGCCACCAGATTTAATCCTGTGTTCTGCTTGAAGCCAAGCTATAGTCTCTTGGTGCTCTTTGAACCTTAACTCTGAGTTCCCCCAGAGATGGACATCCTCTTGGCTTCCTCAGCAGAGATTGGGCTTCAATTTCCATCAGCACCCCTGCTTTTGATAAGACTGAGAGCTCATTTCCTACACGACACAGCCATCAGCTGGCTGGATTTAAAACAACATCAAGGCTCATAATCCAGTCCCAGGCATCCCAGCTTAACCAGTTTGGATTTTTATCTGGTGGGCAGGATGTCACCTGAAGAAGTTGTGTCTTCCGTACTCAACAGTGATGCTCTTCTCAGCCAAGGTAAAGTTATCTCAGGGCTATTGTGGAAATCATTTCTGCAGATTTTAAGCACACAGGGATAATGATCTTGAATTGAAAGGTGTTTGCTTACTGTGCAGTTTGTTTCCAATCCAGCATTGGAAAGCCTGGACAGATAAACCTTTGCCTGATGAAGAAATTCAATACCTGCTATTCCACATGCTGCTCCTGTTTGATCCACCTCATGGGGTCTTCACAAGCAACCTTTTCCAGAGGACCATAGATGTTCATGAGGGACACGGTATCCTCCATCACTGGAAGCAAGAATTTTAACAAATCCTCTAATCCTGCTTCAGTAAGGACTCACAGCTGAATATTGCCTGGGCATAACACAGAGCTCCTCTAAATGAGTCTTGCCCCAAATTTTCTGCATTTTGTTTGCACTGAAAGGGTCTGGTTACAACAACATTTCTTCATGTCCCTGGAGCAGCTGAATGTGCATCCAGAGGTGGTCTCAAAAAGCAGGGAAAAAAACAAATCCTCTCTGCCTCCAGCCCTTTCTCAGGCTAACAGAAGACGTAACCTAAGGCATAACTCCTTCTCCAAGAAGAAATTTGTTTCCTTAAAAGAGGCCACAGACTTTCCCTCCAGTGCAATTATTTGTCTCATTGTAGCTCTATCCCCAAGAAACTTATTCCACAGGACACTAGGCCAGTACTCCTAACTGGGCATGAACTAGATTAAAAGCATTGCAACAAATGACCCAAATGTGTAAAGCCTGTGCTAAATGTACATCCTTCCTTCCAGCAGCTCTCTAGAGCTGCAAATCTGTCCAGATGGGTTTTGCTACGGAGATCTTGCAGGCCATAACTGTTATCCCAAAGGATGTCTAGTCCTTTTTATGATAAAAGAGGAACATGACCTTCTTAGGAATTTTAAGCTTAACACTAAGGTTCAAACACATTGCAGTTGTATTGGTTGAGGTGTGAGGTGTAAGTTGTAAGTAATTCCGCATCTTCTGCCAGCAGTCATCCAGGGTGACCGAGTGAGAAGAAAAGGGCATCTTTAGGTTATACTCTCTCTTCTCATAGAAATGAGCAAGACTTATGTTCCCTGAGTTAAGGATTGAACCCAGACCCTTGTGTTCAGCAGTTCTTCTAATTTCCCTGTTACTCTAACAGTCCTCAACCACAGCACATTGCTGACTCTGTATTTTTGGTACACATTGGCTCAAAGCATCTACATTTTCTTCCAGCCACAGAAGTTAAACAGGTGAGGATTTCCCAGACCAGAGAAGATAGATATAACTCACCCTAATGGTGATGGCACAGGATCTCCATCAACATTTTCCCTTATTAATTTATATGAATCATTAAGCAGTCCTTGGAGATAAAGTGGTGCATATTTTGACATGCTGAGGAGTTAAAAAATCAGGAAGGCTTTGCAATGAGAAATAGTTATACCTGCATTTCACCCTCAGAGCACTGTGACACTTGGCACAACATCCCTGTGTTTCCCAGAGACCCCTCAAAGTGTCCTACTGGCATCAGTTGGTTCACTCAGGGAGAGATTTTCCTCTCTCTCATATGTAAAATCAACCTGTAACTAAGAAGACAGCACACAATATCATCTACTGTTGCTGTGGGGCTGCAGGAACTGAGGACAGCCTCACAGAGAGGGGCTTCACAGTGGGGGATTCAGACACTGCATAGAGCCTTCTGAGACTTTGCTTTTGTTCCTGAGTTGCAGAACAGCCTGGATGCTACTTGCTCTGGGAAGACAGAAGGGAAAGGCATGTCTGAATGGACAATGCTTTGCATGGGAAGCAATAATATACAGACTGCAGATGTGACTTGGAGCAGGTCCTTGATTCTTGCTCCATCTGGCACGTGTGACCTGGACAAAGAGAGGTAATACCTTGCTAAAATTCACATTTCCTACCCTCTGCTCATTCTCTGTCACATCATGTCACACACCCTTCGCTTTTGCCATGCAAGCCACTTCAGTCTCCCTCTGTCACAGGACTTCTTGTTCCCACTGTGACCTCAGACAAGTGATGTGTTGCAGCTCTGTCTCATGCAGAAAGGAAGCAAGATCTGCTGCAAATCTGTCACACCGACAAATTCATACATCAGCAAGTTCACCACCAACAAATGTGATACTTTATGACACTTTGTACATCAGCCTTGAAGGTCTATGCTGAGTTTTGCAGTCCTGCTTATGGTGCAACTTCAGAGCAAAGTGCCAGAGGATCGGATGACCTGTTCAGGATCAGAATGATGGAGAAAGGTTATACATTGGGGACATATCCTACCCTTCACCTAGCACCCACTGTGTGCATTTGACAAGCTCAAACTCCGAGTGTTCCAGGGTGTTTGTTCTGAGTGTTCCGAGTGTTTGTTGAAGTAAATTCCTTATCTGTGACAGACTGACAAGGAAAGATTCAAACTGAAATCTCAGATGGAGTACATAATGATGGTCATTTTCAATTTCACAAAGCTTTGAGCATTTTCCTTTCCACAGACATTTCATTCCTTGGCTGCTCACCAGCAGCATGTGCTAAAGCCCACTCTTGTGGTTGATTCATTGTCTACCCTAATGAGGAACCAGACAACCCATTCATAAGTCTGGGATTCCTCTGGGTTCTCCTCTTTAACTCTTCTCGCAAATCCTTCGCATGTCTATAGTCAATAATCTTTCCAGCCTAGCTGAGTCATCCTCTTCTTTTTGCCCCATGTTCTTGCTCCTTCTCTCATGCTTTAGTACAGGCAGTCTCGTCTACTTTCTAAACTTCCTATCTTATCTGCCTCACTGTTTTGCCTCTTTTTCCATGTCCAGTGCCTAAATAGTAATCAACTTTTATCTGACTATTTACTTGCTGTGATATTTCCATGTCTTGGAGAGAAAAAAATTAATATATTTTAGTAATTGATCTTTTCCCAACACTTCAGTGCACAAACATTTTTGTCTTCACCCATCCTTATTTCTTTCTACTAAACCAGCCTACTGTCTTTTGATCCATCATGGCACTGTCATGGATCACTCAAAGGGCTGACATAAGTCACTATGTGTGTGCACTGCTGTGTAAATGTACACACCTCTGTCACCAGTGAAGAGGACCCAAAGTGGATGTAAGAACAACAAACATCTCTACCTCCAGTCACCATCTTTAGCTACTTCATGAGCTGAGAACAGTGTTAGTTTAATTCTGAAAAGGCTTTGCAAATAGTTACAGCTTGCAAAGCACAGAACAGGCTGGCCATCACCTGTTTGTGTACATGGGCCTCTGGTGATTTAATTTCAGACCATAATAGGGATTTTTTTTTTTTTTTCCCATTCATTTTCAGGACTTTCTCCTCAGCTCAGGTAGCTGCTGCTTCGAACAGGTCAAGCATCTTCACGTATCAGAGTCCAGATTTTCAACAGATTTCATGCTTATTCAGATATCACGTTATTCAGAGGCTTTTTCTTCCTCCTTTTATTTTTTTTTCTCTTCCCCATTTGGTCCTACGTGTCCAACTCACTAGGAGGCTTCTGACCTCTCAAGGTGCTATTGAGATAGCTGGTTTTCTATCCATACAGTGTCATTTCTTACCACTCTAAATTCAAGCCTATCATTATGCAAAAAGGAAAAAGATCTTAGATACTCATGGTCAAGGTTAACTCCAGGAAGAAAACATCTACACCCTTATGCATATTACACCGGGGTGTGTGGTTTCCAGATGTCATTCTTTCCAATTTTGTATGAAGAACTTTATCGTTTAATAGAGCAAATACTTAGAATAAAAGAGAATAAATATATTATCAATATAAATTTATGCAGACCAAAGTATTGGCCTAAATTAAATGACAATACTTCCCATTCTGAATTCATTCAGCCTAGAAAAACAAAATACCAATATATGAAGAAAAAACCTTGTAAGATTGATAAAGACAGCAGAATGATGACTTTAAAGTGGATTTTCCTACTTTAAATGCATAGGTTACATTTTCTTTATGCAGTCTTTAAATAATTCATTAGTCCTCAAGACAGTTTTATTAAGTCTGTGAGTATTGCTATAGAATCCCAAGTAGCAATAACTTCTCTGAAGCTTATGGAACCAGGCGGTTGGAATGCTAAGGCATACTTCAAATAAAATAGTCATGTATTTGTGCTGAGAGATTGTATTTTGTCAAACTATAGCTACTTTTTATTTTCTGAGATCCTAGATACCAGATCATGAGTAATCTATAGAACAGATCAGCGAAGATCAATCAAAATTCAACAGCTTTTACTGCTTATTTTCCACCCCTTCGAGCAGCAGGTGTCACAAGCAAAGCACAGGTTGATTTTGGCTGGCCATGAAGCTTTTAATCTTTATTTTTTATTTTTTTCATCTGTGAAAACGTCAGGAGACCCATCAACAGAAGACAACTGTTAATACTGTATGTATCCTTCTAGCTGGAGCTTGGTTGCTTAAACTCAGAGGCACTTCTGAATGAAAGTACAGTGAGCTGTATGTAACACAACATGTGCTGCAGCTTAGATCTGGGACTAATAATTGCATCTCTGTGGCAAATGACACAGCGCCTATTTACTTTTTCATCACTGGATATTCTGTTCTTTTTATTTCTAAAGTTCTCTCAGAAAGAGACCTTATATATACATTGTACAGCAACCAGCACAAGAGGACACCTACATTTGTGGAGCTTCAAGTTTCTACAGCAGTAAGATATGCAATACAACTTTACACTGAGAGTAAGACTTCCCCCAGCATAATAGGCAACTGCAGCTACCCAGATAGTCCCTGTATCCTGTCTCAGAGGAGCATCCTCTGCAAATCCTACTTAGGATTAGACTCAGGCCTATCCCTCTCACAAACGTATCATATTCCCTGGAGTGGAGAGCTCAGCACTTTGCCGTAAATCTTAGTTTCACTTTGCCAACTGAAACAGAGAAAAAGATATTTCCAAACTGGGGAAAAATTCTGATGCTCACACCACCTTAGATGTCTATCATCTCATTCCTTGGACCTCTTCACTCTTAACAGAGAAAAATTGTCAATTGTATGCTGTGGTTCACTTAGTCTCTTCTATAATCTCTGTTAGGAACTGACAATTTATGTTCTAAAGGCTGTTGGCTCTGCCAGTCTGCTCCTACCACAGTTTTCAAATAAACTGGTATCTTCATTTACCAAGGAAAACCTCAGTTTTGCTTAATTATTTCACCTTGCCAAAAATCACATTCCAAGATGAAGAAGTGTGATAGAAGTAGCCAGCTTTGGTGGGCTATATCGCAAGAAAAAAATTACAATAATAGTAATAATTTTTTAAAAATGTTTATAACGATGGCTGCAAGCCAGCATTTCAGGACCAAGAAAAGGCATCACTGAAGGAGCGCTATAAGATGAATAAAGTATCTGCAAGCATGGTAAAAGTAGAGTTGCATATCATACTGTTGCGTGATTCATCAGTTGTACTCCATTTGTTTATTAAAAATTGTGGTACATATATTTAAAAGTGTAAGTAAGCTGAGACAGCTGTTACTATCCACTGCTAGAAATCTTTAACTAGAGACTTACGATCTCAAGTCCCCATTATACATCTATTTTTGTCTGGTGATATACCAAATGTCTTTTCAAACCCTCCATAGCAGAAGAGACCTTAAGATGGAGAGCAAAATAAAAACAAGGACAAAAAATGTTTCTTCTGAATCCCAAGGTACTTCTTGTCCTCCAATTCTTGTCTCAATCCCCTTTGGAAAGAACAAAATTATTGACCCTTTAGATCTTCTCAGCTGGATCAAGGAACAGTGAAGCTGCTCTTCTTGTGCTATAGAAATTAATGTCCTTTACAAACTGTAAACATCTTCTCCGTGTTGCTGTTGTCTGGCACAATCCAAGCTGTATTGTTGACATGGAACACCAACCTTAAAATTTTTGTTTTTTTTTTTTTCTTTTGAGCGATTTAAATGAATCATTTTCTTTTGCTTGGGGTTTCTCAATGAAGATTAAAAAATACTTTGATTAGCACTCTTCCTTTGTGACACTGATATTCTGGAGGGAGGAACTAACACTATGACATACTGAAAAGTAAAAATAAACCCACCTTAGACTTTTAAAATGCTTTATCATTCCAGGACAGGTTATTCCAAAGTCATGAAGTCATGTCATATCTCCTTCTGTACTAACACTCTATTATTGGTAAATAATAGTTGATTATTATTCATTCTTAGGTAGAACTTGGACGCAATAACTTTTTATCTGATCATATTCCTTCAGTAATTTATTTGCTTGTTTCTTACAGATGGTTTGTTACCATTTTGAAACATGATTTTTAGCCCGTTGAGTTGTTGCATTTTCCAGTTGTTTGCTTGGTTGACTGCTGTTTTCAAGCATAGCAGATTATCATGGTGAAATACAGTGTAAAAATACTTAAAGTAGCATTGAAAGAGTTAGTGAGAATGCCTTATTGCAGCACTCCACAAATCAGATATCTCATCCTAAAATTAATATCCTGCTCAATATAGCCAAGTTAATTTACCCAGATTTGGCTTCATTACCTCAGACACAATACACTGCATCTGAATTCCTTGTTATTGAGATTTTGTGCAGTTGTCATCCATTCCAGAAGAAGAAAAAATGTGCTGCGATTTGAGAGCCCAAACCTATCAGATCAGAAATCTTCTGCTAGCCAAAGTGATAAACGATGCTCCTTGGTGTCAGATCAATGGAGACTTAAACAGCACTCAGCATTCTGCCCTTTTCTTTGTTTATTTGGAGGTAGTCTTGTTTAGTTTTTCCAAAGAAAACAAAATCCAGCAAAATAAGAAAAGAGTCATATTTCCATAAACATTCTTTTGGAATCAATTTCATGGAACATTTCTGGTGGAAAAGATAATATAATTCATGTAAACTTCTCTTTCATACCTAACTTCCATCCCACCATTCGTACTAAGTTACATCTCCAAGCTTTAGGGAACTGGACTTTTTTCTCCTTTCTACTTCTAGACAAATAAGAACAGTAGATGCTGCGTCCAGCTGCAAGAAAATCTGGGGCCAAGCAGCAAAAGCAAGCAAACACAAGGCACACAATAAGTTGTGGCTAGATCTCACAGTAGACTGATATAATCTTGACTCTGAAGCCAGGATTAAAAAGGACTGTTATCACTGCTGGAGACAGATAGATTAGGCCTGTTTTTAATATTGGAGGTAATCTTTTAAACTTATTTTAATTTTTTTCCCACCAAAATGACAGTTTCCTTCAACAGAAAAAAAATTACTTCATTTTTTCCCTTGAAAATAAGTAGGAAGCAAAATGAATATTTTTTTTCTCCAAATTGCCTGCTAATTTTTGTTGTTGTTGTTGTTGTTGTTTAATTTTCTGCCACTCCAGAAGAATAATCAAGGTTTGGGGAAAAAATATTATCTTTCTTCTTATTTTATTCTTTTCCCTGAAAATACAGCACTTTTTCTAAGTCATTTACTACATCATCTGCAAGTCAGTGTTTTAAAGAGTGTTGCAGCAACCTTGACATGAAACATTGATAATCCTGAATTATGAAACAAAGATTTAATTGCATATAGATGGACACTTCCTCAGTCAAGGAAGAGAAAATACACTAAGCTGTATGGATTTTTGCCTGGTTGGAAGGCAATACTATTACCATTTAGCCCATGTCTGCTGTTTTCGACATTTTTCCTGGGCAAAACTTGCAAAACACAATTTACGTATGCTGTAATACAATTTGCACCCAGGCTATGTGCATCCAAAATAAAATTATAACCTTAGCTCCTCTGATAATCTACTTCCAGCAACTTTATTTCTCTCTTACATCATTCAGTTGGATCCACGCTCTTCTCTGAAACTTCCCACTTATTCCTGGCATATGTTTGTAGAATAAATGAATAATTCATATTCTAGGCTGTAATTTCCTGTTGATTTTTAGTAACTCATTTATATGCTACCTCAGCATCCCTTAAAATTGGGCTGAAATCGGTTTATATTTGTCCGATATTGTTTTGCAGTTCATTTTCTATAAAATCTTAAGAGGAGAAATGAATCATCTTATTAGCATTGAATTAACAGTATTTGTTGGAAGGGATCAGGGAAAATATAGTGGCTATTTGCCACATACCTATACATTTGTGCTTCTTGACAGTCGGCTCCTGTATCCCTTTCCAGTTTGTTCCCTATGAGGCCAACAATTCACCTTCTAAAATACTTAATTCACAGGAAGGATGAGAGGTATATGGGAAGTCAACAGGGTTCCCAGTTTTACAAAGAAAGATAAAACAAACATCAGTTGTCTGCAAGTTGAGTCAAGACAGAACCTGTCTAAAAATAAAAACAAAGTGTCAAAACATAAAAAATATGAAGAGTTTACTTATGTTGCCCGTTGATACTCTATCCTTGGAAACCATTTATCCAAGTTTGCTTTGGTTTGGGGTTTTGTGTGTGTGTTTTTTTTGGTTGGTTGGTTGGTTGGGGTTTTGTTTGTTTGTTTGTGTTTTGTTGTGTTTGTTTGTGTATTTGTTGTTGGTTTGGTTTGGTTTGTTTTATTACTAAGAGTTAAATTGTTATTCAGAACTGAAAGAAGGGAAGCAGCGAATTCTACATTCATGTTTTTTTCTAAAGAAAACTGTTATCTAAAACAGGAACTGACCATGCATAAAGCAGTGAGACAGAGTAAATCTAACAAGGTGATAACATTATAAGAACTCTCTACTTCTTTATTTTTTCGAATTTTTGAGTTCTTCTAATTTGCACAGTTTAAAAACACAATTCCTAGTTCATGTAAATTAAGATGTATTTTATTCATAGTCATATCTATCAATTTTTTTCCCTTCCAAATGGTGAATTCAAGTGCCAAATAAGCCATTTGGCTCCTTGCCTCAGTTTCCCTACTGCTAATATAATGTAAAATTACTTCTATACCTCATTTTGAATTTTGGATCATTAGCATTTGGAAACCACATGAGTACCCCTCAGTGTAAGATGTCTGGTTTCATGCATCTTGCACTACAATTGCTTTCTGGTTCATCATTGTTACTTCACAGTGTTTGAGCTCAGTAGATATGTGTTGTCCTTTAAAAAGAGCCTCATCAATAATACTGTTGTCCCATCTATCATGAAAATGCTGTCAGCTGAGTGGAGCAGTGCCCAGGTGTTGGTTGTTTTCACTTACAGATCAATATTTTACATCTGTTAAGTTGAAGAAATGACCAAGACTGCTTCTACCAGAAGGCACCATGGGGTGATCCACACAGGTAGGGTGTTATTAACTTGCACTGCAATTAACACAACCAAGATGGCCATTACTACTTCTCCCCCAGTGACACAAAGTAGAAAAAGCCTCATAATTTGTAGCCATTATGAACACATTTAACACAAATAGCACAATTTACCACCGTTGGTCCCTGGCTGCCGCATATCTAGTAATTCTACAAAGCCACAATTTCCTTCCTACAGTTTTGCCTCCTTGGAACATTTTTACATCCTCTTTAGTACTCAGGCTTTGTTGCTGCATTCAGCCAAACAGCTCCCACCCACCTCCCCAGAGCTGGATTCAAATCTACAGGGCCCCCAGAGAAAAGACAAAATTCTGGTACTTACGTCAATGAGATGTGTGTCCACGTACATAAGGGCAGAATTAAGAATTAAGCTTAGTTTGGCTTTGTAGATAGCTAATGGAGTAATTTCCAAGGTATAAGGTGTTACATAAAGACCAGCTCTTTCATTGTATTTCACCTCTTTTTGTAAGCAGATGAGAAATGAAGGACGCATAGCAGAACAACAAAGCATGTCGTTAATCTCTGGACCAGTTTTTCCCCCTTCTTACCTCTTCTGTTTTTTTCAAAGGAGGGCTTAATACATATTAGAGAGAAGAAAATACCACTGTTACAATAGTTTAGTACAAAGCAAAGGTTCAGTCTGTTTATTTTTCTCTTTGAATTACTGGGTTTTGTGTAAATCAATTTGTTGTTCCCTTGGCACTTCAGTACATAGCAGAGTAGATTTTCTAGGAAAAGAAAAAAAAGAAAATATATATATATATATATATGCCTGCTGCACAATGCCATGCAAATCTGTTAACTTTGAGCTGGGGTTATGTGTCAGTCAAAGGGCTTGATATCAACAGAAGTGCAGACAAAAAATGTTGCAGTGACCCCTCAAAATGACAAAAGTTGTAATGACCAAGGCAGTAAAGGGGAGAGAAAGGAACATCCTGGCATGACTGAGTTATATCTTGTAATCTATTTGATTGAACAATAGAGGTCTTATCCTTAGTTGACTAAGAATGACCTGCTTGCCTTCCTGGATTTTACAGAAAAAGGAAAACTTTTTTTTTTTTTCTTTCTGTTGGCATTTCTTATGATGTGTGTGGTCCTCTCTGTACCTCTACAATATACGGATGCATTCTCATCTGGCATCCTGCAGCCCATTCCTCTCCCTCCTTTCCCATGGGAAAATTTAAACTATAGAAACAGTGCTGTTTTATTTTCCATGAGAAACCTGCCGACTCAAAAACCCAGCAGCCCTTGTTAAAAATATTCTAGTGTGGACTGAGCCAGCCCCTGTATTAATGATCTCCTTCAGAAAGTGGATCTGTTGCCATCTTTGGATGGTACAGGAAAGGCTCTTTAAGGGTTAATGCTCTTCCTTGTTGTCCCTTTTTGCTGGTATTGGGTCATTCAGCAAGGTTTTTGCTTTAATGAGCCCTCTTTAGCTCTGCACTGAAACTGGAGATCTCTAGTCTCATTAGTCTGGCTAATTACCCATTCTCTTCTAACTGCTGTCTGAGGTTCATGTAAGTACAGGAAAGCATGAGAAAATAACTAACAATTGCATTATCATGAAAATTCGTAGGTAGAAGTGAGCCAAGATCCTGCTTAAAAATATGAGAGCCTTTTAACTGTGTAGGCAGTACTGTATCACACCGTGATTCAAGGATTGCACAAGCAATCCCTCTCAATTTCCTAAAATTAGAGCTTTTCAAAAGGATACATACCAGTGTGCTCAGAACTTGCATCAGCCTGTAGTTAGTGAAGAGAGTTGGTCCTGATGGGAAGTTTTCCAAAAGCGTGTCTCTGGCCATGCCTGGATAGACATAAGGTTGAGGACAGTATGTGGTTGGCTGGCTCAGGTCTGGCAGCAGTCTGTGCTTCTATTAAGTAAGGTTGCACTACAAAACTGAGTTGGTAAGTCCACATGACATTGATTTGCACAAGGTGGACCACCTGGAATCTATTACAAAAAGAGATGTCTCCGCTGGAGCACATGTTGGATGCAGAGTGGGAAAGAAGGTGTCAAAGCAGTGATTCTCTCTGAGGGACCAGGATGTAATCATAGAATCATAGAATTTCCTGAGTTGGAAGGGACCCACAAGGATCATCAAGTCCAACTCCTGTCCCTGCATAGGACAACCCCAAAATTCACACCATGTATCTGAAAGCATCGTCCAAATACTTCTTGAACACTGTCAGGCCTGGGGCTGTGACACCTTCCTGAGGAGCCCGTTCCAGTGCTCCAGCACCCTCTGAGTGAAGAAACTTTTCCTAATGTACAACCTAAACCTAAACTTAAGGAGTTAAGGAGGAAGACAAAACTTCCTTTGCTGTCTGAGACAGTGTTCCGAAACCCCATTATTCCCTGGATTTTCCTTGGGTGATGAAGGCCTTCTCATTCAACCAGTCACTCCAGGCTTCCTTCTTAGTTGTGGAGAGCAACCCAATGGTCCCTGGAGAACATGAGGTACAATCGTATCATCACATCTGATAGTACAGTCATACCATCATACAATCAATTTGTCACATCCCAAAGCAGATTCTGGCATTTAGCCAGGAGAATCATCTCTGTGGTCAACTGACTCGACACATTGGGTATCCATGGACTACACAGGGATCTAGGGCACCCAGTTCAGACAAAGATACCCACCCTCCATGTTCTGTCTGGTCTACCCAGGAGATATGGGCCTCATGTCCTTTGTCCAGTTCCTGACACCTTAACCTCTCACTCAGATCACCAGTGATAACTATCTGAGGTTTCCTAATGAATCACAATAGACCGCATGTGTAGCCAGAAAATAATCAAGAAATTAATTTAATGTGAGAAGATAGGACTACAGTGGTCAGGAGCAGGGCTGTCAAATGATCACACTGACCAATAGTCTGTTTGCACTCTACCCATTTTTGCTACCCTTCTTTCCATTCCCCTTTGCTTCTTCTTACCCTATATTTCCCTTTGATCCTCTCATTTCTCTGTCTTTTTTTTCCTCCCAAATAAACATTTTACCCAACTACTTTTTTTCCCTGTCAGTCCCAGTTCATCTGCATCCACACCAGAATTTGGTATTTCTGAAGCAGTTATTGCAGCACTGTTGGCCTTGCAATTTCCACGTCCCAAAAGTTTGTCAATGTTCTCTTTAATTAACTGTGAAGTTTGGCGATTCATCACATAGTTCCTCCTTAAACATCTGTGAAATCTGTCCATTCCTCATGACACTATATGTAGCTATTGTCAGCTTCTCACTCTGTTAATTTGTTATGTTCAGCAATTTCTCATGTCATATACAGTAGTTTCTTATGGTGTGTTCACTGAGCTAAATTTCAGGCACCATCATCTCTTTGCATAACTTAGCAGAAGTTATTTTCATAAGGAAAACAAAAAATAAAGAAGAGAAGGAGGGGAAGGAGGGGAAGGAGGGGAAGGGGAAAGGGGAAGGGGAAGAGGAAGAGGAAGGAGAAGGGGAAGGTGAGGGCAGGGCAGGGCAGGGCAGGGCAGGGCAGGGCAGGGCAGGGCAGGGCAGGGCAGGGCAGGGCAGGGCAGGGAAGGGAAGGGAAGGGAAGGGAAGGGAAGGGAAGGGAAGGGAAGGGAAGGGAAGGGAAGGGAAGGGAAGGGAAGGGAAGGGAAGGGAGAAACTTCAACAGCCAAACTGTCAGACATTTGTCCTTTATTTTTTTCCAGGTTTAATTATCTTTGAGGGAGCTTTAAGATGGTTGCCTTTAGAAATGTGAAGTGTTTCTGAATCCTTATGGCCTCCCATGTGCAATATTCTTCACCTGATATTTACATAATTCCATGCTTTTTGAAGGGTAAATCACAGATGTGTGTCCATAGGGGCTCCTTTTAGAGCATGATGCTAGACATTTTTGTGGAATAAGGGTTAATGGATCTTTTTAAGCCCTGGATGCCACTCCTTCCAGTAGATTCTCTATAAAAAGATGAATCAACAATGAATTACCCATTGTGTGCTAGGATGGGGTTGATTTTAAAGGCAAGGAGAGGATAATATGAAAAAGAATGAAATGAGTCTGAGAAAAGCATAGTTCTAGCCCTGAGGTCAGTCTCTTGTGCTTCTCTTTGTTAGAGATGATGCCTGTTGGAACATGATGGGAAGTTGGTAACTGCTCCCAATTACCCCAATAGCATCTATATACTGGTTGGAGATCATGATGCCAATAAAAAAGCATCGCATTTCCTCAGTAAAAGACATCTGCTATCTGCCAGTATTCACACTGTGATCTCTGCATGGTGGTTAATCCCTTAACATGAAGTTGAGCCATGTCCAAAAAGGATGCGTTGGGACACTGAGAGCAGCATGAATACTGTCATCTTTAAAACACAAGCCCTTTTTTATTAATATTATTATTATTCTCCCAAAACAGACATGTTAGCCATATTTTTAGAATCATAGCTGAAGACAGGCACACTGCCATGTCAGAATATTTTACTGTCTTTTCCACACATCTCATGCTTTTTCAAGGTTTGCAGCTTGCCTGGTGCATGCTGATGCTATTCCATGATTGCATCACTGTGATCATATTTTGAGCTAAAAGACAGTCTCAACCTGGGATTCACTCCTCCAGGTTTTACATCAGAATTTCCCCCCTGCCTCCCCGACACTCAAATTATCGACACCTCTGTCATTCCTCAGGAATGTAGATGTATGCTGCATTTGTACACACTTCACTCTGTGCTGACAGATCCCTTTGGCTCCAAGGAGAAAGTCTTTATGAAAAATGTCAGTGATATCAAAATAACCTATAGTGATTTACTCACATGTCACCACTGGAAAAGATATTTCTCCTCTATCTTTTATTCTCTGCCTTACAGTAACAATCATTTTCATATTCACTTCCACTTAAACATTGATTTTCTAGTGACAGTGCAAGCTGTAGGTACCTGAAGGTGGGTGCCTTCACATGTGGTGGGTAAACCTTCTGCAGCTGACCCCTGTATGAATGATTAAAAGACCCAAACTACTAACAGTAAATTATGCCAGACCTCTAACACGGCAGCACAGATCATGAAAAAGTCTTCTGCACTACCAATTTGGTCTCTACAAGTAAAGAGAAAAATCTAGACCACAAACTGTTATCAAGAACATATGTGATGATAATTCACGTTGTTTCACGGTCCACATGTTCTTTATCATGATCTGGGGGTAGTACAAGCCAGGGACTCTTCCCAGGAGATACAATGACCGGTGTTCCCTCTTTTATAAGAACAAGGAAGAGATCTCACATATATGGATGTGAACCATACTGTATCATTTGGTCCAGAAGCCAGAAAATCATCCCCAGCCTGTTTTATTTACTCATATTGTGGATTTTCTGTCTCCAATCAGGACAAGTCTAGAACAGTGTCAGTTTCTGTTGACAGGTATCATGCCCACGGTGCTAATTCATTCAAAAATTCAACCCACAAACATCAAAATTATCTTTCCTCTCTCTTGCAGCAAGCCTTATCTGTAACCTTTGAAACATATCACAGCACATCCATTTCAAAATCCTAGAGGGAAAATAAAAAAAGCCTTAGAACTTCTTTGCATTATAAACTCTGATTCTACAACAATGGTGATGGTATTGCACTCAATTCCATAAATAATGCCTTTCAAGGTTTACTGCACATACATCTAAAGGAAGAAAATAAAATTAAAGTTATAATATTATAGATGTTGTACAAAAAATGTCTTTTCCTGTCTAATGTTAATAGACAAATAAGATATATTTATGTTCATACATCACTACTTTTGAATAGAATATATTATGCTAAGAATGTGATAAAAATAACACAGCATACTTGGACTGGCAAGCATCCTTACCCAAAATGACATCCTATACTATGTTTCTTAAACACAAAAACTAGATGATTGTGGTAAACGGGAAAGGGTCAGAGTTAAGGTTATTGCATCTGGGTTAAATCCACAGTTGTAATGTGACTTCTGGCTTCCAAGAGACCCTGTTTGTAACAGTTCTTCACCCTTCAGAAATTATAATTTCTAAGAGTGTCCTGGAGAGATAACTCAGTCTACCAAAAACTGAAATCAGATGATGAAATCGCGCATCTGCTGAAAGTGAATGATGAAACACACATTGCCCTTAAAAAAGCAAGGTTTTTCCTTAAAACTATTTAGACTTGCTAGCAGGATAGGAAGTCATGGTCTGAACTTTTTTTCCTATGGAACTTGTGTTGGAGGACTGATTCCTCAAAGATCTGAAAACCTCTTTCTGTTCAGAGATACAAGATCCGGCCTGGATCTGGGGGACTGCAGATGTTAATTCTCTTTAAAACCTTGTGCATGGGTGGAAAGGACCATCCTGTGGCTGGTGCCCTTCTGACCACACAATAGAACAAGGCAGGGTGTCAGGGGATGAATTCTGCAGCAAAGCCGTGACATGGGCCAAAATGGATAAGGGTTAAGCCAGCTCCCAAGTGACAGCAGGGCCAACATCAAAGAGTCTAATCCCTTTACAGATATAGCAAGAAAATGGCAGATAAGAAGAGGATTTGTTTGAATGAAAAGTCATTGAGGATGCCACAGCATCTGTATCTTAATGCCCACCCTTGATTTCCAAAAAGGCTCAAATTCTTCCTGTATGTTGCAAACTTTATTCTCTTTTCTGACATTAAATTTTTTTCTAGGGTATCCAGAGGAGAAAATCCCTCCTGTGCTGCTGGCACTTTAGGAGGAAAAGAGGTACAGATCCAACAAACCAACTGGATGCCATTTGCAAGTATGGTCATCTCCTGGGGTGCTTGATAGTCAAGGCACATCTGGGAAGAACCAGTGTGATAAGGGCTGTCACCAGGTGCTCTGTTCAGGGCAGTGCAGTATTAGCAGCCTGCTGTCAAAATAAATGGAATAAAACCTGGATTAACCAAGGCTCTGAAGACACAACAAAAACTGGAAACTCTCATCTGGTTGTCACTCAGTCTTTGAGAACAATGTGGTAATTTTACACTGAGAAAGGTGTTAATTAAAACCACAATGACTCCTGCTAAAGCCACAGTAACATACAAGTAGATGAAAGCCTCTTGAAGTGCAATTGCTTGTCTCATTATTTAAACAATTCAGTGTTTATAAAGTCACTCTGATGACTTGTTATTTTTTTTTTCTCCAAATTATTTCTGTCAAGGATTCATGGAATGCAACTCCCAAATGAAAGCCATGCTTCCTGCTGAGAAACCTTTTGTGAGGTTGGCCATGGGTAGGACTTTTGCACTACCAGGCTCTTGGATAGCAGTTTGGACAGAGAGGAATTCTGTTGTGTGTTTTCTGGGTCAGAGGACATCTTTAAGGTCATAGTTTACAAGAAAACCAGGCTTGCGGCAGCTGGGTTTCTTCCTAATTGTCTACTTTTGAGCTGCTGCAAAAAAAAAGGGTCTAGAAACACTGAAGGATTCAAGAGGATGTAACTTGTATTAAAGGTGGACTATTGTATTTGGGTGAGACTGAAAAAAAGTTCAGCCCTGTTTTTTTGTTTTTTTTGTTTTTTTTTTCCCCAATAGTATCCTCTACCTGAAGACGAGTAAGTTCTGGTCTTCCACAAAATGTAGGATGTAAGCACAGTGTCTTGTTATTGACCACCTGCCAGATTGTTTAAAAAAAGGAAGAGCAGAGTCAACAGTATTTCTAGATGTAAATAGCTTAGTTACAGTGTATATATACACACATACATATATATAGATGATATAGATATAGATGATATTGATATAGATGCACACACAGATCTAAATATACATATGCATACAGTGTTCAGAAAGGGAGAAGAAGTTTCTTAGTCATATCATTCTGGCACAGAGCTATTCAGACCAGAAGATTGTGTGACTGATACTTTCTTTCACATATGAAAGGGGATTTTGCCCCACAGGGAATGGTGACCTGCTATCACATCACAGACTCACCAAAGCACCCATCAGCTCTCAAACTTCTTGCCCAAGATCAGCCAAGACTGTCTCAGAACATCAAGCATCTCTATACCTCTACCTTGGGGTAGGCAGGCAGGATGCTGAAAGCTGAGAAGATATTTTAGAAAAAAAACACTTGTTTTCTGGTGTAGCTCACCTTCAAGTATCAACCACAGATATGTCAAGTATGCCACAGAAAGAAGAGTCAAGCTCAGAAGACAACCATGTGTGGCCAATAAAATGACATGGCAATCGCAGAGCTGGTTTTCTGGCAAAAAAAACCTGACCTCAGAGGTTGCATAAGGCTGAAATAAAAGTTTCCCTGGTGTTTCAGGTCAGTGCTAGACCAAAGTCCCTCTCTTAAATACTTTCATGGCAATCAAGGATTTGAGGGAACAGCAGTGCCAAGGAATTTCTTCAGATGGCATGAATGGATGGTAGCGAGAAGGGAGAGACACTCTATGAAGGAAGTTAGCATAGAAATACTAAATTGTTATGCTCCTAACCCTGTTCTAACTGGAAGACAAGGAAAGCGAAGGGGATAGGAGAGCTTAAGGACAACTTAAGAGCTTGGAGGAAGGTACTGTCTGGCCCCAAAGTGTTGTGATAGACTGCAGAGCTGTTGTGGACTGGATGCATTTCAAGCCTGGATTGTTTGGACCTCTGAGCCCTCTCTCCACTCTTCATTAATGTCCATGTAGAAAACTTATAAGAAACCTATTCCTGATAAGGGAAAGGATTAAGAGGAGAATCTCTGAAGGACATCACCCATCAGCTCATTTTTAGCCTTTCACAGAAACTGGCCTCAGAACACTTTCAAAACCTTCCCCAGCAGTTGTGTATGCTTGTCTCTGTATGAAAGCCCAAATCTTGGTATTTATAGAGCCACAGTGAATTTGAGCTACTCAGTTATTCAGGAGAGGATTGCAAGTGATTTTAGGTTCCCATAACCAGCTCTGTCCTCAGTGAGACTCATTATCCACTGTTGCTTTCATGTCACAGATACAAAACAACTTATTTTGTCTCCACAACCTGGCATCTACCAAAAATTGGGTAACAGCTCAGTGTAGGCAGGGACAGGTCATTGAGTGCAGAGCACTGGCCAAAAATGCATTGACATCTGTCACAACTGCAGTTGTCTTTGACTTTCAGGCCATCAGCAAGGACTCTGAATGCTGTTAGACAGACACTGATGATGCAGATGGTGTTTCTGAGCTTAGTTGCAGAGAGGAATATTTGTTAGTGTCATCTATCCATTAGTGGAGGACCATGAAACTGAGGTGATGGATTCTTCCAGTCATGAATGAGTGTAAAGGTACAGCAAAGGGGGTGAGCTTGGTATTGCTGTTTTCTCTCTGGTAAAGACTGTAGGCTAAAGAGACATATTTATGCTGCTCTCTAAGATGGTATAGACATCTTTCGATGCTCCAGACCAATCCTGGCTTTTGTCCCTGACACATGATGACCACCCTGGTCTATGCATCTTTTAAAGCAAGATCCTATCTGCTTTCAGTCAGGCTGCAAAGAGTAGGAGCTTTGCTCATGAGTATTCAGGACTCAAATATGCATCAGACAATGCTGAGAGTATAGAAAAGAAGAAAAAATAAATTATTTTTAAAATGTTCAGAAGTCTTCTCTGTTTGGGGCCCATCATTGTTAAGCAGAGAAATTCCTCCCAGGGCTTTATTCATCCTTATTATTTTGTTCTACATTATGTAGGATTTATTTTCCCCTTTTAATGCAAAGCAAGTTTTCTGGTCCAAATCAAGAATGACCATTTTGGCCTGCCATAAAGTGAGAGGTTAATTGTCCATCAAAGGAGAAAGGCTGTAATGACCATTCCCTGTTAGGAATGTCAGAAACAGTCTGCTCTGCACTTTCCCTTTTGTTATAAATTCTGCAGGAAACCTAAGCTGAGCCCACAGTATATAGTTTATAGCACACAGTTCAGTCCCATTTTACATTTATTTCTCACTAACTCTGCACTGTAGTCAAACAAGTCATCAGTGCATTTGATTCATTTGGCAAATCACTCACAAACAAATGGAGAGTTTCCCTGCTTCAGTTTGGGAAATATTGTTGAAAATTTTTCAGAGAAAGATGTCCTGCAGTGGTCAAGGACAGCTGTAGTCAGACAAGTAATCTACAACCAGTCCTCAGATATAGACAGCTGTGAGTCAACTTTAGTCTGAAATATTGCCATATATCCACTGGAGAAAGCAAGGTGTGTATACATAGCTTTACACCCCCTATGATTCAAATTATGCACAATAATGGGTTTTTTTGAGAAACAAGAAGTCCAGTTTGGGCTTCTGCTCTGTAGAATAAAAGGGCCTGACAAGTCTTAATGCATCTGTCTACTGAAGAGGAACATTGTCTCCACCTTGGCATTGGAAAGTTTAGGTGCAAACAAAATTCCTGATTCCTGAAATACTTTGCTATCTATCGAAAGACACACCAAAAAAAAAAAAAAAAAAAAAAAAAAAAAAAAAAAAAAAGCCCGAACCACTTAGAGTATTCTAAAGAGTGGGACTGACTTGTCCTAGAGAAACTATAATATGTGAAGACTGATTTGTGGTTTCAGAAATATTGATGCTGGGACGGATAATTTATTGAATCTCATAGCTAGCAATAGATAGAAAGGAACTTAAAAAAGGCAAAGGAAGTATCAAAAGTCTCTCATTCTTTGTATTCAACTTAGCAAACACACTCTCCTCCTTGGACATGGGAGATAGTGCTCCAAGCTGATCACCCCTCTGATGAGCAACTCTTGAATCTGTAGGCAATTAGACAACCAAACAGCATTCATGAGTCAGCTCTCAAGGTTGGCAGGACTTGAGCTCTCCTGAGTGTGAAGGCTGCCAGCCACAGGGAGTATCTCAATCTCCTCAAGTTCTTTCCCCTGTGAATTCCCCTTGCTGCTGAAGAGATCTGGCATCTCCTGAATTTTGCAGGGATGCACCATGATGGGTTACACTGAATAGCACAACACTACATAGAATCATAGAATCATTTTGGTTGGAGGATACCCTCAAGATCATCTAGTCCAACCATTAACCTAACACTAGCATTAACCCATGTCCCTAAAAACCTCATCTCCATGTCTTAAATACCTCCAGGGATAGTGACTCAACCACTTCCCCAGACAGCCTTTTCCAATCTATCAAGCAATACATGTGTGAGGACACTTCTATACATGTGTGAGGACACTCCTAATAAACAAAATAAACAAAATATGTCAGTCATTGTTCTCAGTCCGCATGGCCAAGTAGCAAAGATAGTCTCTATATACTCAACTCCTTCTGCCCCCAGAGCAATGTGTCTCCTTCCAGATTGTCTGCTGGGGATGGTCCCTGGCTGCTTTGGTTCGATAACACAAACGCAGCCCTAATATTGAGATAGTGTTTTATGAGGCTCTAAGGGATAGAGAGAAAAAATTCAGGGACAAAGACTGTTAGTGGTGTGATGCATTTATCTGCCTGCTGACATACACTGTGAATACAGGAGACAACTGTTGATCTCGGAGCCACTCCAGGAAGACTGGTCTTTAGACAGGTCAATAATCATCAGCAAGGATAATTCATGAGTGAATCATCAGCCACTCACTTCAGTTATTCAATTTTTTGTGTAATTTCAAGCAAGATATAAAGACATTTCATATAAGGAGTCATGCAATTATAAGTAAATAACTTGTAATAATATTTTCTGGTTAAGTCCAATAATTTGCTACCACTTATTTCTTCAACCGTTCTATGTCTTTGCTATTAAATAAATCAATGCAGGGACTGTTCTCTGTCCCTAAGGCTAATCTGAACAAACTGGCCACATTCATATTTAATAGCATTTTTCCTTGGTTCCTTTGCAGATCTCTTCTAGTCCTGCTTCATCTTGACATATAGTAATAATATGTGTGCATGCGTGCATCTTCAATTCCAAGTATCTGATTTAATGCAGATAAACAATAAGTGCTTCCTGATTTTTTAAATTTATTATTTATTGATGGGTGTTATTTATTAATTGGATTGTCAATATTAATAATCCACCCCAGACTGAGGAATTACATGCTCTGGGAAATACTGAAGTGTCTGAGAGTTCAAGAACTTCTCGGGCAAAGTGAGACTGCAGGACTCCCAACCTTGATGCCTCCTTGTTCACAAGGGTTATTCGGAATACCTGTGGTATATTTGTGGGGACTGGGAAGGATGATGGAGAGGAAACTCCCCAGGTTTATTCCTGACTCTGCTGCGTGACCTTGAGCTGATGATTCCTCCATTTTCTGCAAATCCTTCTTTGCTGCAGAGCTCTTTTGTACAGCCTTTGGAGCAGTGCCGATGAGAAGCCCTGTAGACATGTTGGTGCATTGTTCTGTTACAGGAGAAACCTTTTGTGTTTACACAGGGCTTTGATCCATGATTAAGCATCCAGGCTCTGACATAAAAGCAGGAATAAATAAGGAGGAGTATCCAAGACCTGCTCATACTCCCTTTACATCAGAATGCATAGGTGACCTCTGTGACTTAAAAATTACATTCAGAGTTATTACACAAAGACACCGCCTCTGGCACAAGATGTTCATTTCTTCACACAGTGCACAGCAGAACTTTGAAGCTTTTGCCACAGGATATGGCATACACCTAAAAAGTTTAAAAAATAATTGGATAAAATCCCAGGGAAGGAAGAGAGGAGTTATAAATACAGGTTTATAAAACACAAAAATCCCATATCTGTGTCGGAAGATCCTGGACCACTTTTCTCCTGACATGAGGAAAATGTTCTAGGGGAATACATCGCTATAAATCTCTCTCTATCACTCTCTACAATTACCTGAAAGGAGGTTGTAGCATGGAGGGTGTTGGTCTCTTCTCCCAGGTAACAAGTGATAGGACAAGAGGAAACGGCCTCAAGTTGTACCAGGGGAGGTTTGGATTGGATATTGGGAATAACTTATTCCCAGAGAGGTTGTCAGGCATTGAAACAGGCTGCCCTGGACAGTGGTGGAGTCACCATTCCTGGAGGGGTTTAAAAGGCATTTAGACAAGGTTCTTAGGGTCGTGGGTTAGTACCAGTGTTGGATTAATGATTTGACTCGATGATCTTGAGGGTCTCTTCCAGCCAAAGTGATTCTGTGATTTTATGTTTCTATATACTCACCCCGTCGTTATGGTTTTTCTTATGCACATGCTCTTAACACTTGGGGCTATTGGATATGAGCTTAGGGAGGCTTCATACTGATGCTGTACAGATACTCTTCTCTATATTCTTATGGTTATGAATGACTTGCAAACATGGTGTGACACAGATCAGACCAACAGCCAGACTTGCTTAACTCCTTCCTTTCTGCAGAGTGCATGCTTAGGATTATCTCACCGTCCAGTCGATGACTCTCATCTCCTCTTCTAAGAGCCTGGTAATCTCTTGTAATCTCTTGTATTACCATTCTGTAGAACAGCTCTGGGTTAACAGGTTCACAACACATAGATTTTTCTTTGTTAGCAAGTGAAACAAAGAAACAAAGATAAATATGTAGCCTCTGGAGGCCTCTTTAGAAGTTGTCTTTATGTCTGTGTGTACTTTTGTTCCTTTGATACCTCAGTGCTTTGATGTCAGAGAATTTGACAAATCCTCTCTACTTTTGGCCTTTCCCTAATTATTAGGTCAATTAAGAGGAGTCCCCTTGTGCTCTCTCCATAGAGCCTAAAACAGGTGGAGGGAATGGAAGATGAAGAGTAGTTTTCATAGTTGGTTTGTGAAATCTGCCAGCAATGGGAGCTGGGATGAGCTCTATACTCTCTCAGATATCTTGAACACATAACTATGATGGTTTTCCAAAACAAAGTTCATTATTTGGATGGATTTTGATGGACAAGTCTGAACAGAAAAGGCCTGAACAGAAAATTCACAATGAAGTGAATCCCATCTTAGCCCGAGCCTTGGAGACATGGACTGACCAGGAACTTCAGGATAGGGAATATCTCTGTGACAAGCACCAGATGTTCTCTCCTCTGCACTACTTGGCTTTTTAAAGCTCACACTTGGACTCACAGATCTCATGGGAGACTGCAGTGACTCAGGGAGACACCATCAGGGGTAGCATCAACTGGGTAGAGTACAAGATAAATCAGAGGCAATGGTACCTGAATTTTTTTTTTTTTTCTGAGATAACTCACTCTGACACAGTTTCATTTCCACTTAAAATTGAAATGTTTCATCCTGAATCTACAGAGATCTAAAATCAAACATTTCAATCTGAAAATGTCTAAAACAGCTTTTTTGATTTTTTGATTCTTTTTCTTTTTTTTTTTTCCTCCCAAGGTGTCCTGGAAGTCCCAAATCAATTAGCCCCAGGCTGAGAAGAATTGAAGAATTGTGTTAAAAAAAAAAAAAAAAAGCTTTCATAATCTCATATTCTTCCTCAGTTAGGACTGAAAACAGATATTAAGAGTTTCCACAAGGCTGGCAATTCCACTTTCTACTTACCTCTATGTGCAAGAAGGCAACCTGTTGTTGAAGTTATTAATGTGAGCTTATCTCTATATTACTTTCAAACTGAAAACCCTAAAGATGAAACAAATGAGACCTCATGCAGCGACCACTGATGTTTAAGGAAGCATAAATAGGGATTTCCTGTTGTCTCCTTGTGTCCTTCCACTTTCTTCGATTGCCACCATTTCTCTTTCATGTTGCACCTGCTTTGTTGCATGTTGGGAGACGCAAACTCTTCACTCTGCATTTGTACAGTGCCTACCACCTCCTGGTCCACTCCTGGCATGGTTTAATCATACTATCCCAACAGAAGCAACCATCCTGCCAAAGTAGTCAAGACACTTCTGCAGAACACAGTGACAGCAGCTTAACATCTATGCAGATCATACAGGTTTTTAGTCTTTTACTAGGAGATCCCATCTGTTGCTGGCACCGTGTAAAAGACCAGTGCTCTGATGCTCATCATAGCACCTCTCTGGGTGTGCAAAATTATCATTCCACAGATGCAGTAAACTTTGTTTTGTGAGGAGCCAGAAGCACTTCAGGCTACGAACCTGGGTGATCTAAAAATGAACTGCCTTGTGACTCAAACTCAGTAGTTTAACAGGAGGAGGGGTTTTTCCTATATTTTTAATGACCCCAGTTTAGACAGAAATTGTATATAAGTAAAGTTAAATATCACTATTACCAAATAGAGCAAGAGGTTGGAGATTAAATCTGCCTTTGCAGTTAATAATTATCTTACCATTATACCTTTTGCATTATTTCTAGTTGTAAAAGCACTTGTCAGTTCCCCCTATGGGCTCAGCACAATGCTGACTGACCTACAGCACAAGACTGACTGGCCTACAGTCTTAGCAAACCTTCCTTATGTCTGTGTAGCTGCCCTTGTAAGGCAGCTTATCTACTCATAAAGAGATGTAAAGAGACTTTGTCTTGAAAGAAGACTGTTAGAATGGATGGGCAGGATGGATGGGAACAAAACAAGCAGAGTGATTTGGAGGTGAGCAAAGCTGTAAGGGGAAAGCCCTTCCTGCTCTGATCAGACCTGGTTTCTGGTCCAACATGCCTCTTTCCACAGGCTTGGTAGGTCCAAAAACATGCATTTGAAAATCACATTCCCAACTTCGTCTTCCCTTCCATGAAATCCGGCTTTCCCAGGCTTTTCCTTTTATATCACATGACATTTCTAGAATTGCAAAATCTAAGAAAATGTTCACTCTGACCTATTATATTTTTTTTTCCTCCTCCTCTGTGTGTTTAAATTTATGGAAATGCTGAGGGTAAACTTTGTATACTTAAAAGTAAACAAATCCCTTCCACAGCCAGTCTTTAAATCAATTTGTGCCTTAAAGTTATCAAGCTACAATTTTGTGTTTAGAGATGAAACCAATCCCTGGCAGGGGGATTGGACTTGATGATCTTTCGAGGTCCCTTTCAATCCCTAACATTCTGTGATTCTGTGATTCTATAGCTTCCACGGCAGGAGCGAGGCATCTATGTCCATCTCACCTGTACGTGTCCAGGAACAGATTTCCTTCACATCCTCTTGAAGAATAATTCTTCAGTCTGAGCAATAATGAATAAACAATTCAGTCTGGTTGTTTTAAATATTTTGCCCTTTAAAAAAAAATAATGTGAAGAAGTACAAGAATGTGCGTTAACTGATTTAAAGCTTTTATTTGTTTTAAATGATTGCCATTTGTATCCCACAGCAGCGCAATAATATGTAAGTAATTTCTATTGCATCACACAAACAGGCAAGCACCTATTTGCTATGAGTTATTTCAGATGACATTCCATAAACACTTAGCAATCCATCAGATCCCTGTAATGTACTGGTTTCTCAGCTCAGGCTTTTGTGAAAAATAATGAAAGAAATAAGCATTTTGAGTGATTTGAATACCTCTGAGTGATTCCTGGCCATAAAAAATGAAGGGACAAGATGCCTCAGAAATATCTGCCATACTTGCTGAGGCACTTGATATCTGTTCAGAGTCAAACCTCTTCTAAAGATGCTGGAGTATAAATATCAGTCAACAAATACACTTCCAGGGTGACTTATGGTGTCTCTATCTTTTATAACCAGGGATATCCACCTCAGATGGTAAGAATTTATTCATAGCATAATCGACAGGTCTAGCTTTGTGCTTTCCTACCTCTCAAACCATGAAAATATATTCTTCAGTGACTTGTGAGTGGCATGTAGTAGAACATGTGACAGAGAAAGGACTGCAAATCTAGTCTGTGCAAGAGGAGGAGAACCTGCCACAGTTACCCAAATTCATGTATTACTATGGCTTCTCTACCCACCCAGGATTCCAATGCTGGATCTACAGATGAGCTACACCTGGCATCTTGGGTATCAAAGTGGAAAAGAAGTCCTAATGCTGTGAGAACCAGCTTGGTTGTGGGGGAGCAAGATATAGGAGTTGATTGTATGGGTTTGTACCCAAACTCAGCAGATCTGAGGGCTTTTTGCATAGCCTTGATTTCTCCTCCATGGATATCCACATGCAACTCAAGCAGCATATCTTCCTCCCAACCTGCAACCCCTAGTCACCTCAACTTTAAGAAGGCACACTGCAGCTATCCAAATTAAGAAGAGATGGAACACTTCTGATTCAGAGATCCCAATAACATTTTTTTTTTCTTTCCCAGAAGTAACTCTCCTAAGTAAGAAGAGGTAAGTACTGTTCCTATGAGTAGGACCTTTGGGACAAAAACCATCTTCGCAAGCAGAAAGCTGTCTTTGTAACAATTGTCATTTCCCTACACCTCTGCCACAGATCAGCTTTCTCAACACAATGACAATGTGAAGAGGTTGAGTCTTTTTCACTATCTTTTTCTAAAGGCTTGGATAAAATCTCTTCAGATGTACTTCACTTATCTCCTTCTCTAGTAATATGGAAATCAGGGGGCTTTGCACAGATAAAGAGATTTCTTAATAGCTGAGGAGCATTAGCAATGCTGAACGTATGCATGCAGTATTTTTAGAGTTCTCAGATTTAACTATTGCTTATGCTTCCATGCAAACTTCAAATCACAAACACAGCTCTGCCTTGAACTAACACTTCTTGACGAGTGTTTGTATGACAAAAGCACCCCCAAGCTTCAGCTGGGATTGAGGCAAGGAGCTGTCAGTAAGAAAAAAAAACATCCCTTAGAATTATTACAACCTAAACACTACTGAGGTATCTTAGTCTCATTGCTTTCACATAGAATCAGTCACAGAATCACGGAATGGTTGGGGTTGGAAGGGACCTCTGGAGATCACCTAGTCCAAACCACCTGCTAAAGCAGGTTTACCTAGAGCAGATCACACAGGCAGGTTTTGAATGTCTCCAGAGAAGGAGACTCCACAACTTCTCTGGGCAGCCTGTTCCAGGTCTCTGGAACCCTCAAAGTAAAGAAGTTTCTCCTCATGTTTAGATGGAACCTCTTAGGTTTCAATCTTTGCCCCTCATCCCACCATTAGGTACCACTTAAAGGAGTCTGGTCCCACCCTCTTAACACCCACCCTTGAGATATTTTTAAGCATAAATAAGATGGAGACAGGGGGTCTGTGCATGTCCTGCACCAGCCCAGAGATACCTGGAGTTAGAATCAATGCTCGGTGTTCCACACCTCACCCATTTGCCAGGAATAGGTTGGACCAGTTTTCACCAATGTGAAATTGTGCCACAAGACACTCTGGATTTCTCCTCCATGATGAACCCAAGGGGCTGTTGGAAAGTTGCTTTGACTCACCCTCCACCTGTTGGCTTGAAATAAATGAGGAACCCAGGGCTACCTACATCTAAGGGTAGAATTCAGCTGGATCTCATTGGCTGGTGTCACGAGAGATAAGAGGCAAGCACTCATGTCATTGTGGGATCATCCCCAGTCAAGTTGAGCCATTGACCTTGGATTGCTTTGTGGCAGTCCCTGAGGTCCTTGGAGCAGCCCCCAGCTGCTCTGTAGTAGCCTGTGAACTTGTAAACTCAGAGCTGAGTTAGTTCATGAGTGATCACATGTGGGAGGACAAGGTGGGCTGAACACCCCACTGCTGGCCCCAGGATCTCACTGTGATGTGCACCACAGTCACTGGTGAGATTCATCTGTTCTTCTGAAAAGTGGGGCATTTACTCATCTCCTGTGACAGCCTTGTGCCTGTCCATCCCGTATACACACAACCTTTGTGTTTTACCAAACATTTTTACTGACCTGTTCACCCTCTTTTTCCTGGGGTGATTCAAATCTTTCCCTACCTTGGCAAAATCAAAGCTGATTCAGCTCCTGTTCTAGTAGGAGTTTCACTGGCTCCCTACCTTTCCCCTGGCCTTGCCTCCAAACAGGTGATATGAGGGACTTGTTCAAAAATCACACCGTTGACAAAATGTATTATTCAGACAGTGACAGACACAGAAAGGCTGGGGTATGTTGTTAGTTGTCAAGTTAAGCAGCCCTTTCACTGCAGCTCTTAACACCTATTATGGTTGCCAGGCAGTGAGCAAGCGTTCGGATGATCCCACATCATCTTGATGCAAAGTGACTTGACAGCTCCAAGGCTGCTTATTACATTTGTTAGTGGAGCTGGGGAAGCTGATGCTGGCTACTGAGCCACAGGATAACATTTCCGCCAAGTACTGACTGATCTAAAAGACTCTGCATGCCTGGAAACCTATTCCCATGGCCACGTTGTGCAGTTAGAGGAACAGAGTTAGTTTAAATCTCCTTGAAAAGAAGTAAGAGTTCTCTCTCCACCTTCTATAAAGGTAACTGGGTGGGAGGTTCAGCTACAAGATTGCTTAATTAGCCACTCCACAAGTGAAAAAGGTGTGATAGGGTCTTCGAGAGGAAAGGACATACTCTTGCCCACCTGGTAATTACAGACCCTAGGAATGTGGGACACTAAACCATAACTAGCATGGACCAAAATCATATAACTGGCTAAATATATGAGTTAAACGTGGCTATAAGGGAGAAGGCAGCAATGTGATCCCTCAGTAGCTTTTCTAAGTGATGCAAAGGGGATATATCAGACTCTGCCTCTCAGTGGATACAGAAGAAAAAAGCTTCTCTCTGTGAACAACCATGTGCATCTTTGCCAGACTCACTGCTCAGGTGCTTGAGCAAGCACAAAAATACCTGTAGAGTTACACACCTGCCTCCTGAACAAGCAGTAACCACAGTTAAAAATGCACTACCAAATGCAAGAGAAAAAGAGGAAAATTACTCAGGCAAGCAATCACACCAAGGCACTTCATTGTCCAGGAACAAATATACTCACAGTGATCTCAGATGTATTCTCAAAGTTGTAACTCCTCTGAAAGGAAGATGATTTTGAAAGTCACAAGCTTCTAACAACAGAAAATAAAATGGCAATGAATCCCACAGGGACCTTATTGTACCTGTATTAATTAGCATAGGAACAATTACACCTCTGCCTGTTATATTGACTGGGAGCCCCTGTTATAAGCAAATATTTTTTCTAGCAGGTGTTATTATAATGAAGGTGAAAGTTGCTGTCCTGAAGGAAGGCGTATTGATAACACTTTGTTTCCAATCATCAGAGACCCCAACGATCAGCTTCCCAGAAAATTATTTATACGTTTCTCTGCCCCTTCTTAAAAGTAACTATTTTCCCGAATGTCTTGATTTTATACTTTGCTGCCATCATCTGTGCTTTACTGATACTGCAGCTTACTTTTGATAGCACAGATCAAATTCCTTTCCAAGTTGTTCTCCCTTCTGCTAGAGAAGACACTACTATATATTAGCTTTCTAGGGCATCACTGTCACTAATTCCACAAAGTACATGAATCTCAGTATCCAGCAGCATCTGTTTTGGGTAGCGCCCACCCCACTGATTGGCAGGACACAGATGGAGACTGAGTCTGAAAGATTTAGCTGTGAGGATACTTTCATGTCAGAACATGAGCACACATATTATGCCCTGATGGACCAGAAATACTAACTGCAATCTCAGTTATTCCACAAAGTGAATGTGTGTTTGGTTTTCTCTGACAACATTGCACGTGTTTTTGGAACAGCCCAGAGACAACCAAAGTCAAACTCACTGCAAGTACAAGTCACGGCAAGGATTTTGGTTTTGAGTTACTTGACTTCTGGCTGTTTCAGTCATTGCTTCAGCCAGAGGGTGTGCAATGGGGAAAGCCTTGCTGCCTGTAGCAATGAAAGGCATCTCCCACCTCCCTTCTAATGGCTTCCTCAATAAAAGTCAGTGATTCCTCAAGTTGCTTTTATCCTTATGACATGTAATGACCTTTTGTAATAGAACCAAGGAAACGGAAGTAACAAAAACTACTGACAGAACTGACTTGAAGTATTTTGTGAGGTAACCAAGACAACATCATAACCCTTTAGAGTAGGCAGCTTCAAATTGGAGCTGAATTGGACATTTTCATTGGCTTACTTAAGGAACAGTCTTTTAGCAGGGTGTTATTGGTTTTTACATTTCATTTTTCATTTCTGTGGTGCAGCTTTTGTCTTTTCTGCTTTAGGGAGTCAAGCCAGGATAGCTGATTTTAATTATGTTTGAGAGGTAAAGGAATGCTTAAGTATGGAACCTGCCTCATGCCTTAGGGAAACTTTTTTGTGTGTGAATTAATGGCAGAAAAGGAAACAGTACCAAAAGAAGTATTCAGTTCATCTCTCTACAGTGATCCAGTTATTCATTGTGCCAGGAGAGCTTAAGATTGGATATTAGGAAAAATATCTGCATGGAAAGGGTTGTCAAGCACTAGAACAGGATGCCCAGGGAAGTGGTGGAGTCATCATCCCTGGAGGTGTTTAAACGATGCATAAAAGTGGTGCTTAGGGACATGGTTTAGTGGTGGACTTGGCAGTGTTAGGCTTACGGCTTGACATGATGATCTTAAAGGTCTTTTCCAGCCTAAATGATTCTGTGATTCATCCATCTCCACTGGTTTTGTCCACCTTTTACATCTGAGGCACATCATATCAGAGCAAACAGCAGCTGCCATTCAAGCAGTCACTCTTTGAACTCGATGAGAAGAGTCCAGCTCTGACTTATTTGTATCAGACTTGAAGCCAAGAAAAACACATTTGCTGCACAGAAGCCATCACACCTCTACAGAGACAAGTATGAATGCCTTTTCTGAGGAGAGAAATGAGAGGCCCAGAGAGAGGCCTCTTAAAAAGATGAAGCCTAGGGAAACTGAGATTTAAAGTAGTGCTGAATTGAGCCCGTGCCTTCAGCAGACCTAACACAATGCTGTCCAGATGAAACAGAGAGCCAGGCACAGGTAGGAAATAGCTCGATCTCCTTTCCCTGAATCTGTTTCCTTCCCAGTAATTCAAAATAAAACCTGACTTGAGCCAAAAGCTTAGCAAGGTTTATATACCAGTTTGAAACACCTCACTGTATAGCATGGCCATAGCCTCAGTCTGTGCTGAAGCAGTTGTCATCCTCTCCTGGCTGTTGTTGAAGAAAGGTTTATATATGAACACTAACTGTGGATAAATCCTTTATTTCTAGAGAAAACAAGAGAGAAAAAAAAAAAAAAAAAACACAACACCTTGTGGTCAATTCTCCTCTAAGCTTCTGCTGGGAAAGGAAGTCAAGGAAAGAAAAGAGAAAAGGGAAAAGTGAAAAGGGAAAGGCGAAGAAGGGAAGGGAAATGGAAAGGAGAAGGCAAAGGAGAAGGAGAAAAAGGACTCTGTGGTCACAGTTTTTACCACCTCGTAGAAGTTCATAGATGGGAGATGAAGCTCATGAATTTCTGGAGTATGCTTTTGAAATGGAATATAGAAGGGCTTCCTGGTCCTCCTCTTATTCTCATTTTCCAAGCTCAAATCCTTCTAGTCTAGTATCTTGAAAGTACCCTCAGGACCCACTAACTTAAGTGTGTCTGTACTGTGACCCTGCAAGCAGATCAGGACTTAATATCTTGTCGTTCTGTTTGGCAGATGTAAATTTTGAGTACCTGCTTTTTCCTCTGACACTGTTTAAATATGAAGACATTATTTGTTATGAAAATTCAGTAACATTTTGATGATTAAAAAATAAATCCCATCTGTTTGGTTTTCCCCAAAAGGAACGGGAAAAGATGTATGAATAGAAACACTTGGCATTTCTATTTGAAAAAATTAAACATTTATTTGTGTAACCAGGGGTAACTACATGAAATTTAAGATGATGAAAAATCAGCAGAATAACATAAAAAACTTCCTAGTGTGCTAATTTATAGTTTGTATCACACCAGTGGGAATTCCAGGGTTGAAGGTTTTAGAAAGCAGCATAAGAGGACCAGACATAATTAGCATCATGGAGTCATAGCTACAAAAAAGGGATTATGGTGCCCACAAGCCATGTACCAATGAATGGCTACACTCTGGAGCAACTGGAAAAACTTCAAGGAAAGGAACTAAGCACTGTGCTATGTAGGAAAAGTCTGTCTTACAGTCATGATTTATCTAAGTAATCTAAGATCATAGATTTTTTATAATCTATGATAAAACAAAGTTGTTCTAGTGGTCATAGAATCAGAATGGTTTGGGTTGGAAGGAACCTTAGAGATCATCTAATTCCAAGTCCCCTGCCATGAGCAGGGACACCTTCAACCAGCTCAGGTTGCTCAAAGCCCCATCCAACCTGGCCTGGGATGTCTACACCACCTCTCTGGCCAATCTGGGCCAGGGTCTCACCACCCTCAAAGTAAAGATCTTATTTCTAAAATCTAATCTAAATCTACCCTCTTTCAGTTTAAAACTGTTACCCTTTGTCCTATTGCTATTGTCCATGATATAATGTCCCTCCCCATCTTTCCTATAGGCCCCCTTTAAGAACTGGAAGGTTGCTGTGGGGTGTCCTTGGAGCCTTGTCTTCTCCAGGCTGAACAACCCCAACTCTATCAACCTGTCCTCATAGGAAAGGTGATCCAGCCACCTGATGACCTTTGTTTGCCAAATCTAAAGCAGGCTGATCTTTTTTACTCACCCAGTATGTTGATACAGACATTCAGTTTTTGTGAGATCTGACCCCAGATGTCTTCTACCTCCCCATGAATGTCCCAGGCTTAGTAGATCGGACTGGAGGAGGCAAAAAGTATTAAGGCTGCAGACAGCAGTCAGGGAACTCCTCTGGGACCCAAACTCTAGAGATCACACCTGAAATAGCATCCCTTTTTTTCTGAGCTTCCAAGACAGTACCATGCTAACTTTGGGATTTGGCTCTCAATCACAATCTGCAGTGCTTTGGCCGTAAGAGAAGATGGAAAATTTTATTTTCCATGAAATTAATCAGCTGATTATTAGTCTCTGCCATTGGTCCTGAATCTTTAAACTGGGAAGAAAGGAAAAAAAAAAAAAAAAAAAGAGTAAAATTAAAATCCAAGAATCCTAAGTCACTCATGAAATAGAACAGCAGAGTATACAGGTTTGTAAGTGAAATATCCCACAAACTAATCAGTTCCACCTTTAGTGCTATGATGAAATCTGATAGTAGTGTACTACGATCTTCAGAAACAGGCAGTGACCTTATTAAAGATAACATGTTTGTATTCACTAAGTGTCAGTGCCGTCATTTGCTCTTACAGGGGAAACCCAAGATACATTATTGGCAAAGAGGTGAAGGAAAAACTACTTTCTGCGTGTTTTCTGCCTATTCTGTGGGAAGAATAATTTATTTTGTCATTTACCTACATGGGCAGACACTTGAACAGGAGTTTCTAATCTTTTCAAAGGCCATTCCTCTCTTTGGTTTAACCCTTTCTCATCCCTTGGCAAAATAACCTTAGCTGAGGTTTTCCTATTGCTATGCTGCATTTCTCACCCTCTCCTGTCTATAGTGTAATGTCTGACTGTAAATTAATAAATTATAGCAGTTAATTTCTCATGAAGGTAGTAGGCACGTATCAGAGAACATAAAGTACTAGACTTAATCAAGACAGGGCAGAAGAACAGGAAGAAAGAGGAAACATTTTTCTTAGAGTCTGGGCTCAGGGAGAGAATGTGAGATCATCATAGATGACCCCAATGAAACTTTGTTCAAAAGGAAAAATCCATTTCCATGCTGATGTGGATGGAAGTAAAAATAAAAGGAAGTGATTTAGTTAAGAGAGGACTAGCCTTTCTGATTCATGGGAAATTCCAGCACTTGTTGAATTTTTCAATTCTGAAATTGAATATTCCCTGAAATGCTGATAACTTCATACAAAGACAGTACAACAGAAAACTTTGGCTGAAAGGAAAGGTTTTTTTCAGTGGACATCAGAACACACTGTTTTGCTTTTAGGGGGTTATTTTTGTTGGTTTTTTGGTTGGTTGGTTGTTTGGGTTTTTTTTTAATTCTTAAAATATATTTCTCAGATAAAAGAATCCATGTCAAACAGGCAATTTCAGCTGAAGTACTGAAACTTTCTGTCCTTTTCAACATTCTGAAGAAATGTTTGAATGCCTGATATTTATTGTTGAAAATGGATTTATTTCAGTTGTTTGACTGAAGCTGGAGCAGTTTCTCTTCTCCCTGAAGTCTGCTGAAGAATTTCTGTACCACACTAAAAAGAAGATAATCTCACTCTAACCTCCCACATCTTCCTTTTGGTTTCTTACACTTTGCAACTCCAAACCTTCAGAAACTGGTGGATGATGCATCCTATATTACATCAAATGGACACAAGAAACATGCATATGTCTATGATGGACACTACACTGTGCTAATCCTGACCTGTTTTGGGAGTGAGAGTGTTGTAGGCATGATAACGTAGCTGTTAAATATCCGCTTCTGGAAACATCATGCTACTGGTTTAATCTGCTGAGAAAAAAATAAGTTAAAAGCCAGGCAGACATAGGACAGGGTCTGCATGGTCCTTACATATGCCTCAAATTGGGCTGAAGAAAAGGAAACAGCGAAAAAAGAATATCTGAACAGTTCAATAGTGGTCCTGAAAAACATTCTATTCATGGAGCACTGCTTCTGATTCCCTACATGTGATATGTTCCACATGTGTCTAATAGCTGTGTCTAATGCCTGACAGATAAAGGATCATCAACTCTCTGACAATTCATCTCTTCTGGACTTATTCTATCTGTCACTTCACATAATGTCTGTGTGCATTTGCACATGCCCTGACATAAGTCATCTGCATATGTGAGGCATTGCTTAAATATATATATATATGTGTGTATATATATATATATGTGTATATATTCCAACTTTAAAGAATGTGTAGCACTTGAAAACAGGAGCCTTTGTGTTGTGAAGATAGAGAGTCAAGGCTAAAAATACCTCCCTGTGATGGGAAGAGGATGCAGATTTGAAGAGGCAGTAGACGGAAGCAGTGTATTTTCCTTAGAGGGTAGTTGGCTGTGGTTAGTCACCAATAGATCTTCCTTCTGTGCTGGTGAAAGGCTGTAATTTCCAAGAGGAGAGCAGAGCTTGGTACATTTGCAAGGAGGTCTTGCCTTGTTCAGGGTCTTGCCTTGACTCAGCATCCATCCAGGACCCCAACCTACTCTATGTCCTTTCTACCAGGGCTGTGTAGAGATTCATGGAGGTCTTCTGTGCATCAGTAATTTGTGTGGTGAACAATTATACACCAAGCTGAGTTCTGGCAGTACAGGTGTCAGTCTAGGTTAGTCAGCAGTGTATTTACTCAAGTCCCTGGATGCTACTTTTCAGCCATAAGGACAACCAGCAGACCATAGCAAGATGCGTCATGCTTGGAAGTTTACTTGCAGGTGGAATTCTTTTTGTCTCAGCCAAAAAATAAAAACCAAGCAAACAAAAAAAAACAAAACAAACCAACCAAACAACTTTTAAAAGGAGGTAAATCTATCAGCAAGGGTTGCTGTGGTGAGTGGGGAGGAGCAAGCATGTCCAGATCCTGAAGCTAGAGGTTAAGTCTTCCCTCCTAGAGTTACATTTGTTTTTCCATGCATAGAAATGCAAACAGCCCACCTGGTTTGATTAAGGACTGAGTTTCTCTCACCTCAGCTCGAGTGTATACAAACTCCCTGTCTCCACTAAAACCAGATGTTCTTACAGGCTAAGGATTTGCTAGCAAATTGTGAGTGAAATTTAGTGTATGATCTATCTACCAAAGGCAGGAATCCAAGCTAAGATATACCAAACTCTGAACACCACTGATTATTGAATTCCTCTTCATTGACTGTACGGACTGATTTGTCAAATAAGGACATCCAAATTAGATGACTTCCCTTCCCTCCTCCCTTATGACTAAAGTGCTCACAGAGATATAAGGAGTCTGTGACAAAACCTGGCTCTGAACTCGACCACCTTAGGCTGTAAACTAAGCTGTCTTCATAGGACCAGGGTCTTGAAAAGTTATATCACAGCTCACATAATCCAACAGATCCTCTTGGGGCTTGAATGGCTCAAATGACTCCTGGAAGTAACTATAAATGAAAATTTTCTTAAAAATCTGAGTTTATTTCTTCACAATGATCTCAACCTGATGTGGAGATAAATCTTGCCCATCATTGATTCAGAGAAGGGAGGGGGCTGAGATTGCCTAGGGTGGATCTCTTCCCTGAAAATTGTAGAGTATGGCCAGCTTTGGCACCAAGCTGAAGAAATGGCTACCTGCTCAAGACCTCTGGTGACAGGGGTTCCTCTCTGAATTTCTATAGACACTCAAGGTACTGAAACCAAGTGAAAGAAGAGAACAGTCGTGATCTGCTCTTCAAGCAGCAAGTGATAGTGAGCAGGAATCCTGTTCTGAACCTCCCATGGCCAGCAAGGCTCAGGTGGGTCATCACTCTTCCTTCAGCCACTACTTGGCAAAGTTCTAGAAATCAGCAGATGGAACACCAGGTTTTTTGCTTTTCTTCTGTTCTCTTTCTCCAACCTTCCAGCTTCCAAGGGGCCTGCTCCAGAGAAGGGAAGGAGACAAATTTCCTCAGAAGAGATGGACCACGACAGTGATAGTGGCAAGAGCACAGACACCAATGTCCTCCATTGAAACACCACCGCTAATCCTTGGAACATTGATCAAGAACATGCATACAGCATCAAACCTGTGTCTATCTGATGCAGACCCTGTCTCCATCAGCTTTCAGGAATGCATGCATCTAAAAAAGACTCTGAAACAATGGTAAGCAGTAATTGTTCATCTAGTTTAACCTTGCCAAATCTCTTGTGACCCACAGTTAAATATTCAAGCACCTTGAATTCATTATAGATATGCTACTAACTATATCTGCTTGCAAACTTCCTACAAGCCAAAGAGCTAGAACCACTCAAATTTGTATTTTTTTTTTCCAGCCTACCTTTCTTTGGTTTTCCTTTTGTATTTTCTTTTTGCTCCTGCACACAAGTCCTTAAATTAGTTCCCACTCTCTGAAGTCTGACTCCCACTGCCTGTCTCAACCTAGATTCAAAGCTTTCCCCTCTTGCCTTCTCCAGCAAGTTCTCATTTAATTCAGTGTTCAAGTCAGTTTGTGATGGGCCTTGACAATTTTGAAGGAGAGAGAAAGAAAGAGAAAGAAGAGAACAGGTAAAAAAAAAAAAAAAAGCCTTGTAAAGATTAATTTTGAGAGGGAGAACAGAAAACAAAACAAAAAAAAAAACTCAGTCTGGAGGGAAAGTTTAATTAAAAAGAGCAGAGTTTTTAATTACCAGGGAAATATACTTGAATGATTCATTTGCATAATCCCGACGGCAGTGGGAGAACAGGCAGGAACGAGATAAGGTTTCTTTACAATCCTGCTCTTGCTTTTCCATATCTCTCAAAAAATGACTCTGATCCTTCATTGCTCCCTCTCTCTTTTTCCATGCTACATTGTCCTCCCATCTGATTGCACATTTTGGCCTGAGGCTGCCTGCTTGTTTGGCTCTTCCCTTGTTGTTGTATGATGCATTTTGGTGCAAACTACCCACCTTTTCTCCTGCTGGTGCCATCTGAGGTGTAACCAGTCCTTCACTTTTTCTTTCATGGTACCCAGACTCTGATGGATTCTCCTTGATTGCTGAGCACTGTCATGCGTTATCACTTGGTGACATTCAGAGTGAGAGCAGAGAGAAATTTGTAAGCAGAGGAGACAGCCAAAATGTTCAAAATGTCTTTTGCCTGCTCTAGTGGTCAGCAAAAGAGTGACCCCCAAAAATTAGACTGTCGTGTCTCAAAAGATGGTTCCTGTCCAGACTAAGGTAGACACAACAGACTTTCCATATACCTTATCTACCATGCATTCTCCTTACCTCCACCAGCATAGCATGGCAGCTGGCCAGCATCCCTCTTGTTTGGGATCTGGAGACATCAACACTGCGGGATGTGTCAGTGGCACAGGAGGAAAGGGAATGTACCTAATGGAACACACTACCAGCCTTTTCTAGCTCCTGCTTGGTGAGATCTTCAACATTCTCTATGCCAAGCCACCCCAGGAGGCTGAATGCAATCCCACGCACTGCTACTTGGTCTGTGGTCACCTGAGTGGCCTGTCCTACCCAGTCTTCTCCTGAAAGATGAAAGAGAGTCTTGAAATGAGGTTACATCTCTGAGAGTTAGAGCTCACATGCTTTCTATCCATATTATTGACTGACTAGCCATTAAAAGACTCATTCCTTTCTGGCACACTGAATTGCATAGATAAAAGCCTCATGTCCTGTAATCATCTGTGTTCATAAAATGTCAGCTTGCTCCTGGCCTGTAACCCACAAACACATCTGCAGGCAACATCTGTTTGTGGGTGATTGTGGTCCAGAAATTAAGCAGAATGGGAAAAGCCACCTTATATCTCATAGAATCCTAGAATCATGTAACAGTTTGGGTTGGAAGTGACTTTCAAATCTCATCTAGTTCCAACTTCTCTGCCATGAGCAGGGACATCTTCACCAGCTCAGGTTGCTCAGAGCCCCATCCGGCCTGGCCTGGGATGTCTCCAGGGATGGGGCATCTACCACCTCTCTGGGAAACCTGGGCCAGTGTCTCACCAGCCTCATAATAAAAAATTTCTTCCTAATGACTAGCCTGAATCTCCCTTCTTTTAGTTTAAAATTATTAGCCCTTGTCCTGTTGCAACAGGCCTTGCTAAAATGTCTCAAATGAGGAGGGAAAGGAGATTAGTCATGTGGATGGAGCAACAATGTCTCACTTGTCTTCAAGGAAGACATGGAGTTCTGATTAATTTTATTGATGTCCTTGTAGACAGCCAATTGCATAAGAAGAGACAAATCAGGGATGTCTGCCCAGAGATGGGTCCAGCCAGACCATGGATAGACCACAAGTGCACCTAAGTCCAGAACTTTAGTAGGTATTGAACCATACTCTGTGCTCAGCACTCCTCCAGACAAGTCTGAATTTGAGCACCATCACAGAACTCAATGCTCATCAGTGAGATCCGTTTAACCCTCTTGGATAACAGAGTTTTGCCCCTGGAAGAACTACCTGCTGGGCTGTCCTCTCCCTCCACTGCTTTGTAAGCCAGCAGAATAAAGAGATTTCCATGCTTTTGTTATAGCAGCAATTGAAAAGGTCTTTTGTTGTTGCTGCTTTTCAGTTTCTGAAGTCAGGAAATTGATGGGAACACTATAGCAAGAAGAGGGTGTTCCAACCTTTCCACACCTCCTGACATCCTTGATATCAACAAATGTTAGGGATGCTGGAAACCAAAAAGGGTCAGAGGATAAGCAACCTACATCTGTACCTAAAATGTGAGAGAGGAAAAAACAATCTATTTAAGAAACAGAGAGAGGAACAAATTTAAGTCCAAAGAAAGAAAATTATAGAGATATAGAGAGGAGGAGGCGACATTGTTAACCTGGGGGGATCATGTGTGTCTGAATGAGGTTGTCACCACCGAGCAGTTTGTCCCTCCAGTCCCCTCTGACCCACAGGATGGTGGCATGGGGAGTGACAGTTCAGCATCTCTGTCTTTAGGCTGATAGATGAGACGTGAAGAATGGATTTTTCTTGTTTAATTAAGCTAACAGGGTGAGAGGCACCACAGGAAACCACCAGAAAATTGATTTCTCCTCACATATATGCCTACGCATGTGTTGAGATGAGTGCAGCGTTGTGTGTGGATGTCTAGAGAGCATATTTTAGGGGATCTGCATGTGCGTTGTGTGTGTTTTTCTGCACATAAAAAGAGGCGAGGTTTCTGGGAAAAGTTAGTGCTACTTAAAAAATTAATGTAATATATATATTCAAAATATATTGCCGATAAAAAGAAAAGCAAAATAAGCCTTGGGGATAAACAAACCACTATAGAGTGAAACATAAGGATGTAAAGTGGTGGTTGCTTGCATATATTCAAGGAGCTGCATGGATACAGCAAGCGATGATAAATTATGTGCGTGCATGCATTTATACATAGAAAATGAGAGTGCTCAGAGACCTGCATCAGTGCGTGTCCAAGTGCAGTGTGTCTTTAAGGAAAGGTGTTTTGAGGAAACAGGGATATCTCTGTGTATAAGAGACTGTGGATATGCTGTAATCACCCAGTGTCTGTGTACACGAGTGCTGTAAGCCAAGATGACTTGTTCCAGCTTGTGAGGGGGATGTACAAGCCTGCACACACGTGCATGGACTGTGGTCCGTGTGTGTGATGAGCAGCAGACACATGGATGGCCGTGCCTGCCAAACCCCCTGCAAGCAGCAGGTGGGTTTGCTCACGTGTATCTGCGGGTATGATTCAGTCGTCTGCATCTATGCTGTAAGCAGCTTGTTGGCGTACAGCAAATGATGAGTGTGTACAGTAAGAATCATCAAATCATAGAATCATTTTGTGTGGAAGAGACCCTCAAGATCATCAAGTCCAGCCATTAACCTGACACTGGCACTAAACCATGTCCTGGACCTCATCTCTGTATCTTTAATACCTCCAGGGATGGTGACTCAACCACTGCCCTGGGCAGCCTGTTCCAGTGTTTTACAACCCTTTCCATGAAGGAATTGTTTCTAATATCCAATCTAAACCTCCCCTGGTGCAACTTGAGGCCATTTCCTATTGTCCTGCTCCTTGTTACTTGGCAGAAAAGACTGACTCCCCCTGGCTCCAACCTCTTTTCAGGTAGCCGTAGAGAGCGAGAAGGTCTTCCTTCAGCCTCCTGTTCTCTAGGCTGAACCTCCCAGGTCCCTCAGCCACTCCCATTACACTTGCGCTCCAGCCCCTTCACCAGCTCCGTTCCCTTCTCTGAACTTGCTCCAGCACCTCAAGGTCTTTCTTTTCATGAGAGGCCCAAAACTGACCCCCAGATTCAAGGTTTGGCCTCCCCAATGGCCAGCACAGGGGGCCAATCACTTCTCTAGTCCTTCTGGCCACACTAGTGCTGATGCAAGCCAGGATGCTGTTTGGCTTCTTGTCCACCTGGCACACTGCCTCATATTCAGTCACAGTTGACCAACACCCCCAGGTCCTTTTCCACCAGGCAGCTTTCCAGCTGCTCTTCCCCAAGCCTGTAGCATTCATGGGGTTGTTGTGACCCAAGTGCAGGACTTGTTGAACCTCATACGATTGGTCTCAGCCCATCAATGCAGACTGTCCAGATCACTCTGTAGACCCTTCCTACCCTCAAGCAGATCAACACTCCCACTCAACTTGGTGTTAACTGCAAACTTACTGAGGGTGGACTCAATCCCGTCATCCAGAGAAGGCAATCTCTGAAATGTTTAGCCATGCTGCCTGTGTGTAAAGAGCAAGCAAAAGCTGTTTGCGCATAAGCTTGTGCATGTGTGGATGGATGCCCAAACAACTGTGTGCAACAGAAGTGAAAGAGGGGGACTTCTGAACTTCGCTCCATCTTGACACTATCCATGATAATGAACAATTCCCAGTTTGACCTGCACACACTGCTGGAAAAGTAAAACATGAGAAAACTAGAAGGGCAATTTCAGCTGTCTGGAAAATACCAGCTGCCAGCAGTTCACTGAGGCTGATGAAGTGTTATAGGGACCATCAGAACCTCTGTCCAAAAACTGATCCTGGAAGTGAACTAGTATTAATGGCATGTGGAAGATCAGGAACTGGGATCCAGAGAGGATTTGGGCAAGTGAATTTGTTAATGGTATAAATGTGTCCTGCAGGTCCTCTAGCAGATTCACTGGCCATCATCCCATGAAATCAGAGCTATGGCTTGGGTAGCAGAGCTCAGGTTTTTAGTCCTCCAATGTCATCCTATAATCTCCCCAGTCCAGTATGACCCAACATTTCCCCTTGTCTATTGCCCAGTGGCCTCTTCTGTCTTGCAAGCTCCTTCCTGCTTTCTGTACTGTCCTCAGCCCCATCCCATGGCTGCCTGGTCCACATCCCTGAAATGCAGATGAGCCTTCTCCTCCTCTCAGACAGATATTTCACAAAGCAATTTAGACATTAAAAACCTCAAGCTTCTTTTCAAATGAAGCTAAGATGAGCAGAGGGGGTGAACAAGTCGTAGGGACTGAGACAAACAGCTCCATAAGTGTATCTCATGTGTTTTGTTTCATTGGAAAACCAGGATGCAAATACATCCAGCCACTAGTGATGCATTGAAATTAATTCTGAGTTAGCAGTTAAACATATAAATCAAACTAAAACAAGATAAAATAAACCTCCAACAAGCCTGCTACTGCAGTCTCGGTGTTCATGACTGCGTATTTCTGCAATTACTGCTCTCTTCACAATGCTCCCTTTTGCACATGGTTCATTGTTACAGGGTTATGCCACTCCTGACATCAATCCTCATCTCAGATGTCCCCAAAATAGAATTTCCTCCCTCTGTATTAAGTAGAAAATAATTCAGTGCACACATCCTGGGGTGGCCCATTCACATTCATGGGCCAGCTGTGCTGCCAACAAACCCCTGCAGCATGTTCCAGCATCTGATCCATGACTTCTCACATCCTTCTGCGCTCATCTGATATTAAACTGTGGCAGTTTAGGGAAGCTTGTGCAAGTCCTGAATGGAGCAAACATTGGTCACCCCTTGTCTGTCAGTCCTCTATAAGAGCTGATCTGTTGATAAGTTAACAGGAGATGAAAAAGTGGTACCAAAAAGGGACCTATAAGAAAGCTGGAAAGGGACTTTTTACAAGAGCATGTACTGAAAAGATATGGGGTAATGGCTTTAAACTGAAAGAGGGGAGATTCATATTAGATATAAGGAAGAAATTCTTCACCATGAGGGTGTTGAGACACTGGAACAGGCTGCCCAGAAAAGTTGAGGATGCCACATCGCTAGAAGTGTTCAGGGTCAGGCTGTATGGGCCTTTGAGCAGTCTGGTGTAGTAGAAGGTGTCCCTACCCATAGCAGGAGGGTTGGAACTATAGGATTTTAAGGTCCCTTCCCACCCAAACCATTCTATGGTTCTATTAATTTTTTTACACGAAGATGTAGTTCATCACTACTTTGAATGTCTGGGATCTATGTTTGATTAACAAATTCCAAAATTTCCTTGTTAAAACCACCTGTGGTAATAGATCTTCTCTCCCTTTATTTTGTCTGTGGACTGCTCCTCCTTCTTTTCACAGTCTGATTTGTGCTCAAAATCATTACAATAGCCAGGTGTCAGGTTATCTGCAAACTTTCCTTGTTTCTCCCTTTGCCCTGCAAGACTCCCATGCCAAAGGACTCAGGTTTCTGCCTGCACAAGGTCTTGTGTGAAAAGAACAATTTTTGCTTACAGAAGTGAAGCTAAGCTCTTTTCTGTCTCCTACATGATGCAAAAGACACAGAGAGGTAAATGCATTTCTTTAAGCACTTGCACTGTCCTGTTCAAAAGCAGCAGCCTTCTGCACAATATGTAGTAAACGTATAATCCCAGTAAAGAGGTCAGGTTGTATAAATATACAAATATTTTTATGCATCTTCCTCTGGGCAAAGCACAGCAGCAGTCATCTCACAGAGTGGTTACTGTGAGCCTCTAGCAGTCCAGGACAGCCAAATACAAACATCCAAGCTTCATCCTTAGAAATATATGCAGGGAACCCCAAAGGAAGGTCTTTTATTGTGTGTGAGCAAGAAGAAAAAAAAGTCAGGCTGATACCACTTTTCATGGAATCAGAGGGAATGTCTAGGAAGGAGCTCAGCACTCCCTTGTCTTCACCAAGGCTTTTCAGGGTGGTAAGACACTGGCCCAGGTTGCCCAGAGAGGTGGTGGATGCCCCATCCCTGGAGACATCCCAAGCCAGGCTGGACGGGGCTCTGAGCAACCTGATCAGGGTAAAGACGTCCCTGCTCATGGCAGGGGCTGGACTGGGTGAGCTCGGAAGATCACTTCCTGCTTAAACTATTCTATGACTCTACGATTCTATGTTTCTTTGATTTTCAGACAGTACATTTCTCACCTGTACAGAGAGCACAAGAAGGCCCATTCCTTTCAGTGTGTTTTATTCTGACCTTCATATACTTTTGCATTTTCAGCCTATTTACAAGGAATATTCAAGTGTCTTGTTCCCCTTCCTATTCTCCCACAAATTCTTGGAAACTGTTTCCTTGGGGTTCTTATCTCCACTTTTGCAGAAAGAGGTTGCAATGTTTGTCACAGTCACAGTGGCCATACAACAGCCCATTTTCCAATGAATGTTTTCCAACTAAAGAAGATGGTGCTCCAATCAATGTAAGTAATAATCTGCCTGGACATCAGTAAAACTTTGTAATGGTTTCCAAAGAATTCATACAGTTGCTAAGGCTCATCGGAGTACATTTCAGGCAAGAGGATCTATTAAGTCCAAAACTGATGTCATGGGGGACAGGAGAAATGAGATGGTGATTATCAGCTGGTGATGGTAATTATCAGCTAGTAAGCCTGCAGATCAATTCCATACAAAACAGTGAAAATAATGTTACAAGATGCAATCAATAAAGAACCAGAGGGCCAGAATACAATTAATGTCAGTCAATGTGCTTTATGGAAGGGGTCCTTGTCAAGCCAGTTTGATTATGTTTCTGATAAGATAACAAGATCTGTGATACTGGTAGCTACATCAATGTAAGACTTTTCTAAAGGGTTTGATTCATTTCCAACAGCCTGATTTTTTTTATTATTATTATTTTTTTAGTGAGCAATATAAACATCAAATCAATTAAGAGCTAGTAAAATGACTAGTCTCAGAAAGAACTTGTCGATGGCAAATCATCACTGAAGCAGCTTCTGCAAGAACTATTCAATATCATTATCAATGATCTGGGAAAAAAATCACTGCTGACAACATTTCTAAAAGACAATGATTGCCAATCAGTAGAGCAGAGTGATTCTACAGAGAAATCTGAATTGTTTGGGAAACTTGACCAGTTCCAAGATGAGTCAAGTTAGCCTATCTGAATGCAAATTTTTATATCCAGAAGCAATGCAGACCAACTAATGCAAACAGGACTGCCATTTAGAAAATGAGAAATTGAAAAGGACTTAACCCCCAGCATGAACAGTGCAAACAATTCAACGTGACCTGCTTTCCCAGAGTAAATGTACAGCAAAAATTATGCATGTGATTATTGCAGGACTAATTTAATTATTTTGGCCCATACATATAATGAGGGTGAGACTGATACTGGAAGAATATGTTTTAAAAATCCTGCAAGAGATGCAAAGAAGAAACACACACACACTCAAAAGGTAACTGGCAAAAGTTTTTTCAGAATCTATTTGGTAAATGGAAGATTAAGAAGTGCCTTGATCACTCTGCTGAGCAAAAACAAGATAGTATGAGTTAATTAAGAAAAACAAGATGAGTAAAACACCAGAAAGAAATCGGTGACTGGACATTAAAGCCTCAAAAACTTATATTTAAAATAAAGATTCAATTTATTTTTTCTTTGTAGAATGATCAATCAGCCAGAGGAGGTTTCATGTTAAAGAGCTGAAACTCATTATGTGTTACATTTTGTATGTCAGCCTGTGTGAAACAGGTTACAACAAATACATTTAGTAGGTATGAATCTTTCTATTCTTAATATTTATATCATGTTTCTTGTTTGATGCACTCTCATCATGACCTGCAACCACAATCTCAGAAGCAGGAGAGGACAGTCCCTGGTACTTAACACCATATTGCAGATTTAGGGATTAGCTTTTTCCTGATAAAGCAAACAGGGACATAGTACTGGTTTTCTGATAGTCCACACCGTCTAATTGTTGTTTCTGGCACAATTTTGGTCCACACCAACTGGCATTTCTCTGGGAAGAGTCAGGACATATACTTGAGGATCTTAAAGGCCAGTGGCTGTTTCCAAAAGTGATATGGACAAAGGCACCTTTGAAAAGGAGGAGGGTGTGCAACCACATGGATGTTAGCTGAGAAAACCTGTGTCATTTTGCATCAGAGCCATGGATATAACAGACCCCACTCCTTTGTGATTTGTCAGGACAGGCATAACCCCAGAAGTGACAGTATAAACCATCTTCTCTACAATGATTTAGATGTCTTTTCATGAATCAACCATCCATTGTCTGTACAGACACACTCTGCAGATGAATCTCCTCTTAATAATGTGGAGATACTGTCAACCTCTTTCACAGCATTTTTCTCCCTTTACTTTGATATTTCATGAAAACTGAGAGAATCCACCTCTGGATCTATGGATCTATGGTCCCTCTCTAGCTCCATGTAGCTAGGCTCAGAAAAGCAACACAGGCAAATTTTGAAAAAGCTCAACCAGAACTAAAGTCAAAGCCAGTGAGTAACTTCTGTTGTAAACTGACCAAGAAAATCATATAGGTTAAGAACAATACAAGAAGACCATCAGAGAGGTCTTCACATTTAGCTCAATGCAAGTTGGGTTTTAAGGTGTTATCTCACGGTGTCTGGTTCTGGTCACTCTTCGAGTAACAGTCTCCTGTTCTGGAGGAAACTATCTTTAGACCTTGATAACAGCCTTGCCAGTTAACCTAATGAAGACAGTGAAAATTAATTAAGAGTCTGTGTACATCACCAACTGGCTGGCCATGTTTGACCTTGTCTGCTATAAATGCAGATTGTGATATTCAGGTATTTCTTACAACATGGAGAAGAAGCTTGTGCCCTCCAGGGCAATCACTGAAGACACCTGATTTTTGTTACCCATCACACCCATCATTTATGTGGATTATTCTAAGCAGCTCCCTCTGTTGACTGGCAGAATAATTTAAGCAGCTGGTATACATCACAGTTATCACAAAAATGTAGAGCAAATTCCACTGAACAGGTGAAGTCATACAAACAAATACTGAGTGAAATACATGCATTAGATTCCAGAAGTTTAGAGTTGTTTGTGTATTTTTAGTCACATGATTCTGTACTTCAGAAACTAATTACATCAATTATTAATGCTTTTCTCCCAAAATTAAAACATATTAGGGAAGTTTTCATAAAGATGAGGCAATAAAATTTAGAGTCTAAATATTACCTGTGGATACCTGCTTTCTAAGTTTCTAGGAGACCTCTGCTTCCATCTCATTTCTTCTCGTGGCACAAAACTCACACTTAAACTTGTAAGGGACCAGTGAAGACACTTCACTTGCAAATCTTTACCATCACCTTCCTGTCTCTTTTTTTATTCACAAGCTCCCAAAAGCAGATGCTCAGGAGACTTTCTGGTGTGGATTCTCCCATTTCATCAGTAACAAAAGGTTTTAGTTCCCAGAAGTTCCAGGTGCAACGTATATTCAAAAACTGAGTGCGCATGAATTAATGGCAAAGGGCTTATTTTTGCTCTGTTCAACTTTCAGTTAGATGCCTAAAAGCTCCCTCCCAGCAACTGTCCTGATTACAAGAAGAGTCTTTAGTCCCTATGCCTAACACCAATCAGGAACAGACATCTTCAAGAAAAGAGCAGATAAACATTGTTGTGTATGGCTTAGAAACAGCTGTTCTTGCCTTCAGGCCTGCACACTTAGGACTAAGTGACCTGGTTTACCCAGCCCTTCTTTTTATGGTTTATATCCCTATGTCTGGTGATAACTGAAGCATTTCTAACTGTTATTTAAACTAAGTTAAAGTGAATATTAGCTATTAATTACTTCTTGCTTTGTTGTAGCTATTGTATTTGTCAGTAGAATTATCTAAAGTAGAGACAAATTATGTTAATTCTCTTGCGAAAGTGATTAGGCAGAGGTTTTGTTTTGTTTTATTTTTATTTTGTTTCAGGAGGATTGTGGGGTTTGGTTTGTTGCTTTTTTGTTCCAGGCACTGATCTTGCTGAACCTTTAAAAGACTAACTTGTATGCTGTCTTCAAACAGCTTTGCAAAGAGGATAAAGATGGAAATAAATAGACATATGGTGCACATGAGCCTAATTCATGCAAAGTTGCTCATCCTGGGCAGATGGAAATGGATATTTGAGTACCTTAGTTAGAAAGCTGCCTTAAAACTTACCTTCTTTTTATTTTCACATTGTCATCAGTTTGGCTAATGAGCACCTTCAAGGCAACATTTCTTGCTGCTCAGACTCTTGTGCAAATTAATTTTCCAGTCGTTTGTCCTCCTTGTCCCTCCTTTCCCAATCCATTCGTGAGTTTCAATGACAGACCGATTACTTTCATGGCAGCAAATGTAAAGTGTGCCCAAGCTGTTCCCAGTGTTAATGCACAAGAGGTTAGTCTGGTCTAGCAGACATAGAGAAATAGGAAGGAGAGACATAAATGTGTCTGAGAATTCCCCGCCACTGAATGTGTATATGTAAAAATCTTCCATGCTGCTTTTTTCTCCTAGCATTTCTAAGTATTCTGTCTGAAATTATGACCGTGCACTAGGCACAACTTATGTCAAATTTTTAGCTGCCTGGAGCTTGGGGGAATTTACCAGGGACTCACCCCTCCTTTGTCATCTTTTTCCTGTGGTTTTGTTTTTGTTCTGTTTTTGTTTTGTTTTTTTTACTTTTTTTTTTCCTCTCATGCTCTTCCATCGCATCACCGATCCATCATACAGTGTCATTTTGATCTTCACATAAAGGTGTAAAGTCAGTCAACAGACTCATGCTTAACACTCATTTTATTAACTATCTTTCCACTGCGAACAAAAAGAAAATACATTGGATCAAAGAAAGTATTGCCAGCATCCTGGTGTACTTGCTCTGCCAAAAACCCACCTGTGCAAGTGTCAGCAAGATTGTGAATTTTCAGACCCTGAAGTAATGTGAGAGTTCAGCAGGGCCAGGTGGTATCTAGTTATTTAAATTCCTAAGATTAGTCCTTATTAGAACATTCTTTGACCACTGACCACAGTAGTTCAGGTATCTGGCTACTATTTTGAGGAACAAGAACCCTCGAGGAGGAAAAATACTTTCCTACTCCAGTTGTAGCTCATCTTCATGTTTCCCACTCTACAGACGTGTAGAGGTATTTGGTCAGCAGCCTGTGCAAACTGAGGCTTTTCTCTTCCCTCCTGGTACAAGATAAAGAGTCAACTTGTTAATAATCAATAAATGTGTTTGTGTAATACTATGTATTCAATGGTATATTAAAACAGGAGAATACTAAACACGGATCAGTTCAGTGGAAAAGTCCCAGCATTCACTGCTAATAACAGCACTGTTTTTATCTTTTATCCTGCAATGGATGGAGGACAGATGTCCTCACTCCAAAGCTGTTTGGATTTGTCAGTGACGGGATTGTGGAGCTCTTTCTTATACTGCTTTTTTTGTCTTCCCTTCTAAGTTTGGCAGAAAAGTGTTTGCTGTCATCATTAGCTGAATGTGAACACAACTGGAATTTCCACTACAAGGAGGGGCAAGCTAAGGAGCTTATAGAGCAAAGTGTATGTGTCTCTGCTCTTCAAGGCAGACCATATGGGACTGAGTTGAAGGAAATGTTTTCTTCAGCATTATGGCTCTACAAAATTAGTTGGGCAATGAAGTCTGTCTATAAACTCCCTCTGTGTCTTTGATTCTTGGCTGGAAAGAGCAGCCATGAATATTTGAGAAGGAAAGTGCTCAGCTCTTGGGTACCATCAAAGGAGACCATGCACTTTTAATAGGTTGCATAACAGTGATCCAACCTATCTCAGAGAACTAGAGATCAAGTTTAGAACAACTTTGGTTAATGCTTTGTATGGAGGTAAGGGAAACCTTGCACTTCTCCATGGTGCAATCCTCCCTAGAGACTGCACAATCAACATAGACCCATTCAACATTTAACCAAATATCTGGGTTTAAGGGATGCTATTAACCATTCCACTGCTGTCCATTTGTGACTCCATAAGAGGAATGCTCTTCAGCTACAAACAGGACTGACATTTTCTTCTGTCTTCATGTACACACACATTACATGATGGAACTGCATTAGGTAACAATAACTGAAAAGAATACCAACCACCTTAATTTGAGGCATCTGTTTCTACCCATGACTTTCCCATTCCACTTTCCCTCCTCTTTTTCTTTTGTTCTACAGCCAGAGAGGGACAGTGGAGCTCAAAAACTCCACTTTGCATCAATATTCGCTTGATGGGCAGAGCAGGAACTGAGTTTTCAGGAGAATAGGTATTAAGAAGTGAATCCACTACTTTTGCTCCTGAACATACCTACTCCCTCTTGAAAACTGGAAGTGTCCTGGAGGAATCTGTGTTTCTTCCTACCACTTTCATTATGTCATGGTCCATCTTCTCCTTCCTTGCCCTACTCACAACCCTGCACCTTCTCCAGTTACTGCTAGATCCTCTTGCATGTGTGTCTTCTCATCCTCCTCACTAAAATGGTTCAAACAATATAATTCTTTTTATTTTGAACCTCTCTGTTGAGAAAACACAATATAGTAAGCTGAAAGCTATCGCTCAGCTGACACAGCAGCTCCTGAGAGCTGCGTATGTGAATGTCACCCAAATAGAATAGGTCAAGTCTGGGTTTAATAAGCAGCTGCTTTTACAAACAGCTTTATTTTGAAGCTATTACAGTTGTTTTTTGTGGTTGGGCTTGTTTATATATTTCCTCAGCTTCTCCTTCTCAATGACTACTGCTCCTGCCCCAACATGACTCCACTAATATCCATTCTTCTCCTTCATCAATTTCAAGCTTTCCAGGAAACATGAAAAAGAAGTAACTATACATTCACTTTACACAACTGTGCTTTACATAGATCTTCACTTCCCTGTCCTTCAGCAACCCATCACTTTGAACCTAGTACTGCCCTGTGTCCTGTCCTTCAATTAATGCCCTTATCTTCTAAAACTGTCAAATCACGAGTCTCATGCAGTTCCCTTTCCAATTCTGGAAACACTGGAGTTTGGAAATATGGAACACAGCAGCAGCACCTCAACGTCCTTCAGGATATAGCTATTTTGCAACCATATTTGTCATCTTTACTTGAGGGAGAAAAAGATGGATTGGTTCATCATCTTAATAATTCTAATGTCATTGAAAATATATATACAAAGGGAAAAGAGAGAATTGTCTCCTCTGTGAGTAATTTTTCTAATGCTCCTTTACCTTATTCACAAGGTTCTTGAGTTGCCACCTTTTTGCTGAAGCTCCTCACAACTGTAGTACTATGCGTGGACTTCTCCTGTGCGTCACATACCACAGGGCATAAAACAACTTAATTGTGAAATGACTGTACCAGTTTCATCCCCATTTTACAGTCAAAGGAAGTAGATTCATCTATGGGAATTAGGTCTTTTGCCCTGCACCATATGATTGTTTTTTAGTCCCTCAAATGACTGATGTATCATGGCTTGGAAAGGAGATTATTTACTGCCAAACAAGGATGTAAAGGCAGAATAAATGCTTCCAAGATGCAATGTGGAGAATGAGCAGAACTCTTTTGACAAAGAACAAGATAGACAGAAAAAAAACCCTCACAGACAATGGGATATTTTCAATACGGCTCTTCAAAGACCTCTGTCATCCTCCTTAAAGCAGTCTCCTATTCAGACCCTTTAGAGTTCTTATTCTAGCATCAAGGTGTCCACTCATTTGTCTCTTTTCTAAGGCAGCATCAGCTGTTTAGTGGGTGTGGGTAGGCCTGGAAATGGAAGATATTTTATAAGTTAGCAATTAGAAAATTTTAAAGTTGATCTTTATTTTAGGGCAAGTGGGGAAGGTAACCAAAGCCTTTAAAAGGTAAAATGAAACAGAGATAGTAGGAAAACTTAAGGCACTAGAAATATTCATATGGCTTGGGAAAATTCAAGCTATGTGTAATCGTATTTCCTAGGGAAAAAATATTTTCCTCTTGGATTTTCAAAGGCTCAGAAACATGGCCAGGCTCACATGGATTCACGTGGGGCTGGATCTTGGGAGATAAGGAGAGCCTTATCGCTTTAGGCTGATGGTTGCTACATGGACAGTTGTTAAAGCCCAGATGATACACAGCAACTGCTTGTGCACAGCAGATTTAGCCTGTGCTTGAGCTTTGATCCTTAAGGACATAAGAGTTCCAAAATAAGAAGAGGGGAGGTTGTGTCTGCAACTGTCCCTGGAGTTTTAACAGATCAAACCATTTAAGAACCTTTTCATTCCCAACTCAAAAGCCTTTTGTTTCTTTCTGACTAAGCCTTTGGTTTGAGCAAACATACAAGCTTTGACCTTTGAGTTGGAAACCTTCTCTCTCTTCCCAGTCATTTGGCATGAGTTAGTATCCTAAGTTTACTATGACTTCTTTTTTTTTTTTTTTTTTCCAATGATAAATCTGCAACAGCTCTTGCTGGAGAAACCCCTTTGTCTGTGTACAATAAAGCAAGGAGCTGTTGGCTACCGTTTGCCCTCTGGCATTTTTTTACGGTAGAAAATAAGGAAGAGAATAGAGCTGGACCTTTGTATTGGAGCAAATCTCCAACTTCCAATGGAAGCTGCTTCTCGTTGCTCAACTTTTTGACTTTTGCCAGGGGCTGAATGTAACAGCTTGTTGCTTTTTTTTCTTTTCCTTGCCAGAGTCTTCCCTGGAGAATGGCTCATAGCTGCTCTTTGGAGTTCCTGGCTAAAAATAAATGCAATTTGCAGAGGCAGTTTGTATTCTGCTAACCCTGCTGCAAGGCTCTGTGCCCTCTCTGTGTAACTGGCTGGTTTTCCCTCTCAGCACATTACACGCACTGCGGAGAGGAATAATCTCACACAATGCCGGGGCTACTACAGTTCATAATAACGGTGATGCACTGTATATAAAACCAGTGCTCCACTCTTTGGAGTCATGTTGCGAAATAATTGCAGTAATTCTCCATCACAGACAAGGTTAATTAGTGTTGCATCCCCTTCCACTTTTCCAATTTTATTCTTCAGCACCAGGAAAACAAACTGATTCTTGCTTGAATTAAAAGCATGTTGGTTTCCAGTGCAGCAAACAGTTTCCTAGGGTCATCCTGCTTTGAATCAGTGGGATTGTTCCTTGGATAGACTTTTCAGGGTCAGCTCTAGGCCTAAGCAGAAGAAAAAGCCTAAGGAAGTAACACAATTATTGTCTGCTGACTGTCTTGTCTATTGTAGTTTGCTATTGCTGACGAGGGAGAAATGAGGTAAATGGGATGGGTTTTGATGGGATGTCTTCTCCAGCCAGGCTCTCTCCTATCATTCCCTCTGCCTACAGCAGCAGAAGCAACAAGCCCTGCTCTTCAGAGCCTCATATCTTCTCTCTGCTCCCCTTGTCCTCTATTTCCTTTATTTTCCCAAGACCAAAGCTGGCAGATCCAAACAAATCTTGAGAAGGACAAGAAAACCTATTTTTTTCACCTGTCACTATCCTGAAACTATCTTCTAGCCTGTCCTTAAGAAACGTTACTTTCTACCTGAAATGATTAACTGTATGGGCAGGTCAATCACTTTAGGGAAGAGATCTACATACAATTACAACAGAAAAGCTCATTTTACCTTATACTTTAAACAAAATCAAATATCACAACAGGTCCTCCCTTTAAAATCTTCATTTTCAGCCCAAATTGAAGATAAAGCACAGCAGGTCCCACTACCTAAGAACCACTAAAATAATTCTCCATAGTTGCACTCTTGTCTTAGTACCAACAGTACATGTAGATGTGAACACGTTTATGCCCATATTTCTTAGTATAGGTATGACATAAATTTAAGTATTTTTGGTAACATCATCACTGTTATATTCCAGGGTAGGCTAAAGGTTTTATCATGCCTAGCATTACTCACAGTGGTGGTCATATGATGGGTTAGCAGCCTCTGTTCTTCAATCCCAGTGATCATTTTAATGAACCTCCTCACCTGGATTATCTTCATTATTTTGGTTATCTAATACAGTGGGATTATCTGGCACAATTTTGGTTATCAAATACAGCGGAGGATCAGGTCATACGACTGCATAAATGGAGGAAACTGCAGTTTGGAGGATAAATTAAGGTGTTTTAACTAAGAACTTCAAATCCCTTGTCTTGCACACACTAATGTTGGGAAATTTGGACTTTAGCTGAAGAATTATTTTTTTTTACCTTTTTTTTTTTTTTTTCACTTCCTTCTTTTATTCCTGTGGTCAATGTGAGAATAATTTGGATTTTGGCTGAAAAATTACTTTTTTTTCACTTCCTTCCTGGGATCAATGTAAGAATGAGTGAGCTAAAGCAAGGAAGATCTCAGTCATGATGTAAATAATGAGATCATCATTACCTTCATAAAGTCTGTTGCTCAATGGCAGGGGTGGGGAGGGGGACGAATTCCCTGTGAGAGGTCCCAAACTCACAGTTCTGATTTCTCCTGTCCCACAGCACTGATACCCACATGTACCTTACACAGGGCATTGCAATATTTTCCTTCACAGTGCCTCTGAAGGATAATCTTTTTATATAATTCACATCCATTAAATATGTTGATTTTGTTCTGTATTTTCTTTTTTTTCCCCTCCTTTATTTAAAATTTTACGAGGCAAATCCTCCATGCCTCTGTCTTGAAGAGATATTTGAGAGATATTTGCAGCCCTGATGGGAGCACAGGGTGGGGAGTCAGACAGGCAACCTTTTTAGGCACTTTGCTGCAATGTTTGTTAACACTGAAACCAGTCTTGCTCCTAATGAGTTCCCGTGCTATACATCTGAATGTCAGCTGTGCTTTCGGGGAACCAGGCTGTCATTCATCACTGGTTAATCTCTCCTTAATGGGCAGAACATGAGGAGCAGCCACCAGGAGAAGTGGGGCCATTAATGGGACAACAGAGACGAAATGGAGGAGACAAACTGAAAAGCCTCATTAAGTGTATGGGCAGCCCAAGGAGACAAGTTTTCTTAATATCTCTACTAGCATGCTCTCTGTCAAGGCTGTATCGTCTCTCACAGAGTGAGGTTTCAAGCCACCCACATATGCCCAGGCTTTGTGACAAAGACCTTTTATTATTATTTTTTTTTAATAGCTGAGTGTGTAGGAATATTTGTGCAGTCATAAAATAAGGGAATATTTTATAATCTCTATTAATAAAAAGGCTGCACTTGAAATAAAAGAGAGGACAGCAGTTCATGCCAAATGGCTTGGCAAACCCTGAGGCATTTCCAAGTCCGGTCACTGGAACACTTAACTAAATTAGCAAGGGAAAGTTTCTAGCTTAGAGTTTTTCCTGCTACAGGTAAAGATTTACTGGGTGTTAAATACCTACTCAACACTGTGTTCTCACTTTGGCCCAAAGCCAAGCCTTTTATAGGCCAAGAGAAGGAAAAGGATGATTCTTCTTTCCCCTATTCTTGTTGGATTTCCGTGGTCACCCTTTTGTCCAAGACAATCCACACAGACTGAGGAAAAAGCAGGGCTGTAGGAAAATATCTCTGTGTAAAAGTCTGATCTTCCCGTTGCCCTCTTTTCTCATATTTTTTTGCCTGTGCAGAGGCAGAATTGCACAAACCCTTCTCTCCCCAACTGGCTTTACAGGGTGCAGTCTGTGCCTTGGTTGGGTTTTGGGTTTATTCAGTAGATCTAAATCTTCCTTTTGGGAGTGTGGGGCCAAAGGTAAATTGAGCTACAATTTGATCTCTATTGTTTTTTTATTTTATGTTTATTTTTTCTCCATGAGAAAAAAATGCAGGAGAAGAATTAAAACCAACCAACCAAACAACCAAACAAACAAACCTACTGCTTGTGTTAGAGCAATTACCAGGTAACAGCTTCACTTCCACAGATGATCTCAGTGGGTCTGTGTGGTTTATTCTGATCCCCTAAGTGTTCCTTTCTCTGCTGAGGAGAAATACCTTTCTAGCCCTCCAATTCTTAGGCTCATTTTGATTCCCAAGCTTTGGATTTCTCTTCACGCTTCCTGGTTCTCCAGTGAAATGTATATTCGCTAAAGCCATTTTCTTCCCTTCCTGATACTTTAACTTCTGTTTCTTTCTGACATATTCCCACTGAACAAACAGGTTATCATGATCCTGTATTATCCAAGGTGGTTTGAAATCCCATCTCACTTCCTATTTTTATTCTTTTTAAATTCTGAAGTAATCTGATTAGTCTGGGACCACAAACAAGGACAACACTCCGAAAAGGAAAGGAGGCAAGGGCATTTGACTTCATCTCACTACATCACCAGCCTTCTACTGAAAAAAACATATTAAACCAATAAATAGAGTATTTTTTTCCATAGAAAGAGCAAATATTAATGTATAATGAATGCAATGGAATTAACAGTCAAAGTCATTGCTGTGTGCCAGCATTCCATGAGTCTGGATCACTTCAAGCAGAAAGGCACACCTTGATGAGAGATGTCACTAAGCCATTAGCCTCATTAATGCACAAGAGGACATTGACACTACTAATTAAACTTGGGCATTAACCTGCTCTTTGGTCCAGTTCTGCGCATGCTCACATTGGTATGCAGAAGCTTACGGTCAGAAAATATCTCAGCGAGAGCTCCAGAGCTCTTTGAAAGTGAGAATTCTGAGCCCACTCAACTTCTCTCACAGGTTAAGTTGTCATTGAACCCATGTGCATAAAGCAGGGGCAGATTTGACCCAGTCAAACAACAAATCTCAGCTTTTCCAAGGCATATGTTGAGCTATTTCCAGGCATAGCGTCAACACTTTGAGCACAAAGTGCAGACACTCGAGATACATACACAGAATATATAGGACGTAGGGCTTGGTTTACCTCATTCCACCTTGACTCTGTTCTTCACCAAGTACTGTAAAGAGGCTCAGTGGCACAGAGTGAACAGAGTTGCTGCAATGTGTTGGATTTTATTTTCGGTATTTTTTTCAGCCCACTAGATCCATGAGGTTTTAGCGCTTGTGTGACTTCTTTTTTTGAAGAAGAAAGATTTGTGTAAGAGATTGGCCTGCATCTGTGCTTGCAAGTCCTCACAAAAATGACTGGATTACTTTCTCCCAAAACTTTTTATTTAGAATTAACCAAAAGATTAACAGGATATTGCTGGGCAGACACACAAAACACCACTAGATACATTTTGTAGTATTGTTGAATGAAAAGGGAAATTAAACAGTTTATGTTAGCTCTTTAAACCCTTTGAAAGAAAATCTTTTGTGTGTATGTACTAAACCAGAGCATGGTCTTCTGAATAAGAGCTGGCTAAAAACACTGATTTTGAGCAAATGGAAACAAGAGAGAGTTTCTAAATGAATATGACCATGTTGGGATGTTCTGTTTCCCTTGTTCTACCAGCTCATATAGACATAGGTCTCTATCCCAGCAAAGCTCATTACTGGAGTAGCAGAAAGTGGTATGGGTTAGTACCAACATAGGTTGGCAGAGAAGAGAGGAAGCATCCCAGCTCAGAGTTTCCATGGTATCGCTACTGAAAATCATTGAAGTTGTGGTCAAAAGTGAGGGAGAGTAGCATGAAAGTCCAGGTTTGGAGTAAGAAAGGCTTCAGAACATAATTAACCGTGTAGGAATGGCTCTGGGAGGATAGGGGTTGCCCAAGTATCACTTGGTCTCCATAAATGGATCCAGCCAAGTAATACTTAAAAAGACAAGACGTGGTGTTAGAGAAACTCCCTCCATGGCTGGGTATCTGCAGATATGAAGGTTCTTCTCAGCCATTTACACTCCTTGATAGAAAGAAATGGTCTCAGTTGCAAATTGTCACTCCACGCTAATGTAACTTCCTTCTGCTTCTTTAAATGCTAGAGAAGAAGAAAGAAAGAGAGGAAAGAGAGGAAAGAGAGAGAGAAAGAGAGAAAAAGAGAGAGAGAGAAAGGAAGGAAGGAAGGAAGGAAGGAAGGAAGGAAGGAAGGAAGGAAGGAAGGAAGGAAGGAAGGAAGGAAGGAAGGAAGGAAGGAAGGAAGGAAGGAAGGAAGGAAGGAAGGAAGGAAGGAAGGAGAGAATTGACTAAACATGTCTCTGGTTCAATGGTAATAAACTTTCATCATCAAGGGCCAGCTGGCTAGCAAATTAATCCCCTCCCATTACTATCTGGAGTAAAGAGTAAGGTCATTTGTTACTGCCTTTTCCAGTACAGTGGGTCTCCATCTAGCAGGCAGAAAGGTGCTGGATTGATGTTTTGATGCAGCCACCCTGTGGTTTTCTGATAGACCTTCAGTTTGCAAAACCCATGGCAGTTTGACATGTGGATTAAATTCCTGCTGTGCTGTGTGTAGACAGCAGTCTCAGAGGACTGAGCTGGTAGCCCCAGAGAAAGCAAGAACTCTCACCCATGTGACTGAAGGTTGAAATGAGCTGCAAACCAGGCTGAGGTTGCCCTCATCCTTATTCAGTTGTTCAATCATATTGAACAGGAGGGGATGCGTCTGCTGTGCCAATACTTGAGGGTATTTCAGGGGGTTTCAAAAATGCTATTGCGTCTGATCTTCACTGTAGACTCAACTTGTAGATGAAAGGCTTTTCCCACTTTGACTTATGTCTCTATATGCAGACCCAGATGTAGCCAGAATGAATTTAAACTGCATTTCAATAGCTTATGTTTTTTTGCCCAGCTCTGGGCCTTCTTTCTCAAATTAGAGGTGGAATTTAAGCTTGCCTTCAAAGAGAACATAAAATAACTCCTTAAGACCATCTGTACACTGTAGACTCTAATCTTGTTGCACATCTTAACTTCTGATAGCATTGCTCTGTTACTAGGGAGCACAGTCTCCTAGTGTGTGGATGCTTTTCCTCACCAGCTCAAGCTAGACATCCATAACATCAGCTCACTTTGAATTAAGGATTTAGCCCATACACACATGCACTGCACAGTGCATACAGCTCAGATCAGGGGAGATTCAAACTGATATGTCTTTTCTGATTCTGCAAAGGGAGGATCTCTGGACCTCAGTCATGGGCCGCTCCTGCCTAGACCACGGTCTCAGCAACATGTTAATGAAATTCCAATATTAAATGGCAACCATTAGGTATGGACATAGAAGTAAGTTGCAAATAAAAGCAAGGTTTTATTATGCAGAGTGATTTTACCTTGTGGAGTGAGTTATTTAATTAATATTTGGAAAATGCTTCAAGATTGCATCAATTAACGGAATGAGGATGTACAAATTATCTATAATTATTATTACCTTCATAATCAAGGAACGTATTTTCTCTCTCGTTCTGAGCCATTCAGGTAATGAGCTAATGAGGGGATTCCACTTCGGTAGGTGTGCTGAGTTTTAGCACTCAATTTTGCCGGGTGAGTGATAAACGGCTTTGAAATATTCCTCACCCTCTTGGTTGTAAACCTTTTAATGGTTTCAATTTTTTACAAACCATAGACCCTGCATTACCGTCACCACTACAGTCAGCTTAACTCCTTGTGCTACTTAATGCACTATAAAACGTCTCTACTAAAGAATATTTCCATGGAAACAGTCCATTAAAAATGAATTTTATATCTTATGTTTTCTACAAATGGACAGCTCACTTAATGGCATTTTATTATTGCACTTTGCCAGAACGACTTCCAATTTAACTGTATTTAATTCTTTTATAATTTGGAACAGCACATTTTTTTTATTATCGCCATTACAAAATTTCAGCTTGGTTCAATGGGCTCTGGGGTATTCCGAAGCACAAAGGAGGTGAAAATCAAGAATCACATCTCAAATACAAATAGCTTAAAGAGATCTATAATAAAGCAAGGTGTTCCAACTGATTTCAATACTTCAGGGTGTGTGCTAGACCCTGTGAATTTTGCCCCAAATCCACCACCGTTCTCATTTCACCAAAAAATGCAAAAACATGCTGTTCATTAGAAGAGACAGACAGACCAGCCCAAAAATACTTCTTTTTTCTCTTGTCAAGGGAAGGTTTGGTTTGTCTTTATCTTAGTCTGTTGAAAAGCTGCTGAAATAAAGAGGAATAATATTTGCAATAGAAACCAGAATCTTCTTCCATTAAAAATAACAAACAAACAAAGAAAAAACAAACAAACAAACAAACAAACAAACAAAAAACAAAACCACAACACCAAACCAAACCAAAATGTGTGTCAGTACTTTGCTGTTATCTGGACTTTTGAGGAACAGAATTAGTTCCTGGTGGGTTGTAGAATTTATCAGTGCGCTCTTAGGGGAAGTCTTGGCCAGTGTTGTGTCTGTGGTTCAGCTTCTAGAGATCTCAGGAGCTTAAATAAGTTACTGAACAGCTACAGGTTAGTATTCATAAACTAACATCTAACATCAACTAACATCATCACCTCTTTAAGACAACTACTAGTTGAGTTAGCTTTTGCAACCCCCAAGATCATCAAGTCCAATCATTAACCTCACACTAGCACTAAATCATGTCCCCAAGAACCTCATCTACATGTCTCTTAAACACCTCCAGGGATGGTGACTCCACCACTGCCATGGGCAGCCTGTTCCAATGCCCGTCAGCCCTTTCCAGGAAGAAATTTTTCCTCATTTCCAATCCAAACCTCCCTTGGGGCAACTTGAGGCCATTTCCTCTTGTCCTATCACTTGCTACTTGGGCTAAGAGACCAACCCCCTCACTTCAACCTCCTTTCAGGCAGTTGCAGAGAGTGAGAAGGTCTCCCCTCAGCTCCTGTTCTCCAGGCTGAGCCCCCCAGGTCCCTCAGCCGCTCCCATCACACTTGTGCTCCAGCCCCTTCCCCAGCTCCATTCCCTTCTCTAAACTCGCTCCAGCACCTCAAGGGCTTTTCTTGTTGTGAGAGACCCAAAACTGACCCCAGGATTTGAGGTTTGGCCTCACCAGTGCCTGTTCCATAGGGACAGTCACTGCTGGACTCCATATTTCTGATACATCAAAATCCGATACATTAAATTTGATTCATCAAAATTTCCCTAAACTTTTTGTCTTTTCCGAACCAGAATTTTTTTTTCTCCAGGCTCAATTTGAGGATTTTGCAGTTGTGTTGAGAAGTTCAGTGTGACCCTGTGGAAGTCTTTGCTGTGTCAATTTGCATGTGGACCATACATGTCAACTCATGCCCAGTCTCTCGCCTTCCAGAAGTGCAAGACTGTTTGGGAACACGCTGGAGACCACAGACACAACTCTGGCCACATAAAGTTAAGCTCTGGAAGAAGATTCCATTTTCTTGCTTATTCTCCAGCCCCATGACCAGCTTGGTGGCCTCCACTGGACTTACTCCCTTCCCTGGACAAAAAGTGTATCCCACAGAAAAGGAAAACTGCCGAATATCTGAATAATCCTCAGAGCACACAGCTGTTAAATAGGCTGCTCTGTGCCCCTGTGTCCTTTTACCACTGCAGCTTGGATTTTTATTGGAAAACCTTATCATAAAGCTGAATATGGCTTAACCAGCAGCTGTGCAGCTCCAATGTGATGTTGTTTGCAGTAATTGTCCAAGGGACAGTGATGAATGGGCTGCCACAGATTTGAATTCACATAACAAATTTCCCTGGGAATCTAGAGTAGGCATTACTTCTTTCTTTTCTTTCTATTTTTTTTCCCTTTCTTTTTTGTCTTTTTTTTTTTTTTTTTTGCTTCTGCTGGAAGTGAGCACAGACCATGACCACACACTCATACCAAGGGATACGAAGAGGGGAGCAAGATGCTTTCTTCCTTTCCCGATCATTTTTTTTCACAAAATAAATAGTACATATCCTGCTGTTACGTAATGGTATTAAACTAAAAGAAGGGAAATTCAGACTAGTCATGAGGAAGAAATTATTTACAAGAGGGTAGAAAAATACTGGCCCAGGTTGGCCAGAGGGGTGATGGATGCCTCATCCCTAAAGACTTCTCAGGCCAGGCTGGACGGGGCTCTGAGCAATCTGATCTGGGTGAAAATGTCCCTGCCCATGGCAGGGGTTGGACTGAATAAGCTTTGAATGTCCCCCCTCCAACCCAAACTATTAAACGATTCTATGAAAACGCCAGTCACAGATCTGAAGAAAATTTCCTTCCATGTTGCTCCCATTCTGGTTCTGTCTCCTTTGTTTACCAGGGATGAGACATTGGCTGAAACTCTGTGTTGCCCACAGGTATATATAGTGATTGTATAATAAACTACATATGTAACATTTGGCATGATGGCTTAGATGCTAAGCACAGTCAATATTGAAAATATGTCCTTAGTTAATGACAATTATTCCCTAGAACAAAGGTGTTTTTTTGAGTGTTAGTGATATAACTGAAATCTTACGACAGTTTTGAGAGAGTAAAGTGCAGTATGAATGTTATTTAGTAAAAATAAGTAGTAGGCTATAATATCTGCAACTGTGGTAATTTATGAGAATCAAAAATAGATGTGAATAGTAACCTTTGAGAATATATCACGTATTACATATAAAGAAGAAGATGGATGAGTCTGTGTGGTACAAGGCCAGAAATCACTATAACTATCAAATTCTGCTTATGAAAAATCAAATAACACTCTGAGTGAGAACATGAACAGGAGTGGAAAGGGGAATAATTTCAATTGCCTATGAATCCCCTGGGATCTGAGGGGCTGTACAGAATTTATGATGAAGCCCCTTCTTTTCAACATGAGATAAAATACATTCATGTATGGTAGGATGCTGTCCCGAAAACTGTTCTCATTAAATATGTATATGAGTCCTTTAAAAGGAATGGGAAGGCAAGAAGCCAGTAGACTGCTCTGAAAAAAAAAAAAAAAAAAAAAAAAAAAAGTATCCAGAAAGCTTATTAATGCTTGTCAGCAGAAATCAAGGTGGGGATTCAGTGTAGGCCCGTTGTTGAAGTCTTGTCTCTGATATAGAGCCCTTTGGAGAATAAGGAACCTGGGGTAATTGTAGACACATATAATAATACTCTGAAATCAATTACAATTTAGGTCAGATGATCAATATATGTTTCCTGTTCTCTATCTTGATTCAATATCTAATAAAGAGAGGCAAAAGATATTCTGTTCAGGGTAGCATGCTTCTTATGTAGACAAATACATTAAAAAAAAAATCTTTGGTTATTTTCTTTCCTATTGATTTTGTGCACACTAGGGTGGTCGGGGAGGAAATCTGAAATCTTTATGGTGGTCAAGGATAGGGAATATAGCACCACAGCTTGTTTCCAAGAACGAAAGACCCATTCAGCAGGAAGATAGGTGGGTAGATATACAGGAGGTGTTAAAAATGACTGGGGACCAGCACTGCAAATAGAGAGTTAAAAACGGAGTTCAGAAATATTTGGCAAGAAGGGCAAGAAAAATGTCACTGGAGACTACCAGATATGGATATTTCAGTGTTAAACAGGTTAAGACATCCTAATCTACACCTCTCTGTGAAATTGGTTCTGACATCCCCCAAAACAAGTTTGAAGGCTTGGAACTGGTATTTCCAAGGTGCAGTCATTCTTCCATGATCCTTAGTGGTTAGACCTGTGAGGAGGAAGGTCCTCATCAGTTCCCAGCTTTAGAGGACTTGTCCTTCTTTACTGATGTCTTCAGCAACTACACTACCCATGAGTCTGCACAGAGGAGCCCAATAAAAGATCCCTGAATTACTATAGGAGTATAAGACCACCTGTAAGTTTGAATAACATGACACCTACCAAAATTTTATCTACATAGAGCTTCACCCTTGAGTCTTTCAGACCCAAGGTAGAGTTGGAATCAAAAGGTTTTCCTAGTTTCTGCGGCTAATGTCCTGGATATATTTTGCACCTGTGTTGAAATGGATTCCAGGATTTTGGTTTTGTCCTCTGTGTCCCTTCTTGCCATGCAAAGGAAAACCAGACACACAACAGGGACATTGCCACATCCAGGAGGATTCCTGCTCTGTTACGCTGTGCAGACACAGTCTGAGCACCTCAATTTCCATTTTTAAAGACCAGAAAGTGATAGGTGTCTTGGCTGTGAAGATGGCCACATTAAAGAAGACAACAGTTGAGAAATCAACCCAATAAAGAGGGAGAAATTATCTAAGAATAGATCCTGAAATACTGACACTTCCTAATGTTAAAGCAAATTGTTCTATCACATTTCTAAAGGAAACCCTTTGTCCCATGAACAGCAGAACAGATCCACTGGCTGGTGATGATGTGAAATGGGTGAGTGGATTAAAAAATCCCAGTAAATCCACCCTCGATGCTAACTAATCATCAGGCTTCCTTGTGATCCTGAATGCTCTTCAAGCCTAACTGCCTTGCTGTTTTCACTCTGAGCACAGGGTAAGTCTGAGTGAATATTTACCTTCCAATAATTGCACAATATTAGTCCTCAGGGTCTCAGCTGCTTCAGGAACTGCAGTTAATTTTAATTGTGTTCTGCTACCCTGTAATTATTTAAAAGTTGGCACTGGAATGTCAATGCAATTTGGTTATTAATTGCAAAGTAGCATTTTGGGCATGCTTTTGAAATGGTAAATCAATTTGCCTGGAGTACTGTTTGGGCAACTTACTTTTTAGAGGGAAGAACAAATCCACATAAAAAAGACCATCTCTTTCACTTGTTTTCCTTTTGCACATTTTAAGATAGGCTGGATAATCTATTCTGCCTCAAGATAAACAACTTTCAGTTTACTAAAACATCTTTAGCTACAAAGTGAAATGTGAGATGAAATGAATGTTGTGAGAAAGCCTACGGGGGATCTGCTGCAGGGCCATGTCTCCAACTGAATTCTGGTCTCAAACTGTGAAGAAAGCTTTGCTTTTGGGTGGTTCTCACTGAGTAATTGGGTGAGCAGTGGATATTTTATGATAATGATCAGGTAGGGTGGCTGAAGTCCAAACAGGGCACTATTGCCTTATCTGAATGGTCAGGATCATCTTTCTGCATAAACCACATTTCAACAAATATTTTCTGTGTCATCTCTAAAACAGCAGATAGGAAAAAAAGCTGATCTTTTTAAAACATATTCTTTTTTAAGAGATTCCTTGGTGGAAAGTTGTTTGGTTTTTTTTTTTTCTGTGGCAAGTAGGTCTGGCAGCTAGCTAAATTATCTGTAAAAGAAAAATGAAATAAAAAATATTTCATTTCTGCTCTTGGTTCCACTTCTAGCCACTGTTTCTTGCATGTCTTATAAAAATTATCTCCTTCACATAGGTGTTTAAAGATCTTCCATCTGGAGAGCAATTCAGTTGCCTCATTTAGAGACTTCTAGACCTCAGGACATCCCTCCAGCCTTCAGCTGCTAGTCCAGAAGGGGATGTTACCCCTCCCATCCAGCTCACCCCTGGATCACAGCTAAATTGCTATGACAACAACCCCATGGACATTCCAGCTGACCTAGAGCATGTGGATTTGATTTCAAACCCAACCTCAAGGCCATTGCTGCTATGCAGAGACAGCTCCTACAATTGATCTTGAAGACATGGAGTCCACTGGGATCTGTTAGTTCAAAGTGGTTGAATTTGCTCAGGTTGACTATTCAAAATCAAAGTTCCTCTATGATATAGGCCATCCAGTAGTGTTGAATAGTTCATACTGGACAAGTAGAAAGGAGAATGAAATAATCTTAATTGGGAGACAAAAACTGTATTAAGACTGAAGGCAGTGGGATTGTATCATCCTTACTCCTCAGGCTTCTTTGATCCACACATCCCACTATTCTCAGTATCACTATAGTCCTTCACTACAGTGGTCAAGTACTCCCCAGAGCAATCGCATTCTCAGGGTAACACTGTTCATGAGATCTGAGTTTGTGCACCCAGAGAAAAAACTAAACAGAAAAGAGAAAAAGAAAAAAAAAGGTGAGATTGGAATCTTTGTAGTTATTCAAATCCTGACTGGACAAGTCTCTGAGCAACCTGTTCTAGTTTTATATTTGGATCCAGCTTCAAAGTTAGTTTTGCTTTGAGTATGGAGTTTGACCAGACACCTCCAAGTCCCTTCAGACCTCAATAATGGTATGATTCCTGTATGAAGAGTTACCGGAGTCTCATTGAGTTTGCATGAGCAATGCCTGTGCTCCACAGGCCTTGTGTGTCCCCACCTGCTTCTGTATATCTGGTACCTATGATCTAGTGGAGCTTCAGTCTTGCTGAGAACAAGAAGGATTAGTGGCACAGTGAAGAAATCAGGGTGTTCCGTAATTGTTTTCTAAAGCAAATGTATCTCCTTTTCTCTTCCTGTCTTTGCTAACCTTTCATTTCCTTCCCCTCACATTTTATTCCCTCTAATCATGCCTGGTGAGGCTTCAATGCATCCAATCCCTATTTTTGCATGTTTTTGAATCATTTTGTTTAGGGAAATAAAATACAGAAGGGTGACTTAAATGCTAATGATGTGAGATATGGCTTTTTTATATATAAAATCCATCTCTGCTTAATGATCTAAGTCACCACAGACTCCTGCTTAGAGGTAGATAAGAGCATGTGGTTCTCCCAGAATAACAGAGAATGAAGAGGTGCTTCAATTAACAGTCACCTCAAGTCTATGTGATAATGCATAACAAAGTATCTACACAATGAATGAACAAGAGGTCAGAATAGCTTAGGGCTTCTCAACCTCTGCAGACCCCTTCTGCTTTTTAAACCTACTTGTCCTGAAAAGACTCCCTTGTAGGAGGTGAAGCAAGATCATTCATACATCCTAAGGGCTGGATGCAACCCTAGGTAGGTCTGCATTTGCTTATCCGTCTGTATGCATTTTGGTGCACATTGAGTATACATTTCTATACTATTTTAGTGCTGAAAATTAGCTCCTGGTTCATTTGCTTTGCAAATGGAGGAGAAGGCCAACATCTCCAAAGATGTAACTAGAGGTGCAGTATAAGGCATTTCCAATTTTATTTCTGCAGGCCTAAATATTGTGAAGATCATCTCCTGATTAAGCAATTAATGAAGTAGAATGGAAAAAGTCTTACCTGTCTCCAGTTCCACATTTGTGTTTGTATGTGGATTGTGTATTTATTCCTAGCTTGCAATGCTGAATGCTGCAGTTGAAGAGTGGCTGTGACTCACATCTAAGACAGCATCCTTCTCTGTGATGAGAAAAGCAGAATGTACCTGTGGTAGACATATGAAAGTCCTTATCGGATAATAAAGCCTAAAACATCAGATTTGGTGAAAAAATGAGGTCAAAATATGTAGTCAGTTTATCAGGAGCAAAAATCCCTTTCCCCGCTGTGGTTTGCCTGGACTTTAATAGTTTGGAATAAAAGTTAAGTGGACGGCTTCCCTTTGGGTCTTCTTAGACTTAGCACCATGCAAACCATAGCCATGCTACTTCCAGTTCATAGCTGGCTCCATTTCAGCCAGGGCAATGCATATCTGCTTGAATACTTTGCATGGTCATTCCTAGTCTATTGTCTAAGAGTGCCTTTTAGCAGGAGTATATATTCCTGTGTGTTGAGCTGAACCTGGGCTGGGAAAGAAAGGCGGCTGCATGACAGAGATGGGCAAAGAACCAACTTATTCCAAAGCAAAAGTGTGTGTATAGAAACTAGTGCATTTTGCCTCATATCTAGCATTTCTGCAGATTATAGGCTGCATGTATCTACACAGAGAATGACACCATGAGCAGCTTCACAGATACAAGCAGAGTAACAATAGCGTGAGCCCAAGAAAAGACAGCAAACTGGCACCATGAAAATGTGTGCTTAAGTACTCCTGCTCTTTAGAACTATTGGTCTTTTTTTCTCATAGAAAATATTTAATAAATAAAATATTTAATTTAGAAATTTAGTCCCAAACAACAAACCATTGAAAGTCAAAAAGCTTTTGATCCAGGTTACATAACTGTTTCACTCAACCCAATCCAAAAGTTTGTTTCAACAAAATAACTTGATTGTTTTGGGTTCATTTAACCCAGGAGAGTGCTTATCCTGCCTCCATTATTCCAGTTTATCACCTGAACAAGAGCAAAGAAAGAAGCAAGAAAAAAAAATTATGCACTCCTTATATACAACCCTAATTTGTAACACAAGCTGGAAAACACTGTAGTCTCATCTCTTACTAGGTCTTACCTGTAATCAGCAGCATGGATACTGAAAGATGTGTGACTGTTTCTTGTTCCCTTGTTTCCTTTTTGATGACTAAAGCACAGAACTTCACTCACCCTGAATGTCGTTTTTTTTTTGCACTGGCTCTACCTCTGCATTAAATCCAATGGAGAGCTCAGATCCCCAGCAAAGTGCTCCTGTTTCCCTCCCCATCTTGCTCAATTGTGTCATTGGTGCAGACATAAAATTCATGGCCACTAACGGCCCAATTGGCTCCAGTTTTATTATCTAATTTGGAAGCAATCTCTTTTATTTTGCTTTTTAATGGGCAGCTTTTAACAAAGTGTGTAAAGAGGGGTGGGTGGAGGCAAAGCAGCACACCCATAAAACAGGGCTTTATTGGACGAATGGTTCTTTGCTGGCTCTGCTGCAGCCTCAGGCAGGTGGTGGCTGAGAAGAAGACATGGGGGCTAGGGTCAGTCCAAGTAAGGGTAGCTCTCTCCAACTGACCAACTGAACCTTGGAGAACATGGGAACTGCAAAACTTCTATGTGTAAGTGAGGCCAGAGCAGTGTCTTAGGCTTCACAGACTATCAGTAGCATCCCAGCTGATAGGATATGCCCATCACTGGGCAGGGTGAGTTCACATCTCAGAAGGCCTGGAGCAGCCGATTGTTTTGTCCTTCCCACTCCTTATTTGAACCATATTCTGTATGCACACCCAAGGTTATTCCTGTAGACCCACGTAGGAAGCATATACATGGCAATTTTGCTGGTGGAGTACCGTTTTGCAATGCCACACATCCACATGCTGTTCACCGAAAGTCTGTTCCACCTCAGCCACACAGCCCAGTGTACCATGTGTGTCTTGGCAGACATGCCCTCGAACCATTCTTGTAACTTCTTCCTTTCCAAGCTTTGTCTCCAAACATTCTCTCTCCCTTTTCTGTCTTTGCTTTACTTTCCAGATAGTATCTGCACTCTGTTTTCCAAAACTCATCCCCATGAAAAGTGTATGTGGAGGTTTCACTCCAAAGAGCAAGGAATCCTAAACAAGTCTCTTTAGGGCTATTCAGAGATTCTATGATCTTCTGTAGGATGACCGCCAAGTAAGGGAACCCACCCTACCTGCAACCCACAGGTTTCAATGTGTCTGTGTTTGTTCTGAGAACCTCCTAGGATTATTTACAGAAGGGTGTTTAGGAATCTTTATATGTTAATTAACATTTTTATACGTCTTACATTGCAGTTTTCTGTTGTATTGCTGATACCAGTCTTGAATGTGCAGTTCTCTTACTGCCAGTTAATTTCATGTTGTGAATAAATCAATAAACTGCTTCAGTTCTGACTGGGTTTAATGTAAACTGATCCACCTTTTTCCCTGCCATTTGTACTTTGCAAGGTTGGTCAGGGACTCAAGGGTTATTTGGAAAGTGTACTTGTAATATTGCTCCTGGTATGTTACTGGCTGTAATGGTTTATGTGCTTTAGCCAGTTGAATGTGAGCTGCACACTGCAGTAAGGATGTGGAGAGGATTAGCCAAAATTCTCAGTTTAAAATGAAAAAATACCAGAAAAATTGAATTTGTGGCCATAGCTGAAACAACACTCAGCACGAAATAGCAGGGAGCCAACAGCTTCCAACTCTCTTAATTCCTTTGTACTTCCACTTGATATAAATAATAAATCAATATCATTTGGGCTATATTCTCCACAGTTCACCTCGTAGGTGAGATGGGGCTCTAAGTCCTTGCACTAATGACAACTTAACTGTTCACACACAATGGGGCAGCTTTAGCAGTAATAATTGCATGGCTGTCGTCCCTAAACTGGTGGTGGCAGAATGCTGAGAAGATCTGGGCTCACAGACAGGGTAGGAAAAAGAGGATCTAGGAACTAGGACCATATCAAGGCATTTCTGTCCCTGTGAGAGCTTCAGGTGCAAGAGATTTTGCCCCATTTTCGAAGCTGCTGTCTAGAGCTCCTCCATCTCTCTTGTCCTTCCTCCACAGCAGTAACAGTAACATCTTATGGTAACAACTTGTTGAGATGAGTAATTTTCCTGCTTGGGCTTATCCATCAGTCTGTTAACATCTGGGAGTCTGAAGGGTGAAAATTGTCACCCCTGATACTCTTTTAGGAACCAGTATCTTGCCTTGGAGTAGCCATAAAACCTGCGATTGACAGTGAACATGGCAATTACATGTGGTGTAAGAAACCCCACGAGGTCTTTATGTCTCTTGACTTCTAGTGGGCTGCAGACATTTATCTTGAATGAAATATGATGAACACTGAAGGAAATGCAGAAGGGAGGAAAATCCCTGTGCACACGTGGAACCAAACTACTTAGATCTATTGCCACTCTCTTCTCAGAGCATTCATTGGGAACATTTGTTTCCTCTTTAACGTCACCATTGACATTTCATTGTTAGAAACCTTGCTCCCTCCTAAATGCCTCTCTCTTTCAGGGAAACATTAACAGTGGCTGAGAGATTATTTACATCCTTGGAGCTTTTAAACTGGGAAACAGGTTTGTGAACAAGTTTGCTGTTTTTTTCTCCACTAATGCTTCAAGTCAGTGAAGGGATTTCTTCTTATTATGCCAGCTGAAAGTTGCCTGTAAGTCTTCAGTTATCTCTTAGACTAAGTCCTGATGTAAATTCTACAAGTCTTGGAGACACCAGTATTTGGAATCAAATCATAGCTTGTCTCCCAAATGTTCTTCCTAACCTACCTTTGCAATAAAGTAAGAGCCCTCTGTGCATCCTCCAGGATGCTAAGACTTCATTCAAGAGCTGTCTCATTTTCCCTACCCATAATAGGAATGGATTGGGTAAAGCACAGCCTACACATAAAAGTTTAAAAAATTAAAGTCTCAGGCTCCTAAGGGCCTTCTTAATACTTTTTGTTCCTTTTACTTCACAGTCTGGACACACGCCCTTATTATTTTTGTACCGTATTTCATACAAGGGCCATGTGCCCTTAGTATCTTCAAACCATATCTCTTCTCTAGTTATTCAGTTAAATTGATTATGGTTAAAAACATATACATATCTAACAGCATCTTTTATCTTCTTTTGAATAGGTCTTAATTTTAAAAAGCTGCATTTCCAAGTGAATTAAGCAAAATGCAATTCCACATTCAGGAGCCAAAAGAAAAGAGAAGTTAAATGCTCTGTGAGAGAGAGTAATCTCTCCCTGTTTGTAGACCTCTGTCAAGAGGAAGAGCACTTCAGGATTGAGAGAGCTATTACAGCAACTGAGACAGGCATCGTTCAGTTACAGCTATACATGTCTTAATTCATAAGGTTGGAAAATCTGTGTCCTTTTCTTGTCTTCTATTTTTCACCCATTTGAACACAGGCAGGTCACAATGGAAAGACTGTCTTGGCAATTATGTGAGGTTTTTAGGTATGAATGTAGCGATTATCACAAAATAGCGTGAGTCCAAGATCAAGAGCTTTAAAGAAAATCTCAGTCATCAGGACCCTCTTACTAAAATTATGAGAGCTGGTAGTAGTCTAATATGTTAAGGAAAAATCTACCAGAACAGCACAACTCACCTAGAAATTTATTTTAAGAGATACAGACATTCAGTGTACATGAGCTCAAGTTACTCACATTTGGCACTGGTTTCTTGGTCCCTCATAATGAAGCTGAACATGGTGGCAGCCTAGGCTGAACCCAAAGCTTAATCCTTTGAGCTTATCTTAAATTGACTTTTCAGGATCATCAATACATGAGGGTGTCACACTGAAAGCAAGATCACTGCTGAAGGCGTCTCAAACAAAAGAAAATCAGCTCTTGCTGGCAAGTAGCCTCCCATTTCACCATGTTTGCCTCAGTTTATCCCTTATGATTATTTTATCACCTTCAGTTAAAGTTAATTGCCAGCTGTGAACTTTAGTCACAGTCCCACCTGACCATGTAGTCACCTCTGTGTGCAGAATAAATGAAGGCCACATGACACACGACCTCAGTTTGTCTGTCAGCACCAGAAATGATCACTCTGGCAAAGATTCAGCCTTCCAGGTAAATCCTGCTCTGTCCCACTGTGTCTGCAGGGCCCAGGAGGGATGTGTAAAGAAAGGGAAGGAACCAGGAATCAAAGCTGTGGAGTACTGGAGTAAATCAAAGCTCTGAGCTGCAGTTGACTGGAACAACAGGGACTGGGGTGAGCAGCACTTGTCAATGATTGACCTCCAATGCTTCAGCTTCTGCAGCATCAGCAAGAGAAGGAATCTAAGTTTTAATACCTACCACCTCTTAACATGCTACTGATACAGCAGCTGTGGGGCTCTGTGTATTGCTGATGGTGTAGTGACTCCAGAAAACCCAGGGCACTGGGAGAAGAACATGATCAGGTGTTGTGCTCTAGTCTGTTTGGCTCTGCAGGAAGGGTCCTTTCTCCAAGGCAGTCCTGATCTAAACAGGAGTTAAAGTCACTATGCTGGAGAAACTGGTGGACATTTGCCTGGAGTCAGAGATCCTTCATGCTCTCAGGAATGGTGTAGAAAACCCACAAGGAGCTGTTTTTTCACATTAAATCAACATTGTTCACCCTTTTGTTTCATCTGTGGCTCTCTGCAGACAGGATTAGATTCATGAAGCTACAGTAGGCAGACTAGTGTAGTTCAATGAATAAAATCCTTTGTGTGATCATAATTATATTCCACCCCATAAGGTAAGGTACCTACACTTAGCTGAGCTGTTACTAGCAGCATTGTTCAATTACTCATGGTTCAAAAGATGTCTAGAACTATCAGAGATTCCTGGGCCCCAGGATGTCCATGTGAGTCCAACATGTACGACACAAGATCTGCAGGAATTCAGCAGTCTTCTAGGCACTGGAATTTAGGCTGGAGCTCATGCAAATATTTTACCTTACCATGCCTTAACCAACACAATGGCTAACAGGATCCTACCTGTTCCTTTTCAGCCCTTCCCCCACTGGAAAACTGAAACTACTATGGTGGTTTAAACCAATCCCTTTATTTCAATCAGGCCATCCTAAACATCGGTGCGCAGTCAAGTGTCACATCTTGGCTGAAAACTGGTACTTTCATCAAATGCTAATGTCATTGCACATTGCCTGTCATCTCCTCCCAGACTTTAGCTCTGGCTCAAGCACACCAGTGAAGTTCCTCCTCTATCACACAGCCCATGGGCTGTACCTGAACTTAGACACCTCTTTTAGAGGAGCTTTCCAGTCTAAGGCATTGATGCATGCACCACCAGTCATCCTGCAAGGTCTTTCCTACTTGCAATGTGCACCTATGGCACCACAAAGAAACCCCACAAAAGGGAATAATTATTCTTGTTCCATCAATTCATTGACTCCTGTCTGCTCTGGGAAAATGAACATCCATCCTGAGAGTAGATTTCACTGTGATCTTTACAAAGAGATTCAAAAAAAAAAAAAAAGAAACAAAAAGATAACAACCCCACAACCCCTTACAGCACTTTCAGCTCAATTGAGCTGTTCTATGGCCCTAACAACAACAGAAAAATAAGTATTAATAGCTTGGAATAGATCACCTGGTCAGAACAAAACAAAAAAAAAAGCCCAAAACAAACAAACAAAACAATCAAAACCCCCCCAAAACAAAACAAAATTAACACAAAAACACAAAAACAACAATAATGCAGCAGGGAAACAAAGAGACATAAAAAATTGGAATTGGAGAAGCCTAGCAACACAACTCGAGGCTTTCAGCAGGGACATTGACAGAGCCTTGGAAAGCATTACTAAACATGGCACTAACACTGCATTAATGTGTACTTCTTACTAATAAGAGAGTTTCTGGAAACTGCCTGGAAGCTCAGGCAACATTCAAAATAACAGTGTTGTTCAAGGGGGAAGGGAAAAAGACAGCCCCGATTAGGAGGCTGTGTGAGGAAATGTTTTTTGCAAAGGAGACACTACCCATGCATCTGAAGGGTCAGCAAGTGAGATCAGCCCTATCTACATCATTTTAGGTCACAACAAGCCCAGGACACACTGCAGGCTTGGGGAAGAATGGCTGGAAAGCTGCCTGGAAGAGAGGGATCTGGGGGTACTGATTGACAGTCAGCTGAATATGAGCCAGCAGTGTGCCCAGGTGTCCAAAAAGGCCAACAGCATCCTGGTTTGTATCAGAAATAGTGTGGCCAGCAGGACTCATTGTGCCACTGTACTTGGTGCTGGTGAGGTCAGACTTTGAATATGGTGTTCAGTTATGGGCCCCTCATCATGAGAAAAACATTGAGGTACTAGAGAGAGTGCAGAGGAGGCAACAAAGCTGATGAGGGGCCTGGAGCACAAGTCTGATGAGGAGTCATTGAGAGAACTGGGGCTGTTTAGCCTTGAGAAAAAGAGGCTGGGGGGAGACCTTAATGCTGTCTACAACTGCCTGAAAGGAGGTTGTAGCATGGAAGGTGCTGGTCTCTTCTCCCAAGTAGCAAGTGATAGGACAAGAGGAAATAGCCTCAAGTTGTGCCAGAGGAGATTTAGATTGGATATGAGGAAAAAATTATTCCTGGAAAGGGTTGTCAGGCTTTGGAACAGGCTGCCCAGGGAAGTGGTAGAGTCACCGTCACTGGAGGTGTTTAAAAGACATATAGACGAGGTTTTTAGGGACATGGTTTAGTGCTAGGGTTAGGTTATGGTTGGACTCAGTGATCCTGAGGGTCTCTTCCAACAAAAGTGATTCTGTGATTCTCTGATATGCATCCCAGCAAAGCGCTGGTTCCAGTCCTGACAGAGAAAAGTCTTAACAGAAGCTGACCTCAGGTGGCCTGTGTCTGTTTGTGCTGTGGGGTAGACTGACAAAGGTGGGCTCAGCAAGGAAGATCATAGAACATCCTGAATTGGAAGGGACCTACAAGGATCACCAAATCCAACTCCTGACCCTGCATATGACAAGCCCACATCCCACATCATGTGTCTGAGGATGTTGCCCAGTCTCTTCTTGAACATTGTCAGGCTTGGGGCTGTGATACCTCCCTGGGGAGCCCGTTCCAGTGTCCAACACCCTTTGGGTGAAGAAACGTTCCCTAATGTCCAACCTAAACCTCCCCTGGCACATTTTCCTGCCATTCCCTCAGGTTCTGCTGTTGGTCACTAAAGACAAGAATTCTGTGTCTGTTCCGCCTCCTCCCTTTAGCTGCTCCTCATACAGGTTCCTCTCCAAACCCTTCACCAACTTCATAATCCTAAGCTTTCATAGCTGAAAAATACAATGCAGTGTCAAAACAAACAGAAACAAAAACAAAACACAACAACAACAACAACAACAACAAACTGACCTCCATTTATCTTCACCCTCCAAAATACCTCCCCTAATCACCTTTTTTCCCCTCACCCAACACGCAACACTAGTTACCAGTTCCAGCACAAGTTGACTCAAAGTTTAATTGTAGCTAAGACCTTCTCCTTCCTTCACTAGAGACCTATTGCTCATCATGCAATTGGTAGCACCTTGTTTCTCCATAAAGCTGAAGCACCTGACTCCAGTAATGTTCAAGAACCAATATCTGGGAATGAATGGAGAATTGGCAGTTGTGGGCACCTGAGTCAAGGCTTTCAGAGAGGCACCATTGTCCACTCAGGATCCAGATCCCAAATTGTCTAAGACAAAACCAGCTGAAATAGTCTTTGAAGGAATGGAAATAGTCTCTTTGGAAGGGCTGGACCCACCTTTCATATCACAAAGCCAAGAGAAAGGAAATCTTCATGGTAGTCTGCCTCAGGCAAGAGGTCAAACAGAAATGGTCTAACAGACAGACTATAGGAGACAGAAGTCCTTAGTCCCTGACCCAATTAATCCAGCAAAACTGGATCATTAATGCTTGATGTAAAGTTTCACAGGAACCACTATCTAGTCTGGATTTGCTTGTGTTAATCCACACTTACCAAAAAGAAAATAGGCAGACATCGCAAGTTTATCATGCTCTAAAAGGCTTGTAAGTCCCCAGTCCAGATCAGCAAGTACGACCTTTGTGCTGGCATCTTAAGCCAGGAAAGCCTCCCATTCCTGAGAAAAACAGAGAAGAATAAACACAAAATATCTACAACATCCTTTAGATTATACTTAATTGCATGCTGAGGAAAGTCCTCCCGTGGAGATAGTACCTGCCTGTACTTCTCTGGCTGCAAAATTTTAAATAATGTGGTTGGATTAAGTAGTGAGGAATATCTCGTAGGTATTATGAGATATCTCAGAGGAGAAGGGTGATACTATCCCGTACACTGGTATGCTACCCTAAGTTTTCAATAGTATGCCACCATGTTCATTCTAATAGCAGCCAATATTCTGTATTAGAGGGAAATCTCCCTTAGATTCCACAAAGTTCTGAATCAGGGAAATATTTCATTTGCTTATTGTTTTTTACCATTACCTTCAGAAAATAACAGTTGTTCATTAATCAATAAAACTAAATGGAAAAATAGGTTTATCCTTGTTTTCTGCTACTAAAGACTGAAACTGAAGAACATCTTATTCCTTCTGCCATGGAAACAAAATCCAGCAAAATGCTGTTATAACAATGTCCTGAAATGGAGGGACGGGTATTCATGTTTTTTCCACCAATAATGTTTACTCTGTGATAATAGCACTGCAGGTTGTGAAACATATTCTCTCAGTCCACATTTTCATATCTGTACCATTAGCAAGACCCACACTACCTGGTTTACAGTTCAGTTTGTCTCTGTCCAAAATCCGTTATGCTGGAGTGAACTTAGAAGAAGAGGCCAGACTTAGGTTTGATTCTTGACAAAGGATCACTCAAAGTAAACTTTTATAGTTGCATGTATCTGTAAGCCCTGATACATAGGTATTAATCTAGAGCTTCAAGAAAGAGGAGTTTTCTTAGGAAAACAAATGGAGTTGCACAAAAAACATTGTAAACAGTTCCTGCAGTATTGGAAATGTCAGCTATTATGCATTCAGCATACTGTTACTCCCACAGGCATTTCCCTTGACTGATGTTTCCCATGGCTGAATAAAATGCTCCAACCCCTTATGCACATTACTGTACTTGAACATTTTTCTAAAGCAATCTCTTCTAACCTTTGTGAACAGGTGACTTCTTGCACTCGTGTTGTGACTAACACGTAATAGGAGCAATCAAATGGATTAAAAACCACCTAACACACGAGTCTCAAGTAGCTGTCAATGGATGATCGTTCATGAATGAAAAAGGCAAAAAAGCTCCCAGTAGGTTCTATAAGGATTGCTTCCAAACATGACGTTATTTCCAGCAGGTTCCTAGAGGCAAGTATGAATTTACTGATGGTAAAATGTATGAATGATGCAAAGACTTAGGAGGTGGTTAAGTCCTTGTTACAGGAGAAATGTGGTGGGACCTGATAAGCGTTCAGACGTGTGATACAGCTAAATGAAACACGTGGGCCCATGGAAGCAAATGACGGAGGTTCTGCATATGGAGGAAAAGGGTTTCGATAGGGAATTTCTTTCGCAGTCCAGTGGGACAACAGCCCACATCCCATAGTCAGGTCAAGAAGACTTGGGTGATCCCTGGTGGGGTGAAGAAATGTTGATCACATGAAAAATACTCTTCTTCTTCATGGATGTTGGTCTTCTCTCTGCTGGGATTGTGTGTACGTTTGGCAAAGGCTGTGAAGGAAACAGACAATGGATGTGGTTTTGAACTCGGGCAAAAATGCCCTACAGTGAATGACTGACTTACCTGATTTCTTATCATGCTAATAGGACAAAGAAGTGATGTGTTTATTACAGACAGATATTTCTCCAGTACATCCTTCTTTTTCTGTCTTGACAGGGGATGTAACAGGAACTAATGCCTTGCAGTGCTGCCTGATATATTTCCTCTGTAACTAAAACCAGATTAAATCATGAACCCAATCAACCATTTGGGTCAGGCATCAAAGGAAGAGGTAGAGTATCCATTTTTTGCTGTCTTCAAAGAGAGACTTCATATCCTTCTAGACATTTTATCAAGTGCAGTTAGACTTAGCAAGAGGGCAACAGGGTTGGGTGTAATGTGAAATATATAAATGAAAAATCAAATAGAGTCTCTGGTTGCAGGTGCTAATGAAACTCTCATGTCCTTACTTAGAGCCTGGAGTTGATAAATAAAAGAATGGAGGCAAACAAAAGGTCTTGCTTCAGGTCCTGCAGCAGATCTGCGCAGAGCAATGAAATGAATAACTCTGCCAGGGACAACCTTTACCTCTACAACCACCTGCCACCACTCACATTTTCTTATGGGTGGTGAGACTACCAGTCCTCACTATGAAAAAATATAACACTTTGTATGGCCCTTACAACTGAAAGTTTGTAAACTCACTTTAAATTTGTTGAGTATTGTAATTCCCTGTGCATAACCCTCTCTGTAGTGGGAATGCAGGATGAGAATTATCTTCTCCTTTGACTTTCCAAAGAACTGAAAATCAAATTAAGACTCTTCTAGTTCTTTCCTTGAGAGTGCTATACCAACCAATTGATGAAAATAATCAGGGAGACACCCCAACAGCTCATTGTCCAAATTTCATGTTTTCTGTTTGCAACCATGCACTCCTGGAAGCTGGTGTATCAACAGCAGAAACAAGCAGTGCTGAGAAAAACAAATTTGCCTGACGGGTAAAACCAATTATTCTGATTAAAATTCACAGCCTTTCTATAAAGAAAATGGGTGTACTACCACTGAGAGAAAACTCACTGGATTTTGCAGTTAGCATCATAATAACTAATATTAATTAATTATGAGAATGAGATGCTCTTCATGGAGAGCAAGCGGTCATCTGAAAGTGAATCAAATAAAATAAAAAAGTAATTCAATTAACCAGGATCTTGCCTTTGTTGTTGAGACTGGGAACACAGCAGGATTTATAAAAGTACTAGGAAAAATATAAAAATATGCAGAATTCCAGTGGTGAAGAGAGCTCAGTCTTCTCCCAGGCAGATAGGAAACCTGTGCTAAAAAAAAAATATACATCTCCTCTTTCCTGGTACTAATCACAGATTCAAAAGGAAAAGTATAAAAAACTTACATGCATAAAGTGATTCTTCCCCAGTACATTTCTCCCAGTGTCTTGTCAACCCAAAAGATTAAGATTGCCATACTCAACACCCTTCAGGTTACAGCATAGATTATATGCAGACACCAAGAGATGAAAAAGCAATGACAGATTCTTTTAAGATCACAGAATGTGGTATTGATATTATTCTTGCAGAAGGTGTTTTGGCTAGTCTCAGGGACTCAACTTTGAATCCTTGTGCTTCACTTGATCCAAAGACAGCTTTTTGTAAATCCAAGTGGTTGACCCATGGACTGAAGCATGAGGGTGGTCACAGGTATAATTCTAACTGGTCCTGGGCTTAGAAGTTGGCAGGATAAATAGCAACACATTATCAATGCTATGTCGGCTTTGGCAAAACTCTGAAATCTTCTCATTTGAGTCCGTGTATCTTTATGACAACACAGCTGAAAAATTGTGTGATTTCATATGGAAGTGTCTTACAGAAGAATTAAATGGAGATTATGTGGGGGTTTTGTTGGTTTCCTCCTCCCCCGTTTTCTAAAGGAGGTGACTTACTAGACAGGGATTTTGATAAAAGTCTCATTTACTTTCCCAGAGATTTCTGGTGCTAACACAAACCGAGGTCGTACCCTATGCCCTCCGTTGACATTTCTCCAGAAGTCCATCTTGTAGGTGTCCTATCACAGCTGCAGACTTCTCCCTGTTCAGCTGGTCATGTCTACCCAACTTGTCACCTTCAGTACTGTCTTCAACAGAAAACAAACCTGAACTCCTGCTTTTGCAGACTACACAGAGCTCTTTAACTCATGTGGAACTGCAGCCCTGGAGCGAAGTGGAAAAGAATACAGTATATTTGCTAAACTCATTAATCAATTGATTACAGCCCAAATTAATTTTTATGTATATTTCATCTTACCTGTCAAAACACAAAGCAGATGTTTTCAGTGAAAAGGGAGTCTACTTGGATTATTATCATATAATATGAAAGGAAAGCATGGGGAGATGGCAGTCTTTCACTGGGTAGTTTTTCAGGTGTAAAATTATTACCAAGAATCACACAAAGACTCTCTCTGCCTTCAACCAAAGCCTCAGCAAATTTAAATTATATATTGAAAAAAAAAAACAAAACAAAACTGAGCATGTTAGCTATATTGTTTCTGACTTGTCATTCTTTAGCGGGCAATTAAGTGCAATGTGACATTTTCTTGACAAAGTAGCTCTGTACAGCTGTGTCTTTCTCCAGACGAAACATAAAGCAAATTGGAATGTGTGCATCCATAAATCTCTGTAGCTGCAGCTGTAACAAGGGTGGAAAGAGGGGGAGGATGGAGTGATGACGCATGAAGCTCTTTATAAAAGATCAGTATCATCTCCAGTTCAGTTTTCCTTTTGCTTTGTTTTCTTTTTATTAACATCCTTGATTCAAAAATTATAGTAATTATGCTGGTCCCTAATAGTCTTTTCTAAAGATTTCAGCACATGGAAGCCTGTGTAGGGCATCTCACAGCTCCTTGGTTTTGGTAGCAAGCCACTGTTTCTTGATGTGAAACTGATGGGCAAACTGAGACCCTCAGTAATAAAGCAATTTAGTTAAAATTAGAATTGTGGGGGGGAAACAAAACAAAATAAAGCAAAACAAAAATAAAATAAAATAAACAAACAAACAAACACACCAACACAGACCAAAAACCACATGAAGACACCTCAGGTACGTCCTGCTACCCCAAGGCAAGATTAGTTAAATCTTAATCCTTCTCTAGGTAGAACCCAGGCTTGTGCATCCGAGACTAGTACATTAATTCAAAATCCATCCTTCCCACCTGTGCCAGATGAATGTGTGTTGGCTACTTTCCATTCAATAGACACACTCCGACCCTGGCAAACATAGAGCTACTGTGCTAAATTGATTTTTGTCTAGTGCAGATGCAGCCACTCTCTGGACTGAGTTGTTTGCAAACCTTAAAGATGAGAGGAAGTGAGGAGATTCCAGGCCTCCCCTGGGTCTGTTTTCCTGAAGCAAAACTGATTAGCCATTTCCCTGTGTTAGCTTGTGAACCATCTCAGTGCTGTGTTTACATAAATCACAATAAGCCTAATTCAGGCAGCAAGCCATGTGCAAAGAGAAATCACCGCCAGATGCTCCTGCAGACAAGGACACTGAAGAAGCCATCATCTAATTCAGTCATCAGCTTCCACAATCTCAGATTTTCTGTTGGTAAACTTGGGATAATGGAGCCCAGGAGATATTGGTAACAAGGTTTAGAGATTTGCAGCCATTACGTGCATCCACAGTAGTATGTCAGAGAGCACTTAAAGCAGTAATGTTTTGTGAGTGAATACAAGTGTTTCCCACTTATCCTGTAGACCTTATTGCTGTCTGCAACTACCTGAGAGGAGGCTGAAGCATGGAGGGTGTTGGCCTCTCTCCCAAGTAGTGAGTGATAGGACAAGAGAAAATGGTCTCAAATTGTTCCAGGGGAGTTTAAGATTGAATATTAAGAAAAACTTCTTGATGGGTTGTTGGGCACTGGAACAGGCTGCCCAGGGAAGTGGTGGACTCACCATTCCTGGCAGTGTTTAAAAGGCTTTTAGATGAGGTTCTTAGGGACATGGTTTAGTGGCAGAGTTGGGTTAGGTTATGCTTGGACTTGAGTCCTGAGGGTCTCTTCCAACTGAAATGATTCTGTGATTCTATCTGAATTTTATCCAATACAAGGTTCATAAGGTGTTGCCCTAACAGACTATTGTGCCAACAGTTTACTGGTAAAATGATGCTATATTACTTAAAAATGGGATTAGTAGAGGGTTGCAAAATCTAACTGGTGGGCTTGAAGGAAGCAAGCCCAGATTCAACATTAACAGCCACATCTCTCCCTTGAACTGCAACGGGGACTGATGAGTTGGAGGACAACTTCATCTTCACTGTGACTCCAGAAATAAATACCGTGTCTTGGAGATAAAGCCAGTTGTTGAACTGTTGTGTGAGGTCCTCTACACTTGTGCTAAATGCCCAACACTTAGCAGCACCTAGCAGTGAAGGATCTGAGATCTTGGCAAATCAATTTTGTAAAGGTATTTACAGTGCAGACAGAGATATTTAATTCCTGTGCTCAGATGCAAGCAATTTGGGGAGGCAAGTGATGCTGCTTGAAATTTTCAGAAGTCAGAATCTTTGCCAGCTGCTGGCAAGTAATTCAAAATAATCTTAATCACTGATATCCCTGAAGAGATTATTCAGTTTATGGATTCATACTGGTTTGGATAAAGCACAGCTGAACATGGAGTACCTCAGACTGCTTCGGAGATCTCTGTACCCTCAGGCAAGGGTGTTGCTTGTCTTTATAGAAATGATCTGTGAAAACCCACACACTGCAAACAGATGGATGAGAGAATGTTATTCCATTACCTCAGGGCAGTGCCCAAAAAGAACACTCCCTTCTCCAATATATCAGTCTCGATCTCTTAGAAAGACCTGTGAAATATGACCACAAGGCTCAGCCTGAGAAGGAAAATATATAATCTAAAAGTCATCATTTCTCTCCTTCTTATTTCTCTATCCTGAACTTTTTGGACAGCTGGAGATTCATGGTGTGTTCAGTACAATACCCTGAGTCATGGAAACCTTGTGAGGTGTAAGCAGTGCATGTAAACATATACTACTTTATGAAACTGTCTTGGCCTGCATCACACTGCTGGTCAGGCAATATCCATAGAATCATAGAATCATTTTGGTTGGAAGAGACCCTCAAGATCATCAAGGCCAACTGTTAACGTAACAATGGCACTAAACTATGTCCTTAAGAACCTCATCTCTGTGTCTATTCAACCCCTCCAGGGATGGTGACTCCACCACTTCCCTGGGCAGCCTGTTCCAATGCCTGACAGCCCTTTATTGGAAGAAATTTCTCCTAATATCCAATCTAAACCTTCTCTGGTGCAAACTGAGGTAATTTCCTCTGATCTTTTCTCTCTGGTGATTGATGATAGGACCCAAGGGAATGGCAAGAAGATGTGCCAGGGCAGGTTTAGCCTGGACATTAAGAAAAAGTTCTTCACCCAGGTGGTGGTGGAGCACTGGAACAAGCTCTCCAGGAAGATGTCACTGCCCTAAGCCTGACAGTATTCAATAAGTGGTTGGACAAGGCTCTCAGACACATGGTGTGAATTTTGGGATTGTCATATACAGGTACAAGAGTTGAACTCGATGATCCTTGTGAGTCTCTTCCAACTCAGGACATTCTATGATTCTATGATGCTATCACCTGCTGTTTGGGAAAAAAGACCAGCGCCCTTCATGCTCCAGCCTCCTTTCAGGCAGCTGCAGAGTGAGAAGGTCTCAAGGTCTTTCTTGTCATGAGGGGCCCAAAACTGACCCCAGGATTTGAGGTTTTGCCTCCCCAGTAACCAGTACAGGGGACGGTCACTGCCCTCGTCCTGCTGGCCGCACTAGTGCTGGCACAAGCCAGGATGCTGGTGGTCTTCTTGGCCACCTGGGCAAACACTGGCTCATGTTCAGCCACTGTTGACCGACACCCCCCAGGTCCTTTTCTGCCAGGCAGCTTTACAGTCACTCTTCCTTGAGCCTGTAGTGTTCATGGGGTTGTTGTGACCCAAGTGCAAGACCCGGCACTTGGTCTTGTTGAACCTCAGACAATTGGGCTACAGTCAATCCAGATCCCTCTGTAGAACCTTTCTACATTCACGCAGATCAACATTCCCACCAAGCCTGGAGGAACTCGTGTCTTAACGTGGGAAGACAAAGCAAAAGCAGAGAAACAAAGGCACAGTGCAATGCAGTGTCTGGAACACAGACATCTGAGCCATCACAGGAAAGAAACACTTGGTGTCATCGCTAATTTCTAGTCCCTGTGACCATGCTGTCTCTAGCCCATCCACTGATAGGATGGCCAGGAGAAAGAATAATCCATTTTCCCCAAGGAGAAATGGAAAGAATTTACCTCATATTAGGCAGAAGCTACACTTGACTGCTAAGGTTGTTCTCACCTACAGCTTTGCCTAACTCTGCACTAGTAATTGTAAAGGTAAGAAGAAAAACAAAGTTATACATCAGTCTCTGTGATTAAATGAAACCATGATGTGTTACATTCAGCAGCCTTCATTAAAAAATGTTATTAAACGCTAATTTTTTTTTTCTCAGTTGGACACCACATGCATTTTATCAACTAGTCAGAGGAATCAGTGGATTTTTATCTGAGTTGGGAAGGAAAATAATTTCTTGATCAGTAAAAAAGAGGAAGAGAAGAACAATAAACAAACAAAAGGGAGGGAGGAAGGAAGGATCTTAGTCCAAAGGTGCAATAAACACTTTTCAGAAAGTATCCTGATGATTTCTTTTTTTTCAGTGAAAAAATAAGATTTAGACAAAAAAGAAATCTTTAGGTTTTATCTGAATTTTTAGATAGAGTTAGGCCTATTTCATCTCTTAGTCATATTTGTTTTGCCAATATAAGTCCACTGATTTCAGCAAAGCACCTTTCCTCAGTTTAAAGCAGTGTCAGGGAAGGAGAAACGTGCCATGAATTAATCTCAGGAATGAATTGATGGCAAGTTGAAAGAGAAAGGAAGGTGGTCCCAGAGGCCAAAGGACTCAATTTCTCAAAATGTAGCGCTAAATAATTAATATCTTGTTTCAGGTCCCTGGTAATCTACCATTGCTGTAGGACTCATGCTTTCTATTGCTATTAAATGTGCTACAACCAGTCTGAGTGAGTAACACCAGCTCACTGAGGACCTAATCTAGACTATGCTTATCTCTAAGGTATGATTGAGTTCTCATCTCAAGTCAAAGAAAGGCATCTTCTTGCTTTCTGACAGCTTTGGAAGAAAAACTAGAAAATTACACAGTTTTGCTGTTCGCATTGGTTTCAGCACAGAAGAATGATACAAAATATAGATATTTCTCTAGAGTTATAATACAAATTAATAGGACATGACAAGCTTCAGAGGGACATGGAAACAAAGGTTTTACTTGAAAATAAAATTTAAGGAATGAAAAAGGTCAGATTCAGTGTCAGGAGACAGGGCAGAGCATCCAGCTTCCAGTCCAGAAGGGCATGTGTCTCTCATTGGCCCTGTCCATCTCTAAGCCTTGCACAAATATTTTAGATACCCTCTTGTATCATTAATGGTGCCCCCTACACATGTGGACCTCCTTCAGCGGGCTGACCTGAGGAGGAACCCCCAAACTCTGACTGGTTTGTCTTTCCTCAGTTTACCCAAAATCTTCTGCATGAAGGCTGCCATTCTCACCATAACAAATTGATTTCAACAAGTTGGCCATCCTGAATGCAGAGGCCCTGTGCAGAGGTGACACTGGGACAGCTCATTTTAGAGCCTGCAGCCCTTGGGCTCTCTACACATTCACATCATTTGCTCATGCTTCCTAATTGTCTTTTGCACCCATGAGAGATGGGCTAGAAAAACAATATCACTTTGTTTTCCCACAAAATCTAAGAGTCGGTCTTTAGACCCATTCTCAAAAGGGTGGTCTAACATTTGTGCATTCTTCAGTGGTGACCAGGCTACAAAGAGACAGTATTAGGTGATGTTATGGAAAGATCACAATGGCATTTTATCATGACACACTTCCAGAAGGCTGAGTATCTACTCAGTATCTCAAAGAGCAAGATGCTCTGAAGCATAAACCGGTAGTGACTAACAGAGACAAGAAATGCAACCAGACACTTTTCACTGTGTTTTCCTTTCCTTCACAGTCTGGCTAAAGAAATCTTGATGCCTTGACACAATCCTCCCTTTACCTCCTTCCCTGAAATCCGTAAGAAGTTTATGAGGAATAGAGAATTTCTCCACAGGAATGTAGATCTCTTTAATAGCTTCCTGAACATGATTTAATCTTTAATTTGTCATTGGTGATGACTGGTCTCTTTGAAGATTCAATTTTCTCATTTTCATTAAAAGAGGAAGAATAGCAGAAATTCTAAGTATTTCTCACTTTGAAATGCAGAGTGGAGCAGGTGGTTCTCAGACAATGCACAAAGAGCAGCTTCGAGGTCTCAATTCTAATCCACAGACCTGGCAAGCCACAGCAGCAAGTCTCTATTCCTCCGTGCCTCAGCTTCCATCTTTGTGATCATACTCATGTGTTTCAGAGTTATATTGATCTTTAATTCATTAACAGGCCCTTGGGACTCAAGATGTTATCGGTTGGCATAATGTGATTCCAATCTGTCTGGGAAAATAAGAAAAAACAATTGTCAAACTACTGACCTGTCTTTTCCACGTGTTTTTCCAAGTGCACTGTGATACCTGTGCACCTCCCAGGATGCTCAAGTGCAGTACTAAAGGTATCTTTATATTCTTCTTTTCCACCCATTCACTTCTTCATTCCTTTAGTCTCCACTGCATAATCTAATGTCCTAGCTCCAGGGAGATTCTCCAACTGCAGACACCTGAAATTGTTTGCAAGGGTGAATAAACCAATGTAGCCTGTGCGTGCTGCACCCATCAGACACAAGACTTGTAACTGAATCTGACAGTGATGGCAATGGGAAATTAGAGGGTACGCACATGGGTGAGGAGAAAGGACAGGTCCTTGACGAACTGTACCATACAAAATCAATATAGCATTGCCCCAAATGAATTGCATCATCTCTGGAGTCTCTTCCTAGAGATATTTAAGCTAAAGAGAATGATGTATGAATGTGTACTGAAACGGTACTCAGTGTTTGACAAGGATGTGAGCAGTGATGTACATGATACACAGGATGGGGATTTCCACTGAGCCACATCCCAAGTAAGATTATGATTCTATGGTGGGATTTACCACAACATTCAAGAGCTTGCCTCCCAAATAGGAAATCTAGAAAATTCAGTTTAATTCCTCACTAAATCCTGTAGTGTCTGAGCTCCAGAAATGCCCTAGGTCTTGTTTTGAAACTGGGATTTCATATCTCTGCTAGGGGAACCCACAGATCTCACCTCCCAGACAGTACTTCCATCTCCCTGGTGGAATGGCATATAGGCGCTGGGATTCCTCCAGACATTAATTTTGCTGGTCACTAACTGCGACGTGCAATGTGCAAAACTAATTTGATTTTGTCACTTTGCAGAGAAGGAGTTTCGTTTTGGAAGTGAATGGTAAGCTTTTCAAAGCTTGGCCATGGGGTCACAGGTATGAGGCTATTTCTGTAACGTCTTCAATTTCTGTTTAACAGAAGAGACATCAAAAAACTTTTATGTGGACACCAGAGTTCAGGATATCCTTTCTATGACAGTCTTAGCTAATGATGTAGAATTAATAGAATCATTAGATCTGATAGCTGCTAGACAAATGAGATGTGTGCAAACAAATGAATTCAGCCAACTCCTGTCCCCCCAGTACCCTCACATTGACCCCAGGATCTGTTCTCACGAAACAAAAACTTGTGCCAAGAGATTAGGAGGGTGGAGACTCAAGATACAGGCTGGCAAGGTCATACCAGTCCCTCTGATTCTGCATTCTAGTTGTGTCTCCCATAGGAGACACTAAGCAGCCCCTTTCCCTCAACCTCTAGCATCACCTCTCTCCATAGGGACTCTCATGTTCCTAATGGCCACTTTATTTTGCTGAAGACGATAAGGGAACAGGGGCTTCTGCATAGCAAAATTCAATCAGAGCCTCTTCTGTCTTCCATTATATTAACTGAATGCCTGACAGAGGCTTCTCCATTTTCATCCAAGTTGGATCTCTCTCGCTTACACAATGAGCTCCCATTCGCTTGCACCACCAGTTGCCTAGTGACAAAACACAGATGTATTTTGCCCATTATCCTCCAATCTCATGTTGTGTCAACTCAAAATTACATGGTCAGAAAAATATCTGTTAAACATACTAATTAACCATAAGCTTAAAAGTCCTCTAGGAGGATTTTGTAGGAGTGACAGGACAAGGCATAATGGTTTTAAACTAAAATACAGAAGATTTAGAGTAGATATTAGAAAGAAATTCTTTACGATGAGGGTGGTGAGACACTGCAAGAGGTTGCCCAGAGATATAGTGGATGCCCTGTCCCTGGTATTGTTAAAGGTCAAATTGAATCAGGCTTTGAGCAACCTGATCTACTGGAAAATGTCCATGCCCATGGCAGGGCGCTTGGAACTAGATGGTCTTTAAGGGTCCCTTTCAACCCAAACCATTGTATGATTCTATGATGTAAGTTTTAAAGTTTTTACAGTTCTGTGAACCTCTGTCTTCTTCTCAGGGCTGATCAGCAGTGCCTGAATCAAGGGTTTCACTCTTTAAAAACAGATAGAGTCCAGCTCGCCTAAGTGGAGGAGATCTTTGCTCCCTGTTGCGTCCAGCCAGCTTTTTGTCCACCCTCGTGCTCACAAGGCTCCTTGTGCTCAGTACAATTCTGAGATTTACAGCACAAGAGGTTTTCCATACACCAACTTTCTTTGCTCTTCAGTCATATTTTTTCAGATACATCATTGTCCAGTTTGACATTCAAATCAATACATATATACAGGTTATAAATCATTTGGATTGTCTGAAATGGCATGCTTCAGCGTAGCTCAGAGAGCAGCCCAGCTGAGGAATACTTGAGAAGCAAAATATAGAGGGAGGAAAACATTTGCAGTCATGGAGGCAGAACTGGCATTAATTAGTAATTGACAAGTTCTTTTCACATGCTAATGATATTAGTGAATGCCTTATTCACCATACCTTACATGTTGCCTTTCCATCATTTGTTTGAAAGGGAAAAAAAAAGAAAAAAAGAAAAGAAGATGACATTCATATTACTCTACAGTGATAAATGAGAACACATATAGCTTCAGAAACAGAAAACAAACAAGAAAACGAATCTTGAATTTACACAGGTAATGTGGTTTATTTTACATGGATACTATGGACTGAAAAAATAAATAAATTTCAATTTCAAGTTTTTGGAGTTTCTGTTGAAAAAAAAAAAGACAAGAGTTTGTTGTTGTTTTTGTTCGTTTGGGGGGGTTTTATGACTGCATTATAAATAATAGGAAAACATCAATTAAAATGGCCACTGTTTTATAAAAACTTGTATATTGTATTTAAGGCCACTTTTTCCTCAGGAATACTTTTCCAACAACACACCTTAGTGAGCAAAGAGGCGAATCCCAGACTCTACAATTACTTTCTGTAACACGATGAATACATTTAACACATTTTGTGGACAATGAATACACATTGAGAGCTCCACTCAGCTGCTCACACAAGGTGTTTCATGCCATTTTGGGATGTTCTGATGTGTTAGAGACATCCACTTGGGAGTTACACTCCTTCCAGAGCAGCAGCTAGAGACCAGTTTGGAAATACCAAGGCATATGAAAGGACACCCTTATGTCTTGGACGTAAGTAGAAATAGAGAAAAGAAGATAATTAACAGAATGAAGGATAATGGAGATGGTGGTATTTAAAGTTCCTTCCAACCAAATGAACGCATCTACTGTAGGATAAGGTGGCTGATGCTTTGAACAACACCATCCCTCTCTCACAGTGGGTCAGAACTCCATTTCCTACAAGAAGGTGCCCATCGTGAGCTGATGAGATGGACACATGTTTGTGGTGTGAATTCAGGGCCTGAATCTCACACAATTAGGCATCATCTGAGGTTTAATGGTATCCACAAGACATAGACATGGGGCTGACTGGTAGGACACAGGATTCAGACGAGCCTCTGTCCTTGACCTACAGCTAGATGATGTGTGGGATTCTCTAGAGCATCTCCAAAGGTTCCAGCTGGCTGCATGCAGGCAACTGCATAAAGCCAAATATCTAACCCTATCAACCTCTCCCTAAGTTGCTAGTTTTGATTCAGTGCCTTTCCTTCAGATAGCTAAAACTAAGTGAGCTGGATCCTACTTATCCTGTCCTTGTTCCTCCCTTAATTTTGACATCTACATCCTTATGTAATAATAACCTTTTCAGATATATTTTGCCTATGTGGAATATTCTATGGACTGACTTCTACAGTTTCATTATGTGAACAGCTACCTTCATGTTGCATTATCTGTTGCATTTTTTTAATGTGAAAATATGCATTGCTTCAGTATGATTACTTATAAAAGAAGAAATAGAGGCATCTAAGAATGGAAAAATTTAGATTCTCATGGCTGCTGGCATTAAAAATATAATCAAGAATGTTTGTCTGGCCACACATTATGTGAAGTGAGAGCATTTCACTGTTATCAGACAGGTTGTTAAATGACCTTTAAGTTCTTTTTTTTTCCCTTTTCCCCAGAAAGGCACATTTAACTTTTCATAGTCTCTTGAATAAAAATCTCTCTAATAATTACATTTTCCAGCTCCTGTGCATTTGTCCCTAGATGACTCCTAAGTAAAGCCTACTAACTACAGGAAGCTTGGTTAGTTACAGCCATTTTAGACCACAGCCTCCAAGAAAAGACTAATCACCAGAGGTGAAAAATGACCTGAGGGCATTGGGTCTCTAGAGAAGCACGGGAAACAAACTGACATTTTGCAAAATACTATTATTCCCCTTTACTGCTTGTCTCCAGCTTCAGCTCTCACCCTTCCCATAACCTCAACCTTTCCCTTGCTGTGTATGACAATGACCTCCAAGTCTATATGGGATTTCTCCAGTTATCATAGTATGAGTTACAGTAGCTCAGTGACCTTTTATTATCCTCCTTCGAAGGATAAAGCTGCCTCTGTAAGACAAATAAAATAAGTCTTAAAGGTTTTAAAGTTGATGTGAGAATCAAATTCTCAGTATTTCCCAGCTTCATCCCTCATTACACCTGGAGATCCCAGCTTTTGCCAACTTCATGACATCCAGGTAATGAGCTTACCTGAAACTTTTAAGTCCATCTTGTTGCCATTTTCTCATGACCTGCTCAACCCAAGCCAATTTTGCAAGGAAACAAGTGACCTATACAGATGCATTATGTCAATTGATATTTCAATATACAGACACCTGGATCTCCTATTTCTTTGAAACTGTTCTGCAGGACATCATAACCCTTCTTCCACAACACTCAGCATTACTCCACTAGTTAATCACAGGATGAACATGTTGGGTTATGTGGGTGAAGGTTCCTCACCACAAGCACAAAGGCTGAGGGAAGGTCACAGGAATGATGATAGAGGGAGAAATCCCAGTAGCTTAATCAGTGCAAAGGGGCATCCTGAACTGACTACCACTAAAGCTATCGAAAAGAAAAAGAAAAAAAAGAGATAGACCATTGTCCCACATGGGAAACCAAGCAACTTGTAGACCAAAATTAGTCATTCCCTAAAAGGCTACAGCACTCATTATGGAATGAAGGTAGAAAAGGAGTGGGGACTACATAAGCTTTTTCTGGGATATATTTAAGAGAATAGTGAGAACATGTGAGGCTTACTAAGGGTTGTTGAAGGGCCAAAAACATGAAAAGTGAAGGTTCAACATGAACTGGGTAGAAGCAAGCGAGGGAAATCAGAGGGGAATGGGGACAAAGGGGGCTACTCTGGTATAAACAGGCTACTGGGCAGTATGGGATGATCTGTACATCTCCTACCTCAACCTCTGCAGACCATGTTATACAGTCTAAATGCCAAACAAACAAACAAGAAAACCACATTTATGGTATAATCAGAAAATGTTTGTGCAACAGTCAGGCATCAGCAAAGTGTTTTCCACCTTTGCCCCTCTGCACTGAGTGCTGACTGCATTTTTAATCACTTGTCTCATGATTACCAGGAGGTAGATGTGAGTAAGCATGGTGCCCCTGTCATGACCTGGTCTTGTTTCTTCTAATTGTTCTGGTTCTCTTGCCTCCATCTGGGATGATGTTCCATTACCATTATCTTCTTGTTCTTACTATTTCTTAAATTTGTTCCTGACCCTTTTTTTTTTTTTTACATTTTTTCTATGACAACACTGTATCTATTAGACTGGTGGCTTTCAACCCATGATCTGCCCTCTTTATCGAGGGATTCTGCAGGTGGTGCCTAAGAAAAGCTAGCTGATGAAATAATGTGCTGCAATGTATTTCAGTTATTCTAAAACTGCCTTAAAGAAAAAAAAAAAGTGTCCTCTTAGCCTACATTTTTCCAACCTGCCCAAGGTCTTTTCTCTTGAAAGAGGTTTCCCTTATGGTTTTGCTCTGCTAACTGAAGTGCTGAGCTTGCCTTCCTGAGCGAGAGTATTGCATGCAAGCCAGGTGGGGTCTTATCAGTATAAAAGCAGGAATATTTCCTGATTCTGTAAACACCTTACCAAATCCTCTCTAAGACTGTTCTCAGATCTCATTTCCTCTGACAGTTCCAATGGATGAGCCCTGATATTAGAAGACAAGTTATTTTTATTATTTTCCCAAATGCATCGCTTCACTCTCAGCCCTGTTAACCTTCCATCTCATGTGGATGATTATATTTTGCAAAGTAGTAGAACAGTTCTGGTGTGACATTTTCATTCTCTTCTGAACTGACATGTCCCAGCTTTGGCACAGAACACTGTCCCTGCTACCAGCAACTTGCTTAATCCCTCTGTTCCTTATCTAAAAAAATAAAGACCCTAATGAGTCTGTAAATGTCCTCTCTCGGCAAATTGTCAGATCTTCAGATCAAAGACCATCTTTGCCCAGGTGACTATTCAGTGCCTAACACATTGTAACCTTGACTGAATTGATGCCTTTGGGTGATGTTTTCATAGTAATTTAACTACACCGGAGGGAGCAGTAGAAAACATTTTTGTGCCAGGAAGAGTTTCCAAGGGATCTTTAGTGAAAACATGAGATTAGAAGCTCACTTGATTTATCTCCCATGAGAACGACATGGATACTACTCTGAAGTCAACAGAAAAGTTGTGTTCAAGAAGGATGGAAAAGACACCAATTCAACCAGTATCTGCCATTTAGGATGAGAAGAAATGACCCCAAGTTGAGCCAGGGGATGTTTACATTGGATAGCAGGAAAACATTTATTCACTGAAAGGAGGTGGAACAAGCTGCCAAGGGAAGTGGTTGAGTCACCATCCCTGGAGGTGTTTAAAAGACACGTGTAGGAGGTTCTTAGGGACACGGTTTAGAGGTGAACTTGACAGTGTTGGGTTAATGGTTGGACTCTATGATCTTAAAGGCCTTTTCCAACCAAAATGATTCTTCGATTTTCACTGGTATGATAGTTTTCCTTGCAGAACCCTGTGTCACAAAATAAGAACGTTGAGTCCCTTTGAGGAAGTATTGAATAAGAGTACTATGGTATCACAGTCCTATCCTATATAGTTTTGTTGCAAAATGCATAATATTTTAGAAGGCTCAGCACATGTCTTGGGTCTGTCAGGGACACCAGCCCCAGTGAGAGAGGCCCCCTTTTTCATTTTCTGTCTTGAGTCAGGGAGTTGGAAAAGAATATGCAGGACCTCTGCCACTTTCTTGGACACTCCTGATAGCCACGCCTGCCTCTCAGAAAGGTTCAAAATCTACTTTTCCCATAGATATACATTGAGCATATGGCAGAGCTAGGAATATCTCTCCATCTTGTATTCATCAGGCAGCCTTGGAGTTTCTGTACTGACATGAAAGAGGAGAGATCTTTATCTTTGCCTTAAACCAAGAAAGACTCTTGGTGCAGCTTTTAGCCAGTTTTTCTGTGGCGTATAAACCCATTTTGCAGATGGTAAATGGAAGCATACAGAAATTAAGGGTATATTCATCAGACTGGACTGGATTTAGGGGTCTGACCATTACTGAGATATAGTTCCTAAAGTCTCAGTGCACATAAAGTAGTTAGAGACATAATTCTTATTGAAGAGTTAGCAGTTTAGGGTCAAATATCTTGTAAGAGGTAGATATTCCATTTTGAAAACTGGAACTCATTTTTCTAACTCCTGAATGACTTTTACAGATTTCAGCCACAGCCAGGAGGTGCAGAGACCTACCTAACAGATGTCTGAAGAGCGACGTTTATATATTCCAGGAACTATATGTGAACCAACTGACTCTGTTTTCTTCGAGGACAGCACTAGCACTACGAGTCTGATGTCCGTAGGACAAACTTTCCAAGTGCAATTCCTTCCGTTTTGATAGCAAGGTTGAAGAGTTTTAAGCTGAGCCTTTCATCTTGAGGTAGGAAGCCTCAAAGAGGCAGCACTCACAGGAGGCCTCTTCATCTGGGTAAGTCCCCTTTAGAGTTAAGGGAGTAAGCAGCTCATCTTATCTAATAGAGATGCTTATAGTAGTCAGATAAATCACACCTGGAGCTCCATAGCACCTATTGACTGGGTCTCCATTGGTTATAATTGGATCTTGGATGTCCAGGTCTGATAGAGACACTGACACTGTAGGCACAAAGTTAGAGATGGGTCATTTGTAGCTGTAACTAAGATCATCAGCAGTTCTTGACAATTCTGTTGAAAGCAGCTTAATACAGTACAAATCTCAGGGAAAAACACTCACCCCAAAAGCTCACCTGCATACAAACTGAGCTGAGGCATCTCAGTTGAACAGTCCTGAGAGGTGGTGGATGCCCCATCCCTGAAGACATCCCAGGCCAGGCTGGACGGGGCTCTGAGCAACCTGATCTGGGTGAAGATGTCCCTGCTCATGGCAGGGGCTTGGACTGGATGAGCTTTGAAGGTCCTTTTCAACCCAAACCATTTTATAATTCTATGTTCTTTGGGCCAAATGTGAAGTGAGGAGGGCATCAGAAAGACAAAGATCCATCTGACATGATCCATTGCATTCTGGGAATGTCTTTACCCTTTCTCCTCTTGCCTCTCTTGTGCTGCTCCCCACAGCCCTGATCACCTCCAAGGCAAAACTCCTTCTATTCTTCTTGCAACAATGGAGCAGATCCAGCCTCTGCTGTCATGTTTGGGCTGCTCCCCTCCCCCCACTTCCCTTCTCTCTGCACAGTTCACAGTGACAAGACATTTTACAGTGCAGTGACTGCCTGAAGTGGTTTTACCATCAGCCTTGCAAGGGAGCTGATTTGTAAGGCACGGACACCCTCTCCTGGCTACTAAGCTGAAAAGAAGAATCTCAGCTATCAATAATCATGAGCTTGTTTCAAAGAAGGCAGCCATGCATGCAATGATCACGGCAAAGTAGGTCTCATGAATACATCAGGAGAACATCTTGAGCATTCAGGAGAGGTGCTGGCACAAAAGAAATTGCTTAATGCAGCAAGGAAATCATTCAGTCATAAAGGCAGCTTATACTTTGTGTATTTAATATTTATTTATTTTCTTATTACTGCCTAAAAAAAAAAAAAAAGAGGAAATGAGAGAGAAAACAATAATAATAATGACATTACATTAAAGGGTAACAGATCAGAACATGCTGATCCATCAGTCAGGATGACAAAGGACAAGATGACAGCAATGTGGAGACAAGGAAATCTGTGTTGAACATTTTCATCTAATAGGAAAATATCACCCTGCTAACGAGACATCCAAAGTGAAACTAACACTCACAATTAAAGTCTACAATCCAGAGCAAAACAAACTAGACTCTGCTTTCAGGTGTGGGCCTGGGAAGAATCATGATACATCGAGAAATACAATGTTGCTTTAGACCTGCTGTTACTGTCTGAATATTTAGGGCCAAAACTATGTCAGAAATGATCCTTCATTCGCTGATGTGCCCGACCAATTCAAAACCATATCTACTCCTTATTAATATGTTCCCCCAGCTTCTAATGATCTCTGTGCAAGAAGCTCCTGAGCCAGGAATCTTATCTTTGAACTTTAAACATCTAAATTATTTTTCTTCCATGGGTTTGCCCCATTGCTTTGTAAGCTCCTCTAAATGTGTATAATCCACAGCCCTCAGCAGCAAAGAGCTCCACAGCTTGATAAGCTTTTATGAAGAATCGATCTATTTTCTTTGTTCCAAATTTGCCACTTTCATGCTCTTAGATTTTGTTCTGGGAGACCCTGTGGGCAGTTTTCCCTGTCTGTTTCCTCTAGGCGGCTAAATAGTTTTATGCTCTTCTTTCATACCCTTTTTAACTGTATCTTTTTTGAGGATGAAGACTCCTGAGCTGAAGACCTCTGCAACATAAGTTGTCCTCTGTCCATCACCTGTACTTGAAAAGAAGGTGTTTGTTTTTTTCTTTTTTCATGGTCTGTGATGGTAGGTGATAGAGATAGCTGTTTACACTGCTGAAAAGGTAGTGGGAGGCAAAAAGCAAATTTGCAGATATGAAAAATTTAGTATTTGTGTTCGTTCTCTCCTGTTCAAATCAGCAAGCATAACAAACCTTGATGTCCTGTTTTGTTACAGTAGATATGGGCAGAAGTAGCAAGCATTACCACATCTCCTAGCAAACAGGCTGAAATGATGGCTGACATGTATTTCCCATACAAGGGCTTAGGTGGCCTGAAGTGGCAGCCAGATTTCTACATAGACATCCACCATGGCTGCATGGCATAAAAACTGTTAAAATTGATTAAAAATGTGCTTGTAATACCACTATCTGCTAGCTCCCCTCATTATCTTCTTTCCACAAGCTGTGTGTAGTCTTGAGGTTGTGACATTTATAAAATTTCAAACTTTAATCACTACAGTCTTAGACCAAGCTTGGGTCATTACCTGTTTCTTCTCCTCACCAGCCCTGTTCAATGCATAGCGATAAGTACAGAAACTCTCACCAGACATAAGTGGATGTTGGCTCATATGACCCTAATCTTCAACAGAGACAGGCAACGGAGCTGGGGAAGGGGCTGGAGCACAAGTCTGATGGAGAAAGGTTAAGGGACCTGGGGGGTTCAGCCTGGAGAACAGGAGGCTGAGGAGAGACCTTCTTGCTCTCTACAACTGCCTGGAAGGAGGTTGGAGTGAGGGTGAAAGAGTCTCTTCTCCCAAGTAACAAGTGATAGGAACTAATAGGAAATGGCCTCAAATTGCTCCCGGGGAGGTTTGGGTTGGATATGAGGAAAAATTTCTTCCCAGAAAGAGTTGTTGGGCATTGGAACAGGCTGCCCAGGGCAGTGGTGGAGTCACCATCCCTGGAGGTGTTTAAAAGACACAGAGATGAGGTTCTTAGGGACACGGGTTACTGGTGGGCTTGACAGTGTTATATTAACAGTTAGACTCAATGATCTTAAAGTTCTTTTCCAACCAAAATGATTCTGCAAGTCTATGATTCTATAAGCCTATGATTCTGCTCTGGTCTCCGAGCTCCTATCTCACCTTCGTGACAATGCTTGTATCAGCCTAACCCTATCCTGAGATTAAAGTACTCCTTGAAAAACAGAAATTTCATAGAAATTCAGCCATTGCAAAGCAATCTCAATGACTGACCAAAAGAGAATAAGCAGTGCAATCCAGTCATCTTGTGGTCTTTAAAAGGCTACATTTAACCAAACTGCTGTCAGGATGACCAACTGGTGGCCAGTTGCCCAGCTTACTTCAGGACCATGTTATCACTACAGCACTCCAGCAATAGCACTTTGCTCAGGAGGCTTTTGCTTGGTGGTTTAGTGCCACCAGCTGGTGTACAGCCTGCCCTAAGCTCCAGCTACGTTGGAGTCTCCCACACATCTGCTGTGAGACTGTCACATCCCTCAGCTGCTATTACCTAACGAATGTGGTTCTGGGGTGCAACGCCTCTCCCTGCCTGGCACTGATCTTCTGTTTTCACCGTAACATTTTGACACTTTTTGCTAATGCTGATTCCCATTATGATAATGATGAGAATTACCTTGGTATATACAATTCCTCCAGTTTACCAGGCTTTTTCAGACATTATATTTCAAGGCTGCGATACCCTCTGTGAGCCCACATGAGGTGGGTCCCAGCACCTATTTAACAGAACCCTACAGCTTCAAAAGGCAGTTGGGGACAAGAAGAGACAAGCGCTACTGAAGAGAATTCAAGGTACTGGTATTCTAATAAAATGCTCACTCTGGGAAATACACTTTTTTAAAAGAAAGGGTAACCATCACTGCAGAACACCTCACACCTAGGAAATGACAGATCTGCTATGATTTGGGGTGTATAAATCAAAAATGTGGACACCCTTGTGAAGATGTGGCAACTGATTATTGCTCTAAGTGCAGGAGTTACAGGCATGAGGTCTGGTGCAACTTATGCACACAGTTAGTGTGTCCTTCCAGGACATCTAGTTCCCACTGGCTCCCTCTCTGTCAAAGAGATCCAGAGAACAGCCAACACAAAACCACCAGAAGTTAATGTAACACTCCCAGGTGATGCAAGGTCAGACATAATCTTTGTTCACAGACAAAGATGATGTTTTCAAAGGCCAGGCAAACAAACTAGTGATGGGTTGGTCCTATGAGCCAAACAAAAATAACTTCTAACCTCACAGACCAGCAGAGCAGGTGTGCCATTGTTAAAGTCCAATATAGCACGCACATTGCAAGGGCATGGATGTGAGAGGCCAATTATGCTGCCAGGGCAGTGGAGGGGTTCACAGAGGGAAAGTCCCTCTCATTGATGTCCCTGCTCATTGCAGGGGGGTTGGACTAGATGACCTTTGAAGGTCCCTTCCAACCCAAACTATTCTAAGGTTCTATGGCTTTCTTGCCCACACTAATCCTTCCCCATGGTGGCCAAAAGGTCTTTTCTAGGCACTGATGTTGGCAGAGTGCATTACCACGACTGTTTCACTGTCCCAAAGATTGCACTGCTGTGCTCACATTGCACTGCTGTGCTCACATGCCTACATCCTTATCTTCGCTATAACGCTTTGAGATGAATATTCAGGAATGGCTTCAGAAAAAGGCATTGACTCTCCTCTGACTGCTCCAATTTGGAGTCTATACAAGGTGCAAGGGACCCCGTCGGTGTTGGTTAGTGCCAATCAACCTGTAAGTACATCTCCCAGGAAGGCCAGTAGTGACCTAATACCCTTTTTAACACTGTCAAACCCAATCACATCTTACCTTGAATACCCAACTTTATTTACTCTTTTTGGGAACTTTGGTATTCCCAAGTGAAACACCAGGATTTGCTCCAAGTGATGAATGGCTTATAGGCATTTAAATGTACATTTAGGTTTGGGATCATAAACCACAGTGAACATGGCAGTAAGTAGCCTGTTCACAGGTGAATGTTTTACTAAACAGGCTAACCATCTGAACAATTGGAGCTATTCATCAGCAGTAACTTCTATATTTCTTTCTAATACAATGTCACTATTTTCACAGCCAGGGTTGAAAATGCATTTACATGTTAATCCCGATTCTGTTTTTCTCAAGGTTAGCGGACAAAATGAAACACTGAAGCAATCCAATCAGTCCTGGAGCTGTTGTTTGTTTTATTAAAATTCATGGCCTACCTTATCATTTTAGTTAAGCAAAAATGCTTTTAAAACTGACAGCTCTATCAAAGGCAGATAAAATTCAGAGTATAGGAGTTTTAATCTCTATTTCCTTTTTTTCTCCTGAACTGATTGCAAAACAACATGCATCTTCTTTTCTTCCCTTCCTTCCATCTCACATGTATTTTATCTTCACAACAACAACAACAACATCTCATTGACTTTTAGAGCAGATCACCCACCTGCCTCATCCGGGACACAGATATGGGTGATGTGATGGTTGGAGGCCCTCTTGGGCATAGAGGTCATGAAATGACAGTTTTCAGTTCTTGGAGAAGCAAGGAGGGAGGACAACAGAACTGTTACCTTGGACTTGAGGAGGGCAGACTTTGGCCTGTTCAGGAGGCTGGTTGACCGAGTCCCTTGGGACACAGCTCTCTTCAAGAAGGAAATATTAAATGTGTGGAAGTGGGCTGTCCTCATGTCCTGAAAGACAAGTTGTCAGTGAAGAAGACCAGCCTGGCTGAACAGACAGATTTGCCAGAACTCAGGATAAAAAAAGAGAATTTATGACCCTTGGAAGAAGGGGCAGGCAACTCAGACCTACTACAAGGATGTCATGAGGCTATGCAGAGAGAAAATTAGAAGGGCCAAAGCCCAACTAGGCCTTAATCTGGCTACTGCATAAAAGACAATAAAAAATGTTTCTATAGATACATTATCACCAAAAGGAGGTACTAATTCTCCAAGGAGAATCTCCATCCTTTATTGGATGCAGGGGGAAACATAGTGAGAAAGGATGAAGAAAAGGTCTTAATACCTTCTTTGCTTCAGTCTTTAATTGTAAAACCTCGTTGTTGTCTGCATACCCATCTCCCTGAGCTGGCAGACAGGGAAGGGGAGCAGAATAAAACCCCTATAAACCAAGGGGAAATGGTTAGCAACCTGCTACACCACTTAGACACACACAAGTCTATGGGGCTGGATAGGATTCACCCAAGGGTTCTGAGGGACCTGGCAGAGGTGCTCACTGAGCCACTTTGCACTATTTATCAGCAGTCCTGGCTCACCAGGGAGGTCCCAGCTGACTGGAAGTTAGTAAATGTGACACCCATCCACAAGAAGGGCCAGAGGGAAGGTCAGGGTGACTACAGCCCTGTTAGTCTGACCTCAGTGCTGGGGAAAGTCATGAAGCAGCTGATCTTGAGTGTCATCATGTGGCACATATGGAACAACCAGGAAATCAGGCCCAGTCAGCGTAGATTTATGAAAGGCAGACCCTGCTTGACCAACCTGATCTCTTTCTATGACATGGTGGCCTTCTTAGTGGATGACGGAAAGGCTGCATATGTTGTCTACCTAGACTTTAGTAAAGTCTTTGACACTGTTTCCCACAGCATTCTTCTGGAGAATTGGCTGCTTATGGCTTGGACAGCCATACTCTTTGCTGGGTAAAGAACTGGCTGAATGGCTGGGCCCAAAGAGTTGAGGTGGAGTTAAATCCAGTTGGTGAATGGTCACAAGGAGTGTTCCCCAAGACTCAGTTTCATATGTTTATCAATTATTTGGATAAATGGATTGAGTGCACCTTCAGTAAGTTTGGAAACAACACCAAGTCGGGTGGGAATGTTGATCCACTTAAGGGTAGGAATGCTCTACAGAGGAATCTGGATGGATCAATGGGCTGAGGCCAGTTTTATGAGGTTCAACAAGGCCAAGTGCTGGGTCCTGCACTTGCGTCACAACAACCCCAGGCAGCGCTACAGGCTTGGAGAAGAATGGCTGGAAAGCTGCCTGGTGGAAAAGGACCTGGGGGTGTTGGTGGACACCAGCTGAATGTGAGCCAGCAGTGTGCCCAGGTGACCAAGAAGGCCAACAGCATCCTGGCTTGTATCATAAATAGTATTCAGGTTCTCTCCGATAGCTACTGAGTTGGTGTGAAAACTTATGGCCCACAAAACACCACATAGCAAGTATTATGGGAAGGACCTTGCTTGAGAAATAGAGCCCTAAAATACCATAGCTGGAGCATAATCCTAACAACTTGACATGGAAGATGGGGGATGGCCTCAAATATCTTCTCAAGACCAAGTCATCAGCAGTCACCCCAGAGATGGACCTCAATTCAGCTGAAACCTCGCAGGCCAGTGGCATTCTTGCCAAATGCAGAAGGGCTCGGAGACCTTTCCAGCATGTTCCTGGATCTACAGATTGTGTATGTGGTGAATGCACAAGTACCAGCAAGATGTTTCCAGCTGTCATTATCTTCAGTTAGGATGCTGCTGCCCTGCTCCTGTTGGCTGATGATTTATTAAGAGCTATTTATGCCTGAGCCAATATTTCCTTCTGTTATCCTATCTATTTGCAGTGTCCTCTGCAGCTCCACTACATTGCTTTGATTTATGATTCATGCTATTTTATTTTCTTCAGAGTTCTGCTATATTTATTTATGTTGCCCTGAAGAGCCGATTTGCAAATGCACCAGTCCCAGCAACTTCATCTGTGCCCCCTCTCTGCCTGCATTCAATATCATATCTTTCTTTTGACTAAGTCATTGCTTTTATAGAGTAATAAATTTTCATAAGAATTTTTCATATAAGACCCAGTGTGGGGGTCATTAGTAAACATCTCTCACCTGTTAATGGGGATTATTTGAATTTTTACAGTGTTACTGTTAGCAGGCAAAGGTGTAATTAAGACATTCATGAAAAATAAGCTGTTGTAATTAATTTTCTTTAGTGGGGAAAGGGAATACATTGTTATGCAATTTTATTAGATTAAAATAAATTAATAGACTTTGAAAAAAGCCCTGTTTCTGTTGTCTCACAGAAAGAAACATTCCTGAATATGCAAAATTCCTTGCTATCTGAGCTGGAAAGAAATTCTAGGACATTGAAACCAGAGAGCAAGCAAAGACTCATTCCCTGCAGCAATTTCCTGGTATATATCTGGACTATTTTAAATGTTCTAAGCAACAGCACCCCCTTCCCGCCCTTTCCTCAGCCTTCTGGGTATTTCTATTCTGATTCAATCTATCTCACTTCCTTTTATGTCATTTAACAGCTACTCCCGAGTTCCATCATCCTTTATAACGTCTTTGGCTCTGACAAGTGTGTCTAAAGGATATCCGTGGGTTTTGACCATGTGGTTCTCCATTACATTATCCTTATTCTTCCAGGTAGTAACTACACCCTTTTTAACTCAAATGAAAGATCTGTGTTGCACTGAGGGCTTGATTTAAGGTTACATGATGGAGAGAGAAAGAGAGATCATCCCCACTATGGTCCCTGCCTGAACTAGCAAGGGTGTTAGAGTGGTTTCTTGTTTTTCATGGTGCATTGCCTTGGTTGATCTGGTTGCAATCCTTGCTACTGTCCTCCAGGCAAGATATGGATATGCTGGATGTAACATCTATTTGTCTTGTATTCCTGTGACTTTCCCTGGAGACAAAATTTTGTCTGACTAAGAAACACTACCTTCCCAGCAGTAAACTAAGGAGAACTTCTACTAGTGGGTCCTACAAAATCAGCCCCACACCTGAAGGTGATTGCCCCTTCATAGAATAATTTTGGTTGAAGAGACCCTCAATATCATCAAGTTCAACTGTTAACCCAACACTGTCACTAAACCATGTCCCCAAAAACCTCATCTCTGTGTCTTTTAAACCCCTCAAGGGATGGTGACTCTACCACTGCCCTGAGCAGCCTGTTCCAATACCCAACAAACCTTTTCAGGAACAAATTTTTCCTAATATCCAATCTATACCCCCCATGGTGCAACTTGAGGCTGTTTCCTCTTGTCCTATTGCTTGTTACCTGGGAGAAGAGACCAACCCCCTCCATGCTCCAAGCTCCTTTCAGGCAGTTGCAGAGAGTGACAAGGTCTCCTCTCAGCCTCCTGTTCTCCAGGCTGAACCCCTCAGGTCCCTCAGCCGCTCCCATCACACTTGTGCTCCAGCCCCTTCCCCAGCTCCATTCCCTTCTCTCAACTCGCTTCAGCACCTCAAGGGCTTTCTTGTCATGAGGGGCATAAAACTGAACACAACTTCCTACCATACAATTGCACACATCCCATGATTCACTTGGACCACTGGTTTCCACTGCTTTGCCACACTTTTCCCATTCCCATGAGCACAAATAAGCTTTGTGCTGCCCCACCACATGCTTTTCTTATGGCTTGTACTGACTTTGCCTACTGAGCAGCTTGGCTACACGCCGAGTCTGTGAGCATCGTCTTACAAACCCTCGTTCATTCCTCTCACCTCTGGTACATGACAAATGATTGTGTCATCCTTCTACTCCTGGGTCCTGATCTGTGTGACAAAGAGTTTCTAATCTCACTCCATTGTTCATCTCTTTCTCCCCTTAATCTCAATCAGTTCAATGTGTCAACAGCAGTTGCTTGAAATCACTTATCACACATGAAAGTCTGTCCTCAAATTTATTTAGAATTAATCAGAGACAATTTGAGGTGTTTATTAAAGCAGCAACAATCTCAGCTTGACCTTGTGACAAGACTTCTGTTTCAAAGAAACAACTTTTTTTTTTTCTTTTGCCTGACATAGAGCTGAAAACTTTCATTAGAGAACTAACGAAGGTGAAACCAGCTGCTGCATTTCAAGCAACTGCCAGTGACAAATTCTGCTTAACAGACTTGCCATTTTCTCTCTCTTCCTTTTTCTTTGATTGAGAGGAGAACACACATGTCTTGCAGGAATCACCTACCCAAGCCCTGCCCAAGCTGAGAAAGGGTCTCACTGTGCTCGGTTCCCTCTCCAAACCTCACATGCTCAGAAAGTCAGGAGAAGTGGTAAGACCAGGTCTGTTTCTCCTTCCTTTCTAGATCGTTTGCAGCCAACAGTAAGACATGGTTGACTCTCTGGTGCTAAAAATGTGATAATTAAGACAGGATGTTTTTACCAAGAGAGTGCTCCTGGAAGCAGAGACACAGACTTCAGATATCTGCCTCTTCATGTGAATATTGACACCCCCCCCCAAATTAACATATGACATATTCAGTAATTAGGGTGTATGTCTGAAGTACAGAGAAAGCCTTGCACCCAGCTCTGGACATGGCTCAGACCAACAAATCCTTCTGCAGAAGCTGGAGTTTTCAACTCAGTAGTCGCAGTATGTATCAAAGGATGGTTTAACTGTTAATGTTTATTTTTCACTCTTTCATTTACCTAAGTGTAAGAAATTCAGAGCTGTTACAGATTTGAATGGTCCCTTGAATTAATTCTGATCCAATAATTTGTTGACCTGGTCTATATGCATAAGGCAGATGGTCTGCCCCATTCCAAAGAAGTACAAATTGAAAATCAAGTCTGTTGACTGCTGGGAGCAACTGCTCCATTTGAAACCTCAGCATCTGCAAAGACTTGTCTTTCTGGGAGTGCAGAAAGGCTTTCCAAGCTGTCAAGTCACTTGGCAGCTCCCTGTCAACCAGAGACGATTAAGCATCTCTTGTTAACAGCTCTCTACTGTTACAAGAACTTCAGTGCAAGGCACATATCAGCCAGTTTTCTAAATGAAGAAGCAGTTTGGTCAGAGACACTGACCCCATGCTTCCAAAACCATTTATCCTTTAATCAGGCTTGTCAGAGGAGACTGGCTCTCCTGGGGAGATATCTGACCTTTGCCATCCACAGTTCCCTCACTCCCCATGTCTCCACCTCTTCCATCAAAGAGCTCATCCCTTCTCGTATTCAGAATTATGTTCATCAATCAAGAGGATGAGATGGATGCAAGCTCCTGATAACACTGTTGGCAGAAAATTATTAAGTCGCATCAAGTCACCGTCCCAGAGGACAATATATCAAATCCTACAGAAACCCTCTTTTCTCCTACTGGCAGAGGGTTTATCAAACTCGGGGATTTCTCCAGAGACATCAGACCCTTGGTTTAAGTCAGGCCCTTATCATAAAATATAATTCTTCCAAATAGGAAACAGAAAGGGAGCCATCCGACCTATAGCTGAGTCTATACAGCATCTGTTGTGGACAACAAAGAAAGAACAAATTTTCCCTTGTTTTAGGAATCTGTCCCCAAAATATTCTTTTCTCCAAGTTCCCAAGTAGTTTCAGGATAAGTGAGTGTATTTGGGGCAAGTAATTAATTTGACAGAGAAAAATAATTTCCTAGCTCTGTCTTCGTGCACATTTAGCCTTTGCATGCATCTCTTTGTCTTAACCTGGCCGAGCAAAATACATAAATAACGTTATGTTTCAGGAGACAAAAAGATGCGTACTGTAGGAAGATGAAAAAAAAAAAAAAAAAAGGAAAAATAATTTAATAATATATACTTAAATGTTTAAACCTGTTGGAACAAAGAAGTCCAGGACAGTTACTTAGAACCCAGTAATAAACTGCTACAGTCCATGAGCATGGCCACCTGTCTTCATAACACCCTTAATAAACATCATAATTAAAGCAGGCAGAATATGAAGAGGGTGATCCTGAAAGCATGTTTTATGCTACAACAGCTGTAAAATGAGCACAGGGATGTCTGAACCAGTGGATACATCATGTTAACCATCAAGTGATGTGCCAGGAAAGATCCTTGGGAACACATGGAGCAGCTCTGCAGCATCACAAGCTCTCTGCTCCATGAAAATCGATTATGCAATTGAGATTTATAAATTAACCCATGAACAGCTTTTATTTGCACACAAATATTTTGCTGGACTGTGCAAATTAAAAGTTTATGTATGTGTGGAGTTATCTCAGTTGGAATTATACTTCAACAATCTCATTTGCATAAGTCAGAGATTGTAATGACTTACTCAACTAAGCATACCCATGCAGTTAATTACTTTTTTCCAAATGAAATGCCAAAATTATTTCCCAGCAGAGGAAGGCAATTGCTCACCCAAAGCAGCACAGGATGCTGTCAGTTTTAAGACAATTAATATGAAATTAATTTTAACAGACCACTGAACCATATTTAGTGAGCAACGCAAAGCATAATATGACCAAATACAGCAGCTCAACTGCCAAGTCCACTTCTCCACCATCTCTCACTAGGAAACTTTGAAATGAGGAAACATATGAAGCACCTTAGTCTTTAGAAGACAGCAGTCCTGGGCAGGTTAGAGGGGAAATCACCTCAAGTTGCATCAGGGGAGGTTTTTACTGAATATTAAGAAAAATTTCTTCCCAGAAAGTGTCATCAGGCATTGGAACAGGCTGCCCAGGGAAGTGGTGGAGTCACCATCCCTGGAGGTGTTTACAAGATGCATAGGTGAGGTTCTTAGGGACATGGTTTAGTGCCAGAGTTAGGTTATGGTTGTACTTGGTGATCTTGAGGGTCTCTTCCAATGAAAACAATTCTAGGATTCTGTGAAAACAGAGCACCTGAGAAAGCAGAAGTTTGGGAGCACATGTTATTACAAACTCAGTAATTAACAGACAAAAGCAGATTCCTCATGTTGCAGCCTCATATTCTCACCACACAAGAGGAAGTAGGAAAGTTTCCAGGGCTTGAAGAAGACAGAAAAAAATACTGTGTCCTGGTTGAACAGTCAAGATAATGTCAGAAGCAAAGGGGATGACATGACACAACCAGTACAGGACTGTGCTGGTAGATGTGGGGCACGTGGCCACCCTTATTTAGTAACTTAGATTTAGCTGCATTTTTTCCTGTATTGGGTTCATTCAGGATATAATGCTGTCTCTCCTGGTGGGAAAGTGGGGGGAAGATGACCATGTCTTTAGTCTGAGAAAAGCACCAGGTGAGATAAATCAGACTATAATATTTCTTTAGCACAGCCTGGCACTCTGCCAGTTCCTCCATGTTTCATGATTTTTGGACAGCCATCTCCAAATGGGTGGATATTTCCAGGTTTTCCAGTCCAGAGATCTTGGGCAGATTGTCACAGTCCCTCTAACTTCTGGCAGAGTTACACCAATCTTAGAGTCTTTTCTGTTTCAATCTGAACTCAAATGAATTTTAAAACTGCCAAATTCACTTTGAACAGATTGCCCTTCTCAATTCTCAGGTAATATCATTTGGAACTATTACAGAGCCTGTATCAACCTTGCAACCTATTGAAATCTCTTGTTGCCTCAACTAGAACATATTTAAATCGAAGAAAATATTAGCTTGTGCCCTGAAGGCACTCAGAGACTCTTGTGAGAGGGGCCTTGTAACACAAGGCAAGTTTTCTACAGTGAATCCAATTCCAGCAGGCTTAATAGAAAAACCTTTAGGCTGGAGGGGATCCATGTAGATGCAGAGCTACAGCCACAGCAAACTCAGGGCAGGCTGCAAACTTTGTGATGAGAGGTAGTGAGTCTATTTTGATCTTTGTTGGCATGTATTTATTTTCCTGAGCATCTCTGTGTGGACAAGCTGAGGATGGAACTATTATTACAGCCAGGGAGTTGGAGAACAGAGAGTTGCTTTGTGAGCTGAAGGTCTTTCAGCTCCACTGTACCAGTGTGTCAATAATTCACAGGTTAGAGATGTGTGGCTGTGATTTGCCCTTTAAAAAGTGTTTCTCAAGTAGTCTGATTTACTTTGTTTTTAATGCATGGATTATCAGTTTAATTTCCATAAGGTTTTTAATCTGAAATTTAATTTAGGAGATTTTGCCAAGTGATTGTTAAAATTCGTTCTGCTGGGTGAACTCAGAAGAACTTCTGTTTTCCAAAAATATCTCTCTTGTCTTCTATTGCAAAACTCAGATTCTTTTTATGCCAGTCTAGACACTTCAGATCCCTAAAAGTCATAAAGGGCCTTTTCTCCTTCCCTCTCTGTGGCAGGAGGATTCTAGTGGAACTGCAAAAGGCTTTCCCCAACAAGGCTGCAGGAAGGGCATTCAAGACAATGTACAAGGCTGTAAAGCATGGCAATGGCAGTGTAAATCATTCTGACACAGTGCACAATGCATAATGGAGAGTGGGATGGGCAGATTGGACAAATCGAAGGTCCATCTGTTTCTGCATCCCATCCCTGACAGTGATCAGTGGCAAATGCTCATGGAAAGATGATAAAGACCAGACATGCTAAAAGTGATACAAAGAACATGAGGCAATATCATAGAATGATAGAATGATTTTGGTTGGAAGAGATTCCCAAGGTTATCAAGTCCAAACATTAACCCAACCCTGGCACTAACCCATGTCCCTGAGAACCTCATCCACATGTCTTTTAAACCCCTCCAGGGATGGTGACTCCACCACTTCCCTGGACAGCCTGTTCCAATGCCAAACAACCCTTCCTGGGAAAAAAAAATTCCTAATTTCCAATCTAAACCTCCCATGGCACAACTTGAGACCATTTTCTCTCATCCTAAATATTGTGTAGGATGACACAGACATCTTACTTTGGGATTTAAAAACTTTACGGCATCCCTAAACCCATTCCTAACAGTAGTGTTAATTAGATCAAATGCAATTCCTTGTGGAGGGAATAGCTTTCTGGGTCAGCAAAATATTTATGGTTCTCAACAAAATGGACTTTCACCCTGCTAACGAGCTAGCAAGTCAAGCCAGTTCCTGCTGCATGCAAGGGAGAGACTGATGTGAGTGGGACATGCTTCTGGCACAAAAGTAAGTACCCCCCACACCCTTCTGCTTTTTCTCCCATTCTCTTCCATCAGGAGCACCTCCCAACTCTTTGCCCATCCCTGCTATTCTGGCCTCTCCCAATGGCTCCTAAGACTTCTTCTGTCCCTGTCCCTTTCTTTTCCTTTTTCCTTTCCTTTCCTTTTTCCTTTCCTTTCCTTTCCTTTCCTTTCCTTTCCTTTCCTTTCCTTTCCTTTCCTTTCCTTTCCTTTCCTTTCCTTTCCTTTCCTTTCCTTTCCTTTCCTTTCCTTTCCTTTCCTTTCCTTTCCTTTCCTCTTTCCTTTCCTTTCCTCTTTCCTTTCCTTTCCTCTTTCCTTTCCTTTCCTCTTTCCTTTCCTTTCCTCTTTCCTTTCCTTTCCTTTTTCCTTTCCTTTCCTTTTTCCTTTCCTTTCCTTTTTCCTTTCCTTTCCTTTTTCCTTTCCTTTCCTTTTTCCTTTCCTTTCCTTTTTCCTTTCCTTTCCTTTTTCCTTTCCTTTCCTTTTTCCTTTCCTTTTTCCTTTCCTTTTTCCTTTCCTTTCCTTTCCTTTCCTTTCCTTTCCTTTCCTTTCCTTTCCTTTCCTTTCCTTTCCTTTCCTTCCTTTTTCCTTTCCTTCCTTTTTCCTTTCCTTTCCTTTCCTTTCCTTTCCTTTCCTTTCCTTTCCTTTCCTTTCCTTTCCTTTCCTTTCCTTTCCTTTCCTTTCCTTTCCTTTCCTTTCCTTTCCTTTCCTTTCCTTTCCTTTCCTTTTCCTTTCCTTTCTTTTCCTTCTTCCCTTCCCTTCCCTTCCCTTCCCCTTCCCTTTCCCTTCCCTCCCCTCTCTTCTCCATCTCCCCTCTCCTCTCCATCTCCCCTCCCCTCTCCTCTCCGTCTCCCCTCCCCTCTCCTCTCCTCTCCATCTCCCCTCTCCTCTCCGTATCGCCTCCCCATCTCCCCTCTCCTCTCTGTATCTCCTCTCCTCTCCTCTCTGTATCTCCTCTCTGTATCTCCTCTCCTCTCCTCTCCTCTCCTCTCCTCTCCTCTCCTCTCCTCTCCTCTCCTCTCCTCTCCTCTCCTCTCCTCTCCTCTCCTCTCCTCTCCTCTCCTCTCCTCTCCTCTCCTCTCCTCTCTGTTGCAGAAGCAACCCAGCCTCAAGGACAGCCTAATCCTTCAGGTGCAAAATCCAATTTTGCTCACACTTTTTGCAAGCTTTTAGCCATATCTGACTGATATGAATACAGGTAGTTAAATAAGTCATGTCTGGATTTCATCAGTCCAGTGGCATAACACAAAGCTAAGACCAGTATTGGTGTCTACAGCAAGAGCTGTGCATGGGTGATCTTTTGGTGCATTTAACTTTTCAGGATGTTGTATCATTTTGTTTACATCTGATATCTTGTATTTTCATTTACTACTTGTCGTTTAAAGCAAAAAAAGGCAATCAAAAGCAAATTTGAGTGATAGCAGGATGTTTCCTTCCCCATTAAATGGAAATTGAAACATACTTAGAACAAATAACTGCAGGTGCAGAGCTGCAACTTGTCCCATCTGCTCCTCAAGAATTGCACCTGGAGGCACTTCCATGACTCTCTGAGACCTGTCTCTAGTCAGCAGAAGTGTCTGGGAACAGGGGGTGCTGCCCCTACCTTTCGTGCAGTGATGTTTACTCTTATTAAACCTCCCTGTACAGGGCATTTGTGGGGCTCGAGGGAAAGTGAACAGCTGTAAGAAGCTGATTTAAACAAGAATATCCCCAAAGGCTGGAATATGGGAGTCTCCAGTATAACATATCGCCCCTCAACTGATTATCCTTCATCTTGAAAGACCAGTATCAGCTCAGCTGCCTAGGAGTAGGAGCCACAAAGATGATTAAGGGAGTGAAGCATCTCCCTTATGAGGAAAGACTGAGGGACCTGGGTCTCTTCAGCTTGGAGAAGAGAAGACTGAGGGGTCAACTCATTAATGTCTATAAATATGTTTAGGATGAGTGTCATGAGGATGGAGCCAAGTTCTTCTCAATGACAATCAATGATAAGACAAGGGGCAATGGGTACAAACTAGAACACAGGAGGTTCCACTTAAATATGAGAAGAAACTTTTTCACAGTGAGGGTGCCAGAGCCTGGAACAGGCTGCCCAAGGAGGTTGTGGAGCCTCCTTCTCTGCAGACATTCAAACCCACCTGGACACCTTCCTGTGTAACCTCATCTAAGTGTTCCTGCTCCGGTGGGGGGATTGGACTGGATAATCTTTTGAGGTCCCTTCCAATCCCTGACATTGTGTGATTCTGTGATTGCTGGTCACCAGTCTGGCTACGAGCATCATGGATGGAGCAGAAGATGGGAACTGAAAGATGAGCTCTGGAATCTTGGTTTGGTGCCATGTGTTCTTGAACCTTGAGGACATGACTTGCTTTTCCTTTAATGTCTTTGCCAATAAAGAGACAAACTCCTCAGCACATGGAAATGCCCTTGTAGGCTACCAGCTGTACGCAGTTAGAAGTTCTTTGTGGATCCCTATGGAAAGTACTAATTTATGATACCTGGATAGAAAACAGGTGAGAACAGTTGCTGGGAGGAGAGAGGTTTTAGGCTGAAGGTTGTCTGAGGGAGGGATCTGAATTTAGTATAATTTTTCTTATTTCCTGATCAGTAAAGGTGAAGGTGTGTCCGTTCTCTATGTATTTTTAGAATGGTTTGAAAAAGGAATCTGATGACTGTTCCCTATATCTCAGAACAAAAATAGCAAAAATATTATAAGATCTTCTCTCTTTCCTGATTCTGTGATACACCAATGAAATGTATCCTATTTAGGGAGATTATGGGTTTGGGATCCTAGTCCCACAGCTCCTTATGCATTTTATCCTGACCTTCCTACGAACTGGGTTGTTCAATATTTGAAGTTCCATACAAAGTAAAGCAGTCTATTCCTACCCATTTTTTGCTTCTTTTCCCTCCTAAGGCCACCAGTGAAAGAAACAATACCAGAATCTGAGATTACTTTTGCTGCATGAATAGGCTTGAATTCAGGTTACTGGATTTATTTCAAGTGAAGCAAACAGTCCGTTTTGCTCCTGTGAACTGATCTTTTCCAATATATAGGAGCAACCCGAAATCTACTAGGAAGGATCACAGATTTCCTGTTAGCAGCACTTATCAAGGTGATCTGGAAGGAAATTTTCACGATGGACTGAAGTGCTGACCCTTTAAAAACTTTGATGTTTCATTAACATATCTGGAAAACCCTTTTCATGATCAAAAGTCAGGAAGAAGTAGTCCTGGGGTGGGAAAAGTCTCACACACACATAAAATTTCTTAATAGGTGAGCTAGAAATAACCAGCAGAAAAAGTGCATGACCTTGAGAGGTATCAGCCTCTCTTAATCTACATTCAGGATTTCTTTTTAAATCATTGTTTCTCAAGAGTTATGGCATTTTTAACTAGATTGGACATGAGTGTTGATAGCACTACAGTCCGTAACAACACCAGAAAAGTGAAAATGGAAGAAAAAGCGGTGTTCCATTTTGCAAATAGTATGCTAATTAATTTCCCAATCTATTACCAAGAAGTTATTAACATCGCTGTATCATAATCAAAGCACATTGTGAATTTTAGGCTTGGTTTGTTGGTTTGTTTTAGTAGGATTTTTTCACTTTGTTCCTGCTATCCACCCATCATTAAAACCCTGGAAGGAAATAAGGGGATCAAGCTCCTACAGAGGTTTCTCAGTCAAGGGCTCACACTCACTGGCCTTGACGTTTACATAAACACCACATATATGAACAGAAAGAAAAATACCCTTAATACTAAATAAATACTAAATACCAAAACCAAATCTTTTATTGCCTATGTTATCATGGTGTTAAGCTCTTCAACAGTGTGCACTCTCCTTAATGATGGTATCAATGTTTCTGAGCTAACCCTGTGCACAAATAAAGGGAGTATTATCCCATTGATTGCTGTGATTAAATGATTTAAACTGTCCACTTGGAACTGAGAACTCAGCTGAGACCTTCTGAGCCCCAAGGCTGGAGGTGTTCAGTGGTCTGTTCTTCTCACTAAGGACTTGAGCAATAATCCCACCTCCAGTGTTCAGCTGTGATATGGACCCCTAAGGTTTGAAGTTCAGATGGAGACAAGTCAATAGTGGCTGCATTTCAACAGCTTTTTTTAGCTTGACAAGCTTGCTTGTTTGGGATGAACACAACTATGGACTTCTTTTGCAGAAGTCCTTTCACCTCTACATAGAGTAATTCTGGTTGGAAGAGACACTCAAGATCATTGACTCCAAACATAACCTAACTCCAGCAGTAAACCACATCCCTAAGAGCCTCATCTATGTGTCTTTTAGACATGTCCATGGATGGTGACTCAACCACTGCCCTGGGCACCCAGCTCCACTGCTTCACAACCCTTTCCATGAAGAATTTTTTCTTAATATCCAATCTGAACCTTCCCTGGCACAACCTGAGGCCATTTCCTCCTGTCCTGAAGTTGCCAAATTAGTGTTTTAAACACCAAGAATTTTATATTCAAAGGCATCATTCCCAGAACCATCAAAGAAAGACAGCTGCCTCTACTCAACACTCTGCCAGAACCACATTTCACCTGGCTTTGCCAGCAGGAGAAAGTCCCTTGCAAAATGTTGTAGCAGGACACTGCTGACTCAAAGGGAACATCTTTCATCCAGGCAACTATGTGGCCTGAAACTGCTTAGTCTGCAGACCAAAAAATGATATAGCTTCTCTTGTTAGAGTGGAGGTTTTGACAAGTTGACAGTTTCAGAAAAATATATATTTTAAGTACAGTATGTTTAATATAGTGGACTATGCGCAGACCTGAGAGAGTGAGCTTGGTCTCTTCATTGTGCGGTTGTGTGTGTTCACATGTAAACATATACATATACCAGTTACTGCGAGGAAACAACTGGCACCCTATCAGAAAAGGCATTTCAGGATTTTAGTTTTCTTACCCCATATTGGGTCAAATATACAAAATAATTAAAATGACAATGCATCAGGAATGCTCCAGAGCTTGAGAAGTGGGTAGAATCAAATTGTAGGTCAATTTTAGTCTTGTTTTTCCATCTCAGCTTGTAACAAAATATTTTTATTCTATTTACATGTATATTTTTCTTCTTTTTCTGCCTCTTGCTCCATTGACAAAACACGTAGTCATTTCAACCCTGCAAATGGAGTTTTTATGTTTTTACTAGGCACAGCTCCACTGGGTGTTGCAGCATATAAAAATAAACTTTCCCAATACTTTTTGCAATGAAAAATCTGCCTTTTTCCCACCTGCCATTTCACTGCTGACAGATTGACATGCTTTCCTGTGCAAACAGGTTCTGCCCGGGGATACTCCACCCAGCTCAGTCCCAGGGTTGCTAGTAGCATTTTCCCAGCTTTTTGACGCAATTGTAAATATATACATTACTGGAAGAGAATATCTATTCCTTGTGCTGCAACATATACCTGAATCAATGTATTTAATGCAGGTCGGCATGAAAATTGCTTCATTACAACTTCTGTGGATGATAAACTCTATGTATTGCAGTAGCTAAAGTTTCCCTGGAATGAAGCCCTGCAACAAGCTTTATCTTTACCTAGAAGAGCTGGTGAGAACATTTATCACCTGTGATAAATGTGCTGATCAAAGCAGAGATTTTCTTGACTTTCATGGCAGTGCCTCTCTCTTTGTAAGGAGAAATGCTATGTATACATCCAATCACTTAATGCCATCTTCTATGAAAGGTAGCAGCTTTTAAAAATTAATCCATCCAGCATTTTAATCTCATGTGCAGATGCAAATTAGACTTTAATTGCTCACTAGCTAAACTGATCATTGAGATACCCATCAAATTGGATGTACCAGGGAGGTACAAATGATTACACAGTAGAACTGTGCCTCATTTCTATTAATGGGAGATGAAATATGCTTCAACAAAGTAATTTCTTGCCCATCAGTCCCCTGCAGGGGACTTGCTGAGTCCTGCTCATTTAGACTCTTCCAGACCTCTTTCCTCTTTTGATTCCCAGTGCGTGAAATCACGTGTGCTGGGCTTCCTAGTCGTAGATGATCATCAGATCCCTGATGTGCCTATTCTTCTGTGTCATATAATGAGACAGCTCTGGCTTAGCCTAAGAAATATACCCTACATAAATTTCCTGAAAGACCAGAGGCAAGATTAGTATGATATGTGAGATAACATCCCCGTGTGATGGCCATGATCAGTGATGCTCAAGGAAGCAGATATCCTCGTAAGCCCTTGACCTCTATTTCCAGCTGTTGCTCTTCTAAGAGAGAAACACCAAAGTGAGTTGGGCACAGAGGCAACGTGAGGACAGGGGAGAGCAGCCAAAACTCAATTACCTGTTTATTATTCCTGCAAGTTGATGAAATTATTATAATAGCAACTGTACTTTTTAAAGCCGCTCTCCCAGCTGCCAAGCTATTGAATGAGGGGGAAGGTGGGGGGGTTGAGGCTGCTGCACAGAGTTAAAAGCCAATTCACTTAACACATGACATAAATCACCAGTGACAGCCTGCAGCCAGGTAGCAACTTTCATCATGGCTTTCAAAGCGATTAACAAAGTGTGGTAAATGAACAGCAAAGTCAAAGCCCAGGAGGGGTGAAATGGTTGCGTGGAAGTCACAGCTCAGTTCAGGAGCAGAGGTAGAAGTGGCAGTCACCTTTTCAGACCAGTATCATGGATCCATTGCAATTTCTTCACCTTCCTTAACCAACCATGGAGCCAAGCTCTACAATGTCCAGCACAGCACTGCCAGCCACTCAAGGGAAGGGGATTGTCCCACTCTGCTCTGCACTGTGGTGGTCTCACCTGGAGCACTGTGTGCAGGTCTGGGTGTCACACGATAAAAAAGGTATTAAGCTACTAGAGAGTGTCCAAAAGAAGCTACAAAGTTGGTGAAGGGTTTGGGGGGGAATCTCTATGAGGAGTGGCTAAAGTCACTTGGTTTGTTCAGCCTGGAGGAGACTGAGGGTAGACCTCATGGTGGTTATAGCTTCCTCACAAGGGGAGGAGGAGGGGCAGGTGCCGAACTCTTCATCTTAATCCATCTTCTCTTTAGTGACCCCTGACAGAATCTGAGGGAATGGCAGGAAGATGTGCCAGGGGAGGTTTAGGTTGAACATGAGAAAAATGTTCTTCACCCAGAGGGCGCTGGACACTGGAAGAGCCTCCCCAGGGAGGTGTCACGGCCCCAAGCCTGACAGTGTTCAAGAAGAGACTGGACAATGTCCTCAGACACACGGTGTGACCTGTGGGGTTGTCCTGTTCAGGGACAGGAGTTGGACTCGATGATCCTTGTGGGTCCCTTCCAGCTCAGGACGTTCTATGATTCTAAAATAGATTAGAGATGGTTCAGAGTAGCAATGCCCTATAAATATTACTTTGATGTACACATTCCTGTCTTCATGTGCATGTAAAACAGAAGCTTTGCTGCATTGATAAACTTTCCAGAAGCTTGAACATTGCTGTAACAGGTGGAGAGTAGTGTTTCCATTCACTCTGAAGGAAGATTTTACCACTACTTTGGCTAAATTCCTGAACAGTCTCTGTTTAATCCCCATGCAGGTGGTAATTCCTTCAATACCACCAAGGGACATAAACATTTCTACAACTGGAAGAATAAACAGAGAACTGGTCACAGGAAGTTTGTTCATCTTAAAAATCTCCAAGATAGGAAGTTTTAAAACAGAACAATCCCAGGAGGGAACAATAAAAACCAAGTTCCCTTATGTCAGATCCTGAGAATAGCAAAGGTGCTGACACCCCTCCAGAAAGCGTGTAGAGTTTCCTGATTCATCAGCTCATTTGGGGCAAAAGCTGCACCCCTCTGGAATACAATACAATAAAGTACATTTTTTTTAATTCAAAGTACATTATTTATATATTTTTATATATAATATATTAGATATATATTTAAAGTATGTTATTTTTTAATTTGTGGAAACTTGTGGCCTTATAAACCTTTCTAACTCTGGTGTCTAATTTAGACCTTTTATGTGTAGGAATCCATATGGAATAAGAGTTTTCTGGGGTGCAATTTTACCTAGGAAAAATGTCTATCATGTAGCAGCAATATTTTGTTCTTTAACCTTGTATGTGCTGGAAGGGTCTTCAGTAAACACATTTTTTTGAAGTAAGCTTGTGACATTTACATTAGTATCTTTGCAATAAGAAAATAAGAGAAAGGGAAGGCCATGGAAGTTACTGTGCTGGTGTCCCGCATTCCATCTATTATATTAAATCCTTTTCCTCTTGTGATCCTAGCAGAAAATGGGATTTCCTAAGCATATGCCACCCGTTGCAGTCAGCCACTGCACTTCTACATGTTTGAGAGCAGAGAGTTGAGTTGGGTGTTACATTCAGGTATAAATGAATTATTAGGGTAGATGAAGGTCTAATCAGTGGGTGGAAAATGAATTACTATTTGAAGCTATGTTCATCAACAGTGGTCCTGAGCGTCTGGGAGAAAACACTTCTGGCAGGAGAATGGGTTGAATCCGAAATTTGCAAAGGACTGTTTTGTGGTCAAAAGAGAAAAAGAATGTCTCTGAATTGTTTGGAAATAAAACTTTGGAAATAAGTAGTTGACAGGTTTGTTTTGCATCTGGCTTTAAGTAATAATAACTATGGCAAATTTTCAGTAAGATGCCAGAACCCTGTGTATCTGGCTAGAAAATAAGTTCTTGTGCTGCAAAAAATTATTTCAGTTCCACACACACGGACCCCAGAATCAGGTGATGTTCCAGTACAATCATAGAATTATAGAATGGTTTGTACTGGAAGGGACCTTAAAAATAATCTAGTTCCATCACACCTGCCATGAACAAGGATACTTTCCAGTAGATCAAGATGCTCAAAGCCCGTCCAACCAATGATGGTTTCTTTTCCCATGTAGTAAGTGATGGGACAAGAGGAAATGGTCTCAAGTTGTTCCAAGGTAGGTTTAAATTGGATATTACAAAAAATTGTTTACCTAAAGGGTTACCAAACACTGGGACAGGCTGCCCAAGGAAGTGGTTGTCACTGTCCCTGCAAGTATCTTAAATACCTTTTAAAGACATGTAGACATGGCACGTGGGGACATGGTTTAGTGGTGGACTTGGCAGTGTTAGGTTAACAGTTGGAACTGATGATCTTAAAGGTCTTTTTTAACCTAAATAATTATATGATTCTGTTCTATGGGGCATCCACAACTCGTCTGGCCAACTTGTTCCAGTGTCTCACCACTCTCACAGTAAAGAAGTATCAGGGTAGTTTTCAATACACTGAAAACAGGTTCTGCTGTGGCAAAACAGATGCCAGGTAAGTTTAGGTAATCACCTCAGAACAAAGTTATCCCAAATTTTTTTTGTAGTGCTCTAGTGTTCAGCCCTAAACAGGAGACCAGCTCTGAGCAGGATGCCCTGTAAATGCATTTACAAGTACTGGGCTTCTGCTAATCAACCTGAGAAAGCAGCAACATGCATTAGAATCATAGAATCATGGAATCATAGAATCATGGAATCATAGAATCACGGAATCATAGAATAGTTTGGGTTGGAAGGGACCTTCAAAGCTCATCTAGTCTATGCCCCTGCCATAAGCAGGGACATCTTTACCCAGATCAGGTTTCTCAGAGTCCCATCCAGCCTGGCCTGGGACGTCTCTGGGGATGGGGCATCCACCACCTCTCTGGGCAACCTGGGCCCATGTTTCACCACCCTTATTGTACAAAATTTATTTCTTAAGTCTAGCTGAATCTCCCAACCTTTAGTTTAAATCTAATACCTCATATGCTGTCGTAACACACTGTTCTAAAAAGTATGTCCCCATCTTTCTTATCGGCCTCTTTAATGTACAGAAAGGCCACAATAAGGTCTCCTCAGAGTCTTCTCTAGGCTGAACAACCCCAGCTCCAGGTTTCTCAGCCTGAGAGATTTGACCACACACTAACTCAATTCATGTCCAGAGCATGAGCTCACATGCTCAGCACAAGACCTTAGCTTCCTAAAACCCAGTGCAGATTATCTGCTATCCAGTTCTTCCTGCTTCCTTCATTCTGTACATGAGGGTGGTTTTGGTATTTTCCCTGCAATTCCATGAGAAGGATCATGGCAGTAAAAGTGATCCTGTCCCATTTTGCCATGGCCTCTTTGTGTATCTCCTAGAGAAAAATAAAATGTCAATTAAAAAATATTTAAAGCCCTACTGAAAACAACTTACTAGCTTGCTGAGTGATAAAAAACAACATTGGATATATTTCATGGCCTGTTAAATATACAGCACTGTCCAGTGGGCACTTGAGCTCTGCTATACTAGCTCCTGTTTTGACTGAATCACCACCTGGTGCTATAGATGATCTTGGTTAATTACCCCCCCTTGACATGAAGCTGAGCAGTTGTTGCAATTTTATGAGTCACAAACTGTGCTGGTAATAATAATAATTCTGCCACTAAGACTTAACTTTATATCTTAATTGGAGAGAATGCTGTGCAATAGAAAGGTATGGTAGGATGGGTGGGGGAAGAGATGTGGGGGAAAGTGATGCCCATAAAAACTTCCACAGAATCCTTACAGTGCCTGAGGCCCACAATGCAACTTTCTCTGAAATATGTAGTATAATTTAATCTATAATGTACCATAGGTGGACTTTGGAAAGTAAAAGTAGACTTAGGCATCCATCTGTGTCCAAGCACCCAGGTCAGGACTGTGTTTACTGTAAACTTCCTCTCTGCACAGTTTGGAGAAATGTCAACCTAAGGGGCTACTCAGTTTCCTAAGGTCCAAATCACTTTGAAGCTATTTAACTCCTTGTTGCCTGTAGGAGTAGCCATATCTCATTTAGCTGCCGTAGAGTAGTTGATTAAGTCCTGTAGGGTGAAACTGAACTTGAAATAGAGGTACAGATTTACCTTCATGTCACTGAATAAATGCTTTTCCAACTCTACCATTCTTCTACCTATCTACCCCATCATGGTGTCTTGTTCATCTTCTTGAGTCCCACTGAGTGGGGAACACGATCCAGCACAAGAAGATCCTGTTCTTTGCTGGATCTCCAGATGTTTCTGTCACAAACAGTTGAATCTGTGAAGGAGATTCACAGATTCAACATCACAAATACAGGAGAGAAGGGTCCCTCATTGACCAACTGCCATGCGAAAAATGACGAAGTTTTTCTAATACATCGAGTCCAATGTTTATGTGTGAGGTGATATTTGGACTCGCAATAGTAGAAGAGTGAATCAAGGATGGAAGAGTTGCAACCAAGGGTGATCCACCCATTCTTACTCCACCTAGCAATGTGAAAACACTTTCTCTCCAGGGCTACAAGATAGGGAACTGCAAGAGGGAAGATGAAGCACTGAGGACCCCATATCAGCCTCTCATCACCTTGCATGGCTATGCCATCAATCTCTTCCACCTTTTCTAACTCTCCTCCCTGAAGTCTTTCCTCCAGGTACCCTTTAAAGCCTTGTTTTCCGTCATGCAAATATCAAGGTAGAGGACTCACCATGCTCATCATCCTATTTCCCTGGTATCAGCCTGTCTGCAAGCTGCACTTCTCCCTTCTCAGAAGCAGATGCACTTCTGAAAGATTCTGCTGCCCTTATCACAGGTTTCACACTCACTGGCAGGTTTCCAAAGACAAGGTAGAATGGGGATCATAATTTTCTTGGCTTATCTGAAATGTATACCATTAATGACTCGGAAATAAAAACTGTAAGGAGGAGTTAATTGCATTCTTACACAGCTGCAACAATAAACCATTAGGCTGCTGCTTAGCTCCATTATATACATCTGTTGCTTTTGTAGACTTTTAGACAGCTTCAGCAGGCTACTATATAAACAGATATAAACCATTCTAATATTAAAATATATCAAAATAAAGGGATGGAAAGTGAGAAGGGGCTCAGGGGAGAGAAAGAAAGAATACCAAGAGTTTCCAATTGTTTTTCCTAATGAGAAAATCTTCAAATTCAGAAACTTCTTGAAAAGGGAAAGTATTGTCAGGGCTAACTTTGCAGGGACAGGTACCTTTTCTTGTTTGTGGACTAATCAAGGAGAGAATGGGACATGGAACAAAGAAGGTCTTGTTCTGGGTCTAAGTAAGTTTTCATAATGATTGTACATGATGGTAACCCCTGCTGTCCTGCTTGAAACAATTCCTTTTGACTCTTGTGTGCCAGTGCATGAGAACAGATTGTTGCCGTCAACACTGATTTACAATTGAAGAAATCAACACATAGATAAAAAGCTCAGTTCACCTACAAACTTGCGTACGCAATATTGCAGTGTCTCCTTTCCCCATCCTTCTCAATCCTCTAGCCATTGGCAGATTAGGGCCCATGGTTGCCTGAAAGCTGCACATGGGGTGTTTGGTGCATAACATCAGGATCTTTATTCCACATGACAAGTAAAGAGGAGTTATCCATTATGATCCAGAGTGATTTAGGCGCCTAATGTTTGGTCCGAAAGAGAACAGGAAACCTGTTTAGAACCCAACTAGATTGAAAGAGAACAGTAGGTCCCCATGTTTCATTAGGTGGTTCATGGCCTAATCTCCACTGACTTACAGACTGCAATAGTACAGACAGTAACAGCAACCAAGACAGCTACCTCAGAAGGAGGCCCTGATGCAGGGAAGAGGAATCCCATCCAAAAAAAAAAAAAAAAAAAAACAAAAAAACGGAACAAGTTACACTGTGATTTCTATTGTTAACACAAGTTCAGATCCTTCCACACAAGGAGATCTGTGGGTATATTGGTGTCAATCATGCAACGACCACCACGGGAGAGACAGAGATGTGTAGCGTGGACTCAACCCCTTGTGGTTTGCACATGGCCCTGGCAAAAAGTTAGGTGTCTTTTGAGCAGTAATGCTGAGAAATTCAGTAGTAGTGTCTAACCATGGGATTAGACAGGGCTCTGCTTTGTCAGTAGGCACAGCTTGCCTTGGCACAGAGCATTTCTCTCTGTTATCCCTCTGTCACATCTATTCCCAGCTCTCTATGTGAAGCAGCTGTTAATCCACCCTTAAAAAACAGCCTGTGCTGTAAGGAAAAGAAACTAGGAGCCAGTTTTACCTAGTCAGCTGGGCTACAAACCATGGCAGATACTCCAGACCGAGTTCTCTGCAGTGGGAGAAGAAACATCATGGCTGTGAGAAGGGGTCAATATAGGAATCTCAAGAGCTGTAAGCTTATGGACTCCTGAGAGCTCTAAACAAGAGAGCTTTGTCAAATATTTCAGGAAAAGATTGTTAGAGTACAGAAACAAAGGAAAATTACTGTATCCTGTTTACTGGTTAGTACTCAGCCTACTGAACTGTCTTTGCACACTTGTTCCATGCTCACTCAGAAGCATCTTTGCTCCTCTGGTCCAAGTTGATCAATCTTTATGTCTGTTTTTAGTTCTCTAAGATGTAAGCTGCTCATAGGATTTTGCTGCTGATATAACCAATAAAGGCTTCTACTTAGGCAGCAACAGGTCCATAATGTAGATCCAGGCACCTAAACAGGTTTGTGTGCAAAGGCAGAACTACCCCCAAAAAGCCAAGAGTGAAGGGCAATAGATGAATGCAAAGAGCATAAATGACAGAAGGAAATGTGAGGCAGAACAGTTTGAGGAGTTTGCAGCATAACATGCCAGTGACATCTCCGTAGCCACAGGGACAGGTTAACTGGTAGCCATAAGGTTATGTGATAAAGATGAGGTCCCTCACAAGTTCAAACTTCAATAAAGAGAGGTTGCAATGCCCTTCATCATTTTCAAACCCAAGCTTAACAAGCAGAATCTTCACAAGACCCCCAAGCCTCTTCATTTCTTCCTAGAGCTCCCAACTCCTCAAGGGACCATGTAAGTTCTTCAGAGATTAAGAACCAATCTCTCCAGCTTCCATCTCCACTACAGAAATGTCAACAAATTGAAAGGCCCCAGTGCAAGTTACTAAAAGGGCAAGACTTTTCTGAGGTGTGAAAAGGCTTTATTTTTGGATTTATGACATGGGAATTGTAATTGGACCTTACTCCAGTCTTCCTGCAGGCAGGATTTTGTTTGAACCTCTTGTAAATATGAATTCACACCAGGGTTGTCTATTAATGTTGTTCAGGCATCTCAAAGTCTGGCATTTCCCTCATTTTGAATGTTCTTGGCAACCTTATCATTCCCTTAAAAGAATGTTTTCATGTGATGAATAAGGAACAATATTTTGGGTTTGTAATGCCATCTGAGGCTGGAAAGTGTTCATATATGGCCTCATACAAAGAAGAACGAAGTGAGTGAAATGGCTCTGGTTGACTTCAGAGTGCTTTGATCCAAGCCCTGAATCACAGCATCTATAATTGGAGATAATAAAAATGTGGTTTTTGTTACTGGGCAGGATATGTAGAGGCTTTAAAATATTCTGCTTCCAGAAAATAGTAGGTGTTTCCTATGCTTCTCTCATTAACACATTGATTTATTGCCAGAAACTCTGTAGAACAAGCCCCTTACTTAAGCTGAAGAATTGAAACCCTAGCTCAAGATTTGCAAGGTGATTTAATGGCACTAGAACTTGGTGAATCATATATTCTGGATGTTGCTTACTTTGGCCATATTCCCTGGTACAAATATGTCTTCATTCAGTAGCACATTCAGAACTTCAAATGAGTATTTCATGTGTGGCTGACATATTTTTCAGAGTTGCCAATAAAACTTTCTCCTACATTACCATTTTTAGTGTGCTACATGTTGCCAGAAAGGTAACAGAATTAACTGTCGTATTTTATTAAATATCCCTCCTGGCATATGTCCGATAGCAAAGGCAAAATGTAGGACAGCAAAAGAGGTGTTGATAGAGATTTGTGGTTTTCCTAGTCAGATTTTGCTGTTGTTTTGTAGTTGAAAATAGATTTACTTGTGGAGGTGGAACTCACCTCTTTCTAAAACAAGTGTTTAGAAAATGCTGACTTCTCCCATTCCTGGTTTAATAAAGCAGCCATTTAATGTATAACTGAAGGACATCTCATTGAACTGACAATGGATGTAATCTTATTATCCTAAAAAAATCAAATCTGGAAATACAGAAATGGAGAAGTGTCCTCAAAAGGAAACAACGGACCTTCAAGAAACATCATGGAGTCTGGCAACATCCTTGTGAACATGGACATCGCATCATAGTCTCTGACAACCTACTGCCATGCCGACACTAAATGAATCCATTATAGGATGAGAGCAGCTCCCTCACAACCTGTAATTTATTTCTACTGTGAACTTGCCTTGCCTTGATCCTTCCATGTCCCCTCCATGCTTCATAGCTGATTAATGGCTTTGTCAGGCAGGATGGTTCATCCCAGAGGAAGGCATCAGTTTGAGAATACATATATCAAAACGAAGTGCTAGCTGTGTAGCACTGAATGAACAGAGCATGGAACAAGAGTTGAGAAAAATCAATAGGTTATTGAAATTGTAATTGGAGGAACTTATTTGTTTTTAATAATAATGTTATAAATCAAAAAGCCTGGTCTGAGAGATGGGTATCAGACAGGAGGGAAAGAAGAAAAGTCAATTATTGTATGACTTGATTCTCAAGTCACGCATGGCCGCAGTTCAGTCATAATTCTTTCCTCATAAATTAAGGCTTTTATCACTCCCAGGAGTGAGAAGGATGAACACTCTGCTGGCCTGGGTGAAGAGGGAGTCACACATAGTGATGAAGTGGGGATTTATAGATGAAGTTGAGCAATATTGTTTGGTTTTGTTTGACAAGAGAAGAAGGTTGCCTCACTTAAAGGCTAATGATCCTTTTGGGCCACATAGGGCCATGTACCTTACAGACTGCAATGATGGGTTGAGAGCAAGTTGGCTTTGAACAGGCCATTGCAGGGAGGCTGTGGTTTTTCACACAGGTCTGATCAAAGATAACTAAAGAGTCCATACCATGCTAAATCAGAGATCATCATCTCCCTACTGCCAGGGTATGCAGGGAGACACTATGCCATGGGAATCTGGAAATCGGCTTCTCATTTTTCTTGAGAGCACAGAGCAAACAGTGAGGTCTCCCATCTCCACATAAACAGCAGTGTGGATGTTGGCAGCTCAAACACAACTCCAAAATAAACATGGGGAAAAGATTGTTAATCAAGGAGTAGAGCTTGGGAAATTTCCTCCCCATCTGAGCTTGACAGCTTTTGAAGTGCTTCTTCCTGCACTGGATGCTTGGCTGTTAACAAGCTCAGGGCAGTGAGCTCACAGAGCTGTACACCAGCATGGCTCCAGGAGGTCCTAAAAATGCCTCATCACTTGCTGATGTCAGGGCAGTTTCCATTGAGATATTTCTTAGATGATGAAGGCACACTGAACCATCTACTCAGTTACAGGCACTTAGGAATTATGGAATGGTCTGGAGGCTTTAAACCACAACAGTAGGTCTACTAGATTTTCATGACAAGCCCAGTCCTAAACCTCGGACATATTTGTCCCAATATCTGTGTTTTTTTCACTCAGCTATGTTGTCCAAACTTTTTTTGCTCAGAGGCGGGAATCAGGTTAAATATGTCATAAAGGCCAGACTTAGAATAATAGAATGTCCTGGGTTGGAAGCGACCCACAAGGATCATCGAGTCCAACTCCTGTCCCTGCATATGACAACCCCACAGTTCACACCATGTGTCTGAGGGTGTTGTCCATTCTCTTCTTGAACACTGTCAGGCTTGGGGCCCTTACACCTCCCTGGGGAGGCTGTTCCAGTGTCCAGCACCCTCTGGGTGAAGAACCTTTTCCTAATGTTCAACCTGAACCTCTCTTGGCACATCTTCCTGCCATTCCCTTTGGTTCTATATCCCGGTATCTTGATCTCTGTCTTCTTCAGGACAAATGTCTTTTTTTTTTTTTTGAAAGGGATTCTGAATCTTTTGCTTGTCTACAATGTTATTTCCATGTAATCTGGTTATCTTGGGATTTCTTCATATGGGAGTGGAATTTATGCAGTGTTTCTTCTCATCCTAAAAAAGGTGCCTACATTCGATCTGAAAAATGTACCCCTGAAGAACATTGGCTCTTTTGAGCACTGTTGTATGAAGACACCTCCATTGCAAGCACCAAAAGGATGAGATCTGCTTTTCTAATATTAGAGATCTTCATGATAGAGTTCTCCAACTGGGCTGGTTCTCCCAGGGACTACTTTGCAGTCAGTGGAGCAAAACACATCCTTTCAGGGCATGATTGATCTCACCTATGTTGGGCTGGCACATCACATGCAAAGAAACATGGATAGAATTATCTATTTTGTATTATCTCTTATATTGGTGGATGCACATATTCAGACAATTGAGTCCTACCATTGGTACCTGTGCCACAGCCAGGCTGTCAGACCACAACAGAGACAGAAAGCACGTAGGTCATGAGTCTCTGTCAGCCTCCAACAAATCCCTTGGTCCTTGTTGATCCTTTTGCTGATGCAGAGAAATTACTGGCTTTTCTGCCAGCCGCTGTTTCCCAGCAAGCTAATACGAGCTCCCTTTTCAGGGAGCAAATTCAAACAGAGGAAGAGACCCATCTGACACCCAGCTAAAGCAAATAACCCATCAGTTGTTTCCATTTGAAGGTCTGCAGAGTACAATTTTGGCACAGTCACAAGGTGACAAGTATGTCAGATAAGGGTAGATGCACTTTTTCTTTAGATGGCAGGCTGCCCAGCAGCTGGACAAAATTGCTATGTGGCTTTAACACCCTCCTGAATTTGCAGGCAGCAGAAAACGAAGACCTAATGCAGCTTCGCATCCAATGAAAGATTTGTGGGATGTGCAGTTCTCTCACCCCCTGGCATGTCAACCTCTGAAATTCAAGGAGACAGCAAACCCCAGGGTCCATTGTTGTTGGTTATATTATATATTTTTTAAGCAATCTTCAGATATCTCAATGAATCATTCCTTATTGACCTTCCTTGCCTTGGCTCTCCTTCCACAGCTCAACGGCACTAACAAAAACCTTTGAGTCAAAAAAAGGAAGAAATGCTCTCACTGCTACCCAAAGAGGCTCATGGATCATCTCGGCTGTGGGTTCCTGTTTCGGGATGCTGGGTCACCTCTCACAGCAGCACACTGCCATGATTGATGGGAAACAACATCCACAGAGCACTTTCTACCCCAGAAGCTCAGGCGTCTTCTGTGTCTTCCCTCCCAGAGCATGAGGCATTCTGTATTTGATTATACATTTAGCCTGGCTGCTTCAGAGTAAATTCTCTGTATGACAGACCCTTTCTAACTCCCTAGTAACCTTTTCCAACTCCCTACTGAATAGATTAGAAGAAAAAAGATTTTTTTATTTAATTGCAAAAATTTTGTCAAGATGCTGATATGAAGTCCTTCAAAAGCAAAAGCAAAGGAATTTGGGAAGATCTAAAATGACAGAAGATGGTCACTTTTTTTCTTCAGTTTGCTGCAATTCATGGTGTAAGAGGCTTGAAAAAATGTTAAAAGCAGTGCTGGCTGCAAGGACCAATATCATAAGTCACTGTGGAAACCCAGCCGGCAAATACAAATTCAGTGTTTGACCCTTAAGCCTCTTTTGTTTCACTTTGCACTTGTAAATGTTTCATAAAGGATGAAAGTCCACACTCCGGTCTCACATCAGTCAGCTCAAATCTCAGATAGAGTGAAGCAAGAGTTTTCCAAATTGCTAATGTTTTAACTAATGTTTTTAGCACTCCAGATTCCAGCTCTTAGGATGCTTTCACTCATTGTAAAAGAAGCTTTGGAAACCAAACCTTGCAGAAATGCCTGCAGTGAACATGCCTATATGGTGAGTAATATGAATGTCATGTTGAATAATTATCTCAGATGTGGATGTGAACTGTACAGGTCTAAACTTGCCCCTTCATTGTGCCCAGTGCAGCTCACAAAACACATTTTCTTCCCCTACTCCACCATACAGGCAGTGTCAGCTGCAGTGGGATTAATTATCTGCCTAACACTAGGAAAAAAGTAGCCTGTTTACTTCCAGGTTTAATCTGGTAGCCCAGATTCGTATTTCTGCACCTGAATCCCCTTACACACAAGTTAGGGTTTTGTGTAGGACCCATTCAAAGAGCTGCTCATAGAAGGGGATGTCCCTGAGGATATGAGGGAGTCTTTCAAGAAGGGAAAAAAGGGAAGAGTCAAGCTATTAATTTCCCAGAAACTATTTTCAGGGTTTAACACAACCTTGAAGGGTTAGCAGCACAACCTGGTATATTGTAATAGGCACATCTGGATTATCAGGTACTGAACTGGAAATGGGTCATGGAGATATTGGGTTAGATTTACATTTAGCACAGGCATCTTGAACATGGAACCAGTGAGGTCTGGGATCTGGATCAGTAGCCATGATTCTGTGGACCACCAGCAGACCAGAGCCCAGAAACCACCTTTCAAGGTGATGCTTTGCATCAATCATAGAATCACAGGGTCCTAGAATAGTTTCGGTTGGAAGGGACCTTCAAAGTTTATTTAGTCCAAACCCACTGCAATGAGCAGGGACATTTTCACCCAGATCATGTTGGGGTAGGGGTAAGGTACACTTAAGGGTGGGGTAGTTTGTCTTTTTTGTAGTAGAGTTCCTTTCCTGGAGTTAGAAAAAGATGATTCAATTTTCAGTTTTGTACCAATGCCATAAGAACATTGCCATCTCTCATGATTTTTATTACCTTTCATGATTTTATCATGAGTCTTGTATTATTTATTATTTTTTCTTAAAGTTGTAGCTGCAGAATGAGAGTCTAACATCTATTTAACACACACCATGAAATTTCCTAGCTGTGAAAAGAAACTTGGAAATACAAGACCTCCAAAGTTGGATGGTCGATAAAAATCACTCAAAGGGTATTCTATTGTTATAGCTTTTATTTATTTGTTCCACACCATGATTTTCCAACCTGACCCAGGATTGAAGAGTGTTTTTCAGATTGGGTATGGCAGCAAGTTATGTTCAGACTTCAAGGACTCTGAGTTTGTAAATTCAGTTAGGTAGAGTTTACAGGCTCTCTCATCCTTAGCAGGAGAAGAGAGTTGCTGAATAATAATAATATATATTTTTTAAAAAATAATACAGAGTGATGCCAGCTCTGTTATCGAGGGAGAAAAAAAAAAGGACTCACAGTAACTAGGGGCTAGGAAAATTCCCTCTTCTGGGTTGTAGTAAGAAGAAATGTCAAGTTCAGAGAAAAAAAATAAAACCATCCTAAAGGCATTGATATTCTGGGCTGCAGTTCTCTCTCAACTGCCCATTTGTGCCAAATCTTTGTGGCTATTTCAGGAGAGCACAAGCTTCTAGGACAGAGCAAATTCTCAAGTGTGCTGCAGCATTTCTGCCATGGTTTTGTGCACTCCCTGTTCCAAGCACATCTCCCTCTGGCTCATGCACAGTGCAGGGCATTTGCACGTCTGACCTGGACATACCAATGCAACTCAAAATTGCTGAAAGACAGGCAGTAAGACCCAAGAGGAGAGGAATGAGTTAATGATAAAGGAGGTGCTTAGCTCTTCAGGAGGGAAATCCTGAATGTATTGAAGTAAGTGGCAAAATTCCCAACAGTTTTAGTAAGGCCATAAATTCAAACCTAGTTTTTAGTCACATTAAGAGTATAGGTTTGAATTTTTAATACATAAAAGAGTATGTACAGAAATGACAGTGGTAGGTACAGAGACATATATATATACACATACATTGTTAGTGTGTATATTCACCAGTAGTAGGTCAACACATAATACATAAACATGTATTTACACCACTTGTGAAGATACAAAATATATTCTTATTCTTTTATTTAGTTTTAATTCATTTTCTTGTACAATGAACCCCAGCAATCATCCAGGGTACCTTAATGCCATGATTGCTCTGAACACAATCACATAATCTCTCTACAACCCAGCAGGATGCAGTCCCTTTCAAAGCTATGATCTGTATCCCACAGAAAACAGCTACAAAACTCATGTATCTTCAAACAGAGCATGATCTGGCTCTGTTAATCTGAGATCTGGTCTGGTTCTCCTCTGAGCTGATCAGAGGTTATTTCGGTGGAGAAATGAGAATCCCATTTTGCTGCAGAGGACAGAATAAGTGAGCCTGAATATGATAACAGCCAGAAGTCCTGAACAGCATTAATTAAACATCTGTCCGTATCAGGAATATCCTCCCAACGAATCAAGAGTTTAAAGGCTGCAGGAGCTGTTGTTATTTTTTCCTTTGTACTAATAAAAGGAACAGTATTTCCAGCTAATGGCTTCATTCACATGAGGCCAAATGATCTGCAGAAAGCAGAATACGCAGGCTGCAAAATATTTCCCTGGTATTCATATTCATGATACTTTCCAGGATAATAGTCATGACGGCACTCAGTTAATAGCAGTAATGACACTCATTGCAGGTGTTTCTACTTAAACACTCATTAGCACTCTAATTTTGTGGTTCTGGCTTAAACAATATTTCTACCCTGTTGTGGGCTTCAGGGAGAGCAGAAAGTGGTTCCAGAGAGCACCTCTGTAGTTCTCACCCTGACTGAGGAACAAGTGGGCTTTCCAGCTCAGGAAAACACTGAGGTCCAGTAACTATGTCTTTGGCTTGGGCTAAAAATGATGATCCAGAGCTCTAGAACCCTGCACATCATTAACTTTCTTTGCAGCCAGTTCTTCGAGCTAATAAAGACCATGAGATAACTGAGCACATTGTGACTTCTTCCCTTGGATGAAGTGAGGAACCTCTATCTGAGTAGGGAGTAAGACCTAGAAACTGAATGTCTCCTTTTCTATGTGTAAAAACCTGGGGAGGTGATTTGACTATGAGGTACCTGTGATGACTGTTCTCAGTACCAGTATGTCTCTTACCATACCTGACATATCGAGTATGAAGTGTAGTTACCTCTGCTAACTTGATGAATTGTGAGTGTGCATAGCAGTAGACCCTGATCTGGGACTTAACTCTGAAGGTTAAATTCCTACACTCCATCCATGAAGTCTTAATATGAATTTGTGTTATTATTTTATGACAATTCTGCATGTTGTACAGAAAGAAAAAGGTCCAGAGCTTAAACTCGTCATGACTCACATGTTTATAAAACATAAATGGCTAGTAAAGTCAGAAGGCTTATTGTAACCCCCCAGGTTACCTCTTTGAAGCTGAGATGATGGAAAAGGACACATAAGCACCCCACCAAATGCTTCAGCACTTAATGTGGTTTAATGGAGCTGGTGCAAGTTCCTTTGGCTGCTGAAGATGGAGCACATAGTTTCTGAAATCCATTGGCTTTGGGTGCAGAACATTCATACAAGAGAATGTGTCTTCAGCATATTGAAAATAACATCTTCAACATGTTTCCAGGATATATTGAAAGCCTGGAGACATTCAAAACTCACCTGGATGCATTCCTGTACAATCCGCTCTAGTTGAACTTGTGTTAGCAGGTGGGTTGGACTAGATGATCTCCAGAGGTCCCTTCCAACCCTTCCAACCATCTTGTGATTCTGCTATTCTATGTATTTGGGCAGGGCCACCCAGTCTCTTAACAGCAGAGACAAGAATAGGACAATCGAACACTTCATTCTAGTCCAGCCCACTTTCCTGCTCTCATAGATACTGGGATGTCCCAGCTCCCTCATCCTCATTGCACAGGTTTTCCAGGCTATTACTAATTGAGATTCCCAGCAACTCCTTCTCCTGCTCATTCCACATTCACCCGGAGTCGCTTCTTTTCAAAACTCATTAGTGGCATTTATCCCCATTTAAATGAGAAGAAGCTATGAGGTAGGATATACAGATGGCATATTGTCTGTGGAGGATCATTAAAATGTGGAGAAGATTTAAAAACAAAAAAAAAAAAAAAAAAGAAAAGAAGAATGGTATGCTGACTAGATAAAAACTCCAGCAGCAAATTATCTATGGGAGAAAGAAAGAAAAAGGTCTGCTGGAAGGCAAGGTTAGCTCTTGGGAAGGAGTCAGACAACCTCTGAAGTAACAGAGAGGAGTCTGTAGAGAGCAGTTCACCTCTCAAAATGACAAGAAAATTAAAAAGTAGAACAAAGCGATTAAATGGGTAGGCAGACAAGAGTGAGATGATGAGCTGGTGAACACAAGACCTACAGAAAAGGAGTGGTGTTCAAACAGCAAAGATTTTTCTAGATATGGCACCCAGAAATGTTCCCCAGAACTCAAATCCTGCCATTTTGGCCATATCCTGACCCAATGTCAAAGCAAGACCAGAAGCTGTACCAGCCTACCCCCTTCTGCTGGCAGGGCCAAGGACTCTGGATCTTTCTCCAAGGGATGCTATTTCATGACCAGAGGTCTTCTCATTTAGAGCAAAATGCATTCATGCCACGTTTCTACATTTTTTCTCTCCATATTTGTCTTTTACTTTAATTTTGCCTTTATTTTCTGTTTGTTTAACCCTTTGACTCTCCTTGAAGTCATATTCAGCTTTTGCCTTAGGAACATACCTCCACCCACTGTACATAGGTGTTGAATTGCATATGACATGACTCAGGTAGCTAAGACATAACAAAAAAGATTAATTCATGCCAGTGAGGAAACAACAATGAATTTCACACCAGTATTAGCTTACCCAGAACAGCTTTCTTAGCTCTAACATCTAGGTGTTTCTGCCCTGTGCATTCCAGGGGAGTGACACCAATGAGCTCACTGAATATTAGCTCCCACAGCAAAGGGAGTCATAGAATCACATAATAGTTTGGGTTGGAAGGGACCTTCAAAGCTCATCCAGCGCCACCCCTACCATGAACAGGGACATCTTCACTAGCTCACGTTGCTCAGAGCCCCGTTCAACCTGGCCTGGGATGTCTCCAGGGATGGGGCATCCACCACCTCTCTGGGCAACCCGCGACAGTATCTTTGTAAAAAATTTCTTCCTCGTGCCTAACCCGAATCTCCACTCCTTTAGTTTAAAAACATCATGCCTTGTCCTGTCACTACAGGCCTCATTAAAAAGTCTGTCCCCATCTTTCTCATAGGCTCCTTTTAAGTACTGAAAGGCTCCAATAAGGTCTCCCCAAAACCTTCTCTTCTCCAGGCTGAACACCCCAACTCTCTCAGCCTGTCCTCCTAGCAGAGCTGTTCCAGCCTCGGGTCATTTCTGTGTCTCCTCTGGCTTCTCTCCAGCAGGTCCATGTGTGTCCTGTGCTGAGGGCTCCCAAGCTGGACACATTGGTGCCAGGGCTCCAATATAATCCTGAATGGGTTTGCTAATCTCTTTAACGGGCAGCCCAGCATGCCCTGTAACATCTGTATCATTCCAGGTTTCCCATTACCTGAACCACAGATTTTTGCCTGTTCTCTCTTTGATACTTGTTTTAGCCTTAGATTCAAAGCCTCAATTTAGGTAGCACAAAATGTACCTACAGCAGCCTGTAATCTATAATTTGTACAACACAAAATTCATATTCCTACATATCATTTTAAAACCTATAACAGAAGTCTGTTAGCAATATTACATCCCCTCTGATCTTTATACAATTATTACCTGCTCTGTGATAGAAACTTTCTTTTCTCTATGTGCGCACCACATTTGCACAATGCAGACCTGGTTCATGTTTGGAGTTTCTAGATATTGCTAGGAAGTCTGCAAATATATTGGATTAAATTATTCATGCCAGATAAAGATGATTTCTGGGGATTATGTCACCCATGCAGCTCAATTAGCAAGTGCTGCGTTGTGGTATTTGTCCCATAGTGCAGACTTCTGTGTAGCCAATGGAGAAAAACAAGTTTTGAGAGGTGGTTCACCTCACTTTTATTAAGATTTTTCTTGCTATAGATGTTGAAGACAGCCTAAGGTCAGGTTTCTTTGCACTGAATACTAATTTCTTCAGTGTAGACATCTATATCTGAGCAAATCACCCTTTATAGTCCCTGGACATTAGCAGCAGTTTAAGGTACAATCCACTCATGCAACAAAAATTGTTAATGTTTCTTCAGATGATTTGTGCCATTTGCTCTATTTACGATATTGGTCAGATCTCCCTTGACTGTAATAGCACCAGGCAGCTCATGGACATCAACTCTTTCCCACCACTGGATATAGATATTTTTGAAGTTAAGAAGAAATTATCAGTTTAGGAGAAGAGCTGAGGCTGTCCAGGCTGTTTTCTCGATAAATGATCACATTGGACTTCCAAGGCCTTAAAAATGTACAGAAGCACTAACAGCATCCTGCTACATAACACACAATTCCTATTCAGCTTTGTGGTGCCTCTTTAGGCAGAGAATATAATGAAAAGCATCTTGCAGTTGGAAGGGTTTTTTACAATAAGGTCTCAAGCCCCAAGCTTCACCCAACCAATTGTTCTTCTGTTTGTGTATCAGAAACTAATAAACCCCTTCTCCTCACACCTCAGTGTCTCATTTCAGTCAATCTGACCGGCTGGGGACAAAGATGCATGGTGCTGTGCAACTCCACTATGATTCTGGGAGATGTTCTTACTCTCTACAACTACCTGAAAGGAGGTTGTAGCATTGAGGGGTCGGTCTCTTCTCCAAAGCAACAAGTGATAGGATGAGAGGAAATGGTCTCAAGTTGCACCAGGGGAGGTTTAGGTTGGATATTAGGAAAAAATTATTTCTAGAAAGGGTTTTCAGGTATTGGAACAGGCTGCCCAGGGCAGTGGTGGAGCCACCATCCCTGGAGGGGCTTAAAAAGTGTTTAGATGAGGTTCTTAGGGACACAGTGTAGTGGTGGACTTCACAGTGTTGGGCTAACAGTTGGACTTGATGATCTTAAAGGTCTTTTCCAACCAAAATGATTCTATGATTCTATATCTTTTTCTGTAGGCTCATCAGCCTATCAACTTCCAAATGCTATCAGTTACTCTGCATTCTTGTTTGCTTTCCACAATTTACTCTCTGTGATTTATATGCTCATACTGCTCTCTGCAGATAGTAAGTCCTGTTATCTCTCAAATTGTTTTCAAGAACACTTTTTAAATGACATGCAGAACAAGCAGAGGATCATCCTCCATGGTGGTGGAACCATTCTACTTGGAGTGGTTAGGATGGTCACACACATTATCTGAGGAAGCTAGGATGTAAAAGCTGGATCTACCTACTCACTGTATAAGAAAAAAAAATAAGATATTTTTGTATTAATAAGCATTTTTTTCTTGATAGTAGGTGAGAAGTCATGTAGAAACACCCAGCTGGACCAGAAGAAATGACAGATTGAAGAGCTAATGTGCACTGGTTGTTCATTGTCCGATGTACGGTGCTTGGCATTTCCCAAACTCTTGCAATGCATTAGTGAATTACTGTTCATGCTTCCACATTTTGATATGTGTAAATGAGGAAAGAGAGGCAGAGGGAAGTTAAAAAAAGACTTCAAAAGTGATACATGGAAGAATCAGGAATAAAAGTCTGTTGTATTATTCCACTCTGTGCAGATACAAGTAAAGCAGCATTTTTCTGTTTATTTTCAAGGGCTAATGGATTCTTTATTGTTCCTATTCTGACACTTGCATCAAGTTTTCCAGTTTTGAAGTCCCTGACCATAACTGCTTCTACCTCAGTCATGAGACTGCTTTGAAGCCCAGGGGATGCTACTGTCGCTACTACTGAGACTAATAAACCAGATACTTTACTTGACTCTGCTTGCACTAACTTCACATTTCCAAGCTATTTTCTCCATGCACATGGGTGAGAAACATCCTTTAAAAAATCCAACTCAAATTTTTGAGTAATCCCACGTATGGAACAATTAGAGTTTACAAAAGAGCCAGGCGAGTACCCTGGGGCTTGCAATAAACCAGTGTAAAACCCATCTATACCTAATTGAACATACATCAAAGCACATTTGGTACTAGAGAAAGAGTGTGTTCTGTCCAGGGAAGCCTGGCTACTGGGAACAATTTCGAGAAAACAAACTGACACAAAGAAAGGCAAAAATGAAATACAAGATCTCATTCATGCATTATGCTAAGAGGTCATTTTCTGCAGCAGACTGCTGAGAAAACAGGATTTTGTGCATTGGAGTCAAGCTATTTTACCTTTTTTTTATAACTAATAATCAGCTGTAACTAACAATCAGCTAAGCTGCCTTGTCATCCTCTATCATTCACTCTGCCCACATCTACCCAGCACCATTAACTCTCTCTTAGAGCTTCTTTAAAAGTACAGAAAGGTGAAATCAGAGGGAAGAAACTCTAGAATAGATTTTATAGCAAGGGAACAGCATTGAATGTGTCTGCTTGGAAGAAAACTGCTCAGTATTATAAACAGTATGCATCTTTCAGAAATCTCCATGTGAAAATGTTATTAAGTTCTAAATGTGTATTGCCACACAGGAAAAGATTCATCCATCTGTTTGCAAAGCCAGGTACTTACAATTAGGTCAGCCACAAACATTAAAAAATCATGAGATAAGATTAAAAATGACAGAGTTTTTAAAATGCAGTATGAGTTCATTTAATAACCTCCCTGTCTTCCTTACTTGTAGGAAATGCTATTTCATTCAGTTCTTCTCTTTTATGTGGCCTGGAGCACACCAAGCGAAGGCTGGCCAAATCCATCCTTCCCTTGATCCCAAAAGGTCTTAATTTGGGGCAGAAGTCATCAATGCAGCAAAGGATCCGTCACCAGAAATCACAGCACTCACAATGCAGTGGCAAAACTAGCAGTCCTGTGATCTCACAGGGTGAAATTAGATCCTGGACACAGAATAATTTCAAAGCTAAAATATATTCTTAGGTGCCACTTTAATGAAAAGTCCATAACCAGCTCAGATTTTCCAGAGAGTTCATTGACATTTTAGACCACGCAAGGTACCCTGAGAAGATATTCCAGTGGCCATCCAAAACAGGAGGGATTCTTTCCCCTCAGGGGTTCAGTGCTCACCACAGATCTAGGAGCCCCTTTACAAGGGAGCATCATACTTTACATTTTGTGATTTAAATCTTAAGAGCTACAATTGTGTTTCCTGCCTTGCAGGTCTGAGAAACAAAACAAGTTTAATCAAAGATTACAGTTGCTTTTATTGAAAATTAGTCTGGCTGCTTCCACTATTTTCCATCTGTAATTAGGAAAATAAGGAAGCTGGTATTTGGCAAGGAGACCATCAAGTCTCAGTCTAATAATTCTGTCATTCAGGGTAAGGAGATGTTGTCACCTCTTTGGCTAACAAGTGCGTCTCACTGTGAGCCATTTTTAGGAGCCTACAGCAAGGGAGAAGCTGGAAGGCAGAATGTGCATCCCCCATCTCAAACCCTGCACTATGGTAAGAGATGGAGATGGGGAAGACTACAAATTAATTTGCAAACCATGGCTAAGTAAACATTTGCACTGCTGTGTACACTTAGAATGGACAAGGATTATTTTCTCACTGACCAGAATTTTCTTTTTCCTTGCATGTCTACAAAAGTAGAATCAGAAACATAGAAACATAGAATCATAGAATCAATGGTTTGTGTTGGAAGGGACCTTCAAAGTTCATCCAGTGCCATCCCTGCCATGAGCAGGGACATCTTCACCAGCTCAGGTTGCTCAGAGCCCTGTCCAGCCTGGTCTGAGATGTCTCCAGGGATGGGGCATCCACCACCTCTCTGGGCAACCTGGGCCAGGCTTTCACCACCCTCATTGTAAAAGACTTCTTTCTCACCTCCAGCCTCAACCTCCCTTCTTTTAGTTTAAAACCATCATCCCTTGTCCTGCTGTAACAGGCCCTGCTAAAAGGTCTGTCAACATGTTTCTTATGGGCACCTTTTAAGTACTGAAAGGAAAACTGAAGCACCGAAGAAGTAGTCAGTGTAGTCTGAGTTACTAAATGCAGCTGGTGACAAAGTTGGAATTGAAAGCAAATGGAGCTGATAACCAGCTCTACATGTTGGGCATTGTCACTGTCTGTGTACATCTCACATGGGATGAACATCTGTCTTGCCCTGACAACTCGAAGACATGAGTACTAATGCCACCAGTGTTTCCCTGGTGAGAGCCATCACTGCACGCTGTCATCTAGAAGTTAAAAATAATCGCCATGTCACACCTGCAACACCAGCAAATCTTGCATGGGTGGAGGTGGTGGTCAGACAAAATAGTCCCATCAGCCACATGGAGTTAAAAATGTCACCCAGGCCCAAAGAACATTTGTTGGTGGTTGAGATCTGCTCCTCACAGTGTCTTTAGGCAGCAACAACAAAAACAAAGATGGTTTAGGCCATGTCCATCGCAAAATACTTTCTACCATGGCAAAATGAAAGTTCATGTCAGCATTTTTCATGCAGCCCTTGAAAGAACTTGCTTGTCCTGCATTTATAGCACGCATATCAGGGTGTACCATTTCTCATGTTCATCCGCTGTTTGCACAATACCTCACCAGCAGCTGAGCTGAGCACATTTGGCAGAGTATTAACGTAGAAGATTTCTTGAGCATACAACATCACTCTTTGCTCTGCTGGTCATGCTTTGTCTGAGTCATGCCTGATCTGGAAAGTTTGCAATATAGCCACTGGATAATCTATTTTTAAGGATGTTTGCAGAGCCACCTTTCATATGAAAATGTTGGCAGACCTCCTAAATCCAGTCTTCCTTGAGAAACATCAAATTATTGACTAAGCATAAAAGTTGTTAAACCCTTCAAACTCTGTTTGTTTGTTGACTTTGTATTCTCCTGTGAATCGGTCTTTATGGGCAAATGCACAGACAGCGTAAACGCCTTTTGTGATATTTCCAAGTAGAAAAACAGAAGCAACTGAGATCATCTTTGAACATTTCATAAAGAGACTGTGTGGAAATGTAACATCATTTGCTGACTGCATAAGTAATTAAAGACACAGAAAAGATCTAACTCTCTCCAACACTGATCACAATTATCCATTATTGTTCTCTCGGTTTAATGAGTGTTTATACTAAAAGCCTATTTGAAGTTTTAACTAGAGTGCTGTGACAGACATCTAGATAATGAAATGCAGTGATTTAATATTCTTGAAGTTCCTTTTCCCAGAATGATCCCAAAGTGCCCTGTCTTTTTTTACAATTCTGAACAACAACATCCAAAGTATTGGGTTTCCCTTTATTCTTTCCCCTTTCATTACTCTGTCCTAATGAACTATGAAGCCATGATCAGACTTGGACACATTAGAAAATCAAAGCAAACTCTTTGTCTCTTGAACAGATCCATCTTATGAAGATTTACCCTCTCAAGTAAGACATTTAATTTCATTTATTTGTGAGGTCTTGGTCCTTAAAGGAGAGATATAAAGGCCTTCAGAGGACGATTCATCTTAGGTACCTTAGGTGCCAAGTTAGTATAAGACAAATCACCATCTCTACTGACTACAGAACAAACTTACACACTTATCTAGAATGAGTCACCTAATTTATAGATGGTAAGTTAATTAAGGTGGACTCAGCTCTTAGAGTCTAGGAGTACATATATCTTCTTACCTGCATGAAAGGATAACGTATTATCACCTTATTTGTCCATCATTAGTCCAGTATTGCCATTTTGACTGAAGCTGATCTGTAAAGACACTTCCCCTGATTTAAAAACATGAAGAAAATAAAAATTCATTACTTCTCCTGAGATTTTTTTTTTTTTAATGTATAATTAGTCATCTCTACCTGTATTTGAAACATTTTTCCTCTTTGGTATTGGATTTTTTCTAACCTTCCTTCCAGTCTTTGGCTCTTGTTACACTTCTCTCTGCTGGATTAAAAAGCTGTTAGCAATTGTATTTCTTTTATTTTTCTCCTTTTGAAAGGCTTTGTTTGCCTAATCAAATCATTCTAATGTATTTTGTTCAGATAAGCAGATGGAATGCACTCTGCATAAAAACAGAAATAAACAGGAATGGTAACCTCAAAAACAGGTAGATTTCTCTCAGATTTCTCTCTTTTTTGGGAGTTCAGCTGCAGATGACACAAACTTTTCTACTTGCTCCTTATGTTCCCATGGCATAGTGAATAAATATGTGGGGTTCTGGAAGTATATGAATAATGATGAGATGTGTTCCTATCACTCTTCTTAGAGGAAGCTGTAATCCCTGAAAATGGATTGTAATGGGGAATAAGGAAAAACATTGGCAAAAACCTTTTCTGATGTGGTATTAGCTTCTGGGTTTCTTTTCTTTCAGGGAAAACTTCACAAAGGCAATTTATGAACTGACTGATTTCCATGGTCAGTCTTTCCCAAACTACATTCCTCTCAGCTCCAGCTCCATTATACACCATTTATACACTAAAATATCTGTGTATCTCTGAATATTTTTTTAAAGATATGATGGACTTAACATGACTGTTTTTTTCAGTTAGATTTCCAAAGCCAAAATGTTCTAGCCTTTCTGAATGTTCAGAATGAAGTGTTTCCACTTTGAAAACACCATTGGAAATGAAGACATATTCATTTTATTTGAAAACATACGTAGGTTCAAAATAAAAGTGAAATTATAGAGGCCACCTTAGCAGACCATTCCTATTGATCACAGGCAGGTCTTGCAATCTTTTTTTCTCGAAAACTTAGTCGGGGGAAGCTACCATTTTCATTTGGAAATACAGTCAAAACTGTAAATGAAATGGTTCCTGCTCTACTTTCCTCTTAATATCACTGTGAAACAGGGAAATGGCATTATCCTATTTTCCTATTGTGTCATGAAAGTCAGAGAAACCAGGAATTTGAAGAAATTCTCATAGGAGCATGGCATTGTGGGATGTTTACACCTTGTACTGCAGGTAATGTATTCCAGCCAAGGAATCAAGCCATTCTTTTTAGCAAAAAGAGAGGCAGCAGTCTCCTGAGCCACAGACTTCTTCTGGTAGGACAGCATGGTATGAAAATACAATCTGTGAAGTTAATCTTTAGTTGTAGAATACCTGCAGCAAGCATACCTCATGATTTTCCTGAGAACTATAGCTTTTTTTTTTCAGTAATCTGAAATGATCCCATATACATTAGAGCATCCCACGGCAAACCTGTGGCCTTGTCAGCGAAGGTGAAATATCCCTAGGGAGTAATCATCAAGTTTCTTTTATTCTTAAGCATTGTACTATGTTTCTTCTACCTTGGCCTTTGAAGTAGAACCAAGTACTAGTTTGAACCAAGCTCCTAAAAAAGGGTTTGAAAAGAGTATTTTTCAGGCTTTGAAAGCTCTCTCCATATCTACAGTGAAATCATTCATTCCTGATGTTGTATCAGCAGCTTTGAAGCCAACTTGCTTATCCCAAGCCAGCAAGTACCTTTGAACATGTCCACATGGACTCTTGCCTCTCTCATCTTGTCTGGCCATGTACATCAGCTGCTTTGTGCCAGCTGAACCAGCAGGAGAAAAAGCTCAGGAAGGGTTAAACAGGGGCTACTGGCATCTAAAACACAGTCCCATGCATTTGCATTTGCTCTGGCTACCTCCTTAGTGTGCAGGTACTTGAAAAAGGAGCCAGAAGGACCATATCCTGTGTTTTAAGTCTGTACTTTATGCAGGTCCATTTTGAGATTATGTAGGTCTCAGATATATATTCTGAAGATTATAAGAGAACTGACATATAACAAGATAGTTTAAATATTTCAGCTATAATAACCTTCGCCTTTCCCTTCTCTCCCTCCAGTACCTTTCTTATTATTTCATTTCTTTGTGTTCCTCGGGGAGCTTAGTCTGCTTGTTACAGCTGCATAATTCTTTTACCTCTTCAGGGTTGTCTATTAGATCTCCCCCTCTCTAAATCTTTTTCTGTAATTATTATCACACACTTTGTCTTCTTTATTACTAGTTTTGTACTGGAGGTTCACTCCGCAAGCCCTGGCAATTCCCAGCAAAGTCTTCACTCATCATCAATCATTCTCTATCAGATATCTTCGAATTAGACGGCTCCTTTCTGTTCCTATGTCATTGGATACTTCAGAGGGTTTGAGTCTGGGCAGAGCTGTGCCAGGTTGAATCAGCACTAACTCAGTGGAACATGTCAGGGAGACTAGTCTATAAAATTACAGGGCCCACAAAGATTGGCCTTGCTTTCTGAACATCTATGGTTCTGTAATAGAAGATACCAGTGTTAAAATCTTGGTTTGTATGTATGGAAGTGAAGCAGACTGATGAGAGGTAGTATTGTAAAGACCCATCCATAAATGCTCAGAGGGGTGAACAAGTTGAGTGTTATGGATTGATGGGTGGATGGAACTACTATCTTAGTCTCAAATCTGACATGTGCAAATATATATCAACCCTATTCCAGCCTCTGTAATTTCTTGTGTCTTACCCAGGACATTCTATGTTTCCATGGTCCATACACAGTAGAAGTGAGTGGTCAAGCAGAAAGTCCTATCCCCTTCCACGAAGTGTCGAGAAAGGCAGATCCAGATCAGCTCTGTTTCTGACATGCTTATGCACAGTACCTGGCTGAAGAATCAGGCATGCTGAGCCTTCTCAAGAAGTTTAAGGTGGCTCCATTAGCTAAGGAGTCCAAGACAGACAACCTTTGTCAGCATGATGAGATCTCTGCAATCATTCCCTGCCTTTGAACATCCTTTCTCCATGGGTTGCATTCCAGCTGTGACCTGGTCTGGCATGCTAAAGTCTGAGCTCCTCCTTGCCAGGCTGCAATTATTGATGTGTTACTCATAGTTTGACCTTTTTAGTTATTATTTAATTCCTCCTTCAATGTGACAGGCCCGAGAAGATAAAGGGACTCACAGTGGCTAGCATTGCTTACACATAGAAGACAAATTCTTCCTACAGTTTGCAATCTCGTTCTACTCAAAATACAGGAAAAAAAATAGACAAGAAAAAATATAAGGAGGAGGTGGAGAACATAGCAGGAACAGCAACATAAGGTTAGCAGGTTTCAGGGTGCAGAACCAGTAGAAGTAGAAACACTTACTTACATTCCCCCTCTTGTAACAATACTCAAGATCTCAGTCTAGACATATTTCATCCATGTCCCCTCCAGTCTTGTGGTCATTTAGCTTTTCTTCGGTAGACAGATATGAGTTGAACTTATCTGGAGATGAGCCTGAATTAGCATAACAAAGCGTTTGCACAGTGCTGTGCAGAGCTGGAGTGCCTTCTGCTGGCCTGGTGGGCAGATTTGGAGTGTGAAGACAGCAACTTGATATTTGCTTGGAAATTTCTCAATAAACACCCAGGGATGACACCAATCAGAGCATCTGCAGACCTGTGATGGTGTTTGGCATCATAAAAATTGTAGTGAAACACTGGTCTACATATTCAATGTCAGGAGAAGGGTGTTCAGCTCCTGTCTTTTAATTCTGCCCTCCCCCAATGAATACACCGTATTTCAGAGTTTCTCATAGAAAAGCAACACATGAGTCTTCTTAAGATAAACTCTTTTCTTCTTCCTAAAAAGGAGTCTTTATTCTGTCTTAATTAATTTATTTTCCCTCAGGAATTGTCAAGACTTCACAAACCTCCTGCCACAACACTCAAATACCTCCTCTTCCTCCTGTCCCTCTGTGCAACTATGGTCTTGATGGCTAGACCATGTGGGAGATTTGAGGGATTTTCTTGAAGTTAATGTGTAGATGGGTTTCTATTAGATGGAGATTTGTTACTGAACTAGCCAGGCCCAAAGGAATTTCAAGGCCACCTCGGAAAGCTGAAAACAAGACCTGCTGTGGAAGTTAGACACTTCTACAATAACAGGGCCTCAACAAGACCTATCAGCAGTGAGACTCCAGTGTGTGGACAGCTCGTGGACATAGACAATATCCAATCAGCTAATGCATGCTTGGGGTGTGGACGCGTTATCAGGAAATAACTGCATATATAAGGAGGCTTGTTTCTGTAATAAATGGCTTCGCTTGAATTCATATTGAATTGTGTGGAGTCCATGAGTTTTCGCCCTCGCAAGACCACAACCTTCTTCATGTTCTTCTCAACTGCAAAGAAGAAGTATCAGGAAAAAAAAAAAAAAAAAAATGACTGGGACTCTTCCACGGAAGGCCTCAGATTGACAGGATCAATAACAGAGCAGGAAGGTTTTAAAATAATGATGGTGACAGCCTGCAAATTAGCTCCATTTCTGTGGAACACAGAGCTTGGGAATAATTTTCTAACTTGCTTCTTGCCTTGACTGTTCTTTCAAACTCCTTTGTTGCTCTTTGTTTCTGTGTGTTTCAGCTACCCTGTAAGAAGGTGGGATACACATGAGTGGCAAAAACAGTCCTGTCAATCAGTGTAATCATCTGGAGCGCCTGAAAAAGAACACTATTCACGAAGACAGAAGACTGCAAATGGTCATTAAGCTATCTGTGTAGGTGCTAGGACACAGGGAACCTCACAAGGGAGAGTTCTAAAACAAAGCAATTTTGATGATTAAATACTTGAAGTGCGACACATTTGTTTGTGTTTGTGTGGAGGCACGAGAAACATGTGTTTTTGCAAATTATCATTTTCCAGTTAGCAATAGGAAAGGCTGGAATGCTGTTTTGACGCCAGGACCTGGGCTGGTGATTTCTGACAGCGCAATGCTCATTTGGCCGGAACCCTGTAATTGCAGTTTAGCAACCCAAATGGTTGTCCTGGAGGAGGAAGCCACCCCCGTCAGCTCAATGTTTGCCCAAGTCAATTGTGCTCATTCATTCAGGGTACCAATTTTGCTTCAGTCTTTTGCTCTAAGCCCTCCAGGCAGGCAGATAAATCAGCACAGTTGACAGAGTCCTGCTGCATCCCCTTAATACCAGTTCTGACAAAATGCATACTCTGCCCCAGCTGGAAAAGTCACCTTTTATAGTCAGCCTTCTTTGGAAATTATTTCATCCAGTTATGTCCTGCCAGAGACAGGCATGTTCATCCCATCAATAATAAACCTTTTCTGCACCCACCTTTTGTCAGTGGCTGACAGGCAGCCCAAGACACTGTGTAATTAAGGCTCTCTGCTTCAAAGTCTGATGAAGATTGTTGAAGGATTCGCCTCTTCACTGGAAAGTTTGCATGCCTGAAATCTGATGGGGGGCAATAAGGAGCCTAGGAACAAGGACAGGACTCAAAACACCTCTCTGACCTCCTGTTTATCAGCCCACAAAGATCTACAATCTCCGCTTGACCATGCAACTCTTATCCTGGGACAATAAGAAGGTGTTTTTCAATCCCCCCCATCCGGAACAGGAGATTTAAACTTCTTTTTCTCAGGCTGTAAAGTCACCAAAATCTAAACCTTCTAATGACTGAATACTCTGACACTCAGAATTTAAAACAAAGGTAAAAAGCAGTAGTAGCATTACATCTGTGTCTAAAAAGAGGCCAATTTTTTATCACTCATCCCCAAGTTGGGTATGGAATATTTATGTTTCAGTCGACTGTGTTATCAGATTAGCTCATATTTCCTGCTCACACTATAACTCAAAAATGTTTCTATAGGACTACAGTTCTTTGACATGGCCTATGTTCCTTACAACTTGACAGACTCCATGATTTACTTTCCTGAGGTTTTAATCTGAGTTTGCATGTTTTCCTGGTAAACTGTTAGATCAGCTCCATCAGCTTGACTCAGCTGCTGACAGATATGTTATTTTTTTAATGATTACAGATTTCCAAATGACAATCCTTTACATCATTAACCCCAAAAAAAAATACTGTGGCAGGTAAATAGGTATTTGATTGTCACCCTGATATGATTTAAAGATAGATACATTACTTTTTAATGGCAGTTTGGATTGTATTTCCCCACACTGTATTTTTCCTTGCAAGTTTCTGCTAGTATCTCTACATGTTACCATGTCTTGACAGTAGGGTTTTCTTAGTGCTGCAGGAAAAGATTTCACATAGAAAGTTCTAATGCTTTTTCCAGGACTTCAGGGTTCACTAAGCAAAAGATTTTCCCATTCAGAAGTTATTTTGTTTGATGGAGTATATCATGAGTGTCTTGGAGACAAGGGGTAGGGGTCAATTGTTCTGTTTCCTTCAGTGTGATGATGAGAGGTCATCAGGAGGAAGAAAGAGAAGAAACAAAAGCAGATGGTTCTTCATTCAAAGTGTAGTTAAGCTGTTCTAGGATATGATGAATGCTAAAATCTTAGCTGAGTTCATGGAATAAATGGGTAGCTCCTGGAAGATAATTCCATCAAAGTCTGCCAGGACACAGAGAGCACCTCTGTCTCTGGAAGCCTCAGGGATTAAAAATTACTAAATGGTGGGAGACTATAGGGAGAAAAATCCTTCTGTTGTAACTCTCTAATTATGCTCTTCCCGTGCTCAGACTTTGCTTTTGGTGTTTACACAGGCCTTTATCTGACAAAGTATAGCTGATTTTATGCTTTTTTTTGTGGCTGACACAGATAAATGAAATTACACAAGAATTACATGAGAAAGGAGAACTGGGATGAAGCAGACGACTGCAGGATATGAGCAGAAAAATCAACAGTACACACATGAAGCTCAGGAACCCATTGCCACCAGGCTCAGGTAGATCAGAGAATTTCCTAGATGTTTGTAGCCCACATGTTTCATCTCGATCTTTCTCATTCATGTTATTTCTGACTATTGAACTTATTGCAGGTCACCAACCATGCCAGCATATTGCTGTTGCTCGAATGGGAGATGCTGAGACCCTGTATCGTTCTCTTTGCATCTGCCTTCTGATGTGCCTCTTCCTGGGATGCTGGAAGAAACAGTTGACTCTTGTAGGTCCTCCTTGAGAATGTCACCATGCTACTAGGAGCTACACAGCCAACACACAGGATACAGAGAGCTGCATGCCCTTCAAACGTCTACTGCTGGAATGACAGTGATCTAGCTGGTCAAATATTGACTTAACAGTCAGAGACCAGCCTTTCATTATCATCCCCAGGTTTAATGTTCTCAATAACTCCCTAGAAGTCCTTTTTTAACTGCAAACAAGACTATTTCTTTTTCTTCTACATCTCCTCCATGTTTTGCCTTCTCCATTTCTCCTCATTCTATCTGAATAGTGAGCCCTTTGTGACAACTTTCTCACTGGATCAGTGCACCCCTGGAAATGGGAACAGCTACCTCCAGTTCAGCCTGTTCAGATTCTGTTCAGACCAGTTACATCTTAGTCTGTCAAAAGAAAAGGAAGGTGATGTCCACTGACCTCTAGCAAGAGTCCCGCAGAAAAGCAGTGTTTATGATGCCCTCCTTCATGGAGAAGTGCTCAGGTGTTCAGCAGATGCCGCAAGAGTCACATGGAGTAGACACCTTTGCTCTCAAGTACGTGAAGGTGAATAGCCCAGCCAGGCTGTTCATGATGCTCCATATTCCTCCCATGCTGCAGACACCTGCCATCAACCTGGAGTGGAAATACTCTGTTGGCCAATGCATCTGCTGTTACTTCCCAAGAAGAGAGAGTAATTGAAGAGAAAAAAAATTATTAAAATGTGAAGTTGCATTTCCTTATCCACTTCCATCCATGCTGGACTATCTCATTGTCAGGAAGACTTTAATACAGGCATGTAGAGCATTTTGGCCATGGTGGCACTGGTCCCTGCACCAAGGTCAGTGTATGGGGATCACACTGTGACTGGAGTGGGACAAATGACAGGCAATGAGTTCTGTTGCAAGAGGGGAGCTATAGGCTGAGTTGACCAGTGCTATCTTCAGATCATAGGATCATAGAATTATTTTGGTTGGAAGAGTCCCTCAGGATCATTGAGTCCAACCATAACCTAACTCTAGCACTAAACCATGTCCCTAAGAACCTAGTCTAAAAGTCTTTTAAACACCTCCAGGGTTGGTGACTCCACCACTTCCCTGGGCAGCCTGTTCCAATGCACTACAACCCTTTCCATGAAGATTTTTTTCCTAATATCCAAAACCCAGGTTTCTATTCCATTTCCCCAAGAAAGGAGGAGATCCCTTGCACTTACCCCAGAGGATGTTTCCCCATTACCTCCTTTTCTTATCTCTTTACTATTGCAGAATTTTGAGCCTTTGGCTTCATTGTGCTGCTAGAAATGTTGACATTGTAGCTCCATATGGGTCCTCACATGCAGAAATGAGCTGTAGATGGGACTTCTCCACCTGCCAGAGGGCTGTGCCATGGACCATGCAAAAATCAGTGGGCAAGCTCAGGCTTGCAAAGATTTGCTTCAGTAACCTGATGTCTATTGCATGAGGCGGGCTGCCAAGACACCTGGGCTTTCTTCCCAGCACTGACAGAGCAGATGATATTGTGAAGGCTCCAAGATCTGGATCTCCAGAAATGGACTGGGACAATGCTACACCTCCTTTGGTTTTAGGTGAAGAAGTATTTGTTACCTGCAAGTCAGCAGCCACTTTTTTGGTCATACTTGAAGTGCAGTATCTGTGAGACATTATTTGCTGTTATATTTCACCGACTAACAGATGTTTGGTCCCACACTATTCCTGCTAAGGCATAAGAACAGCATCAATACCATTCCTGTAGGAGAACATGGGGAAACCAGCACTGGACTGGGACTCTTTGTGCTAGGAGCAGTGTTAAAAGGAGATTCTTCAAGAAATCCTTACATAGGAAGAAGTCCCTGTGACAACCTTGAAGCACTCCCCCCCATGCTTAGCAGAACAAAGACCTTGTTATGCCTTAAACATCTGGTTTTTGTTACTTTGGGAAGAAGAGATAGATGACACCTCATCTTATCTTTCTCAAAGTTTTATGGCCATGAAGGCAGACACCTCGGAAGAGTAGGACAATTAACAGTGTTGCTGTGAAAGGCCTCATGGCCTAATTGGGATGATAAAGATGAACCATCTGTAGAACAACCAACTACCAGAAGAAACCACAAACCAACAGCTATCCCTGACGGGCAAGACAACTCACTTCTAGTCAATACCATGAATTTTCCCCTAGTTTGAAGACCCCACACCCATTTCTAGAAGAGTCTTCCTATTTAGCATGAAGAGTGAGCAGAGGGATGAGACGAACCACCTTCTCCTATCTCACATGTAAATGAACTGGGTTATAAAACAACCTCACGTATGATACAGGTCGGCGGCGCGTAAATCTTCAACACGTCCCCCCTCCAGAGGTTGTTGCGGCACTGATGTACCTGTGGAGTGGTGATATCTTACTCTCCCTTTCTGTCTCTCTCTTGCTCCCTTTCTCTTTCTGATATCTTAGTTTTCCTCTTCTCTCTCTCTCTTCCTTTTTCTTAAAAAGTAACATCATTGTAAGTTCCGCTGCTAAAGTCTTGTTAAGTTTTGCATTACAGTTACTAATTGTTGCCAATCCACTGCTTTTAGAAGGGTTTTTGCTGTCAATGTATTGATAAGTTTTGTGGTACTATAACATACTTTTACCAAGTCACTGATTGCTGTAATTTGTATACCACCATGTGCTTTTAGTAAATTCATAATTGGACCCCCAAAGTGATTGTCTGTCATTCACTTCACATTGCCGCACAGAATTACCTGGAGTTAACTCACACCTGATCTCATCTGTTGAGTCAGGGCGCGTGTCACGTCTAGAGTTAACTCATCCCTCTTCCCATCTGTTGGGACGGGACAGTCCCTCAGCATCTTTTTGCCATTCGTTTTCTCCACCATTAAGGATTGTCCTCAAAAGCTGAACCACATCTTTTTTTTTCTGCTTATTACTTTGTTTTACCCAGTTACACACACAAAAAAAAAAACATTCCAGCAAAGGCAGGCCTGATAGGAACCTGAAATAATTTTGAATTTGAGCAAGAAGGACTTTTTCTTCACAATTTTTTCTAAAGCTGTCCCCAGATCAGCTTCCTAAAGAAACGAGAGTTTTCCTAATTATCCGAGCCTTACAGTTGTCCATCACTTCCTAAAACCTCTTGACACCCAGTGAGCAGTTTCAAGTGACTTAGACAGCACCAGAGATCTTAAATACATAGGTCCCTGGACATTTCAGAATAAAAAACGGAAAGCCAGATTTTGATCACTGCAGAAACAAAGGTTATTGAGCATAGTCTTCATTACCCATCAGAAAGTCCACAAGATAAATCAGTAAAAACACCTCATCTTGACTAGTTCTACTGCTCTATCTTTTAAATTTCTCTCTCTTTTTTTATTTTTCTTTTTCTTTTTTTTTTTTTTTTTTTTTACTAGTTGGGTCCTCATCCTTTTAACATTTCAATTTTAATTTCTGACTAAATTTGAATACATATATTTTTAATTGGTTTACTGTATCAGTAGCCATCATGATGGCAATGTGTTGACTGATTGACTGATCACTCTATAAATAGAGCATTTCTAATGCTGCTAGAGGCACTTCAGCATTTTGAATCATTTTCCACTCTACTGTTATCACTTTAAAATAACAGAAGTGATGGCATGTTTTTCCTTCGGAGCTGCCAAAAATGGGAGGGTTGGGGGGTCCTTGGCAAGTGCCCCACAGAATCATTTCCAATTCTTTCTCTCTCCTCCCTCCTTCCTTAGGTGAAATGTCCTCCAACTGACATTTGAGGGCCCAAAGGATTTTAAATAAGATGAATAGACTAGACTAGACTAGACTAGACTAGACTAGACTAGACTAGAATAGAATAGAATAATTGAATATTTTCAGTTAGAAGGGACCTACAGTGTTCACTGAGTCCAACTGCCTGACCACCTCAGGGCTGAGCAAAAGTTAAAGCAAATTATAAGGTCATTGTCCAAATGCCTCTTAGCACTGTTGGGCTTTGGGCATCGACTACCTCTCTAGGAAGCCTGTTCCAGGGTTTGACCAACCTCTTGCTAAGGAAATGCTTCCTAATGTCCAGTCTACATCTCCCTTGGTGCAGCTTTGAGCCATTCCCACATATGCTACCACTGGATCCCAAGGAGAAGAGCTCAGCACTTCCCTCACCACATCCCCTCCCCAGGAAGCCACAGAGAGCAATGAGGTCTCCCTCAGCCTCCTCTTCTCCAAACTGGACAACCCAAAAGTCCTCAGCCACTCCTCAAAGGACATTCCTTCCAGCACTTTCACCAGCTTTGTTGTCCTCCTCTGGATGAATCTGAATACCTGAACATTCTTCTTAAATCGTGGGGCCCAGATCTGCTCACAATACTCAAGGGAAGGTTGCATCAAAGCTAAATACAGTGGGATAATCCCATCTTTTGACTGGCTGTTTTTGCTGTGTTTGATGTATTTGATGCATCTCAGGATATGGTTTGCCCATGCTTGAAAATTTAGAGATACTTCAGCTATTTTTTTGTCTGCCTGAAACTGAACAGAAAAAAGAAACCAGAAAAATTCTTGATTTAATTAGATATTTAAGAAGATATTATTTGGACATAATAATTGAAGATGTCTGCAATGTTATCAGGAAGAGGTAAAGAAAAAAAGGCTGATTGTAGAAGGTATGTAAGCTCATGTATTGTAAGTATTCAAGTAATTTTTACTTTCAGTAAATACAGGCTTTAACAGTGGACAGACCTGTCACTTCAGGATCCAGACCATTGCCTTTCATGTTGCAGGTTTCCTTTCAGCCCCTGAGCAGAACTAATTATGCCACAGCTCGCATCCTTTAAGAGCACCTCCAACACTCCTGCATGTCCTCTTAGATAAACACACTCATCGCCATCACCATCTTTACGTTACAGTAAGAAATCAAAATCATCAGCAACAGCCAGGATTTGGTAGTGAGCATTTCACGATGATATGTGGTACCTGCCCTCCATCTGTCTCCTTCACATGTGAATAAAGAACTTTGAGGTGGTTATTTAGTGACTGCTCAGTATTAGGGATGCCTTGGACTTCTCTTCAAAACTCTAGTCTTTGCTACTGTTGAAAACAGGTGATGATTTTAAATGCTTCTTGAATAGACACCTACTGTCAAGATCTGAATGTAAGAAGTTGTAAAAGCTTATTCACACTGGGGGAAAAGAATAATTTCAACACTTTAGATATTCAGACTCAGCAATAGTCTATCACAAGCCATAGAGTGTTCTTCACTGCAGGACACTCTACTTTTAATATTGTCTGGGTTTTCTATGGTGTTCTCTAGCTCATTCAAGAATTGTTGGATCCAGTGGATAGAATGCTCTATCTTGTATTATTCTGGGGATCAGAAGACAAAAGTCTTAAAAATTTATGATACGCATCTAGTCCTACATTTCTAGAATATAGAATAAGCTCTCCACAGTAGTCAAAGCTCTTTGTGTTCCAATAAATATTTTTTGTTGCCAGTCTAATATCCAGATTTACTGTAGTCAACACTTGTTTGTATTCTCACACAGTTCTAAGATGCTTCCCATTCTGATTTAGAAATTGGCAATGATGAATTACACTCAATAACCCCTAAAAAAAGAAATCTATCCAATGATTACATTTAATATTAAAAAGAAACTTGAATCATATTTCTTGTTTGAATTTATCTAGCTTCAGTTTCCAGATATATGCTATCATACCTTTGTTGGCTAGGCTGAAGAGTCTGATCCTGATGTAAAGTTTTACAGACTGTGACCAAACAATTTCTTGACCTTCTCTTCGATAAGTATGATCTGTTTCTTTCATTTTAAGCCAAATCCAATCCTTTAATTATTCTCACTGCCTTTCTCTGAATCCTGTCCAATTTATCAATTTATTTCCACTGTAACCCAGGCCATAATCTCACCAGTGAAAAAGACATAATTAACACAACCTCAGCCAAAGTGAGGATCCATGTTTGTGCCTCAAGAAATCACATTAGCCTCTTCTGGCTCCTACAGTGAAGTAGGAAATCATATTTGTCTGATTATCTGCCATGAGTTTTTCTCAGAGTTACTTCTTTATGTAAGCCCTATAAAGAATCAATCCATCCTATATATTAATTTACAGGATGGAGACAGCCCCTGGTAGATGACTGATTTGCCTTATTTGTTCTTAGATGTGTGTAGAATTTTGATGTCATTGACTTATATACTATTTTTCTGAACACGGTTTACCAAATAATCCATGTGTCACCACACTAAAAATCCCCCACCGTCTTACTTACTCTTCCCCAAGCTTATTGACACCTATAAAACTTTATAGTTATATTTTATTCCCGGCAACTAACTGGGGGGATATGTTTGATGGCATTTTGGATGTGTGTCTGCTCTCAACTGGCTGAGACATGTCTTGATCTCCATTAGCTTTCTGAAATCACTCTCTGCTGGCAAGAACAAAGTGCCTCAGACAGAAACCCCCAAACTATCAAAAACACATCTTAGATGAGACAAATCCAACCTTAGGTGATCCTGAGCCAGATATCTTGTCTCCCTTTATAGAATCATAGAATTGTTTCAATTGGAAGAGACCCTCAGGATCATTGAGTCCAACCATAACCTAACTCTGGCACTAAAACTAAGAACCTCGTATAAACACTTTTTAAACACTTCCAGGGATGGGGATGGTGACTCCACCACTTCCCTTGGCAGCCTGTTCCAATGCCCTACAACCTCCCCTGGTGCAACTTGAGGCCATTTCCTCTCATCCTATCACTTACTACTTGGGAGAACAGACCAACACCCTCCATACTACAACCTCCTTTCAGGTGGTTGTAGACAGTGAGAAGGTCTCCCCTCAGCCTCCTTTTCTCAAGGCTAAACAGCCCCAGTTCTCCCAATGGCTCCTCATAAGACTTGTGCTCCGGACTTCTCACCAGCTTTGTCACCTCCTCTGCACTCTCACTAGTATTTCCATGTCCTTCTTATGATGAGGGGCCCAAAACTGAACACAGGATTCAAGGTGGGGTCTCACCAGCACGAGGTACAGTGGCACATTCACTTCCCTAGTCCTGCTGGCCACACTATTCCTGATACAAGCCAGGATGCTGTTGACCTTTTTGGCCACCTGGCCACGCACTGGCTCATATTCAGCCAGCTGTCAATCAACACCCCAGATCCCTCTCTGCCAGGCAGCTTTCCAGACACTCTTCCCCAAGCCTGTAGCATTCATGGGGTTGTTGTGACCCAAGTGCAGGACCTGGCACTTGGCCTTGTTAAACCTCAGACAGCTGGCCTCAGCCCAGTCATCCGGCTGGTCCAGATCTCTCTGTATGGCCTTCCTATCCTTCAGTAGATCAATACTTCCACCCAATTTGGTGTAATCTGCAAACATGCTAAGGGTGCACTCAATCCCCTCATCCAGATCATTGATAAAGAGGAAATTGAAACCTGTAAGGCAGGAGGAACACACTAAGGACAGGACGTTGCAGAAAATTATCCCACTTCTCCCAGTTTTCCATTAATTATTACATCCTTTGGACGATCTGGGACTACAACCACAAAGTCTCTTAATAGCTTTTATTTATTGCAGTAACTAGCTATGAATCAGTGTCCTTATTGTTCTGGGTGCTACATAATAAGCATATATAAATGAGTTTATATGATCAGCTAATAAAAAGATAGACCCTGCCATGAAGAAATGAACAACTAAGACCTACTTTAATTATAGGCATAATTATTACAGTTGGGCATTCTTTAATGCAAAATCATACTGCAGGTACACTCTAGGAGAGAATTCAGACTAGTTTATTAGCCACTTGTTCTGATTTTTTTCCCTGCTCTTCAGGAATTGTCTGTATGGATATAAGTAATTCTCTATAACCATATCCACATGAAAAATAGTACTACTTCATCTCCGTATAGTGACAATACTATTTGAAGCGTAGCAGACCCGAAGTAACCCTGTTGCTATGGGTTTTTTGAAAACCCATCAAGCTGGCATAAAATACACCCCTCTACATTAGAAAACACACAACAAATCTCATACATATTATACAGAGTCTGAACATCAAAGTTAATTTAGGTAGAGTGAGGATGTTAATTTAAAGCAGAAAAAACATTCTTAATTAACACACTTTGGGGATGCTATTGTTCCATAGTAAACAAGTCGTATGACAAATGAGTCTCTGAAATGGATTTAAGTTCACTTGAAACAAGTCTGCCTTGTTCTAGAATATACATATTCAGAGGACACATTGATAAAGATGAATCAATCTAGATTTGTTTCCCAGAGAGAGAAGCTGTGTCAACTGTAGGAGTATTTAGCTTTTTTAAATGGCCTCTCTTGATGGACTCATGAGGATGTGGAATGCTTCAGGCCCATTGTGCTCAGTTTGAAAGTCCTCTCCAAATTTTTTTGCCTTTTGGAGTATTTTTTTTCCTCACCCAACTGGAAATAATTGTCTGTGATATCCAAATTAGTCTGTGCAATTTTTATCAAGAACATTTGTAATTTAAATTGGATCTGCAAAAGGAGGGGGATAAAAAAAAAATATGTTCATTTCATGCTCATTATGTATCTCAGCGAGACTGATGACATTTTAATATTAACATAGTTATGGGTTCCATATAAAAAAAACCCCTAAGTCTACTTAATATTCCAGACTCTGCTGATTGGAACCTAGTTATTCTTGACAATGGAAAATCAATTGGTATTCTAATTAAAAAGAATAGCAGAGAGATAAACAAGACAATAAAAGATAAATGTATTCCATATATTAGATGGAAACTTCTGTTCACTCCTTCAGAAATGTCTCCTTTTTCATTTTTTTCCCAGTTGCCTATTTTGGACTTTAGCCTTGAGCTGGAAGAACAAAGGTGCCTCAAAAAAAATCAAGGAAACACAAACCAGTGTCATTAAAGACCATATATTGAAAACTTCAGATAGGGGGGTGGATTTGGCAATAAGGGGTGATCTCTGTCTTGTAGACAGCAACGTTGACTCTGCCAAAGAAAGTGGTTCTCATGAGAAAGTCCTAAAGGTATTCTTGTTTTCTTTTTTTTTTTGCAAAGGAAAAGTCAAACAGAATTCCTTTTTCTCAACTCCAGTTAAAAATAGATTTTCAAAGCATTTTTTCTGCTTTTTCCCCTTTATTTTCTGTTTGCATCCTTTTAGCTAGGAATGAAATGAAGAAATGAATGGGGAAGGAAGAAAGGAAAAGAAAGAAAATAAACCCTATATATTTTACTTCAGGATAGGAACTGTAATGCTTCCAATCTAAAGGTATGTAAGTGAAGCACTTATGTAGCATCAAGATTTTGACATGAACATGAAACTTCTTATCCAGATCAAGAAGTTAACGAATAATGTTTATTCCAGGTGCTTGGCTTACCCTCCTATAAAAGCCTTTCCTCCAAAAGGATCTGCGTCTACCATTCCAGACCAGTACAAAAGTTTATTAATATATGATGAGATTACAAAAAAACATCATTACTGTCTATGGCTATCTTCTTCTTGGTGGCACAAAGAGAAGGGACAAGAAGACACAGACACAAGTGCCAAAAAAGAAAATTGTGATTTGATATTAAGTGAGGAAAAAAATCTACATAAGGGTGGGCAAATATTGAAGATGCCCTAACAGGTCATGAGATCTCACACTTGTATAATGCTTAAATCTTGATTGGACTCCTGAGGAACCTGATCTGACTTTGAAGCTGAAACAGCCTTCAAGGTCACCCACGCTTTGATCAGGTCATTGGAGCAGACCTCTAGAGCTCACTTGCAGCCTCAGACAACCTGTTATTCTGTGGTCATTCTCATTTCATCTGCTCTCAGTCCATTACAGGTCAAAGTGCTCCATGCCAGAACATTGCATTGTCCCTTCTGGACTTCAATGTGGTAGTGAGGGAGTGAATAAAAAATAAATAAATAAATAAATAAGAAGGATGAAAAGGATCAGAGGCACAGAGAGAAAAACCTGCTCTGGAATGTCACAACTGCAGTGTAAACTCTGAGTTTTGCAGTGTAGCTCCTCAAAGCAATTTAAGATGATTTAAACAAGTATCGGCACTAAGAAAGGGAGATCTGCTTTGCTGCTCTTTCCCATATTTACCTGGGACATCAAGACTAACACAAGTATTGGAAAAGGTGTGGAGGGAAAAAAAAGAATGAAAGAAAAATAAGACTGTCAGAGAAGCATCAGGCTGGAAAAGTGTTATTATCCAATTCACATAAAGATCATTCCCGAGATTGAATTTACTTATTTTTTTCATTAATCATGATGATGCAAAAAAAGCAGGAGTCTTCAGTTCAATACACAAATTTAGAAGGTATTTTCCCTTGCAAGAAGGATCAAGCTGGCACAAAGAGAAAAACAAATGACCTTGAGGATGAAAGTATTCAAAATTAGATGAAATTTAACAACATGAGCGGCAAGGACCAGTAGCAAGAACATGTGATCTGGGGAGGAAGCCAGCTGGAAATGATGGAGAATAAAGTTATAAGGATGGGGTGAGATCTCTCTCATTTGACATTCACTGTCTGCAACACAGGTGATCACAGGCTGATCACCCCAAAATCCCTTTTTAGTCAATAAAGATTGACTTACTGTATTGACAGAGTCAACAGCATGAATCACTTAACCAAATGTTGGTGTCTTCTTCTGGTTGAGAAGAATAAATAGCACCTTAAACAACACTGAATATATTGACTCAATTTCTGTTGAGACAAGGGAGTCTAGAGTAACTTGTGCCAAGGTAGGTGCCTCCACTCTAGTTATACACAGTTAACCATACTAATGTGACAAACACAGCCCTGGGAAGTAGTCACTGATATTTTCAAAGGAGATGAAGAATTACTTATATTATCCAAATCTCAAGTACAACTTCATGTGGAATATCATGTGCAGCTTCAACCACTCGTGTTCACAGAAACTGAATTCCACCATGATCTCATGCAGCAAAGACTACAAGCATTTTCAGGAGAAGGAGAACCTCTCTAACCAAACAAGATGACCATATGAGCTAAGATCATGCAGCTGAACAAAGCAATGGCTGGGCGCGAATTGACAGGTGTCTATAAATACACTTGAGAGGGAAATGCCAAAGAATGAGAACTATTTGAACTAAAGGACATTACTGGCAAAAGAACAACTAAATCTAAATTTGTGATGTATAAATGCAGGAGAGAAATTAGGAGGAGGTTGCAGCTGATTAGAACAGCATTCCATTTGGAGAAACAGAGGCAAACACTGTTTATGTCATAGAGGAAGCTCATTTATTTAAAAAGGGATTTGGAGTCATGGTGGCCATTGCCAGCAGGGCACCAGATGCAGTGCGTCAGGAGAACAACGTTATTTCTAGGTTTTTATATGCCTTCATGGGACATCTTGTGTGCATGAAAGACCTCCCACGTCTAATGGCAGACGAACATGTTCCAGAGGTCAAACTAGTAATTCTTCCTAGCTTTACTGTGAAGTGTAGCAAAATTCTAACACAGGCAAAATGTAATAGCCCCAGATTGAATTGAGCTGCTGCCTCAGGACTGAAATATGTAATGCAGTGATCATGTAATACCTGCAACTGTTCAGGGCTCTAATATAGTATTCAGCTGGAAAAAATTGTCATTCCACCACCAAAATCTGCAGTGTCAGACCTACCACTGGTTTGGAAAAGTTCCTTCAGGAAAATCCCTTTTTCAGAAAGCACCTTATCTTTTCTGGAACAAGAAATTGCTTTTTTTTGCCTTTATTTTTTCTTTCCCCAGTTACTGCCTACACGCTCCTCAGACAACACCATGAGGAAGCAGAATAGACAGGTGACTCTTTTGAGACGTAATCTGAATAGTCCCAAACAATCCCTTCTGCATCTCACACCTCTGTTTGGCAGCGGGTTCTTAAGCTTTCCGCAGCCCAGTTTAGTAAAGGAGGAAATTAATTAAACAAATATGGATAGATTTAACCAGCTTTTTCCTCTGACTTTATTATTATGCTGAATTGCCTCTAAGTTCTTCACCCAGCCTTCAGTTTGACTGCCACTCAACCAAGGTGCCAGAAAATTTGAAAGCCATTATATCTTTTGAGCTGATGGAAAGATAAATTCCCTCTGACATAATCAGTGTCTCTTGCTAATTGTTTCTGGCTCATCCTGACCAGCAATTAGTTTTAACAGCCCAGCTAAGTTAGCTCTGATGATGTGATATCAGTATCAATCACATTAATGACCCATCTGCTAGGAAGCCAAGGCAAACTATTACCAAGACCAACTTCAGCCTATAAGAAGTCTGTGTGGCCATCAACACATGGCTGTACTGTTATTTGTAAGTTAGGGAACAGCTGATTCATGTCTGAGTGATGTTTTTAACCAAGCAGAAGCTTATACACATCTAGTCCAAATGTAGGCTCTTACCACCAGTATTTTCTCTAGTACTGCTGAAATCAGGAATGAGGAACAGGGACCTCCAGATGGCAAGTCAAGCCACCCATGAACTGAATTGTCCCTGGAAGGCACTCATCATTCATTGATGGAAGCTGAGTGGCCCCATAAATAGCCTTCATTTCAGTGCTTAAAACCAGGTGGATGGAATCTGAGCCTCTGTGCATTGGGAGCATGAGAAGAGCTAAATTCAGCAACATCACAGTGTTATAAAATTCTGTTTGTTTAAAATATTTTTCTTACCCTTATTGCTGGAATAACATAGTATCTTCTATTTATTTATTATTTATTCTCATGCCCCTATTCAGAGTAAGGCAAGTGTTATTATTAGACTGGCTTGAAGCATCAAAATTGTGTTTTGTGGGAAATCTAAGTGTTTTAAAAACAGGTTTTGTAAAAATTTAAACAGAAATAGATATTAAAATACAACTCTAAAAAATAAGGCTTCTAAGGAAGATTCTCTTTTGAGAAGTTTTCTCAGAATTCTGAGCCTTCTGTTTGAAGTTCTGCTTATTGCTGGTATATGATGTGCATCTTATTTCATGGTAGCAATAATTAGTGTGCTGTCTAGATTTTTAATGAGATTATTTGCACCCAGGTCCCAAAAATTTTAAAAAGCTTGCACAATTACCCTGTTTTACAGACAGGGAAAATGAGGCACAGATAAATAATTTGGTAACTAAGAGCTTAGTGATAATTTCTCAACAAAGGTTCCCCTTCTTTTCTACAGCATCTATGCCTCCTTTTGATTTAAATCTCTTACCTCTTTTCCTCCTAGGCCACCTTTTCCACAGCTTCTAATAGAATGGCAGTCCCTTTCTCCATTCATAGATGTGACAAAAATCACTGTGGAAGTCACTGCAGCAGGTTTGATTGACATCAGGACCTTAAACAAAAACATGTCTGGGCATTAAATGAGTCTGTTAGGACGGCTAGAAGTATTTCAGATGAGCTTTAAAAGCATCTAATCACTCTCTAAGGGGCTCCAGGTTTGTGATATGATGCAGATTGTAAACACAGATATGTAGAAAAAACTTTATTACAACATGTTTTATCCCTCAGCTGGGTTCTTCCCACCCTTCTCTAAACCACTGGGTTAGACAGAGAATGCTGGACTCAAGAGACTACATGAGCAAAAAAAAAGAATTGCCATTAAAAAAATTGCTTGAAATGAAAAGGATCAAAGAATTAGAGGATTCCTTCGAAACAGTTGCTGATCAAAGAGCCACAGAGTGAACAGAGCACAATTAGTATAAGAAAAGTTATCAGGAGGGATGGTGGCTTAGAGGCGTTGCAGGTGGAAGGCAGCAGTGTTAGGAGTTAATGAATTCCCTGCAAAGAAAAAAAAAAAAAAAGAAAAGGCAAAAGCTGCTCTCATATGGCTTTATCGATTTTTCACCACACTAACTTCGCATTAAGCAAGACCAGGTCACAGCCGAGTCAGGACAAATGAAAATATAATTGTAGTCAGTGTGCAAGTAGACGTTTTGCTTTTGCATTAAAGCTGAGTCTTTGATACAGAAGCAGAAGCAAATGTTTCAGTTTTGCTTCACTTTTCCACGGCTGCTTTATTCAAGCTCGTTTCTCAAGACACTGATTTTTAAAGGAAGAGATATTCTCATTTGCCACATGCACATATACTTGCTCTGGATCCAGCATGTGGGAGAGCTATGCGGTTCCTCTCCCAGCATAATGGGCATAAAATGAAGCAGGAGGAACACACTAAATGCTTCTTATCCTGCAGCTTGTGGGGGGTAACAAATGCCCTTGCTGGATGGCTGATGTGGGGTCAAATCCCATCATCCAAAAAGGGTGAAACACCGTACATACTTGGAATCACAGAATCATTTTGGTTGGAAGAGACCTTCAGGATCGTTAAGTCCAATGGTTAACTTAACACTGTCAAGTCCACCACTAAACCGTGTACTTAAGAACCTCATTTGCATGTCTTTTAAACACCTCCAGGGATGGTGACTCCACCACTTCCCTGGGCAGCCTGTTCCAATGCCTGACAACCCTTTCCATGAAGAAGTTTTTCCTCATATCCAATCTAAACCTCCCCTGGCGCAATTTGAGGCCATTTCCTCTCATCCTACCGCTTATTACTTGGGAGAAGAGACCAACACCCTCAATGCTACAACCTCACTTCAAGTAGTTGTAGAGCAAGAAGGTGTCCCCTCAGCATCCTTTTCTCCATATCTGTATCTATATGTATATCTATATATTTATTAGTAATTTAAACAGTCCTGTGAAGAGTCCCAGGTGCTGACTTCAATGCCATTGTGCTGTTAGAACAGCCCATGCCAACAACTTTGTCTCCTGTGCACTTCTCAGTCATGGGCCAGGAGTTAGTACAGGTCAAAGATCATCCCCAGCAAGAAGTATTGATGAGAAAACCTCAATTTGGAAAGTAGAAGAGCTAAATACTGTAAAATAATGTCACTATATGCCAGTTGTTTTGTGTCCTAGAGAATGCTCCTTAAAGAATTTTAGTTTTCTGGCATGGGCTGGGTCTCTTACCCTCCTGAGGCTGGTTGAGAACTGTCTGATCCCTCTGCTTTCCCTACTGCCCACATGTGCTCCATGGTGTAATGATGCCTGTGCTCTCTCTCTTGCCTTTAGCGAAAAGAATTTTACAGAGTTTTCTGTAAGAATTTTCCTGCCCTAAACCCCACTGAGTGAAAAGGGAGCAGGAACTCCAGATGGGTTGATTGCCTGGGGACAGAAGCCTACATTTCAGGCAACCAAATTTATTAATTCATAATGAATTGCTACTCTTGGATGGTTAGATGCCCTCCCCTTCTCCCTAAACACATAGAGAAAAAAATTCCAGAGGCTCTCTCAGTACAGTTCACTTTTATCAACACTGTAATTTGCTGAAGAATTTTTTAGCTGTAAGAATATCTAAAATGTAAATTATACATGTTAAAATGTATGCTTACATGTGTGCACACCCGTGTGCCAGGAGGCATGTCATATGTGAAAGGAACTGCATAACTTTATGTGGTTATGGTAAGATATACTAACATACACCATTAATAACCTGGGTGACTATGCAATTACCTTAACAGCATCTGAAAATTTTACTGGAGCACAGTCTATTGAGCAGAAAGAAAATCCATTCTCTCCCCTTGAGCTTTTTATAGCAAAGGTGATGAGGAGCCAAATTCAAGCAACATTAGAAGGTTCTGCTCGCACATCTAATCTCTTTCTAGGTATTTTAAACCACACTTGTCATCACGGTATCTGAGCTGAGTATCTCAGGCTGGCTTCAAAGCCCAAGCCAAGCATTAATTCAAAGCTTTAATGCATTTTTCAGTATGCTGCAACATTAAAATGTACTTGAAACATTTTTCTGAGCTGATGCAATTGCTGAGTGCTCTGATCAGAAAAGTATTTGCTCTTCATCGGGATATACTTACTGACTTAGGGGGCATCTGCTTGGGAAAAAACCTCCCTGTATTTCCAAGCTGATCAAATCGTACTTATGGATCCTATTTCAGGAAGGACCTTGAGCACATGGTGCCTAGAACAAACCGATTGACAATCACTTCACCAGCTTGTTTGGGGTTTTTTTGTTGAGAATGGAAGGTCTGTGTTTGAGTCAGCCCTTGGCTGGGTTTCAGGCCTGGAGAATGGCTGAAAGAGTTTTCCTGGAAACAAGATGCTTTTCTCTTACTTCAGCCTCTCTTTCTATAGATCTAGTGATTTCTGGACTTGCCAAGTTAATTAACATGTGTAACTGGGCATTCTGGTAGAATGCAGCAAACCCTGTGAGAAGCAGGCAATGCTTAAAAGTTCAAAGCTTACCTTTAATTCAACCAGCCTTCTTACATATTCAGCCTTGCTTCGCTCTATCATTCAGCTGCTGAACGGAAGGATAAGGCTCTTTATTCCAACCTCATACTTACCTAGCCCCCGGGCAGCTCCAACCCCCTCCTTTTAATTATCACTCCAAAAGCACAGAGCCCACAGTTACATGAGTCACAAATTATATCTCCTGGCAGTGCATAATGCTCCTTTTCACACCTACAGAGGATGAGTCATTAAAAAATAAAATTAAAAAAAAAAAAAAAAAGGAAATTTAAAATTCCCATCGATAGAAGCAGAAGGAAAAACATTAAAGAAGAAATTACTGATGGACATATCACCCCAAGTATGCTCAGCTCCTGTTGAAATTGGCAAAACATGGAGTTCGTCTTCAGGTGAGTTTTGTCTCCTGAAGTGCTTTAGTAAGGAAACAGGACTATTAAGTTCCCACTACAGCTCTGTCCAGCTGTTCTTTGGTTGAGAACAGCAGGAAAAGTCAATATTGCAACAAGGGGAGTAACGGAGATACAATAACACGTGTGCAAGAGCCAAAGCATCTTTCCATGGACCAAATCTGTCTATGTAAACTGGAGATTGATTCTCAGTGCTTGCCAACATTAATCAGGGAAGCTAGAGAAACAGCAAAAGGAGTATTCGCTGTTAGGATCGAATGCAAGAGCAAAACTTACTGCTTTAATCTGGATCCGCAACAAAAACTGAACACATCTCTGGTACATCAACTACATGTAGGCATAGGGTGGGCAGGAGGAGACCTCTGGTCCCAGCTCCTTCTCAAAGAAGGGCTGAATTTAAAGGAGTATCAGGTTATTAAAGGCCTCATCCATCTTGATATAGGTAGGTCACTGTGTACATAAAGGAGATAAACAGACAATCTAACAGAGCCACAGGAGGATGGGGGGAACACACTGCTGAAATATTTACCTGGGGACACCATCATTCATCATGCCATTGACAGAGACTTATTTGTCTCCTAAGGACCAACTGGGAAATTTTTCATCAATGGTTTTGTTTCGCTTTTTAAAATTGTACAACTCTAGTTCATTGAAAAGGGAGATGTTTACAGGAACATACACAAGGAAGGAAGATTTTCCGCAGTCTAGGATGTTACCAGATGAACTCCTGTCCGTTGTGTCATTTGGTGGTAATTAATAAAATCTCAGGAGTTGTGCTTCTAGTGAAGACAAATTTTGGGCAAACAGGTAAGCAAATGTTAGAGGAAAAGACCATGAGGAAGAAGAGGGATCCATCAGCATCTGCCAGCTCAGAGAAACCGTCCTGGACCAGAATGTGCTGAGGAAGCTGTATGGAAAGCCAAGCCTCTTAAAGTACAAAATGCATCACATTTCTACATCCTAAAATTAAAGAGAGATTACAGTAAATGCACAGTACAAGCAGGTGTTCTCTGTCAGTTTCCAAAGGTCTCTTTTGCCTTAAACATCTCTTGACTGCTTTGTGGCTTGATGTCCTTGGATTGCTCTGCTTGTTCCCTACATCAGCCTTCTTTGCTGGCAAAGTTTGAGACACTGACACCTGTGGAACAAGCTAAGGATGTCTTCCCTCCCTTTGCCCCTCTAGGAGCAAGGAAATAAATATCAAAACATTGTGAGCCCTGTTCTTTCTGTAATATATAAATACACCAGCTCAGGGCTATAAAGATAATTGTCTTTCAAATGCTTTATTTTCATTATTCCCTTTTATGTTCTTTTTAGTGTTTGTAAGAATTTTGTGTGGCTTTGATTCTAAAATCAGAATAACCATTTAGTCCAGTAGGCAGGACCCTATTTTTTTCTGAAATAACTTCTTGTATCAGCTAAGGAAGACAGTGCCAAATATATTTAAGATTTGAAAGAGACATTGGAAAAGCATGGGCCTAAAATATGGCAAAAGACAGAGCTAGCTACTTTAAAATAGACTGGAGAGAAGTTAACATGTTGGATAGATGCAGTGCAGCCCAACTGTTCCTACAGTCCTGCTCTTATAGCAAGAAGATCTGCAGGCCTTCAGAAAAAACACTTAGCTGATGACAACAGTGTCATTTTACCAGATCTTGTTCCTCTACAGGATGATTCAATGAACAGTGCTTAACAAACCAGGAGTTGAATTAAGTGTAACTGTTTAATACATCAGGGTGCGCGCATGCTGAAATACTGTGAGATAATCTCTTGGTATTCCTCACACCGGTACCACCTCTCGAAAAAAGACACCACCAGACAGTCAGAAACAGAAAAGACAGTTCTTGCTGTGTCGATACATGTCTTGCCCAATAAAGGATTACATGGGGGAGAAGGAATTTGTTCTCCAAACTTCAAGTGTATGACTATCCTAATAGATTAAAATATCAGGCACTGAAACCAAACAGCTTATCTATACTATCCAACTCTCCTCCCTGAAGCACGCTGGGGTCTGTGCTGGTTGTTGAAATGTTCTCTAGCGCATTTTAACTCCTAAACCATGCATAAGATTTGTTGGAGAATGTGGATACAGACCAAAATCACACCAAGCACCATTCTTACAACTTAGCTGTGTAGAAAACATAACTTCAGTGCTTAGACATAATTATCAGGCAAGACTCAATTTGCTAATATAGATAAGAAAAGCTCTTGATGACTTTTCTCATATCCCTGAAGATGGTCCCTCTGGCCGTGTTCATATTTTTGTGTTTTCTGGGCTATTTAGCTTCAGGCTGAACAAGAATGGGTAAAAGACAAACCCGTGGTCTTCTCTATTATATGAGGGGCCAAGCAATTGGTTCATGAAGCCACATTCCCTGTTTTCTTCTGGCCCAAGCTAATTATTTCGTGCATCATAACACAGTTTGAACAAGAAAGGTGGCAAATACTCATTCACTCTACTTTACTGATCCCAGAAATCATACGAACGATGGAGTCTTGAATTTGAAGTCAGAGAAGACCCCACTCCCTTGGCAAAGGTTTTCACTGGCAAGGTGCAATAAGATGATTTATTCTGGCTAGATTTCAAAGGAAACTGAAGATTGAAACTGTTTGATGCCTCATTCTATCAGCAGGAACCAGACTTTTCTGAGAAGAAAGGCTGAATCAACTCCTCACATTACTTTGGAGGAGAAACCCGATCAGGGTTTGGCTCTTTGTCACTCAGCTCTTCGTCTCCCAGGCCACTTTGGGACATGCACATAGATGGAAGCTCTCAGCTGCTGGATATTGCTGTCATGGAGGCAGACCATTTTATCTACCTAGAGGGTACATACCTACATCTTAGTCTGTCAGCTCAGACTTGCTTTATGGTCAACAGAGGAAAAGAAGCACTTTCAGGGCACATTTCATGTGACCTTGTTTTGCTATTGAAATGATGAGATGATGAAAGGAGTCCTGTGTCTCTGTGTTTTCTTAATTGCTTTGTTCCTAGTGGTAGTGAATTTCTAGTAACACGCTTCTTCCTTTTTTTCCTTTTTGGTTCTTGGAAAGAAGCCATTTAACTTTTTGGGTTGATAGATTTTCAAGGGGGTTGTGGAGAAGTGCAGAAGGTGAAGAGACATCAGGAAAAAAAGAAAAAAGTCTAGACCTACTATCACCTAAAGAAATGTGTTTCAAGCATCTGTATTTCTTCCTGCCATTGTCCATGTGGCCTGTCCTTGTCTTAACAAAAGTCAAGAAGTAGAATAATAATAATATATTGCTAATTAAAGAGCACAGTGCAGAAATCTTCTTAAAGGATTATCTGCAATAGAACCTCAGGATTAACACTGGTTATGCCCAGAGGTTCATAGGACAGACCACCAAAGTAAAGTACTGGGGATGCAGTCTTGAAAATAAATGGCATCATTTAATAATCAGGTTTTTAATTTTGCAGATTAAGAAACAGAATTATCAGCCACTGATTTGTCCATCAATGCCTATAACTTTGCTTACAGAAAAAGGAGGATTAGTCACTGATTAGAAAGAATCAAAAGCTAAAAAAACCAATATGATATTGCTCAGGCAACATGACTCGAGTCCTGTCTTTATGACAGCTTCCAATATGTGGCCTTCTGGTTTGTATTCTCTCCAACTGGATAGTGGGAATAATAACATAGCCCGTATCAGTATCCCAGGAGAATGTATTGCTTTAAGTTATCTGAGTTTTATGTGTGTATATATAGATAAAATCACATGGTAGGTACCATTGTATTTGGTGCTGTGAACATCCTCCTTTGCATTAAAAACATAGATGACGTATCTCACAATGCTTTGCTTTCTCATGTTATCCCCTGGGAAAAATCTTCTCCCCTGAGGAAAAGCGTGCAAATTGAAGTGCTGGTATGATTGGATTTTCTTTAAAGTATCAATTCCTGAGCACTGTGTGTTAGAAAAAGCTAATCAAATGTACGTGCGTTGCTCTTGGAACTGAAAGTGTTGAGTGTTGCCCAAAGTAATTATGTGAGGAAGGAAGGAAGGAAGGAAGGAAGGAAGGAAGGAAGGAAGGAAGGAAGGAAGGAAGGAAGGAAGGAAGGAAGGAAGGAAGGAAGGAAGGAAGGAAGGAAGGAAGGAAGGAAGGAAGGAAGGAAGGAAGGAAGGAAGGAAGGAAGGAAGGAAGGAAGGAAGGAAGGAAGGAAGGAGTACACTGTACAGTATTTAAGGCAAATAAGCTCTTTTCGGAACTGAAGCTGAAATTAAGGAATTGGACTTGGTATCTTATGTAGACTTAATCTCAAAATGCAGTTTGCTCTCAGGAAGGCTGAGTCTGAGCGCTGTCTGGGTGCTTCTCCTCTGACCTTCTGCTTTCCAGGGGTCAGTAACTGATGAAATGTCATGGCCAGGCAGCTACAAACCAATAATAAAGAGTAGACCACCACGGAGAGTTATGAGAAGAAGAGATAGTGTGATAATGAAAGACTGAAAAGTTGTAATGGAATTAGCAAATAATAGCAATACCAGCAAGAAAAGTCAATAAATGCAACATTGATTTTCTGATGTTCTGTATGTGTCTGTGTGTAATGCTACTAACTTTGACGTTTTAATCCATTGAGCCAATCTGTATTGGTTGAGTATTTTTCTGCCTGAATAACACTATAGCTTGAATACCTTCACATCTGAGCTGTCTTTATATATTATTTTATCTCCCATAAGGTTCATCCGAAAGAGGAGACCTCAACCTTTACAGCTGAGAGATCAGATGGGAAAAAAAGAACGACTGTAACAATATTCAAAGGAGAAATAATTTCCCTTGTGAACTAAACTCATTAGTTTGGGTTCCATTTATAAAATAACTTTTCTCTTGACTGACAAAAGCTTGTGGTCTTTTCTTTTGCTCTTCTTTCACAGCCAGCTGGGAGCTGTAGAGAAACAGACTGAAATAATGTATTTTCTGAAGCTTAATGATATCTTACAGCAGGATTAACAATTAATTGAAAAGGGGGCAGCTCCGAAACAGGGTTTTTCTGAAGTGTGCTTCTAATATTCTATAGAAAATGTATGCAAATTTTCCAATCCTCTACAGAGACTCAGTAATTAACATTGACCACTAAGCAAAGTTCAAACAGAAAAGAAAATTCCAAAGGCATAGCCTAATTCTTGTATACTTATTTATAGCTATCCATAAAAACAGAATGGGATTTCACATTTTAATGCACTGAAAGTTCCCTTTATAACAGTTCTGTTATTTTTTACATTCTTTTCCACTTTTTACTGTCTCTTTTTAAGGACACAAGAGAAACGGAGGAGTAGTAAAGCAATGAAAACTGGTATACAATACAAATATAGTACATGTGCTTGTATAACAGCACACAGGTTAATAGCTACTATTTTTTTTTTCCTTCCATATTTTGTCTTTAAAGTGTGAGGATCATGATTTTTGACCAGTATGTTCATGTGCAGTCACCGGGTAAGCAATTAAAATAACATATTTATTGTGGTCTGGTCCCGTGACCCTGGCAGTACCTGGAAAAAGCATTCTCACTAACCTCGGTAGATTTTAGCCCAGCTTGTTCATACAACTGTTCCCATCACCATGATCCAGCAGAACTGGTTCAGAGAACAATTTGATCTTCATTTTCGTCTTCAGTGTTATGGTGGCAAAGTCAACTGGTCTGGCTGGAAATCAGTAATGTAGAAGAAGAGCTAGACTGGGTCACAGAGACATGATTCCAAAGTCATATATTACACTAGGGAAAATGTATTGCAAAGCCGAGGATTGAGGACTCTCTCTACAGACACCCAAGTGTCTTGGGCTGCATCAAAAGGAGCGTGGCCAGCAGGTTGAGGGAGGTGATTCTGCTCCCTGCTCTGCTCTGGTGAGACCCCCCTGCAGTCCTGAGTCCAGCTTGGGAGCCTTCAGCACGGGACACACATCGACCTGCTGGAGCGGGGCCAGAGGAGCCACAGAAATGATCCGAGGCTGGAACAGCTCTGCTGGGAGGACAGGCTGAGAGAGTTGGGGTTCTTCAGCCTGGAGAAGAGAAGGCTCCAGAGAGACCTTCCTGTGGCCTTTCAGTGCTTAAAAGGGGCCGATAAGAAGGATGGGACAGACTGTTTAGCAGGGCCTGTTTTGACAGGACAAGGGATGATAGTTTTAAACTACAAGAGAGGAGATTCAGGTTAGAAATGAGGAAGAAATTTTGTACAGTGATGATGGTAAAACACTGGCCCAGGTTACCCAGAGAGACGTGGATGCCCCGTCCCTGGAGACAACCCAGGCCAAGCTAGACGGGGCTCTGAGCAACCTGAGCTGGCGAAGATGACCCTGCTCATGGCAGGGGTGAGACTGGATGAGCTTTGAAGGTCCCTTCCAACCCCAACTGCACTACGATTCTACAACTAATTCAGCCACTTTCTTTGGCAAAGGGCTCTGGGATCTGTCTGGATGCAGACTGCTCACCAGATATCCATGGCAGTGCCATGTGGCAATCCCACCAACTAGCCCTGAGTTGGCTGGGACTCCCCAGTGCCACAACATGCCTGTGCTGGGGTAAGTTTGCTTTAGCCTCAGCGTGTCAGTATGCACGGGAATTAAGACCTATTGTCCGAATCTGCTGCATCCTACTGCAGACCCATCTGATATGAATTCAGATCAAGGGCACAGAAGTTGTTGCCTTGGAAGGTGATTGTCCCATGGCATCAGTGTAGCACTCCCGCAAAAGGACCCTTGTATAAGGACTGGTAAAACTGATTATGTTGTAACACATTATTTCCATTCCTTTCCCTAAGCCCTGGGTTAAATCACCAGTAGTTATGTACTGCTGACTTCCCTGCCTCTTCTACCAAACAGAAAGAATTTGTTCTGTCCTCAGCTACAGATAACTCATCTGCCTTTTGCCCTCCTCCCCTGCCATCTTGTCTGTGGTCATCCAGGTTGCAAATAAGAAGGCATCACCACATTCTGACATCTCATTTTGAGTCCCACCTCCATCTAACATGTAGCACTCACATCCCTGCACTGCCTTTAGTCACTGGAATTCCCTTTGGTCTCTGCAGATCTTGCATGCACATTTTCCATTAAGAAAGGTCAGTCTTCCTGGTCATTAAGTTTGCACTGATCAATCTTTTATGCACTTCATGTGAATCTCACCCTCCTATTGCCCATTTATACCATCCCATACCTCTGCATAAATGAGGACTGATGGTTGCTGCTCCTTGCACCCCAATATCCAACTAATCATCTATGAAGCTAAGCCTTGGGGTACCCTTAGAATCTGGGATCCCTCACCTTACATCACAAAAAGGAACTGAACAAAAAGCAAAATTAAGAGTAGTTACACTGAAGATAACTCAGAAAGTCAGTGGCGTCACTGATCATTAGATCTAAGCCTCTTGCGTTTATACCCAGTGCTATTCCCTTTTGCTTTCATTCAGTAGATGTATATTTGTTTACATAGATATGGGTTATATATAAATATAAACTACCTCTGCTATGTGTAAACAGGGAAGCTATGATGATGCTGAGCTGTCATCACAGACCAGGCAAGGCTGGATAGACATAAGGAACCCTCAAAATTCTGCTTGTTCATCTTTCTCACCAACACTTGTGCATGCCACTGCTGTAGGATCCCCACACCTCTGCAGTGTGATAATTAGAAATGTCAGGCAGAAAATTCCCTCTGCATAAAAAGGCAGGCTGCAAGTTAAGGTGGGTAGAGTGTGTCTTTTTTCTGGTTTAAAGATTTCCTTGGCTTTAACATGTATGCTGATATCAGCAGCTGTTCCTTCTCCCCCTTGCAGGTATCACTTCTATCACACCAAATGACCTACGGTTATCTCTCCTGAAAGTGCCTTTGAAAGCCAGAGAGATAAAAAAGGAACACACCTAATATCGATTAGGAAGAAATCAGTACCCATCTGCAATTTTTTGTCTGGCACCTCTTGGAGCCTGAAAGGAACCAGCCACCTCTGGCTAGAAAGTAAAACCTCACAAGAGGTTATCCTGGAAATCCAGATACTAGCAGGGAGGGGAGATGCACATCATGCTTGGTTCCCTTACGTAAACCATGACTGTGCTGTGGGAGGATTAGTCAGAGACACTTCCAGGTGACGGATCTCGAAAGGATTCAGTCACACTTGCAGGTATGATGATGCACCAAAGCCTTGAAACTAGAAGTATCTGTAGTTTTCGGAAGTGAATATCATGTATTACTCACCAATGTGTGTTACAATGCCCAGGTGCTTTATGTAAGTCCTGTGCAAAAGGGAGATCAGTCATCCCTGGGGTGGGAAGCGTGCACTGAAACCCCTTCTCTGCTGGGAAGAACATTTTGGTTCAGCAGCAAAAAAGTTAGATGAAACTTTTCCTACCCCTTCTACCAAATAGTTCTTAGCTCAGATACTCAAAGTTAGTATTTTTTAAATTTTTTTGAAATAAAAATATGTGCATTTAAAATTGCACTATTTTGATAAAAAGGAAAACATTTTTCTGTGGGATGATTGCTTGAAAAAGGCAATAAAAAAAAAACAAAAACAGGAAGGGAAACAATGAGCATGATTACTGAGTTTGTTCAGTGCACTGCCGTGGTTCAAAATACAGGCTCAGATTTAAAGCAGAGACTGGATTTTCATTCAGGTCTTTTAAACACTGGCAGAGTGCCTGGCCCATGCGGGACTTAAGCTTTTCCTGGTCTTATCACTGAAGTTGTTCTTTTTTGCCTGATGTATTTACAGCAAGTATAGATGGAGACTGTATTTTGCAGGTGTGTGTGCTACCCAGTATGTTATATAGCCTATTCATTGCTATCTTCACTTCAGTGAATATTTACACATTTCTATGCAGAGCACAACAGCCCCAACAGGCAGAAACCTTGCAGTGTCCTGTGTGAAGCACTTTTCTTCTTGAGAGACAGATTTTCTTTATTCAGAGAGGGAAGCTTAACCCACAGCATTGTTCACCAAGCAGTTATTGTCCCTGGGGGTAATTGCAGAGGTTTTATGATAAGCACAAAATAGTGACTAAACATAACTTCATGAAGATAATTAGCTAATGCCATTAGAGAAACAGGTAGCAAATCTATTTCTGTAGCAACCCAGGGAGACCATACCATGGAGAATAAGAAGAAAAAATTCAACCAGCCTTTTGTTCCCTTTCCCAAATAGAGAGGAATACAGCAAATATCTTCACAGCAATTAGAGATGGCAGCTGTTACTCCTTGTAAGCCAGGTTGGTGTTGAGCTTAGAACCGTGGTGCAAGGACAATTTGCCAGACACCACAGGGGTGGCACAGAGGACTTTGTGCCTGGTAAAAAACAGAACTTCTTTGTTGACTTGTATGAGCTTTATAAAAAGCATAGAATGTATAGATGGATAAAGAGAGGACGTGTGAATAGATGTTTCCATCTGCAGGTTAATTACCTTTGGGTAGAGTGCATCATTATCTTCCAACACCTTCTTTTCAGTGGGAAATGGTGCATTCTTTAGGCTAAAATGTTTTTTTTGTGAACTTAACGACTGCTTGTTTCAGCAAGGAAGAGAGCTGTCCTGCTCTCTACTCCCCCAGCATCTTCTCCCCACTCTCTTGGGTTGTTCTTGTGCTTGACACAGAGCTCAAATTGAGCTTTCAAATCTCCACAGCTCTCAAAGAACAAAACAAGCAGACAAAACTATTTTAATACATGTCTCTGTCTATGGCTATCGGGGCTGGTTTGAGTGCTACAAAAGCCAGAACAGCTGGAAGGAAAAAAATCAATGCAGGTAAAGCAGGAAAAAAACATCTAATGTTGAGACTGGTTACGTGTTATTTGTAGGGATCCAGGCTGAATTTTTAATTTCTAAAATAAAAATGGGATGTGCAAGTAGAGAATCAGCAGTCAGGAGAAACTCTCAAAGGGACAACTTGTTGGTGATTAATTGAGAGATAATAGCACGAGGTTCCCTGGCACAGAGGTAAGATACCAGTCAGAAGATATCAGTTCATTAGTCAAATCTTGCCCCTGGGAAAGCCACAGGTCCTACAGCAACCACCTCACTAGATGCCACTTCTCCCAGGTCCAAACCCATGGGCCATCAGTCTTTGACCCCTACCAAAAGTGGTTGGTTACTAAGATCTCAGGAAACGTGTTTTCATTACCAGACCATTTCTCAACCTCAACAAGTTTCTTCTTCCCATTTATGCAATTTGAGATGAAGGGAATGTTGCACCATCAAGCTGATTCATAAGAAAAAAAAACCAATAATGGCCACAGGGACTTCAGGCATGCTCATAGTGAGTTGTGTGTATCTCCAGATAGACATGCAAACATCAGCTTATATTCCACAATCACCAAAACTTCTATTTCCAAACCAAGAGAAGCATACACAGTTCTAACCTGTCTTTTCTTTCATCAATCAAAATGAAACTGAATAGAAAAATAACTAAACACTAATATCCTCAGTTTTTGAGAGCACTACTTCAGTGAGACCCCGAGTAAAAGTAGATAAAATTTATAAGGTTTGGTCCCAAATGGGATGGAATAACTTCATTCATCATTATGAGAAGTCCCTCTTGGAAGGAGCATGATTCATTATTTGTAATTTCATATGTAATTTCATATTTGTAATTTCATGACACCAGGGTCTGATAGAGAGATTTCCTAGGTCTAGCCAGTACACTGGGTTGTAAGCAAATAATATATTTTGTGAAATATCATCAAAGCTTTGTATGAAATATCCAAGTTTGCCAGGGCTCTGGTCAATATTAATAACTGGCAATCAGGACAGTGTAGAGGATCCACATACATTTTAAGACATTTGACAGCAGGAAGCATTACGTTTTGGTGGGTGAAGCTCTCACAGTCAAGAGTTAGTGGCACGCTTTCCATACTCTTATTATTAATAGCAATGAGATGCTTTTTCATTGCATATTTGTACTCTTAGAGTTCTGACAGCTGAGAAATACAGGGAGAGATATTCCTTTCAATGACGCACTGCAGGTGCTATGAATTGAGATTTACAACCCTCCAGGAACGCCCACTTTTAGGTACACACTGTTTGATCTGCAGTTTCCAAGCTTTTGAATAACTTCACCTGATAAAATACATAAAACTTCTACCTCCAAGACTAAAATAGAAATCACATAGAACATACCAAGGATGTAAGTGCCAAAATGATCACAGTCAACAAACTGCTGGCAAATGTGAAAAATGACTTCATCCTTCATTCGTACATATTCCCTGTCTATAAAAATAACTTTAGGCTAAGCAGACCGTCTCTTGTTATGTAACTGTGATTCAGTTCCCTGTGTGTCTTGCAACATCTACAGCAATACAGCTCTGGCAAGCAGTACTTTAGAGAGTCTTGGACCAGAGCTTGTAAGAGGGGCAAGGTACCAAAGGAAAAGTAGCAGTGCTGAACCCGAATACCAAGGATGGGTTGTGTGGTAGATGTAAGGTACTATGTTGAACCCTTAGTACATGTCCAATTGCCTGGTGTAATGCTGGAGATGCTGCAAAGGATCGTGTAAGGAGGTGGAGATTGGTAGGAAGCTCATGGCGTATAAAGAGTGAAACTGGTACAGTCTGCTGAGATTTAAATTAGAACAACAAATACATTGCAGCCTTGCTACATCTCCTTCAGTTATTGCAAGTGCTTCCAGGATGGTGGTGATTTACAGCATATTTTGGAGACTTCATGTATACTTCTGAGACATACAGAATACTGAAGGACTTTAGAAGTCTTTGAGGGACTGGAGTGTCTGAATTTCCACTAACCGGGAGAAAAATATGAAATTAAAACAGCAGTGGTAGCTTTGCAGTTTCAATTAGTGCAAATCTCTTGTTTTGCAAACTGGAGTGTTATTGATGTTGTTGAAGCACTTTATCTCCCTGAAGTACCAACCAGAACAGTGTAGGACACATGGGAATGTTTGATCCATGGGACAAAGGGAAATTCAGAAGGACATGAGAAGAAAGAACAGCTGGATTTTTGTTGAGAGGCCTTCACGTGGGACTTATAATTCTTTGATTATTCTTGTTTTCTGAAAGCTACTTGTCTATGTTTATCACCCTAGTGCTCAAAAATACTGATAATAGTAAACCAGGTCCTCCATCCTTTGCCCCAAGAGCTTCATGGATCCTCAGATGGTGATACTGCCTATTTAAAAGCTTCAACATCCAGGAATCTCTGTAAGAAGAAGTAACAGAATCAGGAGATGTAGTCAAGAACTCCTCCTGTTTGGGGAACTCAACATGAAAAAGTACGTAGGAAATTATATGACCTATGAAAAATGCCTGATTGTTGGTCAAGAAGAGTCACCATTGAAACAACAGGTTGTTTGACATCTTGGCCACAACTTTGAAGGTGATCCAGGTCTTTTACTTATTGCCCCCAACTCTCTACATTGAGCTGCTGCTTAACAGTCAATGGCTACCTCTGTACTTTTCAGCTAAGGAATATTTTCTGGCACTGAGCCTGCCAAACATGGAACAAACCACACACTACACTACTACTCTCCAAAACAAAAGTGGCCACTTCTAAGCCGCAACTGCATTCAGTCCTTGACCCTGGGTGAGTCCCTGCTCATGCTCAGGAGTTGTTGAGGAGTGCATCAGTTGGCCCAAGAGGATGCCAGAAATCCAACAGGATTTAAAAAAAAAAATCAATTTCCAGCACCTAGCAACATTCCCTGACACTTTTTAATTTATTAAGCCAGCGTGAAACAGGTCACGGTTTAACAGCAGTTCTGTTTATAAAGGGCAATCAGATGACTACTGGTGTGAAATGTGTTGCAAACATTTAAGTGCACATCATGCATTACAAACACCTTGAGATGAGGTTTTTCAAACGGTTCTAGGAGACCTGATGATTTGCATATTAGTTAACAATTTATTCAATTGTCAGCAGTGACACATAAATCATTTAAAAGTGTTAAAGGAGACAGTGTAATTCCATCTTTGCTTTGCTAAACAGGCTGCAAAGGCTCCAATATCTGATCTTAAGTAACTGTAAGCTTCATTAGAGGGGAGTTGCAACAAATCATCCGTGGAAAGGTCAAGACCCTGTCCCATCAAGCCAGCTCCCCAGCTCAGGCCAGCTGATGCTACTGAGCATCCTAGAAAACTTCTATATCTTTGTCTAAAGTAAAAGAAACTGGGGTCGTCTGAGGTAGGTTGTCTGGATATTTTTCACAGGCCGTAAGGGCACTGCAGGTAGCTATTCAACTTCATGAAGGTGTATGTAGCTGGATTTTTGGGAGACCTGGTGAAAAGGGAGAAGTCTGCCTTCAATGGCAGAAGCAATCATACAAAGCCCTGAATTCAATGATGACAGATTAAGAAGCAGGGATCGAATTTAGATTACATATAAGAATATTAACAAGACACTGAAATATGATGCAGCAAGATCAGAATCACAAAATCACAAAGTCACAGAATGGTTGGGGTTGGAAGGGACCTCTGGAGATCATCTAGTCCAAACCACCTACTAAAGCAGGTTCACCAGAGCAGATCGCACAGGAATGTGTCCAGGTGGGTTTGAATGTCTCCAGAGAAGGAGACTCCACAACCTCTCTGGGCAGCCTGTTCCAGGGCTCTAGCACCCTCAGAGTAAAGAAGTTTCTCCTCACATTCAAATGGAATCTCCTGTGTTTCAGTCTGTGGCCGCTGTCACACATCCTATCGTTGAGCACCCCTGAAAAGAATCTGGTCCATCCTCTTGACATCCACCCTGGAGATATTTATCAGCATTGATCAGGCTTCTCTGAAAGCATAGGGATGTTGGGGACAGCATAGGACATATTCAGTTCAGAGGTCTTCACACTCCACATCACCCAGAGAGGAAGGTATAGGGTGAAAATAGCTCCAGGATAGCTACAGGACCAAGAGTTCCAGGCTGTCTCTGCCACCAAACTGTCACAGCCATGTCCCTCAGCCAAATGGCCAGCTGAACAGTCCCCATGTTGCCCAGGCAAAGTGTCTGTCTTGGCTTGTCCATCTTGCCATAAGAAATCTCTGCCCTGCAGCCAACGGGCGTTGCAATGATACAAACCATTGTCAAAGACAGGGCCAGGGACATTGACTTTGAGATGTAACCTTGTGTCTCCCTGTCACAAGTAAGCAGGGATAAAATTAGAAATGTCTTGCTTTGGTTCATTAGCTATGTCTGGGGATCTCTAGTGGTGGGGAACATTATTCACTAATGAGCATGGGGAGGGGCAGGGACATAAGCAGGGCATTTTTTCCCATACTGTGTCTGCAGTGTTCTCCTCTAGTATTCACAAAGGTGGCACCTGAGTGCCTTGCAAGTATTAATGAATCTCCTCACGTCTCTTGGTTGTATTTACTGTGCATGACTTATTAAATACAATCCAGGCCATGGGAATCTAAGAGGAATTCAAAGACCCATTTGTACTGCGGCACAGTCACTTCTGTTCTATTCAGTCCTCTTGGGCACAGTTGGAGACATGAGAATTACCCATTTAAGTGTAATAAAATCAAACCCATGTAAGCTATTACTCGCTATTAAAGCTTTATGCAATGTGCAGTAAGGAAGAAAGCAAGGTTTCTGTTCTTTCCTTTTCAACTTGCAAATCAAGATGTGTATGAAGTTCTTTGAATAGTTCCAGTGAAAATACCAAGGAAAGTAGGTCATGAGGAGCTCTGTGGAGGATGGCAAAAAGGCCTCTTATATAAGGTGGAATTTCCCACTTGCTTCCTGGTAAACACTGAGTTATTTCCCATCTGGTTGGCACTTAGTGTGGGATGGTTTCAGCTGCAAAGCCAACCACACCTCAGTGTCTTGTTCGCCCTGACGGTGAGGACATTTGCAAACAGCAGAACGGGGTGATTTGCAGCACAGAAATAAAGCCCATGGGAATTCGTTCACCTCACTCAGCTCTCATCATGGGAAAATATGCAGTAATGTGGTGTGAAAGTCTGAAACCTTCTCCCACTTATCCTTTTGGCTGTGTTCCACAGGTGGGATCTTTATCTCCCACCTTAACTACTCACCCTCCTCCACCCTTTGTTTTTCTTCCCAGAGAAGCTCTTTCCAAATGGTGTTGTCTTTCATCTTGTCATCACCTTATGATCCCTCCTCACTCCAGCTCTCTTCAGATGGAACTCCACACAGCTCCTACTCTTTGAAGGAGAGATCATTCTATCACCACTATGACCTCAGGGGTGACAGGGTCTGCTTAACCAAGTCAACCCATAAATCTCACCTCCCTGCTGCATTGCAGCTGTGGGCTTAGACACCAGAGCTTGGATGCTGAAAGAGTATCTGAGGAGCAAATACATCACCTTATGTCTACATGAGACTTTATACCATTCCCAGCCCCATGGCCTGTTCCTCACGTCAAAGTGTAGGCTGGTTAAGGAAGGGACCAGCTGACCTTCCATTGAGTGACCACAAAACTGAGGCTTTATCCTAGCTGGGATGCTAAGCCCTGTTTTCCAGCAAGTGATACAGATCAGCCATTTGAGCTTTGAAAACAAGTGATGTTTTTGGTTTTCCAAGGGAATTTAGAAAAATAATTTAGCTTTCAAATCTGACACTATATATCATTCAACATTATAGAATTACATCTTCTTCTCAAGTGTACTTTTTGCAATGGAAGAAAAAGTAACTTTAAACTGGAATCGATTGTTAGAAACAAAATATTTCATTTTTTCATTTTTTTTATTTAAAAAAAAAAAAAAAAAAAAGCAACTTTCCCTGAGCAGTTAGGGAAATTTTTCACTGAGAAGGAAAGAGATTTTCACGGCATTTTTATATAGCTGAACAGGCCATTGTTCTACTGTGTGCTTAACTTTCCTCACAATGAAGATAATTATAAATATATGTACTGTTATAAATAAGCACATACGAATCTATATTTTTCTAAATCTGTATATATGTTCCTTACATTATATCCTAGATAAAGCTGGAATGGTGGCGTAATACATATAATAGGATGAGTTAAATGTCAGCACAGAGTGGGCGAATCTGGTGTTATTCCAAACACTCTAGCAGGGTAGAAAATTTCAAAAATTCACTGATGAATAAAGGCAAATAGCTTGAAATACCACTTTCTCCTTTTTAGAAACTTCTGTTCCTGTATACTTTGATGTTCTAAAGTAAAGGAAATTCACAGGTAATCTCCACTCCCATACTAATTTCTGCCAAGGAACCACCAGTTTTAGAAATTATTTACCTACCCTCTTCTAGAGGTCTTCTTGTTGGATTCCATGCCTGCTATTGCTAAGAAAAATTTCTACTGGAATATTCACACTGAATAAGCTTTACATTTTTCCAGCTCTGTGTCAGAGTAACATCACTGCTTTCAATAGAGTTCCAAGGACCTCAAAAGAGAGAAATAACAGAAAATCAGTACAGGGATGTCAACACTAGGTCTTCAGTCTTTAAAGTTTTCATGCTCAAATCTAAGTAGCTTCATTTGCTAGACCTTTTTTCTTCTGCAAGTTCAGGCGATGACTTTGTCTTTGGAATTTTCAGCTCCATCTAAGTCACAAAGACCTTTTCAAGAAGAAGGGCCTTCCTTGGTATAACTCATGGGATTAAGGGAGATGACTGTGTGGCCACAGCTCAAACAGAATTTCCACCAAGAGATGTCACTTTCTTCTGCTTTTGGTAGCACCGAGATCAAACTGTGCTGGGACACTCAGGAGAAAGCAAGAAGGAAAGGTCAAGGAGGCTAATTTGTAATTAAAGGGATGTAATTAAAGGGATGAGTCATTCCACAAGTGAGCTATGAACCTTAGCTCATCTCTTATCTAAAAGTGTACACGCTGATGTCTGCTCGAAGCAGAGGGATGGAGACTTGCTTCATTTGAATGTTAAACATCTGTCCGGGGTTTCATCTGCTGGTTAGAAAAAACAGACTCTTTAGACTTCACAGCCCACAAAGAGGTCTCAAAGACAGTCCTTGCAAACCAGTTCCATGTATACTGTTTCCCCCTTCTCCCTATAATCACTTCTTCATTTCACATTTCTTCTGGGAGTTGTTTAGCAAAACACAAAGGAGGTTTCCCGACAAGGATGCATATGGTAGCCTGGTGGAAGAGGTGTACTGGAAGGTTCTCCATGCAGAAGTGGAGTCATTGTAAAAAGGAGAAAAAGCAAAGCAGCATCAAGGAGTTAGGAAGAAGATCACAGATAGGGACATAGGGATATGGTCAAGTGCAGGGTGAGAGATTTAAACTCTCCATTGTTTGGCTGAGGTCAGAGAGAAAGAAAAGATGAGACCATTCAGCAGGAACAAGAAGAAATCTGAGGCCAGCTGCTGCCTTCTCTCAGAGATGCTCCTATGATTACGCAGAACTGAGTTTGATTTAGGGAACCAAAAACTTTTTTTTTTTATTAAAAAGAACCTTTTCTGGTATCTTGTGTGACCTGAGATTACAAAAGGCAGCCAGGACTTCTGCAGAACACTGGTTGATTCAGTTCAGGGTTGAGGGGAAACCTGTGCCCATCTACAGGAGATGCTGGAGTCCTGGTAGGACACATGTTCACACCTGTGCTGGTACTACCTGCTGGTGTCCAGGTATCTCCATCTCAGTTGGAGACAAGATCTTTAAGTGCATGTGGCCTTCCTCACAGCTTAAAAGGAAATCTACCTTCATCTCTGCTTTTAGCTAGTGATGTCAGACCACAAAATGAAGTGATTTCTGGGCAGACACATGTTCTGTTTTGTCACCCAAAGCTATATGGAAAGGTAGAAATAACAGCTCTGTAAACCCTTTATACAAAATCCACAAAGAGGACTTCTGTCAGGACTCACTGTTTATGGACAAGAATATTTTGCTTGTAGGACAACAGAAAGTTTGCCCTAGATTTGCCGAGCATGGCCAGTCCTGCTAGACATCTACTTATTTGAAGTCTCACTGGCTTTCTGTATTCAACATCTGGATTCTGATGGCCTGAGAAAGAGTTCCTTCCAGGAGTGGCTGCCTCGAGTGGCTGATGGACACAATATGAACATCTAGAAGGAGCAGTCAATGTTCATTGATCATGTCAGGAGAAGAATGTTGTTGATGCCAGCAAGAATCAATCCTGTAACATAGGTGATGGCTTTCCTCTTGGTCATTCTCTTGAAGCCCATTCAAAAAGCCCAAGATACCTGGGTGTTATATCATCCCTTGCTGTAGGATTGTGTTTCCTTAAGCTTGCCCTGGAGCTCATGAAGACCAAAGGCAGATTGATGTGACTGTGGAAGTTTTCCAGAGCTAATATCATCCAACAAAATTTTGGCTGGCTCATCTAATTAGAAAGGAAAGAGATGTTTCCACTAATGGCATTATACACACATGCCTATATATATATATATATGTCTGTGAGAGGAAACAGCTCTTACTTCTAATTAACTGCCTGGCTCTCCTGGCTATGCTCCAGGTTGAACTGACAGATGGTGACAAGCCACTCTCCTCTATCCTCCCTGTATTAATATTCTAACCAAGAGCAAAAACTTCTTCCATTCAATACAGAATTGCCTGAAGCCCATGGCCAGCCCTTCTACTGTGTTTTTCATTAAGTCATGAATATCTGAATTCTGGCTCATTAATGCACAGGTTGTTGAAGGCCTCTAGTGCAATTAAGTCTTCAACTGGCAGCAGATTTCTCTGTAAAAGCTAAATCTTGTGATGAAAGCTTATGGAGAGTGATATGAAAGGACACCTGCAAAGCAATGTCCTCAGTGAACATACCCACTTCTCCACCCACACAAAAATCTCATACTCATTTCATATATACCGTTTCCCCAAAAATAAGACCTACCCCAAAAATAGACCTTAGCATGATTTTTCGGGATTTTTGAAGACGCTTGAAATATAAGGCCTACTCCAAAAATAAACCCTAGTTATAGTTCATTAAAAAATTCAATTTAATTAGTGCCCAGGCAACTATAAATGTAAAAAAGTAAGCATGGACAAAAATAAATATAAGACCCTGTCTTATTTTCAGGGAAACAGGTTATATGGGGCAAAACTACATCATGATCCCCCAGTCTCTCTGGGTCTGAATGAATAACATGGGTACAATCCATCAAGACTTTCCCAATGTCACAGCTCTGCTGCCCCTAGCTAATTTTCTGGCACAGCTCAAGTTAGAATGATTTAGAAGAGTAATCCCATCAGTCTTCCTTCAACCCCATGAATGTCACTGTCTTCACTGCTCTCCACACCTGTTCTTCAGGCACGGACAGACACACAGACAGCCCTGCTCACTTCCCCCACCTCTAGGAAATCAGTCTGGTAGGGAGCACATTCATCACTCCACCTTTAATTAATACCTGCTGCCTGAAAAGCACAGCGCTGGCTACCATCTCTGAAGAACCTACCGTCCTGCCAACAGGTTTATAGCTCACAGATATGATTTAGGAGGGGGAAATGTATTCCCAGATGCAGCCTTAAAAGCCACATTGGGGGCTGAAGAAAAGTAACAGCACTGTCAACACAAATCACCTGGCACATGCTGTGGGCCAAATTCTCTATAGAGAGCATGAACACTGCTATTGCTCTATATCCTTTTAACAGCAGACATTCCCTTAAGTAAAATCCCCAAAGGATACTGGGGAAGGAAACAACACCCTGCACTGCAAGAGAAGGTGGGAGAAATCCAACCAATTCTTTTTATTTGAGCCTGGGGTCTAATTTTCCCATCTCACCGGAGAAGAATCCTTTCTTGAAGTCACATATTTTAAAGCAATGGGAATTGGACATCTCCTGCCCCAGAGCTTGTTTTCTGCTAGGGCCATTCACTAGCACTTCAGGAGAAAGCAGCAGTAATGGCATAAATAGAAACACGCAGAAATAAATGGAAGAAAAAACAAAAGTTTATAAACAAGGAAGGAAAAGTCCTCCTTCTCAAGTGAGCAGGAGGAGTGAAGATGCTTGTGTTGGCTCAGGCAAAAGCTGTGTAATACAGACTTTCTCATCTGCAACCCTCAGGAACTCCACAGTCACATTTTATAGAGGAAAAAGAACCTTGAACAGGAATGTCTACTGCTGAACTGCAACCTCTTCCTGAGCAAAAGTTTCTTACCAGCCTCATCTGACAGGAGGTCAAAATATGTCTTTAAGCAACATGCTGCCCAAAAGGATTGTCAGGATCACCAAGAAGATCCCAAGATCTGTATTAAGCGGCTCAAGGTACAGCTGGTGTCCCAAGCTCTGTACAGCCTTGCTGGATCCTGTGGAAGATTTGGATGGATCTCTGAATCTGACAGGGCTTAGGTGGGAATAGGTGATTTCTTTCTTCATTGCACTACATCTCAGAGGTTAACTTTAAACAGTTTTAAGCAATCTCATGTGAGCAGTGAATTTGATGATTACAACATCAGAGTTAGGTATTACTGGTTTTATGAACTTGATCACATCTAAATTTTGGCTTAATTTGCTCATCATACACAGGCCAGATTTTCAGACTTTTCCACCAATGAGACATAAGTAGATAAATATTTTGGAGGTTCTGGACTGACCTTTTTATGCAGGGACATAAGAGTCATCTGCCAGCAAAAGACAAGCAAATTTTTCAGTCAGCCTTAGGTCCCCCTGACCTCCTCCAGGTGAAATGCAGACATAAGAAATCCTGGTTGTGGTGACATTCACAAACATTTATTCTCCAACAGGAACAATGCTAACTTTATTCTGTGTGTCTTCTTGCTTTCTTCTAAATATTTTGGCAAATTCAGGGTGGTTTCCCAAACAGTTTCTGCCAACAAATTTGGTCTTGAAAGCCAGGGTGTGTTGGTAGTTAAGAGAAATAAAAAGGGAAAGAAACAGCAAAAACAGCTGTTTATAAACCCCAAGTTGCAGTGGGGAAATCCTTGACCTGTTGTACAAGAAATCTTCTCTCCCATGAAGAACTCCTTACAGACCTGCAGAGATAGCAGAGACACAGAGGGTTACCAGACTGGTGGTAGAAATTAATTCCTCTTTGGAAATGTCCTCCTCTTCACTGCTTCCAGACATAGAAAGTGCCCATTTGAACAGAGCAATATGAATTTTGCAGCAAACTAAACATGCCTCAAGAAATATGCTGGTCACAAGGGAAAAATGCCATATGCTTTGCCAGCATTAACAATTAAATCCATGGATGTAAGCAAGAAGAGCCATGGCTGAGAATACCAAAACATTGAAACTTAGGTGGCTCGTGAGGAACAAGGATAGAAGGGTTTCCTGAAACCCTTTGAACCTACTTCCCATCCCTCCATGAGACCACCTTAATGAGTTCTGTTTCTTGGGGAGAACAGAAAGAGGTCAAGAAAATGTCATCTAGGTTAAGGAGGAAAAGCACAAAGCAGGTTTTGTAATTGTGCTTCGTTATTTAGCTATAGATGACTCCACACCAGCTCTGAGGAATACTGCTCTGAGCTGGTTTCTCAGAGTCCCACTGTGCTCAGCACAGAAGTCTTCAGCTTCTTTCAGAGCCAGAAAGTTCTGGAGATGTGAAGGCTGACACCGTTCTTTGTCAAGACTATGATGCATGGGCAGTATGAGAACAAAACCAGGAAAAAAGAGAATCCTTCTTACAATGGAACTTCTGATCCACTTTGTTCCACACAAACATAAGGTAGAGAGGATAAAGACCCCCAAACACTTCTTGAGTTTATGACTGCTTTCAAGCAACTTGATTCAGGAGATCATTCAAATAAAGAAGAACCATCTTTCACTTAAATGTGAATATCCAGGAGAGATAAAGTAAAATTCGCAGAAGTACCTGCTGGTTCTGAGTGTCTTCATTAGCACTTGCCCTATCTGAGGTGCTTCACAGAGGATACTTTCTCAGTAGATGTGAGCTTGAGGATCTTCAACTACCACAAGTCACTAGACTCCAAAATAGATGGAGGCTTCAGGAATCACAGGAGCTGGCTTCACAGAGTTAGGAACCATGGGTAGGGAGAGTGTTACGATTATAAATCAGCAACTGCACTTCACTAATACTAAGCTAATAATAATGTACCTATAAATGCTGTTTGGATCATGATATTAGGCAGCTCCTTAACATCTCCTGTGCTGAGGTGTTTGAAGGTAAATGACTCCTGCCCACCACAACTAAGGCAAAGACTTTGGATGACTGTTTGTATCTCAGACACTTAAAAAGGATTTCCCACATTTCCACATGCCTCTTGGGAGCAATTTTCTGCCTGGAAAGGTTATTTCAGCACACATCTCCATGGCAGGAGTGCAGTGGAAGAGGTCGGTAAATGCAAGTGAGCAGGAGATAACAGCAGAGACAAGACAGTGGTTATTGGTACGTGCTCACCACCCCAAGGCACCATAACACGTCATCACCTAAATGCCAAAGGTGACAAGCAACACTTTTTTTTCCCCTTTGGACAAGAACTTTCTTCAGTTTCCCCCAACCAGTTTCCTGTCTTTTGCACTGCAGAAATCTCTTGGAGATGGAGACTGACCTAAGACTGACCTGAATTGAATTTTGGTGGAGGACACATGTTCCCAAGGGAAAACAAACAGCTCTGCCACTCCTTTTCAGGAACACACATACACACCACTGTGGTGTTTATAAAACTTGACATAATTATATGTAAGAGGAATCAAACAAATTAAAAAGAAATGTAAACAAGAAGGCCAATGGCATCCTGGAGTGTATTAGAAGGGGGTGGTTAGTAGGTTGAGAGAGGTTCTCCTTCCCCTCTACTCTGCCCTGGTGAGACCACATCTGAAATATTGTGTCCAGTTCTGGCCCCTCAGTTCCAGAAAGACAGGGAACTGCTGGAGAGAGTCTACCACAGCCACAAAGATGCTGAAGGGAGTGGAGCATCTCTCTTATGAGGAAAGGCCAAGGGAGCTCTTTAGTTTGGAGAAGAGCAGACTGAGGAGTGACCTTATTAATGTTTACAAATATATAAAGGGTGAGTGTCAGGAGGATGGAGCCAGGCTCTTCTCGGTGACAACCAATGGTAAGACAAGGGATAATGGGTTCAAACAGGAACACAAGAGGTTCCACTTGAATTTGAAAAGAAACTTCTTCTCAGTGAGGGTAACAGAGCACTGGAACAGGCTGCCCAGGGAGGTTGTGGAGTCTCCTTCTCTGCAGACATTCAAACCCGCCTGGACACCTTCCTGTGTAACCTCATCTGGGTGTTCCTGCTCTGGCGGGGGGATTGGACTAGATGATCTTTTGAGGTCACTTCCAATCCCTGGCATTTTGTGATTCTGTGATATTGCCAAGAGACAATATATAAGAATTATAAAGATGGGAGGCAAGATATATGACCCTACTAAAGGCAGTCTAAGCAGTCATACTCACAAAAAAAAATATATATAAATATATATATAAACGGGATCTATGAGGCTAAGTCTTATTCTTAATAACTTACTTAAAATAAAACTGTGAGTTTACTTCTTGTTTCCCTTTCTTCTACACAGAAAGAGGGAAAGCAAAGGCTTCACAAGCTTTTATGATAAATTGCACGTAGTTAGTGCAGGCAAGGTATTTACAAGTTGTGGTTAATAGAAATGTTTATCAACGACTGTAATTATCAGACAGTTTGGGTGCCTGAAAACAGAGTTGTTAAAGAAAGACAGGGAAAAAAGCCAGAGGAGGAAGTAAAAGAGAAATTCACAGGGACATATGTAAAAGTAAGTGGCTTTCAATCCAAACTGGTGTCTCAGCTCTCTTTACATGGAGTAACAAGCATATTATGACAGGGCAGTATGACCAAAGAAAGCAAGAAATACTTGTATTTGTGGGAATAAATAACAGCAATAAAAGGCCAGGGGTGTGGATGATGTCCATATCTGCAGTTTGAGGACTTGTGTATTGAGTAAGACGCTAGAGTCACATCCCAAGACAAGCCAAATGGGACTTAGGTACACATTTAAGGTTAACTACATCCTTAAGTGTTTTCCAATTGTAATCCCTAGATAATTAAAAAGCCACCTCTGAGATGCCATCTCAGAGCAGTGCTGGCAGCTGCTTTATCAGAGATGTCAACTGCAAGTAAGATGTACCTCAGTGGGGCTCCCCATAAGCACTAACTGAAGAGAGGGTCATCCAAGGGATTTGACCAACCTCCATACTGGACATATAATTCATAGAATCACAGAATGGTTTGGGTTGGAAGGGACCTTCGAAGCTCAACTAGTCCAACCTCCTACAATGAGCAGAGACATTATCACCCAGATCAGATTGCTCAGAGACCCATGCAGCCTGGTGTGGGATGTCTCCAGGGATGGGGCATCCACCACCTCTCTGGGCAACCTGGGTTAGGGTCTCACCACCCTCAGCATCAAAAATTTCTTCCTCATGTCTAGCCTGCATCTACCCTCTTTTAATCTAAAACCATTACCCTTGTCCTATCATAACAAGCCCCTCTAAATAGTCTATCCCCACCATTGTTAACAGGCCCTACTAAAAAATTTGTCCCGAGACAAACACCTCCTTCAACCCTAAATCCCATAATGACCATCACAGGTACAGTATGTCTCATGCTGCTTGTCCTGGCCTGTAAGGCAGCATTGTCATTTACCAACCTTCCCGTTTCACTGCAGCACAGAGGGAAAGCAATCACTGTGTGTTTTGCACCTTGTTAACCCTGGCTGCAAGGCACAGTTTGCAGTGAACACCAGTGATTATATTCCTGATATGCTCAACCCTTCAGCCAATGAAGTTCAACGAGGCAAATTAACAAGTAATGCCTTTATGTCATGTTTAAATGGATTTCTCTTTAAAACTTTGGTCCACCTGTGCAGATTCATTCAATTCAGAGACTATCTGACTCTTTTACTCCATTCCCACTGGATGTCTTTTGAAGGTCGATTTTTTTTTTAAGCTGCATCATGTAGTGAATGCTGAGCAAACAAATTGCTCTTGCCATTCTCCGTTTTCAAATGGACCCAGTATCTACCTCACCTGGCTCACAATGTAGTGAAGGGGTTAATATTTGCGGAGTGTTTTAAAAGCCCTCAGACACAAATCCAACACCTTCCTCCCAGACAAAACACAAAGCAAAGCTGGTCAAACAACCTGGCTACTGCTACTGCAGCCAGATTCAATATGGAAGTGGGAGTCACCCTAATTAGTGGATTGTAATTGATGCTTTCATGGCCAAAATGCCTCGGTTCACTATAAATGCAATGGCTATTTCTGTGCTTGAAATTAAGAGTTTAGGTGTATGTCCTGTACTGGAACATATCTCTCCTGACCCTGAAAAGGTTTTTAATCCAGGTCAACTAACACCTTGCCGGTTTGAGAAAAAAACAAATGGAGAATTACAAATAACTGAGTTAAAACTTTCTTTCAGAAAACATTAACTGCAAAGAAATCAAAACAATACTACACAATGCTGTATAGAAAAACATTATAAATAGTCCAAACTCATAAGCAGTACAATTTTGTAAACAGAGTAAAAAGAATAACTTATTCCTGCTGAAACTCTTGTGGGTTTTACAACGTTAAGAAACACTAACAGGGGTCAGATATTTCGGGTTAAATCATGTTAAAGATACTGGTGTTGAAGCAGAAGGAAGTGTGAGTCTGTGCCCCTACACGTGAGAACTGCAGCATCTCCAGGGCACAGAAATCTTCTGCAATCTCTAATATAAAGTTGCATTATTACAAGTATGGTAGCTGCATATGTTTAATTTACAACCCTAATTTTCAGGCAAACTCTATCAAAAATTTAATGTAATTTTTTATACTGGTGGTTACCCAAGCCAGCCTGATTTCATACTGCAGTTGATGCTGGCTGTTCAGATGAGAATTTGTTCTTTTTGCCCCTCTCTCGTTTGATCTCTTGTTCCTTGATGTCTATTTTTTATTATCTTAGGCTAAAAATCTTAACTTAGATAACAGTGCAAAACTTTATCTGTCCTGCTACATCGCCCTCAGCATAATTCGTCAGTAACTCACTATTTATACTTTATATTTGAGAACAGTATTTTTACTCAACACTCACACAGCCCTGAGTCTAATAAATGCAGCTACATATCTACCACTGTCTCAAAAATTTTCTGTGCAGTTAGAGGTAAGTATGGGACAGGGACTGTTTCCAATATCTTTGGTGCATTTCTCCTGCTTGAGAGGTTAAGAGAATTTGTAGCATTTTGCACAAGCATTTCTTGCCCATTGATCTCTGTGGCAAAAATAACAATTAAAAAAACAAATACAAAACCAACCCACCAACCAAAGAAATCACCTTACAAGGATATTTAATTTACTGAGGGAGATATGGGCATTGCTTTTTAAAGCACATGTTTGTCACTTTGTCTTTGGAATTTTTAAAAAGGTTGCCATGGCTTCAGGAAAGATTGACCAGAAAATCACATTGCTTCAGTTCCTGTAGAATTTATGTTAACCTCACAGGCACTGCGCTGAGAGAAATACCTCAAAACAATGGCAAAAATCTCTCTTTAAAAAGGCTTCCAACCTTGAGCTGAAGATCTCAGTGAGATGTATCTATTGGTGTTGATCCAGAAAGAAGCAAAAATAGTCAGCAGTGGTCTAGAAAATGCGGACAGGGAGGAAAGAGAAAAAGTACTGAGGTTATTTAGTCTTGGAAAGAGCAGATGAGAGGCTGAAGTTAAGCAAAGGTTTTGCAGAGGATATTTTTGCACCAAAAAAAAACCCACAAAAGGCTGAGAAATGGATGGGAGAAATCCTCAAAAATCTGTAAAATTTCATGAAAAAAAACAAAATTATCTGAATGCCATCTCTTGTTCATAGAATGGTAGGAAGTCCTGAGTTGGAAGGACTCATAGAATCCAAATGCTGTCCCTGCATATGACAACCTCAAAATTCACACCATGTGCCTGAGGGCATTGTCCAAATGCTTCTTGAATATTGTAATGAAGCCACAAATCTGTAGGCAGACAGAATTAGGGGAGTATTGTGGGAGAAAGCAGTCTTTTCTGTCTTTTTCTTTTATAATCTTTTCTTGTGAAACCACTAAGGAACAATGTCAGAGGTGACACATAAGCCAGATGGACACTTTGGTCCAACCGAGGATTGCTTTTCTCCCCTTCCTAAGCAGCAGGAGCCTCACAACTTCACTGGGTTGTTCTCTCTGATGCCTAATCAGTCCTGCTGCTAAAAATAACCATTGCTTATTCATGCTAAAATTACTCTAGTAATTAACAGCAAATTAATTCAAGACAAGCTGCTATGCCCCTGAGAGCATACGACCTTGCTTTGTGCAGTGAAGAAGAATTAGCCAAGGTCCATCCAGTGTGAACCATCAAAATGGGAGAAACAGACTGTCCCTGAACTCCTGTCTCTTTTTTTTTGCTTCTGCACAAACTATGTGGAAGACAAGGGAGAAACAACACCTGTTACCTTCCCTACTACCTCTTTATCTATTCCCTGGCCAGCAATTATTTTGTATCATCCTTGAAACTTTCTTTAGATCCTTGACATTCTCTTTGGTGGTTTTATTGTTTCGTTTTGTTCGTTGCTGGATGCTGATCTTACAGTTCCATAAGTCTTAACCCGCTCTATGGAAATATGGCTTACACAGCTGCATTGCTTGTCCATCTCTCTATCCATCTACCTGTCTGTTTATGTATCTGACTGGCTACTATCCTGCCTTTGTTCAAGCAAACTCAATGAGGAGAAAGTTCTCAAAGGTCTAGACATGCTCTCAGTTTTGTGAAAATCATAGAATATTAGAATGGTTGGGGTTGGGAGGGACCTTCAAAGGTCATCTAGTCTAACTCCCCTGCCATGAGCAGGGACATCTTCAAACAGATCAGTTGCTCAGAGCCCCATCCAGCCTGGCCTGTGATGTCTCCAGGGATGGGGCATCCACAATTTCTCTGGGCAACCTGGGACAGTGTTTCATCATCCTCAGTGTAAAAAATTTCTTCCTCATGTCCAGCCTGAATCTCCCTCCTTTATTTTAAAACCATCACCCCTTGTCTTATTCCATCAGGCCCTTCTAAAAAGTCTGTCCCCATCTTTCTTATCGGCCCCTTTTAAGTATGGAAAGGCCACAATTAAGTCTCCCTGGAGCCTTCTCTTCTCCAGGCTGAACAACCCCAACTCTCTCAGCCTTTCCTTGTAGGAGACGTGTTCCATCCCTCTGATCATTTTTGTGACCCACAAACAGAGCAGCAGCAACAAAATTAGTTGTCCCACCAAAGGAATCTCAGCTCCTCAACCACCCTTAGAAGCAGCAGACAGTCAGAAAATCCACACTCTGAACATGATGACTTGTGCCCAGCCTTAGAAGAAGGAGTCATGGGAGTGAGCCAAAAGGCAGGTAGCGATACATAAACAGGCAACTGAAAGCTTAGAGGACAGAGGGAAGATGTGCATTGGAAACTAAGCTTCATTAGTTTTGCTGCTTATCAGAAAAACGCACCATTTTTGCCCTGGCTGCAGAGTCTGTAAATCCATCTCCTCTGCTCATGTCCCGTGGGATTTCTGTTTTAATCTCAGGTGCATTCCCATCTCTATAATTTGGCATCACAGTTTTTGCTGAAGAGACCCAGAAGGCAGTTGCTAAGCCGTGTTCTCAGCACAGGGCTGTGGTATTGATTACAAAAAAAATCTATGCTTGGAGTCTCTGACACCTCTGAAAAGGTTACGGCAAAGCAGGATGTGCAATTTGTAAAGGTCAAGGAGGGGAAGGGATCTCTGACTCTTGCCTGGGGATGTGTGAAGGATGATTTCAGTCCAGTGACAAAACCAAAAATGTAACTGCTGGGAACAGCTTTGTGTCACACCACAGGAACCTTTTTTTTTTCTTTTCTTCCTTTTAGGTGTGCATATATTGTTGAGAATCTGACAAAATATGAGTTCTGCAGGGTAGCGGCCTATTTAAGGCTGGGTACACAAGCTCACACTGTAATCAGTAGAGATTCAGCTAATAAATGGAGCTGGGGGTCAGATTTTGTCTGACCAAATTCAGGTTATCAGCTTTAGGATAAGCTGGACCCAAGCTCCCCTGAACATAGAGAGTGGCCTGGGTAGTACAGCCAGATACAACACCCCAATTTCAACAGATAAGCTCATCTTCAGTGGCTGATGTGAGAAGAAACTAAGAGAATCACTGAATATGAGTGTGAAACAGGCAGTTAAAAACTGGTAATCTGAGGATACACTGAAGAAAACTTTGTGGCTACAGCAAGAAAACTATGAAGTAATGATAGTACTTAAAATAGGATATAAAGCCAGAATGAAGTCTTCTCTTCAGAGCCATTCACATACATCTTATTTAGCAACAAATCCTCTCTTTTTGTAATGACTCGAAGAAACTGTAGGTTGATTTTTGAAATCGATTTTCCAGATAGACAGTTAAAACAGAAGGATATGACAGATATTAATCAGAATTCCTGCTATCGCTCCTGATTTGTACACTCATCTTCTGCTTTCATAAGCACTGGAGCATTTGATAAAGCAGCCAGGAAGAAAAACTTTTTTAGTGAAAAAGTTTTTGTAAGAATTTGCCAATTCATCAAAATCAAATTGCTTCATGACACTGCATCTCTCCGGTCCAATTAGTTTATAATTAGTTAACACAAATTGGAATAGTTCTAAGAAGAGAGACAAAGACAAGTACAATGCAAATTCCAGTATCTGTGGATAGAGCATCTGATCAAACAAAAGGAAACATGACTTAAAAGGACTGATCCTGTATCTTCTGCATCTTAATTGCATGTCCTAACTAGTGGAGATTGGACATTTGAGATTGATCTTGCACCCTTTACCTGGGTTTCACTTCAAAATCCATCCTGAACTTCAAATAGCTTTGTTATTTCTGCAGAATATTTATTTTATCAACAAAATGGTATTTTCCAACCCAGAAAATATTTTGTCAGCTAATTCACAACCAAGTCACAAAACAGCCCTAACAAATATGTTCCCTCAGGAAAATACTTCCCCCATATGTAAGACCATGAACTAAGCTCCTGTGCCACAGATTCTTCCCTAAACTGTATTAAAGTGGAGCAAGCAGTACCAGCCAAGAATGCTGGCCTCAAAATGAGGACAAGAAGGACAAAGGAGGGTCCATAAGTAGCCACGGGGTTGTTCAGCCAGGAGAAGAGAAGGCTCTGGGAAGACTTTCTTGTGGCTTTTCAATACTCAAAAGGGGCCTATAAGAAAGGTGAGGACAGACTTTTTAGCAGAGCCTGATAGGACAAGGGTTTTAAACTAAAAGAAGTGTGTTTCAGGCAAGACATGAGGAAGAAATTTTTTATAATGAAGGTGATAAAATACTGGCCCAGCTTGGCCAGGGAGATAGTGGATGCCCCATCCCCGGAGACATCTCAGGCCAGGCTGGACGGGGCTCTGAGCAAACTGATCTGGGTGAAGATGTCCCTGCTCATGGCAGAGGTTGGACTAGATGAGCTTGGAAGGTCCCTCCCAACCCAAACCATTCTATGATTCTGTGAACTGGATGCACCCCCTTCCATATGGGGAGCAATTGTCCATGGTGACCCCATATGGGGCTTGGTGTATCCAGCCATCAGATCTACCCTTTCTACCTGCAGCAACTGGACTGGAAATCTTGGATTCTTCCCTATAAATATTCTGTGGTTTCCTATAGGGGCCAGAGCAATTAAATAATTTTCCTGATGGAAGGAAAAGGGCACAGAGCAGGAAGTAGCTAATGTGCTCGAGCCTGGTCCATGGTCTGATGCTGCCCTGTTGTGTGATCTCACAGAATCACAGAATGCTTGGGGTTCGAAGGGACCTCTGGAGATCATCTAGTCCAACCCATCTGCTAAAGTAGGTTCACCTCAAGCAGATTACAGAGGAATGCATCAAGCAAGTAATGTTTTCTGTTTATATTTCTAACCACCTTTTGTTACATCTGCCCACAGAAAACTGCAACACCTGGTATGTGAGGGGGTAAGAAAATGTTTTGTGAGGGCAAAGCAAGCACAGAACTGCCTTGTGATGACAGCACAGGCTACTGTCCCCACACTTCACCCCAACTCCAAAGCATAGGCAAAGGAAAATGCACTCATTTTTTCCTGCAAACAACTCAGCGATGTGTGAGGCATTGTCAGCAGAAGCTGGCAGGGATCCCACACTCCGAGCCTTTTACAACCAAAAGAGCTTGGCAATTAGCAAAATAACAAAAAAATGTCAAATGCATTTTTGATGCTCTGAAGTTGCTGAGATTTTAAACAAACAGTCTGGGCTGCTCCCACACACCGAGGTCTGTGCACCAGCAACGTACCAACAGCACCACCGTATGGGATTGTCCAACTCCTACAACCTGCAGAATCTTGTCCAGCTACAGTTTGCTCCGCAGACAAGATTAGCTTCATGGTGGGATTAATTTGCAGCAATGTATAGATTTCATGGCTGTCAGCAAGAACGTGTGTGATGTGAAGGTGAATTTTTTCGCCAAGGGCTTGTCAGGCTAGCTTCTGAAATCTGAAGTCCCCAATGGGAATATCTGGATGCTTGGGACTGTGCCTGGACCTTTGTAGAAATATTCAAGGTCACACAGGCTCCTTGCTTGTTAAACCTTTGTAATTCTCACTGGTTGTAATTCTTTCCACCTACAGATCTCAAAATGCTGCCCTTGTGATTCAGGAGTCACGAGCCCTATTTGCCATTGAAGAAGAAGAGGCAAAAAGAAGGGAAGACACATACCAAAGGTTCTTTAGCAGCTCAGTGACAGAAACCTCTTTGCTCAATGTCTTACTCTTAATGACAACTTCTCCTCTACTCTGCCCTGGTGAGACCACATCTGGAATATTGTGTCCAGTTGTGCCCCTTAGTTCCAGAAGGACAGGGAACTGCTGGAGAGAGTCCAGCACAGGGCAACAAAGATGCTGAAGGGAGTGAAGCATCTCCCGTGTGAGGAAAGGCTGAGGGAGCTGGGGCTCTGGAGCTGGACAAGAGGAGACTGAGGCATGACCTCATTAATGTTTATAAATACATAAAGGGTGAGTGTCAGGAGGCTGGAGCCAGGCTCTTCTTGGTGACAACCAGTGATAGGACAACGGGTAATAGGTGCAAAATATGAGAAGATATTTCTTCTCAGTGAGGGTGACAGAGCACTGGAACAGGCTGCCCAGTGGGGTTGTGGAGTCTTCTTCTCTGCAGACATTCCAACCCTCCTGGACACCTTCCTGTGTAACCTCATCTGGGTGTTCCTGCTCCATGGGGGGATTGCACTGGATGAGCTTTCCAGGTCCCTTCCAATCCCTGACATTCTGTGATTCTTTCTATGAACTCCAGTCTCCATTGCTGGATTCTGGAAGATGTCTCAGGCAGCCTAACTCTGCTTCCACGTGCTCCAAAGCTTACTTGGATAGTAAATCTAGATGTAAATCCTTGTAGTATGAGCTAAACTATGACATGAAACAGTGTAAAGCATCTACAGATGTCACAACTACAGCCCATCTCTCCTGGCAGTTGAGGGCAGCTCTGGAGCAGCAGGAATCGTGTTTCCTGCTGCTGGGCCAGCATCGTGCCTGTCCACCCCAAGTCATGTGCACAGGAGAGGGGGAAACAGCTGGGAGCTTGTTAAAAAATACTTTAGTCTGAGACGGGGGACATATTGTGTTCTTTAGTCACAAGCAGAGCAAAGCCTGCCTATAATCATGAACATAGTTACACAGGAGTAGCTACTCCAGCTCCTCCTGACTGCTAGCCTTTCATCCATCTCTGTGGACATCTGTATATCTACTCGTTTTTAAATTTTTCTCTCCCCTTATCTATCCATCCGTCTTCCTGTCTATTCAATTGTATGCCTCGTTTAGGGTCTGTGCGTCCCTCCTTACAGAGAAGTCTGTAATACAATTTGCTTTGGTGCCATCTAGTGACTCAGTCTCATTTATTCCTCACCCGTTTTGACTTGGGACAGTCCAGTGCTCCTGAGGCATTTTGCATTCCCAGCAACACAGATGTGCAGCCATTAGAAATTCCCATTTCTGTGCTTAAAATTGGTCACTGAAGTCCCTTGTCACGCAACCCAGATCCCCACAGCCTGAGTAGATTTGCAGACATCACTGCAGGCAGCACCAGCTCATCCACTGCACATGTACCAAACACCTTCCAGGAGTTGAAAAGTCAATGAAATTCCCTCTGCAGCCCATTACAACCTCCACACACATCCTTCAGAACATCTTGAAAAGGAGTTGCAAGCCACAGTCATGCTGAGCAAGCAATGCAGGGATGTCTCTTCAGGGATAGGCAGCCTTGGACAGCATCTTCTCTTGTTCTTACACTTAATTCTGTCTTGAATTAAGGCATTAGAGAAGGTGTTACACCTCTGAGCTTGGAGGCTGGAGATGCTGCATGATCCTCTGATGATTTGGCCCTTTCAAGGACCGCAATTCATTCAGGAGTTGGATGAGTGTGTGGAACTTCATCTTAGTTTCTTCTTTGCTGATTTCCAGCTTTGGGTTTTTTTTATGTGTGTTGTTTAATTTGTTGTTGTTTAGCTTTGGATATTTTTTTGTTTGTTTGTTTTTGAGGATGGGGTTTTTGTTTGTTTTTGGTTTGTTGGTTGGGTTGTTTGGTTTGGTTTGGTTTGGATTTGGTTTGGTTTGGTTTTTTTCTGTTTTGCTCGTAAAAGACATCCCCCTGGTAAAAAGGCAGCCTGCAACTGAAGTCTCACACATTCTGCATCATCTTGTAGGCTTCCCCACAGTCTCTTCAGACCACCTGGCCAATTGCTTGACACAGCTCAGGAAATCAGAGCAACTTTTTTTTTTTGCCTTTGGAGATGCTCGGTATCTCTGTCCAGATTTTGCAGGCACCTATTGCCCTTCCTATCCTCAAATTTCCAGCTCATGCACTGCTATGCAGCCCCTCAATACAATCCGTGACACCGTGATCCTCCGAACCATGATCCACCACCACTTTCCCAGCCTGACACCAGGACAGAGCAAATAATCAAGTCCTCCTTCCCTCCCCTCTCAACAGCGATCTCCAGATCTGTATCTATCAGAAATCTGTAGTGACAACGTAAAATAGCATTTAAAAAAAAAAATTCCAAGTGATTTGTAGACATCCTTAGATTCCTGGAGGAAGTAGATGGTCTTTTTTCATCCAGTTAGATGAACTGGGGATTTTATAACATCAGGAAAAGAGAACACCATGCAGATACAATCCTATGGACAACTGCATGTTAATGTATGTGTAACAAATATAATGGGGCATGTTTGCCATCTTCAGGAGTCGAGCAGGAACTGCACACAGACGTTCGAAAATACAGTGGGAAGCAGCAATTGATGTAAGAATATAGGAATTACTGGGTTCTCACACAGCTTTGGGCTGCAGCCAAGCAGGACTGGGGCATGGCCAGATTCTTAGCTGTGTACACTGCTTTCACAGCACCACACGTCCTAGTCTTTGCTGGCAGCTCTGATGCTGTTAGAAAAAGAATAAAAAGAAATAATAGGACTAGGAGAATTTGACTGGCAGCAAGCTAGGCTGCTGAGGATGAAAAGAGCTCTCTCTCTTGCTTATCAATGAGTTGTTTGAAGAAGAATTATTTAATCCGAGACCTGGGTGGACTTGATAGGCTGACCAGGTTATGCTTTCCCCTTGGGTCCACTATTCCCTGACAGGAGTAACTAAACCCCACAGGGATAATCATAATTGATTGAAAAAGAAAAATAGCCTTAAATATCTCTGAAGAAGGAACACCAGAGTCTTGAAATATATTACCACTTTTTTTAATCCAGCTAATCCATAGAAGTGGGCTATAAATTACATCATCTCCAAAAATATGATGAAACAAAAGTCGATAGACAAAGAAACAAGGTGTTGGATTGTTTGAGGTTTTTTGGGTTTTGTTTGTTTGTGTTTTCTCTTTAAATAGAAGTTCAAGAGTCCAAGGGGAAGCACTTAAGATCCCTGCAGAGGAAATAGGATTTACAAAATCATCCCCCTACACCAAATTCTCCTCTGGTGTAAATCAAGGCAGTGCCATTAACTTCAGCAGACTTCGGCCAGCTGACCTTCCAACACTCTTCCCACAGCCACTGATCAAAGCAATGACCCACCAACAGGCCAGCACACCTTCCTTTCAATTTGAAAAAGTACCTTGTGTCCTAAGAACTAAACTGCACAAAAGCGAGTCCCTGCAGGCACTAAGTTCCTGAGATTTAAGAAAATCCTTAAATAAGTTGAGAAACAACAGCAAACTGAATTAAGCAGAAAGGACTTCTTTCTTTTATGCCAGAGTGTACTGACAAGAGGCCAAAGGACATGATTAATGGGAGAAGTTTCCAATGAACCCATCAAGGCAAACATTCACATAATGAGTTCGGAATGCGACTGAATCCACCCTCATCTGTGATGAGAAATGGTGTTTATTTGACAAGCCCAACATGTTTGCAGTACAGGCTGATGTGAATTCAAGTATCAAAACTGTACCCTTGGTTTCAACACACACACAAAATATTTGAATGGTCCATTGACCTTTACCAGACTACAGATTACATATGAATAAGGGCAAATGAGCACCTGGACATCTGCATGGGGCCAATGCACTGTAATTTGCCCACATACCTTGCTATCACATGTCATGCGTTTCACGGAGACACTCACACATGCAGATAAATAGCTGGAAGTGTGTATTAAAAGAATATTTTGTCCTTGATTTGAATACAATAGCTCCATTCAACACAGCAATGGGGGTGGAGAGCCTTGTTCACAGGGTGGAACCACAGCCTCAGCTGGTTCTGGGGAAATGCATAAGCCCAGCCTTTTTCTAAAGAATTTGTATTTTTTTTACACCAGAGTGAACAATTTACCCAAAGGTAAGAGGAAAGGCGGTGTGTAGTGGTGGAGAGGATCTGTTGGTATCTCTGAGAGTCACGGTTAGATAGGAGAGGCACCTAATGCAAATACCACCACCACAAACCAACCCCTCCCTTGGTCCAGCGAGCAGCTTCGCTCAGATGCCTTCACAGGTTAGCCTTCTGGTCATGCCCAACTGCTGCTTCCTGTGGTATATAAACCACCCCACGAGGAAACAACCCATATTCAGCACAAGAGAGGCTATTCCAAAATGAAGGCTTTCCTTGTCCTCCTGTTGGGAGCAATCCTGTGTTTGGACTCAGGTAAGACAACATGGAGCATCTGTCCTGCATCCTCTCCAGCAGATATTCACCTAGGAGAAAAGACTTGTGATGGGGTTTGGCATTGAGGGAAGAAATGTTGATGCAGATATCATAGGAAGTTATTTGCTTTTTGATGGGATGTCCTGGACATTGCATGGAAAAAGTGCATAGACCCACTCTGCTCCTGAGTGACCCTAGTGTTGGTTAGAGCAGCTTCCAGGAAAGATAAATCCTACACAAAACTGAATTTAATTGGAAGTTATTTAAGCCAGAACACATAATTATGTGTGTGTGTGTGGGGGGGTTTCTTTTTCTTTTAAGTGAGGTGGGAGGATTATTCTTCTTCTTCCCAGGCTATCAAAACTGTGACATTTCTGTAGAGGTAAGGTTTTTTTCCAACTTCTTTTCTGACTCTACATTTTGAAAGTGGCCTTCGATGCTGCACAGATTTTAAGAATTTTAATGGGACAGAAAAAGTGAGAATGCCATAGTGTGTTATTTTATAAACTGGATGGGTGGGATTGGGACACTAGTAGGTTTTTCTAGCCTTGCTGGGGAAAAAAAAAAAATGGTTTTAAACTAGCTTTTCCCTATTCCAGACAAGAGAAGAAGCAGATCTGAGCAGAAATGTTTCTTAATTAGCAGAAGATGCTTATGGAATAGGTTGAGAAGGATCTTGTACAGTCCTGGCCAGATTTCTCCTCTTCCAGCTTCCATCAGAATGCTCTAAAATTTGATTTTCGTTACATTAAAGTCAGAAAAATGTGAGAGCAGAGTGCAGCACTGCAGACAAACAGGGGTTTGACTCCTTGCCTCTATGACTGCATCAGTCATTTCACACTAGAATGGCTTGGACAGAGGGAGACCAAGTGCCTCAAATCACTAGTTCCTTCTGCTCTGAATAACACTAATTTCTAAATAGGGATTTTCTGTGACCTAAGAGAGTGTTTTAGGCATTAGGGTATTGACTTGAGAGATTCGTGATACAAGCCTGATGGTCATGGGGTTAAAGTGAATATATATACTTGCAAGGCTCTAGTGATGCCCTGGGGCACGGTCAGGTAAAAGGAACAGGTAATTACTGTTCTTACTCCTCTGGGGACTATTTTTCATCAGGGTTAGACACCTGTAAGCTGCAAGGTTTATTCTTCCTTTGCTTGATGCTCATAAGAGCACAGCAGATGTCAACAACATTCACTTGTGTCCCCCATAGAATGGCATCTCCATGAGGGGGTGAAAATGTGGTGAACTGGTTTCCAGAGAGAGGTGAAATCTATGTTTGTGCTTTGCTTTCTAAGAGGGGATGATGGAGAGCACATGCCACAGGTTGGTCACACTGAGACAACAGGCAAGAAGAGACCTTGCAAATTGTGTGTTCCATCCCTCCTTTACTCTTTTTTCCCTCTGCACTTTCCTTCTTTCATCCAGCCCTGGAAATGCCTCAGCTAAGGCTCACAAGCCCAGCTGGTAAAACACTAACGTCTATAGAGGTAGATAAATAATATCAAACTTCCTGAGGACTTCATCCCTTTATCCCAGCTCAGGAGATGGAAATATCACAAAAAAAATGGTCTGGATTAGAGCTGTTAGGCATCCCAAATGGAGAGGAAGAAACATTTGGGAAGCACTTCCCATTGACTAATGAGACCAGTCAAGGGGACCAGCTATTCCAGATGGGCTCTTTTTGCTCCCTTACTGCACTGATTAGATCTGAAACAACTTAAGCACCTGCAAAACTTCAGTCCCACCCCAAGCAAGTGTGCTATTCTCCACTGAAAACAAACGAACAAACAAACAAAAAGAAAAAAAATAAAAAAACACCTTTTTTTCCCAATAACAGAGGTCCTATCTTCCTTTGAGTTCAAGCACTAAGTTGGGTTCCATGGGGAGCTTCAGATGTATTTTTCTTATAACCTGTGTTGGTGTCTTTCAGGTTCTTCTTTGAAGTGTTACAGCTGCAAGTTTCAGCTTGGCAACTCCAACTGTCAGAAGGAAGAGGAATGCAAGGATGAGAAATTTTGCAAGACAGACGTGATCAGTAAGGCAAAGTGGGAGTGGGCAATATATTAGTGGTGATGTTGGAGTCAAGCATGGTCTCAGACTCAGGTGTCCAAGTCAACCTCATCTACTCTAGATACTCCAGCAGGTATGGGCCAGCAAAGCTCAGTGTGGAGCAGGAAGAGAAAAGACATAGATGGAGAAAAGTTGATAAAAAAGCGTTCAGGTGACTTCCATGTTTAGTAGAAATGACAGGAAAAAAAACATTTATCCCTTGGTGACAATTGGTCACTTGGTGGTGGTGCTGACCATCACCAAGTCTCCCCACACTGGCCACAAGAGTCATACTAGCACATGCACGGTGTACCACGTAAATTCCTCAGTGTCTGGCCAATAAATCATGATAACAACTGAGCAGTATGGCCATTACACTGTCACAGCCTGGAACAAATCTCAGGAGGGTGCAGCTGCACTTGATGTAGCAAATACCTACCAGTGTCTCTCACCTGTAAACAATTATGTTTATTTCTCTTTCATAACATCAAAAATTATTTGCTTACAAGGGAAAAAGTGAAGTTTATGGCTTTGAAAAATCTGGAATATGAATTAAAATGTAAGGGGCTGAGTCTGGTGAAACCTAGTCATGAAGTCAGAAGGAGCTGACTTTAGGTGAATTCAATGCAAAGGATAGAATTTCACCTAGGCGCCTCTACAGCCAGCTCTGAATGCAGCCATCCATGTGTCTCTGATTAGACGCCTGGACATGTTCCTGTGCGACCTCACCTAGGCATTCCTGCTCCAGCAGGGGGATTGGACTAGATGATCTTTTGAGGTCCCTTCCAATCCCAAACATACTGTGATACTGTGATACTGTGATTTACTTCTCCCATTCTAAATGTGGAAAAAAAAACATTCGCCCTGTCCAGGTCCAGGTGTTGAAAGGCTCTGTGCAACAAAGATGTGTGGGATATGAGCGAATATTACCCCACATGATTGCTCCTCATCTGTTAGTACCTTAGACTCCCCAATAGAGGTGTTAATGTCTACTTTCATTATTAATGAAATTATTAGAATTTCAGTAGTTGGCACTGTTTTAGAAACCCCTGAAAATTGTACTGTGGAATACATTGTCTCAAGCAAACATTTGGGAAGTGAAACCCTTCCCCATCCTGCTGACAAACTGACACCTCAAAAAAAAAAAGATAACCAGATGCAGTAAAACATGCAGCTTTTTATAAGAACTTTTTTTGTTTTTTTTCAAGAAGTGAGCTCAGATAAGAATAGCATCTCGTTATTCGGTTCCATGAGGCTCTTCTTGGCTTGCATTGAGTCCTTGTAGTAATGGTCCTGTTTTCCTTCCAGGGATCAGAGGGCTCTTCAGCCTCATCAGCAAGGGCTGTGACTTGAAATGTGATGAAAACCTACAGGACTTTGGTTCAGGCCTCAGAAATGTCTCCTGCTGCAACACCGACCTCTGCAATGTCAATGCAGCAGGCATCATGAGGTCCAGCTATGGGATAGCAGCAGGGACTACAGCCACTGTACTCTGGACCTTCCTGAGAAATGGACTGTGAGGAGCAAAAAGAGGACTCCCATGACCCCAGAAGGTCTTGAAGTGTCCTTCTTATGATAGGAATTGTAACCAGGAGCAATGTGGTGTGCTGAGCACGCAGTATCCTCGGAGCTGATGGCAGATCTTTGCTGTATGATAGCTTCTTCGTTACTGTTGTTGTATTGTTGTAGTGCTACCAGATTAAAAAAAAAAAAAAAAAAAAAAAGTATGCATGCTATCTGTATAACACCTAAAATATACTTATGTCTGAATCAAGTGTGAGTTTGTTACCTATACATCACTTAGTCATGTATTTCTGCACCTGCCTGCAACTACAGGTGAGTGTATTGATTGTCTGGCCAATGTTCAGTCTTCATCATTGCTGTGTAATGATGATACATGCTGAGAGCTGCCATGGTAGAGAAGAATAAATCTGGTATCTGTACCTCCAAAGCATGTGGGCCTCTGGCCTATGACACATTCTGGAGGGCACATGTGCCAAGAAAAACCATGAAGATCAGTTACACCTGAAGGGGAACTTGCTTGTGACCTAGAGACCCTGGGACACTGCACCTTGATGGCTACCATACAAGACAAAAGCAGAGCTCACCTTTTCTGCCACATCGAATCATAGAATAGTTCATGTTTGGGTTGGAAGGGACCTTCAAAGCTCATCTAGTCCAAGCCCTGCCATGAGCAGGGACATCTTCACCCAGCTCAGGTTGCTCAGAGCCTCGTCCAGCCTGGCCTGGGATGTCTCCAGGGATGGGGCATCCACCACCTCTCTGAGCTACCTGGGCCAGTATTTTACCACCCTCATTGTAAAAAAAAATTCTTCCTCATGTCCATACAGCCATTCATATGCCTTCTTATAGCTGTAGCCTACTTGGGATTGTGGGCAGGATGACACATTCAGGTACCTGGAACTTCATGGTGGGCAATAACCATTGGAACGAAGTGGAAAGGGTGACCCCATGGTGTCCTGGTCAACCCATGTGTGACCTCAATCCTGGGATTTCTGATCTCCATGCTGGCCATAGTGACATCCCCTGAAGGTCCCCATCTCACACACGCAGGTTCTCAAGCTTCCTTCTCCAAGTTCTTCCTTTATCCACTCCCCATGACCCAGCCTGGGACATGGATCCTGTCCCAAGGCTGAAGAGTTGTTTATCTTAAAGGTGCTGTGGGGTTGCCTAGCAGAGCAAGGAAAGTGGAGAATGTAAATATAATTTCCTCTTTTTTACATATCTTTACTCCTTTCTGGGACTTCCTGGTCAAACCAGAGTGGATTTTCTCCACTCATCACATGTAGAAGATTTGGTCCACATCTGAAGAAGAAGTGGCTTAGTGCAACATGTGGCACGGATACAATCGTCATTTTCACTGTTGTAAATGAATGTGGCAATCATACAAGCTTCACATATGTGAAAACCATTTCAAGACTGTTGTGTTGATGGTACCAATGAGGTGTCTGCATGCAAGTCAGACTCTATAGCTTTAACATCTCTCCGATGTATTTATAGCCCCCCTATACAGTTATAGATTCTAAATTATATAGGTTACATTCTCCAGACAGTTTATTTTGTAGATACGAACTTGGGTGTTCCCAGCTTGCATGGGGAGATCCAGTACAGTGTTTGACAAAGGTAGCAGAGAAAGCACCATGCAAAGCTACCTAAGAGAAACTCTCAAATAAGACCTCCAAGCAACACATATGTGAAGATACAGGAAGAAAAAGGTAGAAAACATTCTGGAAAAGGCCACCATGTCACATGTACCTCCTCCAAATACACAACAAAATGAGACAATGCTGGTATCGGCAGACAAGCACGGGAGAGCCCCCATAGGAGCAACAAGATAGGCTGGACCCATGAAGTCAAGGAGCTCTGAAGTCAGGAAAGCAGTGGGTGCAGAACTAAAAGAGGAATGAAATTGGCCAAGAACTCTATTTTCCTGTCTCATACACTAAGAACTATTGGAGCTGAAAAGGATGTGCAGCGCCACAGGTTGAAATATCAATGAAACACCACATGGAGGTGGGTCATTTGGGGGACCCACAGCCATGGGACAAGGGCCAGCATCCAATTTTGGATGAAGCCAATGAGATGTAAGAAGATCATGACATTGTCTGCTATTGTGAAAGAGAAAAGTACATAAATCCTTGGGACACGAGACATTAACAAGCTGCTAATTGGAGGAAGCAGGGAAGGGGTTTGCCCAAAGGAAAAATACAGAATGAACCAACTTCCTCATATGAGGCAGGTCTGGTTATTGACAGAGAGAGGATATGGGACATGTGGGATAATTTATTCTGTCTTTTGCAAATGTCCTGACTCTCAATCACTGAAAAGGGGGCTCATGCATCTGTGCATCTCCCAGCTAGGCTGTTTTCTGCATGAATAACCAGCTCCGTGACATCTCCATTACAGAGGCTCATCTTCTTGACCTATAAGAAGATCCCTGACACACTACAGCCTTGTGCCCACTTTTTGAAACCATTCCCAGGCAATCAGGCTAGTCCATCCAGTGGCCTCTGTAGCAATTTGGCTACAATGGCCCTGTCTGGAGACTGAGAGTTAGCTGTACAAATTAGCCAGTTCCAGAGACAGAGATGTTGGGTGAGACACAGCTTCTTCCAGCTGTTGGAGAGGTGAAACACATTCAGCCTTGAAAATAAGAGAGATGTCAAAAGTCTTTTTCATGAATGGGGACTTCTGTTTACCTATGTTATAGCAAATTTGTCCCATGTGGCAATATCGTCAGCTTGCCAGAGTGCAGCATTTAGGAGTATGTTGCTGGAGTCAAGAGGGAACTTCCTTTTACTTTGGTAGTTGAGAACTGATGTCTGGACCCTACGGGCTGAGAGGACAATTCCTCCTCACAGTTTTCTCTCTGTACGTATCCTGGAAGGAGTCCACAATCTATTCCTCAGAGATTTTGCCCTGGATATATCTGGAAATATATCCTCTTTGTGGATATATCTGGAGTTTTTGCATGCAGGTCTGGGGAGGGGATTAGATAGTTAGAAGAAGATGCAACTGGAACTTGTCATGACTGGGATAGACACTGTGAAGAGCAGGGTAGGAAGCCCCTATGGACACAAGATGACACTAATTGGTGGAACTCAATTGCTGCTTGATGGGTGCCTGGTCTGGCACTTGCAACAGCATGACACTGCACTCCCTATTCATGTCACCAATGAACACTTTCAAAAACAGCCCTCCAAATTCTTTGTAGGGTTAGGAGGTGGCAAACTGGGACAGATAAATGACTCAGCCATAGGTCAGAACCTGGGCTGGGCCAGGGAAGGACCTAGAAGAAACTGGTTTCCCAGGTGCTGTGACTGCACATTGACAGAAAGGCTGGGCTCCCCTCCTGCATTATAAACCCCTAACAAACACAAACAAGGCTCAGTCCCTCCTGCTCTGATCTGCCACCTGTGTCAGCAACATGCTATGTTGGTACAGATGATCTACACAACTATACAAGCCCTGGTCTAAGGTCAATTTGCTCTCCAGGTGCTGAAAAAAAAAGGGCTAGGAGCTGCTTGCTGAGTGATATACAAGCACAACATTCATTTTTTTCACCCAAGCAAGTTGTTTCTTGACATTGCTGGCTGAGCAGTTTTATCAGTTCTTCTTCTATCTTTTCCACACTTATCAAAAGGCCTAAAATTGAAGACAGTCTCTTTTAACAACTCGATCCATCATGTATGCAAGAAATTTCTGTTCCTCCAAGATCAAACAGCAGTTCATTTATTTAAATAATAAATAGCTGGACAATAAAACGGATGGCTTCTTTTTTTCAAGGGCAGTAGCTGTAGTTTTCCAAAGGCTGCAGTTGCATTATGGACTGAATGTAAACATACAATTCTCCATTGAGGTTGCCTCTCACAGATGGGAAAAGTAAAGCAACTCTGATCCAGAAGAACTGCTTTGGTATGATTTTTATGGTAGGAAATGTTTCAGACATACATTCAGAGTGAAATAAAAATGTTGTTTGTATGACTGCTATGATGCTGTGTTTGCTACTGGTAGTATTAGCTAGTATTCATTATCTCTGTAGGTAGGGATCAGGGCACACGGTATTTCCTGTGGCCCAGTAGAAGCTACACCTGATGTCTGTACCTGGTCTGGAAAATGTCACCAAGGTCCTCTGAATTCAACTCAATTTGCAGCAGCTGGTGAAAAACATTTGACCACACTGGAGAAAGTCTCAAGGGCAGAGAGGCAGGATGAGCTGGTGTTTAAGGATCAGCAGTTCCTCACCATGCTCCACATTTCCTTCATGGCCTGGGGCAAGTTACACAGCGTCTCAGCAGTTCTGCCTTGTGCAGATGTTATCAGGTCTAATACATCGAAAGCTGCTCACATAGTGACTTTAATGGGGCTAAGGGAGAGTGCCAGGCTAAAAATAAGCTGGAATAGGGTCAGATAGCATAACAGAGCTGGGGTAGGATTATCCAGTACCAACCCACCCTGCACAGTCACATTCCTACTCCCAATTATTCACACACTGTTGTGTAATGAGGCTTTCTGTGGTCCAAATAGACCGGACAGAGAGCTTGCAGTTAGCTCTGCTCTGCTAGCTAGTAAACCACTGGACAGTCACTAAAAGCAGTCTAGAGACCTACCCTTTGATTGTAGAACATCCCTGAAGTAACTGTACTTGTCAGTCAGCCACCACTCCTATCCTACCACTTGACAATACTGCGTGGCAAAGAGATCTCTCGCTAGCTCATTTCTGACCATACTTTGAGCTCTATTATTGCCTTTCTAAGCTAAATGACAGGACTTCTTGCAAACCAGATGCTGCACCCATGACAACTCTGTTGATACTCATGATCCACAGCAGCTACTGCCGTCCTGAACTCCTCCCTATACAGCTTTGCTGATTCCTCATCCCCAAACCCATGTTATGGGACCATCACTTTATAAAGTCACAGCTCATTAGAACACATAGAGTCATAGAATCATTTTGATTGAAAAAGACTTTTAAGATCATCAAGTCTAACCATTTACCCAACCCTGGCACTAACTCATGTTCCTGAGAACCTCATCTCTGCATCTGTTCAATCCCAGGGATGGTGACTCCACAGCTGCCCTGGGCAGCCTGTTTCAATGCCCGACCGCCCTTTCTGGGAAGAAATTGATCCTAATATCCAATCTAAACATCCTCTGGCACAACTTGAGGCCATTTCTTCTCATCTTATCATTTGCTGTTTGGGAGAAGAGGCCAACCCCACCTCACTATAACCTCCTTCCAGGCAGTTGCAGAGAGTGAGGAGGTCTCCCCTCAGCCTCCTGTTCTCCAGGCTGAACCCATCAGGTTCCTCAGCCACTCCATATCAGACTTGTGCTCCAGGCCCTTTACCAGTTTTGTTGCCCTTCTCTGAACTTGGTCCTCTAACCATGTGTCTGTACCAGAATTTGAATACACCAGTTGTGTTCACCACCCACACTGAAATAAGCTCTGCGCCCTTCATGGGCAACATGTTCATCACTTCCAGTGCTTCCCCATGTGAATCACTTAGAGAAACCATGAGCCAGCCCAGGGCTCTTTCACAAGTGACCCTCCGTGCCTGGGGTAGTTTGATTGCCACCATGTACGTTGCCTGCACCCGAGATGAGAGGTATGGGTCTGAGTCAGGAAAGAAGAATGTTTTGTTCCTTCCCCTCTTGTCATTTTTGCCACAGTTTCAATCTGGCCTTGTGGGAATTTGTGGAATGAGGATGTCACTCAGGGCAGGTGAGTGAAAGTCAATTGATGGGCAGGGAGGGGCCCTGTTTTCATCAAGGGTCACTACACATTGAGTCATTTTCACAGGCTCACCTGTCTTCCTGGGGGGCTGTGTGGTGCCACAGGCACAGGTGCCTTCTGTTCAAAGTAGTTGTGTCTTCTGCTCTGGATTTGCATTCAATTGTAACCTTTAAACTTGCTTTCTGCAGTGTAGCAAAGGTAACATTTGTCTGCTCTCACAGACAGATTCAAGAGAAAATTATGTCATCTCTGTAACATCTAATGTTTCTGTAGTGAAGAGAAACGTGTTCTACCTAAAACATTGATGTTTGGGGAGGAACTAGACTTTTACACCTATTCAACTGTAGTAATTAAAAAAAGAGGAAGATGTGGTTAAAGTTTCAAATACTCTGTTGAGATGTGATAATTTGAATACACCTGACCTGTGCTATTCCTCTACATGTTAAATGAGCTTTAGAAAACAAAGGAAGGTTAGACCTGATGCTAGAATCAGACCGTTCAATATTTAACTGGGAACATTTAAAAGAAAACAATTAAGAAAACAACCCTCTGTGCTCCTCCTTTTGCATGCCACAGAAGAATGGCAATCTGTTGCCAAGAGTCTAGAGCTCGTGCAGTCACTGCATGTGGACCAGCTCCAACTGCCTTGCGGTAAAATGGAAGAGCATTTCACAACCGTTCTCACACCCATGCACCATAAAGGACAACTGTTTCCCCACCCTTCATAATCCCATGCAATTAATTTCCCTTCTTTGCTGTTTTTACAGCAAATTCTCTACTGCCAGGTACTCTTCAAATGCAGCAGCTCTAACTTGCTTCTCCTTGGGCGCCCTCAGGAGGATGAAGAAGCCATTGCCTTGGCCATGGAGATCTACCGATGTGGTGTCTTCCAGTGTCCACGGGAAGCAAGGAGTCTGAAGCCAGTTACAAGCATGCCCATGTCAGAAGTTCTACATGAGCTACTCCTCAACCTCGAGTCTATTCATGAACTGATGAACTGAAAAGCTAATGGCACTGTCATTTGATGCAAAGACAATGAGAGAGAACAGTCCTGGCATGAAGAACTAACCATCAAACAAAAGCCATTCATGTCAGAGAGCAGAAGCACTCACAGGGTGAATGGAAAATTGTCCCAAATTCCCCATTCAGGAAGTCTGAGGACAACCCTTACTCATTTTGCTTATGTAGAAAGAGTTGATGTCCCAAAGTCCAGGGAAATTGTGAAGGTCCAAGTCAAGAGCCTGACAGGAGCCCAAAGAAGCCAACAGAGAAGTCATCGCTGTCCTTTCCACCTGTGAATACGGAGTCTGCAAGAAGCACACATGGAGATAAGGGTGAGTATATGTGGCCACAGGAGATATGATATTTGTTTTGCTAATTGACACCAGGTATTGGCACTAAAGCCATCAATAAACAGACCTTCCCTATAGTCAGAATGGCCTCTGATGACAACAACAAAAATACCGCTTATCCCTCTTATCTCCTCCTTCTTCCTGGTCCACCCAACACCCACATCCATCACAAGCACTGGGACACTGCAACCAAACCAACTGCCTTTTCTCACCCAAACTGTGCCCTGCTCCTATCTCCCTCTCATCTCACACATGTTCCAGCTACGCCATTTCAACAGCTGCTTCCATGACGTACTTTTGTACTGGTTTGTGTCTGGAGGTCAGACTCATTGTTTCCTATAAGAGATGAGGTCACCATGTGGCCTTTTATGCAGACAGAATGGCTCCCTAGTTCAAAAGCTCTTGGAGACATTCAGATGGGCAGAAAGGGCACATGTGTATGTGTATACCATATGACAGCTGAAGGAAAATAAATTAAAAATATAAAAAATGTTACATTCACAAAGATACATGTTTACTGAGGACTGAGACCTTACTGGAGAGCACACAAGTAGCTTCTGATGGAAGGTTAATAGCAGGTCAGAACAGCTACCCCAAGAAATCTTGCCTAGCTACTATAAAGACACCTGCAGTCTCATTTCTGCTTAGAGCTAAATAGAATGACAAGTCTAAGCTGAGAAAAAACAAACAAACACATAATTTATTGCAAGGTTTTTATCAGTGACATCTGTATCCATAAGAGTCAAGAATTCACCTGAGCTTGGATTGCCAAAACAAATTAAATGTACCAGCATGTTCCAGGTCCAGAGAATACAGTTAATAAATTAAGCCAGGTCAGTGGAGACTTCTAGGCACTGGAGTGTACGGTCACCAGCAAGGCTTCGGTACAAGTATCTCCCAAACAATTCTTGGGGATGATAGAGGAGTTAACACAAAGCAGTGACCATTCCCAGGAGGCAGTCTGGATGCAACCAGTCTGTTTTGGCAGCAAAAAAGGAGTCATAGAGCATTCCTTGTTAGTCAGCTTTGGTGCCAGAGATTGGTCTGTAGCATTTTTAATTTTTTAGGTACCCTGCAGTAACAGCTTAAACATAAAGGCAACTTCTGTTGAAGCTGAAATTGGCAGCAAAAGACCAAAGAGGAGGATGTTTGCAGAGAATGAAGAGATGTGAGTAAAAGGTAGTGTGATGCTTTTATTGAACTTTGCAATTTCTGGGGCAGGAGATAGAAAGAGCCATAGAGGGATGATGGTTAGTCTGACCCAACAGCTGGTATAAATCTCTACTGCTACAGCACCAATCTGCATAAAGTAACTAATTTGTCATTAATTAGTAGCAGCTGCTAGGTGCTGAGTATTCTGATGAAGGAAGACCCTCATCCAAATAGACCCAGAAGTTCTCAGACTGAACCATTCCCTCCCAGCATAGATATCTCCAAACCATTAGTAAAGTACCTTCAGCCAGTCATTACCTCAACCCCAGTCAAGGTCTACAAAATGGTCATTGCTATGGCAAGGTCCTCAGATCTAGAGCAGTGCATTTTTATTATCGTTGCTCAACAGGTGCAGTAAAAATCCAGTCTAGACCAACTTGCTTAGCTTGTAAAGATAAGCTTCCAAAGTTGTGTGACTCTTGTGATGAGAGAGGCTGGGGGCAACACAGATGACAAATGTTTTCCAATAACTATGTTCTGGAGATTTGTCTCATCCCCAGAGACCTTTTTGTAAAGAATGGAAAAGATGTAAAGAACAGAGTCTGGGATGGATGTTTATTCCCCTGATTTGGAATAGAATGGAGTTAATGACTAATGATGTGAAATTTAACAGAGAGGGATGTGATGATCTCTTAATCATGAGATCCAGTGATAGGATGCATAGGAATGGGTCAAATGCACCAAGGAAGCTGTAGATTGGACTTTAAGAAGTATTTATTTATCAAGAGGGTGGTCAAACTCTGGAACAGGCTTCCTAGAGAGGTGGTTGATGCCCCAAGCCTGTCAGTGTTTCAGAGGCATTTGGATAATGTCCTTAATAATATGATTTAACTTTTGCTCAGCCCTGAAGTAGTCAGGCAGTTGGACTAGGTGATCACTGTATGTCCCTTCCAACTGAAAGTCTTCTATTCTTTCTATTCTATTCTATTCTATTCTATTCTATTCTATTCTATTCTATTCTATTCTATTCTATTCTATTCTATTCTATTCTATTCTATTCTATTCTATTCTATTCTATTCTATTCCATTCTATTCTATTCTATTCTATTCCAAATCTAATCTAGAACAGCTGGCTATTTGCCTGTGCATATTTTGTCACTCTTTCCGTAAAGAATCCCAAAATGTGAAGGGTGGAGCAGAAACACACAGGAAGCAAATCTACAACTCTACGTGCGTACTTCAAGGTAAATTCCCTGCCATCACCACCCTGATGATTCACCATGAAGTAAAAAACAGTAGACACCTTTGCATCACAGAAACTACACTGGAACATTCACTTCCATGCTTCTGACTTTAGGATTAAGATGTTGACGTAAACAAACTCAAAGTCCTCAGGCTAAAGTGGAACATACAGTTACCTCTTCCCTGTTGAATGGTGTGATAAGAAGTACACACCATCCTGAAGAGAACCAAGGATGCAGGAGTCAAAATGACTATGTGGACACTCTCCGAGGATAGCTGGTGAAGGAGAACTGTGTTGGTCTACCTCATGTAATGGGGCTATCTGTGCAAGAAGAGCCTAAGAGGAGAAGCATCTAATCTACTCCATCAATACCTTTAATAAGATACTAAGGCAAACACAGAATGCAGTAATAACATTCTAGTCCCAAAACAGACCCCACACATCACAACCAAGTAAATGTTTTACTTAAGTAAACCTTATGAACCTAGTCACACCTCTTCAACAATATCCAACCAGAGTTGGCATTAGACTTATTGGTGTATCTGTCAGAAATGAAGTACAAAGTGAGAAGGGTTGAGTGTTTACAGGTAAGAATCAGGGAAAGGCCAACAAGGCAGATATCCTGGTAGGACTCTGTTATAAACCACACAGACAGGATGAACAAGCAAATGAAATATTCTATAAACATCTGGGAGAGTATAATTTGGGGAACAACCTATCAGAGAGCAGTGTAGGGGAAAGGGACCTGGGTGTCCTGGGGGACAGAAGGATGACCATGAGCCAGCACTGTGCCTTTGTGGCCGGGAAGGCCAGTAGTACCTGGGGTGGATTAGAAGGGGGGTGGTCAGTAGGTCAGAGAGGTTCTCCTCCCCCTCTACTCTGCCCTGGGGAGACCACATCTGGAATATTGTGTCCAGTTCTGGGTCCCTCAGTTCCAGAAGGACAGGGAACTGCTGGAGAGAGTCCAGCGCAGAGCCATGAAGGTGATGAAGTGGAGCATCTCTCTTATGGTGAGAGGCTAAGGGAGGTGGGGCTCTATAGCTTGGAAAAGAGGAGACTGAGGGAATGACTTCATTAATGTTTATAAATATATAAAGGGTGAGTGTCACGAGAATGGAGCCGGGCTCTTCTTGGTGATGATCAATGATAAGACAAGGGGCAATGGGTATAAACTGGAACACAGGAGGTTTCATTTAAATTTGAGAAGAAACTTTTTCACGGTGAGGGTGACGGAGCACCAGAACAGGCTGCCCAGGGAGGTTGTAGAGTCTCCTTCCCTGGAGACATTTAAAACCTGCCTGGACACCTTCCTGTGTAACCTCATCTGGGTGTTCCTGCTCTGGCAGGGGGATTAGACTAGATGATCTTTCAAGGTCCCTTCCAGTCCCTGACAATCTGTGATTCTGTGATTCTGTGAGAAGTCTTATAATCGCAAAACCTTGTTGGGGACTTCAACTTAGCAGATGTCTGCTGGAAATACAAAACAGCAGAGAGGAAACAGTCTAGGGCGTTCCTGGAGTGTGTGGAAGACAAGTTCCTGACACAGTTGGTCATTGAGCCAACTAGGCAAGGCTGGACCTCTTGTTCACAAAAAGAGAAACTCTTGTGGGTGATGTGATGATTGGAGGTCATCTTGGGCATGGTGGTCACAAAATGATTGGGTTTTCAATTCTTCGAGAAGTAGGGAGGGTGGCCAAGAGAACTGCTACCTTGGACTTCTGGAAGGCAGATTTTGACCTGCTTAGGAGGATGGATGACAGAGTCCCTTGAGAGGCAACTCTGAAGGGTAAAGAAGTAGAGGAAGTCTGGTCACTCTTCAAGAAGGAAATCTTAAAGCCATGAGAGCAAGCAGACCCCAAGTGCCAAAAGACAAGCTGGAGGGTAATAAGATTGGCCTGGCTAAATAGAGACCTTTGGCTGGAATTCAGGAATAAAAGGAGAGTTTATGACCCTTAGAAGAAGGGGTAGGCAATTCAGGAGGACTACATGGATGTTGTGAGGTTATGTAGGAAGGAAGTTAGAAGGGCCAAAGCCCAGCTAGGACTTAATCTGTCTGCTGCCATAAAAGACAATAAAAATGTTTCTACAAATACATTAGCAACAAAAGTAGGGCTAAGAAGCATCTCCATCCTTTATCTGATGTGAGAGGAAATGTAGTGACAAAAGATGAGGGAAAGGCCTTAATGCCTTCTTTGCTTCAGTCTTTAATAGTAAGAACAGTCGCTCTTAGGGCACCCAGCCCCCTGAACTGGAAGATGGGGATGGGGAACAGAATGAAGCCCCCAGAATCCAAGGAAAAGTGCTTGGTGACCTGCTAGACCACTTAGACACACAAAGGTCTATGGGACTGGGGAACCACCCAAGGGTACTGAGGGAGCTGGCAGAAGTGCTCACCAAACCACTTTCCATCATGTATCATCAGTCCTGGCTCAGTGGGGAGGTCCCAGTTGACTGGAAGTTGGCAAATATAACGCCCATTTACAAGAAGGGCTGCAAGGAGGATCTGGGGAATTACAGACCTGTCAGTCTGACATCAGTGCCAGGGAAGGTCATGGAGAAAATCATACTGAGTGCCATCATGTGACATGTATGGAACAACCAGGCAATCAGGCCCAGCCAGCATGGGTTTATGAAAGGCAGGTCCTGCCTGACTAACCTGATCTCCTCCTATGACAAGGTGACCTGCTTAGTGGATGAAGGAAAGACTATGAATGTTGTCTACTTAGACGTTAGTAAGGCCTTTGATACCATTTCTGGAGAAACTGACAGCTCATGTCATGGACAGGTGTACTCTTTGCTGGGTGAAAAACTGTCTGGGTAGCTGAGCCCGAAGAGTTGTGGTGACTGGAATTAAATCCAGTTGGTTGCCAGTCACAAGGGGCATTCCCCAGGGCTCAGTGCTGGGGCCAGTTCTGTTTAATCTCTTTATTGATGATCCGTGCAAGGGGATAGAGTGCACCCTCAGTAAGTTTACAGACAACACCAAGATGGCTGGGAATATTGATCTACTTGAGGGTAGGAATGCTCTACAGAGGGATCTGGACTTGCTGGATCAACATACAAAGGCCAATTTTATGAGATCCAATAAGGCCAAGTACCGTATCCTGCACTTGGGTCACAACAACCCCGTGCAACGATACAGGCTCGGGGAAGAGTGGCTGGAAAGCTGCCTGGTGGAAAAGGACCTGGGGGTGTTGGTCAACAGCAGCTGAACATGAGCCAGCAGTGTGCCAAGGAAGACCACCAGCATCCTGGCTTATATCAGCATCAGTGTGACCAGCATGTCCAGGGAAGTGATCATCCCCCTGTACTGGGCACTGCTGAGGCCACACCTCAAATCCTTGGGTCAGTTTTTGGCACCTCACTACAAGAAAGGCATCAAGGTGCTAGAGCAAGTTCAGAGAAGGGCAATGATGCTGGGGAAGGGGCTGGAGCACAAGTGTGATGGGGAGCAGCTGAGGGACCTGAGGGGTTCAGCTTGGAGAAAAAGAGGCTGAGGAGAAACCTTCTCACTCTCTGCAACTGCCTGAAAGGAGAGGGGGGTCAGTCTCTTCTCCTGAGTAGCAAGTGATAGGATGAGAGAAAATGGCCTCAAGTTGCACCAGGAGAGGTTTAGGTTGGATGTTAGGAAAAATGTCTTCATGGAAAGGGTTGTCAGGCATTGGAACAGGCTGCCTAGGGCAGTGGTGGAGTCACCATCCCTGGAGGCATTTAAAAGACGTACACGAGCTTCTCAAGGACATGTTTTAGTTGGGCACTTGGTAGTGTTGGGTTAACAATTGGCCTTGATGATCTTGAAAGTTTTTTCCAACCTAAACAGCTCTATGATTCTGACTGTATTCAAGCCACTTGGTTATTTATGATATCTTGATCCTTCTCTGAACTGCTGACGCATCCCAAATTCATATCATCATTAAATTTCATTAACACCATCCCATTTAGCATCTGTTAAGGTCTTTACAGAAAATATTAAGCAAAAGTGCTTCAAGACCTGTTCCTGAGAAACTGCACTATTGACTTACCTCAGGTTCATATCCAACTCCCAACACTTCAAAATACTTCCAACTCTTCTATTTCTAATCCTTTAAAAAGTTCTTACCCAGCTTGTATTGACTTAATTTCCATCTGTGCCATCTTCATAAATATTCCTGTGTTATATTGTTTAATTACTTTGCTGAACTATTCAAAATCAGACTTTTTTTTTTTGTGAAATCAAGGAAGGTCATCATCTTGTTTCTTAAGCCTTCTCATGTTTTTCATTATTCTCTCCTTCAAGAATTGTTCTTAATCTTGGTATGCTACTGAGGTCAGACAAATGACTGGAGGACTTCTACCTCTCCTCTCCTTAATTTAGGTGGTAAATTCTGACCATGTGGTACTCTCTTGAAAATGGTCAGGTCAACAGGAAGTTGAACATGAGCCAACAGAGTGCCCTGGCAGCCAAGAGGACCAACCGTGTCCTGGGTGCATCAAGCACAGCATTGCCAGCCAGGCAGGGAGGTGATTGTCCCACTGTGCTCTGCACTGGTGTGGCCTCACCTGGAGCACTGTGTGCAGGGCTGGGGACACAGGATAAAAAAGATATTAAGCTACTACAGAGTGTACAGAAGAGGGCTACAAACTTGGTGAAGGGTTTGGAGAGGAAGCTGTATGAGGAGTGGCTAAACTCACTTGGTTTGTTCAGCCTGGAGAAGACTGAGGGGAGATTTCATGGCGGTTACAGCTTCCTCACAAGGGGAGAAGAACAGGCAGACACCGAACTCTTCTCTCAGGTGATCAATGATAGAACCCAAGGGAATGGCAGGTTAGATGTGCCAGGGGAGGTTCAGGTTGGACATCAGGAAAAGGTTCTTCACACAGAGGGTGCTGGAGCACTGGAACAGGCTCCCCAGGGAGGTGTCACAGCCCCAAGCCTGACAGTGTTCAAGAAGAGACTGGACAACATTCTCAGACACATGGTGTGAATATTGAGGCTGTCATATGCAGGGAGAGGAGCTGGACTTGATCCTTGTGGGTCCCTTCCAATTAAGGACATTCTATGATTCTATGAATTTATGATCTATATTTGGGAGTGGATCTGAACCTGTTGTTCTGTATGCCAGTTCTCCAAGAGTTCCATGATGGAAAACATTCTGTCCTGCTTTGTCCCAAATTGAATATATTAAACTCTTTTATTCCACCTCAGATGTAGTTATTTCTATTTCTGGACACCTGTCTCCATGCTGTCTTCACCCCTAAAATCAAAAGCACTTTCTATATTGAATAAGTAAGTGGTTTCATTGAATATTCAGTTTTCATCTATCAAGTCTTCCCTACTTTGTCTCCCAGTATAAGGGCTGAAGTATTTAGACCTTTAATGTCCTTCCTGAGTTCTAAGTCAGTTTGGCTATTGCAACTTTTTACTTTATGTATTTCTTAACCTCTGTCATGTAATTTTGTCTGCTGCTTAGTTTTTCCTTCCATTCTTTTAGGCTTCCCTCTCATCCAATTTTTGAAAAGGTTATTCACCCCTCTCAGTACACAGTTATTATTCTGTAGATGGTTTTCCTCTTCATTATAGAAACAAATTCCAGACATCTTTCTGAATCTTTGATTTGAGGGAACAACAGGCTTCGTGCCTTGCATCCACACCCTTGAACTCACAGTTCACTTACCCTTTCTCTAGCCACTGTGTGTCAACATTTATCTTTCATCTTTGGTATCTGTCTAACTAAAAGAGAATCAATCCAACACTTGGCTGGATGAGGGGAGAATATTTTCCTAGTGTATTAAACTCCCGAGCCTAGCCATCAGAATATGCCATCCCAAAATCATCTCTGCAAGGAGAGGAGATATGGAGGAGGAAACAAAGAGACAATTGGTCTGTGTTGTAAGCGGCAAAAAGAATCTGAACAGCTAAACCCTGGGCAGGCAGCTGAGCTCTGGAAATGTGTAGGATACCCAGAAGAAACACACCTAGGGGAGACAATTAGAAAGAACATTCACTGTGGTCATTTCATATGCATCAATGAGGAAGAAGCTTGTTCCTACTGGGAAGGATTGACACAGTTCTGAGTGGGGATGGTATTTCTTTCTCCAATTGGAGCAAGAATGTCCTCTCATTGGAGACACTGACCCCAAAAGCAGGGATGACTTAAAAGACATGCATGACAAAGGTTCATTTGAGAAACAATGTCCTCTGCAGCTGTGATTTGCAGGCGTGTACCAAAGCTATGCACTCTTCATGAAGCGTGAAGGGAGGGTGCAGAATACTGATTATTTAGAAGACTGAACACCATACATCAGAGCCATTCTCATTCTGCATCTCTAGGAGTATCCCTAGCCTTATTCATGATCAAGTGGGCAAACTTCTAAAGGTCATAGAATCATTGAATCATATTATGATTTGGGTTGGAAAGTGCCTTAGACATCACCTAGTTCCAGCCCCCCTGCCATGGACAGGGACACCTCTCACTACATCAGGTTGCTCAAAGCCCCATCCAACCTGGTCTTGAACACTTCCAGGGATGAGGCATCTACGGTTTCTCTGAACAGCCTGTCCCAACCTCACTGCCCTCATCATGAAGAATTTCTTCCTTATATCTAATCTGAATCTACCGTCTTTTAGTTTAAAGCCATGACCCCTTGTCCTATCACTACGTGCCATTGTAAAAAGTCCCTCTCCAGCTTTCTTGTAGGAAAGCTGCTATAAGGTCTCCCTGGAGCCTTTTCCAGGCTGAACGACTGGAACTCTCTCCATCTGCCTTCATAGGAGAGGTGTTCCAGCCTTTGATCATCTTTGTGGCCCTCCTCTGGGCTTGCTCCAAAAGGTCCGTGTCCTTCTCATGCTGGGAACACCAGAGCTGAGTGCAGTACTCCAGGTGGAGAGAACAGAGAATCACCTCCCTAGACCTGCTGGCCACACTCCTTTTGATGTAGCCCAGGGTACAGCTGGTTTTCTGGCCTGCAAGCACACATTGCCAGGTCATGTTGAGCTTCTCATCAACCAACACCACCAAGTCCTTCTCCTCAGAGCTGCTCTCAATCCATTTTCTGCCCAGCCTGTACTTGTGCTTGGAATTGTTTGATCCTTTATTATTAAAATCAAAATAGATTTATTATGCTGCAAGTTTACTACAAGTCAAGTTGTGTACTGCAAGTAGTCCATGAGTAGTTTAGAATTGCTCGCTGTCTTCCTTGGCAAAGAAGTCTTGTTGATGTCCCATCCAACTTTTTCGGTGACCACATTCAGTCAGTGTTATTCATGCAATAGTTGCTTCAATATAACCTTGTATTTTTGTCTTTAACAACTCTGTTTTCTTCCAAACTAGCCATGGAAGTAGCATCATCTGAAAAATACCTGATGGAAATCCAAGAGGATTATAGACAATCATCCATTCTTTTCAACTGAGCAACATCCTGATGTTAGGCAAAATGAAAACACATCCTGGGAATGTACTCAGGAAGTCCCTAACATAATGTCACAAAAAAGAAAATGTGTTTGATAACAGGCAAACCTTTCTAGTGGTTGGGAAAGCAGAACACCATTTCCACATCTGTAGTCTAAGCCTACGCAGAAGCTTTCTCACCAGACCCCAGATCAAGCTTCTTCCGTCAATCATGTACCTAGTACAGCTCCACCCTGACAGCAACGCTGAGAAATTAGATAGAAAGAGGTCAATGGAATTTTTCCATCACCATTACCTGAGCTGTTATTACTCCTTTACCTGCAAATAATCTCTCAGTCCCACAAACTAGTGTCCTCACCTATGAGCTAACAATATTCATACCCAACCACATCCTCAGGGATTGGTCTGCTCTCAAAATCTGAAGATGTTTTGAGGGCAGCAGCACCCAAAAAAATCTGCAGTGCAACAGAAGCATCTGAGCCCTTGCAGTTTTCTGTCAACATCCTGAGTGTAATCTCAAAAACACCTAGAATGAGCTGCTCTTCTGAGTGCTTGTTCTCCATATCCTTTTAAAACCCATTCCTAGGGACTCATACAGGGATATGTTTTCCTTTTCCACTGACCACTCAGCTCTTTATCAGAGACAGTTATGTTTTGTGGGGATACTTGACCTTGTAACTTCCAAGCCAGCAAAAGCTGGAGTGGAGTGCACCTGACAAAACACATGCATTTGCTAAGGAGAGGTCTCCAGGTGACCTAGTCCTCACCTTGTCAAAGGTACCTTTCAAAGCCAGTGAAAGGAAGCAGGTAATCCACAGTGACGTTCGTTTTTAATGAGGCTTTTGTCTAAAGCAGTTCTAATGAATTGTGAATGTGTCTACCTGACTACAAAAAGAAAGATGAATGGTGATTCACCCAGGACACATCTATGTTGTAGATGGAAGGCTGTACTTAAGTCAGATGACTCCCACTTGGGATTCTGTGTCTTGCTTCAATCTGTTTGTGACTGTGTAAATTTTTGAAGGTTATCGTCTTCCTCATTTTCTGTTAATTGATGCTCTCACAACTTTTGGCCTTGGGCATGTAGTTCCCAATGACAGGAACTGGCTTCTTTGTTGTGCTGTTCTTTTTATTGTGCTGGATACCTATGGCAACATGCACCATAACTTGTCCTCATTATTTAGCAAGGCTTACGATTAAGATTAGCTTGTGGTAAGGCATCTAGGTCTGTCTCTGGTGATGGACCTTATTGTCAACATGGAGCATGAATCAGTAGAGAGAGGCATGAGATTACTAATTCAACTCTCATCCCCCTCAGTCAAAGACACTGTTGCTCATATTGAAGGGTTGACAAAGTGACATTCATCACTTCAATGCTCAGTCAAAGACTCGGTGACAGACTTTGGTTTTGACAAAGTGGTATCTGAAGTTCATGGGGAGAATCCAGTTTCCTTTCTCCTGCCTTCTGCACAACCTAGTTGATAAAGAAGGAAAATCTCCCTGCTAAGAGGAGGGAGGTACTAGGTGCTGCAGCTGGCCAGTCTTTGCATGTTGTCCACTACTGCAGAAGGTTGCTCATAGACTGGCAATCAATCAGCTGATTAAAATGTGAACCAGGATATCAGAGACTCCAAACTGACAGAAGCCCCCATGAATACTCCCAGCACCCTTCAGGCTTGGCTCTAAATCGTCCAACTTTCTGATGGAAAATCACATGTTCACAAGATCCTCTCACATGCTAGAACATGCAGTTATGGGTCATAATACAAAGACTTTAACATATGGTTTGCAGTAGTTATCACCAGGACATAAAGGGGATTCACAACATAACAATGAATGCAAGAAGCTTCCATTTGAGGACACACCCAGGCTCTTTCTACACTGGTCTTTAAAAGGGATCAGGATCTATTCTCTAATCTTTATGACAACTGTCACAGCTCATGCCTGCATAACTGAACTTTCTTATCCCTCCAAACAGAATGTTCTCATTGGAAACATCTCTGGCCCATTGTCTAGGTCAGGTCCAGTGGGTTCAGACCATAACAGGACCAGGCACCACGCCAAATGCTACACATCCTAGGAAGTCCTCAAGACCCTGATAGGGCTGATACAGGTTAAAGGATGCCTACAATGCCTGATGTGTGGATATCCATTCCTTTGGGGTCCAGTCCAGAATGATGTCTTGGACATTGTGCTTGTCTTTTGCAAATGCTTGGGGGAACCTACGTTCCCAGGGCTCACCAAACACAACTGGCGAGTCAATGCCTGAAGGGATTGTCCTCAACCCTGTGGCTATAAGAAGAACCTACAGGTGTAGAGTCCAGGTCCCTGAAATCCCCTTTTTTCTCTCACAGCACTGAACAGAGCTCACTTTTTTCTAAAAACATAGCAGATGTGGAGGATTTCCTCCCATCTGCAGAGGTGCGCCTGCTTTTTAGCCTAGAGGTCAGTGTGCGTAAGCCAGAATTTGGGAAATGTGGATATAATTTCCTTCTCTGCTTGGAGAGGTTTATTTTCTCATCTCACATCTTCAGATAGGGTGTGTGAACAACCAAATTGAAGCACAGGCATGGGAAGAAAGGGGCCCTTTACAGATTAACTGAGTCAGTGCTGGGAACCTGGATTTCTCTTTGATACTTCCCTATGTGGAGACATGTATGTTTTGTACCAAAAAGCCCCTGGAAGAAAGGCCTAAAGAGCTCCTAGGGGATGAGTGTTCACCAAGTCATGCTCATACTTTCACCCTTCTCTAGCCCAATGAAGCCTGCATTCCTTTCTGCTCAGTGGCAGTTTCATCAGGAGGGTGGAGAGAAACTCCACCCGAACAAGCCTATAGTCTTGTTATTAGCGCACACTCGTGAGAGGTGGGAGCTTTGATTAGCTGAACACATCATCAGGCATGACTGCAGCCATGGTCACGGGCATCATGGTTTTCTGCTGCTGAGTCACAGATGAAGAGCCGGTAGAGCCCAAAGACACAGGCATTCAAATGGTCCCCAGCAAAAATCTACCGTCCCTGAATCACAGGAGCCAAACTCAAGTTGGCTCAATACAGAATCACAAAATCACATAATGGTTGGGGTTGGAAGGGACCTCTGGAGATCATCTCTTGCAACCGACCTGCTAAAGTAGGTTCACCCAGAGCAGTTTGCACAGGAATATGTCCAGGTGGGTTTTTAATGTCTCCAGAGAAGGAGACTCCACAACCTCTCTGGGCAGCCTGTTCCAGGGCTCTGGCACCTCAAAGGAAAGTTTCTCTTCCTGTTTAGGTGGAACCTCCTGTGTTTCAGTCGGTGCCCATTGCCCCTCATCTTGCTGTTTGGCATCACTGAAAAGAGTCTGGTTCCATCCTCTTGACAACCACCATTGAGATATTTATGAGCATTTATAAGATCGCCTCTCAGTCTTCTCTTCTGAAGGTTGAAGAGATACAGCTTTCTCAGTCCTTTCTAGTAAGAAAGAAGTTCCAGAGCCCTCATCATCTTCATAGCCCCATATGTTGAGTATGGAGTATGGAGGCTGGAGTATTTTTCTATACTCCAGCCATCACCATGACATCTGGAAGCCTGATGACAGACTCTATCCTGAGAACCAGCTCCCAAGACATTGACATCAGGTGGACTGATACCATGGCCTCAGTGCCACAGCCACAGTGTCAGATATGGTTGTTTGATGCTCATCTCATGACAGAAGGATCCGTTCTGTTTACACCTGGGACTGGAGTGGCTGTTGATACAAGACAACATCTAGTTCTGGGTTGGGCAATGCAGGATAGAAGGTGGTGAATGAGAGGTGGTTCAGAGAAGGACCACTGGAAATATTAAAGCCGTGGAGGACAGACCTTGCAGGGAAAAAGTAAAAGAGCCCACCAAAGTCTATCAAAGGGTTATCCTAAACAAAATGTATCTCCATGGAGGAGAGGAAAATTGCAACAGGGAGCAATTCAGTTTTGTAGAGGGTTGCAACGAGAGCCACTGGCTGTACAAGCTCTATAAATCAGAGTAGAAATATTTTACATGGGTTATTTTACATGTGGTTGATAACTGAGCACTGGAACAGCTTATCAAAGCTTGGTGTATGCTCTCTGTCTCAGGACATCTTTACAAAATTTGGGTTCTTTTTCGTTCAAACAGGAATTAAGTGTAATGGAAGTTAGATCAGATAGTTAGAAAGCACACAGCCTTCTTGCCTGAATTTACATGATCTCTCTCTCCTTGCATGCGTGATAAGCAGAGAGAGATTATATCTACCTAGATTACCTTATAAATAAGGACAGTCTCACAGGGGCAGGCTGCTGGTGGTTTTGAATTGAGACCACTGAAAATTCAGAGAGGTTTTTGGCACAAAACTCTTTCTCCCTACACACCATGCCTCATTTATATTCTCAGATCTTCAGACCTGAAATGACATTTTAAACGGAGTCCCTTATGGGTCCTGTCAGTCAGTGTTCAAAACCTTGCTCAGGGTTCATTCTACCACTGGCAAAGACAGATGGGGATTTAGGTCCTCTTGAGTCACAGAAGCTGTCTAAGGCTGTCCTAACTGCTATATCAAACCATGTTTTTTTCACATATTTATCAAGCTGTATCCTAAATCAGGTGGGATTTCTACTCTGCCTTTGATTTTAGAAGGGACACATTTTTTCCTAGCATTTAAGACCCTAACTCTGATTGCCAGTCCCATTTAACTCACGCTAGTCTTAACTAAGCTCTAATCCAGTGTGAACTTTTAGCTTACAGAGTTTTTATTTTTGGAGGCCTGTTTTCAAACTTGCAACGTATCTATGGTGAAAAAAAAAAAAAAGGTCCTATTTCTACTCAGTCTCTCTTCTGCCAATGCAAAAGGGGCCAATGTTTTCCGGAGACATCTTGTAGGGTAGATCCTGTTCTTCCAGTTTTCCCATTAGTTTCCATCTGCATATTTTTTTCCACCAGGACCCCTTTCTTTATTGATGGGTGCGGCGAAATTCCAGCTGAGAAGCCAGCAGGGCTGGTGGCACTTCCTAAATCTCTCTGCTAACAGGCTCCCTTACACCCCAGTAAACAACTTGACATCACCTGCGCTTGTGTTTGATTTTGGTTTTGTTTTCAGGGCTCTGTACCATGAGAGGCTCCTAGTTATCTTTAGATTTTGCAGGTCTTCCCTTCCCTCCACATTTTTACTGGCACGCTCCCAACTTCTCTCCCTGAAGTCTGGCAGCACTCCTGCACACTCAGCCTGTTTGCAGGAGCTTTAACAACCCCAGCTCTGGTGGTTTCCTGATGCTTTGCCTTACAGCGAGATCTCGAACCTTTTCATGGCATTAGACAGAATTAAGTGGCTTTGCACCAGCCAGGGGCGAACAATTCTACCGTGCTGACATATCCCATGTTCAGACACTGCAGTGATGGACAGCCTCCACCAAGCTGGACAGACTCATTTAGTTTCCTATTTATATCACTATTCCTTCAAAGACACTGATTTATTCTAAGGATTTCTGAGTATATATATATATACTTAGCACACACACACATATATATATATATATACACAATGGCTTTCAACTACAGGCAGACCATCACAACATGCCTGTATAGACATCTTCATTTCAGCAAGCTGTACACAAGCACCATTTTAGTGTTGTGAACATTGGAATGCTGACCCCGTCACGCTTACCTATCGAGGCATAACCACCTTGAATGCTTAAAGTGCTGGATCTTTTCCAGTTTCATGGGTGTTATTTAAGTTGTTGCTCAATTGTGCCTTGAACTGCCCAATTACAAGAAAGGATCTAGATGTAATCAGGTCTGGTGACTTTCACAGAGCGAAGTTTTTCCTAAATCCCCAGAGAGGTATGTTTATGCTGTTTTTCTTTATGTACCTGGTCTCTGATGGCACAAAAATATAAAATAAAAATAAATTATCGTTTTCACTCTCACAAACAAGTGAGCATTAAGGTGTATGTCTTTCCCTCCTTTCCCATGGCACTGTACTGATCCCTTCGTCCCAGTTCGATTGTCTCTGTGTCATCCGTGACTGTGGAAATTTTCATTAGTAATACTTCTCAAGTTACTGAAAACCCTTTCAGGAGAAGTACTTTAAAAAAAAAAAATAAATTAGATATATATATATTTTCAAACTGGGAGAAAGAATAGGCATCACAACAATGAGCCTGTGACAAGGAAACCCTTTGTCATTAAATCATCTTGTACACTCACCTTGTCTCCATCCCTGGAGTCTCCGAGTGCTTCACAGTGATTCACAAATTTTTATTCTGTAGCTTATTCAACTGTTTTATGGGGAATTGTGTAATGTTGGGGCTTTTCCACCTTGGGTCACAACAAAGCAACAAAAAGTCTATCAGCTTTTCCTATGAAATACAAAATGCCATTGGCACATTCAAATGGGAGAAGCAAAGCATTTCTCCCTAACTGCAAGCTTTTTAAGCTGTTTTCACATATATTGTATAAGACTAAAAAGAAGTTATGTTTGACAATGTTACTTTGAAATGTATTAAGTGAAATTTTCTATCAGTGGGGAAATTGATACTTTTCTACATGTTGGGTTTATTTCCCATATTCAGAATAAAAATTGGTAAATTGTTGATATTTTTACAGAAGAGGGCGCATTGCCCTGCTCTGCCAGAATGACCTGGGACCTGAAGCAAGATGACATATCCAAATCTCAGACTTGGAGACACTGTCCCAGCCCTTCAGTGACTCCCACACCCAGCAACTCAGCACCAGGACTCAGTTAATAACTAAGCCCCAGGGAGCCAGAAACTCGGCTTCTTTTTGCATTGGATTTGGGACAATAGACATGCTTTGAGCAAACCCAGCCACGCCAGCTTCCCATCTGCCAGCCCGGAGAGCAACAGGTATGAAAACATGGCACAAATTTTTGTGAGGCTGAACCAACACACGTGGAAGCCCAACCTGCTGCTGTTTGCATCTTGACTCTTGTTGCCCAATGCAACACGAATGACACAACCCAGCTCTCGGCTCATGGGGCCAGACTCCTAGGAACAAACATTCCTTGTCACATTTCCCATCTAAGCACTGGCATGGGACCACCCCTTGCAGTGCACACTGTGTTTTTCCTTTTTCATAGGACCAGCCCCAGGACATAAACCTGAAGAAGAGATGACGTATGGCAGGAGTCTGCTCATCACGGTGATGTCACCTCCTCGGGGAACTTGTTCCTCTACAAATCCCATTCCAGTCGGGAGCTGAGCTCTGTCCCGACCACCCCAAAGGAATCCGCCCACAGGATCAACAGGAGGTGGAGGGTGGAAAAACATATAAAGCTCCCTGGGAGCAGCTCCGCTTTACTGCCCTGGCTGCACAGATCTGCTCTCAGCATGAAGACACTTCTGTTTGGGCTGCTGCTTGGCCTGGCATACGTGGACTTGGGTAAGACCACTGCCTTTCCATTGCTGCAGGGACCCCCTGGGAAATACCTGTGAGGGGAGGGTAAAAAACATCAATGCAGAAAGACCTAGTAATCCCCAGGTAGAGGAAATAACACCTTTATGTATTTAAGAAGGTTAATGGAGAGAGTAAATGGGGAAAGAGGTTATGCATTCCTGGTGGGATGAGATGTGGTGCATGATGGAGAGCAAGGCACTTTGTTCGGGCATGTAGGTGGTCGCCTGTCACCCGACCCTGCTCAAATTGTACCCTGGGATGAAGGGGGTGGACACACGGCTTTGTAAGGCTCAGGTGTGAATGACAGCCACATGGCACAGGGCAGTACAAGATCTTAAGATGCCAACTTGTCCCCTCAGGGATGGGATGGGGTATGTTCATACTGAGGTCCTGCCATACCTAAAACCTCATGGCTGGCTGGAAACTCTGAAAACCAGAGGGTGAAGCTTCAGTATAGACATGGGTAAGGATATGAGAAATAACTCAGAGAATTTTGGAAAGGTTCATTGAACCACCAGCTAAAGATTTTTTCACTAATTTGTAGGCACTAGGATATAGGTGGAGATGAGAAATTCTCCTGGGTCTGTTTAGGTTTGGTGTCTGACAGGTCTGGGGCAAGCTGGTAGCAAGGTCTGGTCATCACTGTGTTCTTACTCCATCTATTTGTGACCAACTGCAAATACATCCTTGGCCTGGAAAAGAGTCATCCTTGGGATGACACTAACCCAGAGGGTTTTAACCTACAGCCCATGCGCCCCAGAGGTCTTCAGGCTGCTTTCATGGGAGTCTAAAAGGTCTCAGAGGTAGGGCAGCTTGGGCAGGGGTCGAACATCTCCCCCTGGAAATGGCTACTTGAAGGGTTCAAAGGGTTGCAAGTGAAGGAAGGTTGAAAGGCACACAGCTTGCGATTCTTTATGCATAGAAGTGGTTTGGGTCTCTTCTTCAGGCTGCATTGTTTTTTTTAATCCCTCCTACCCTCATTACTCCTTCCACCTGTCTCTAAAGCAAACCTGATTGCTGGCTGAAGGACATACTCTGGGCCAAACCCACTACAGGGCTGAACCAGAACAAGTGCACAGCTTCAGCAATTTTTTACTTTTCAGTACCTACTGGGTTCTTTCTTTCTTTCTTTCTTTCTTTCTTTCTTTCTTTCTTTCTTTCTTTCTTTCTTTCTTTCTTTCTTTCTTTCTTTCTTTCTTTCTTTCTTTCTTTCTTTCTTTCTTTCTTTCTTTCTTTCTCTCTTTCTCTCTTTCTCTCTTTCTCTCTTTCTCTCTTTCTCTCTTTCTCTCTTTCTCTCTTTCTCTCTCTCTTTCTCTCTTTCTCTCTTTCTCTCTTTCTTTCTCTCTTTCTTTCTCTCTTTCTCTCTTTCTTTCTCTCTTTCTTTCTCTCTTTCTTTCTCTCTTTCTCTCTTTCTCTCTTTCTCTCTTTCTTTCTCTCTTTCTCTCTCTCTCTTTCTCTCTTTCTCTTTCTCTCTTTCTCTCTTTCTTCCTCTCTCCCTCTCTCCCTCTCTTTCTCCCTCTCTTTCTCCCTCTCTTTCTCTCTTCTTTCTTTCTCTCTTTCTCTCTTTCTCTCTTTATTTCTCTCTTTCTTTCTCTTTCTTCTCTTTCTTCTCTTTCTCTCTCTCTTTCTTTCTCTCTTTCTTTCTCTCTTTCTTTCCTTCTCTTTCCCTTCCTCCCTCCCTCCCTCCCTTCCTTCCTTCCTTCCTTCCTTCCTTCCTTCCTTCCTTCCTTCCTTCCTTCCTTCCTTTCCTTTCCTTCCTTTCCTTCCTTTCCTTCCTTTCCTTCCTTTCTTTCCTTTCTTTCCTTTCTTTCCTTTCTTTCCTTTCTTTCCTTTCTTCACCAGGGGCATATTCTGTGTTTACTTTCCTCCCTCTGGATCTAGTCCCATCCTGGATGTAGTGGAACTGCTGAGGAACTGACAGAGCAGGTTTCTACCCACAGGTCTTGGAGCATTTTCTAGAAACAGAGATGCATCCCCAGTCTTTTGTTTATAGTTGAGATGGAGGCAGAAATGGGTTTTCTGGGCTGATCCAGTGCAAGTCGGCTGGTCTAGGCACAGCTCTTGCAGCTGAGGAATATGTCTGTGACCATACATCTTCCAGAGGTTTTAATTAAGGGGTAGAAGGTACTGTTGGACAGTGATGAATGGTGAATTATTTGCCTTAGATCAGGACACAGCACTGTCCGCTATGTTCAGTTCTTCTGTTCTGCTCCTTATGGTTTTGGGCTTTCTTCTTCCACTGCAACCTCCCTACAAAAACAGTGTCCTCTGAGTGCTCCACTAGCATCAGTGAAAGACAAGGGGGCTGAAGGTTTTCTTCCTTAAACCCGCTCTTAACTGGAATTAACTCCTCCAGAGCCCATGGCATTACCCTGCTTACTCATGAAAATGATGAGATTTAGAAACCAGCTCAAATCAAAAGCTGTAAGTCAGCTTCTCAGATGCTTTAAATGAGTGTGGCTCCATCCCTACATGAGCCAGTCCTACACACTCATGAACCTCCCTATGCTTGCAAGGTTGACAATGCTATGTTTTCTCTCTCAGTGGGCACAATTTGTTAAAATATAAAAACAGCCTTAAATGGGTCATTGGGAAGGGATCTGCTGAGGTTCTCAGCTCAGGTAAAGAGGGATCACTCCACCACACCAGTTTATAAAGGATATGGCCACAAGAACACCACCACTGCTTACACTAAAAAGTCCTTCCTATCCCTGCAAAGAGTACAAAGAAAGTTTTTGCTCTTATTGCGCAGCTGAATTTTCCAAAGGAGGTGCTACGAAAATTAGATGCCATTAAAATTCTTTCTGGAGTCAGATGTTCAGACAACTGCCTTCAAAAATGTTTGTCCTTATCACAAAGTCCCAGAAGTTTCTTTCTGACAGCAAATGCTGCAGAACAGGAAAACATTGTCCCTCCTCAATTTTACCAGTAGATGGCAGTAGACACATTTGGGTGGTTCTTCAGCTGCTATGTTAGTAGAAGACACGTTGAACAGAAAATAACAGACCCGGCTGGTTTCTGTCATCAAGCAACACCAGCATGACTCCAAAAAATATGCACACTCGATATCTGCTGGCTGTGGATGGACAAGTCTCAAAGAGAGACTTTTGAGCAACTGCTGTGATCAGTGCTTGCATATGTAAAGATGTTTCTGTGTCAGCAGGCAGCCAGCAAGAGCTTTGTAGCATCATCTCTTTTAAAAAGCAGCAGTAGCCCCTGATGAAAGTGCTTTTTAGGCTGTATTCAGCCTTTAGGATCTCTGATGTAACTCAGAAAATTAAATTCTGCTCCCAGTTACTGATTTCTGCAGAAAATCCTCTAAACAAGAAGGAAGGAGCTGTCACTGTGGGTGGAGGGGTGGGGGAACTGCCAGCCATCCGGTGCTGGTGAATGCTGCTCTCAAAAAAGGAGCTATTTTGCTCTCTGCTACAGCATTTCTTACAGAGGATGCAAAGATCCTATCAAAGCTGCTCAAGAAATAGATTCCTCTAGATCCCTGCTCTTCTGGGGCTGCTGAGCTCCCCAGATCACACTCAACTCCCACACCACCATCCTTGTCGTTTGGTCCTGGGATTTGGTCTTTCCCCCCTGACACATCCAAGCTTTGCCATTGCCTCCAGCTGTGCTAAGTTTCTAAGGCTGTTGCTTCTTGGTCAAGGGTGGGTGAAGGGGACTGACCGTCATATAGTCGCCACCATAGAGCAGAGAAGGTGCAAACTTGATGTCTACCTTCACTGCTATGACCAGTTTGGACATGGTTCTGTTCCCTTCTGCAGCCCAATCCTTACGATGTTACACGTGCACAGACCAAAGGGACATTGCCCAGTGCAGAACAATCACCGAGTGTCCCCCGGAAGCCACCGTGTGCACAACAACACTGCACTCCGTAGACTCAGGTAAGTCTCATTGCTTGCTGTGAGTGTTCACAGGGAGAAATCATAGAATTATAGAATGGTTTGGGCTGGAAAAGATCTTAGAGATCATCTGGTTTCAGCCCCCCACCATGGACAGGGACACCTTCCACTAGACCAAGTTGCTCAAAGCCCTGTCCTACCTGGCCTTCCATGGATGGGGCATCCACAACTTCTCTGGGCAACCTGTTCCAGGGTCTCACCAGCCTCATGGCAAAGAATTTATTCCTTATGTCTAACCTAAGTCTACCCTCTTTCAGTTTAAAACCATTACCCCTCATTCTATCACTACACTCCCCGATAAAGGGTCCCTCCTCATCTTTCATACATGCCCCCTTTAAGTACTGGAAGGCTGCTTTAAGGTCTTCCTGAAGCCTTCTCTTCTCCAGGCTGAACAACCCCACCTCATCCTGTCATCACAGGGGAGCTGTTCCATCTCTTTCATCATTTTTGTGGCCTCCTGGACTCTCTCCAACAGGTCCATGTCTGTCCTGTACGGAGGATCACAGAGATGGATGCGGAACTGCAGGTGGAGCCTCATGAGAGCAGAGCAGAGGGGCAGAATCACCTCCCTCAACCTGCTGGCCACACTTCCTTCTCCCCTTCCTAGTCCCAGCTTGGATTATCCTTTAATGTCTCTATAAGAATTCAGGTGGACACATCCAAGGAAAGAAATCCATCAGATTCAGAGCTTCATAGTGAAACATGAAGGACTCACCCTGCTTACTCGTTCTGTTTTGCCCTTCCTACCTCTATGCCCTTACAGACCCTGAACCTACAGATGTGTACAAACACATCACAGAAAGCCAAAGGCTTCTTCCTTGTTTGTAGACACTTTCACCTAACACTAATGGTCTCACCAGTGACCATGACAGTGTTACACCAGTGCATCTCAGCACTGCCATCCTTTATAGAGAGCCCTTGCAGGAGCAAGGAGCAAGAGACTTGAGTCTCTTGTCCACACTAGAATAAATTTAGAAAGAGCAGTAGGGAGAGACGAAAGCAAAAGGGAGAACCAGGTGACCTGTTCATACAAAGAGCAGTCTGGATTACAGGCACCCATGGATTAGAGATGTTCAACACATTATTTGCCTTTATTTACCTGTAAACACTTTACTGTTATTCGTCCTCACAGAATCACAGAATGGTTGGGGTTGGAAGGGACCTCTGGGGATCATCCAGTACAACCCACCTGCTAAAGCAGGTTCACCAGAGCAAATCACACAGGAATGTGTCCAGGAGGGTTTGAATGTCTCCAGAGAAGGAGACTCCACAGCCTCTCTGGGCAGCCTGTTCCAGGGCTCTGGCACCTCAAAGGAAAGAAGTTTCTCCTCATATTCAGATGGAACCTCCTGTGTTTCAGTCTGTGCCTGTTGCCCGTCATCCTATTGTTCGGTACCACTGAAAGGAGTCTGGTCCATCCTCTTGACATCCACCCTTGAGATAATGATAAACTTTGATGAGATCCCCTCTCCTCTTCTCCAGGCGGAACAGACCCAGGTCTCTCAGTCTCTCCTCATAAAAAAGGTGCTTTAGGCGCCTAATCATCTTCATAGGCCACTGCTGGACTCCCTCCAGAAGTTCCTTGCCCTTCTTAAACTAGGAAGCCCAGAACAAGACACAGAACCCCAGATGCAGCCTCACCAAGGCAGAGCAGAGGGGGAGGACAACCTCCCTCAGGCAGTGTTTCTTGATGACGGCTGTCTGCACCTTCCTTCATGATTTGTTTCTCTTCTCCTTCTCCTCTTCTCCAATCTACCTGTTTCAGGTTATCCCTTTTTTGGCAACATCACCGTGACCAGAAGCTGTGACGTGGAATGCATCCTCTTTCATAACGCGATAGGGGCGAAGAGACACAAGTCATGCTGCTACACCGACCTCTGCACCGACGACAACAGAACCAAAGAAATAGAGCCGGAGGAGGCCAACGGGGCTTCGAGCATCAGTAGGATGGGAAGCAGGTCTGCAGCGCTGTGTCTGATGGCCATGGTTGTTGGCACACTCCACCAGTGTGCTCTGTAACACTACAAGTACCTATGCTCCAGCCAAAACATCCCCACTCCTCTCTCTGCCAAGCTGCCTTGTGAACTCTTAGATACCTTTGGAATAACCTTCTTCACTGACATGTAGCTTCACCCAGCTTCACACAGCTTCGGTGCTGTGAATTTGACTGAATTCAAGCCAGGAGTTTGGGCGCCTGGACCTAAAACCTTCAAATTTCCACTTTCCAGCTGCTAAGCAGGTGTTCCTCACCTTCAGCTGTTTCTGGTCCTCAGGACCCACATCTCCCCCTGCATCTTTCATCTGTGGGGAGCAGCAGTGGATGAAGCACTACAGCTCTGCGCAGTGGGAGGGACTGGGCTGGGCCATCAAGGCTGTTGCTCTGGGCTCACCCCCAGCAAGATCAGGGGCTGTACACACACTGGATTTGGACAGCGTTTTTTTCCCCGATCTTCTCAACCTCCCACACAACCTGCATCTGTGGATCTCCATTATATTCCTATGTACAACCCCCAAAAAATGTCCTGCAACCCTCCATCAGGAGTTTGGTTTATTTTCTTTCCACTTTCGGTGTTATCTCCTGAGTCAGAGCAGCAGATAGATGCTGCTCTGCTCTCACTACCTTGCTCAGAAGAGTATGGTTTGCAATTTTAGAGAGCTGGCACTTAGTTATGTCTAGAATAAGCTATAGAATGAGTTCAGAAGGGCTCAGCCTTCATGTGTTGTGATGGGATCTATTTCTGGAAAGCTCAAAGTACACCCTGGACCAGGCCAGGGCAGATTAGACGCACAAAGGAAAAAATATAGAATAGAATCATAGAATTATTTCAGTTGGAAGAGACCCTCAGGATCATCAAGTCTAACCATAACCTAACCTAACTCTAGCACTAAAGCATGTCCCTAAGAACCTCATCTAAATGCCTTTTAAAGACCTCCAGGGATGGTGACTCCACCACTGCCCTGGGCAGCCTGTTCCAATGCCTGACAACCCTTCACATGAAGAATTTTTTTTCCTATTATCTATTCTAAACCTCCCCTGGTACAACTTGAGGCCATTTCCTCTTGTCCTATCACTTGCTGTTTTAGAGAAGAGACCAACACCCTCCATGCTACAACCTCCTTTCAGGTAGTTGTAGACAGGGATTGGGAATTTGGCTAGACAAAACCCTCAGCAGCCCTTTTCCTGAGCTCAGGTTATAATCAGAGTTCCTGGATTACCCTTCCCAGATGTTTTACAGGACATTTCAAGCAACATTTTTTGCTTCTCTGCCTTCCCCAATCGCTTCACAGTATAGACTTCAGGAAAGGAAAAGTAACGATTATCCCAGACCTTTAACTCTGGGAAAACCCAACAGCTTCACTCACAACAGTTAACAGTACTACTGGGTCCCAGCTGAGGATTTGCTGCATTGTCCCTTGGAGCAGCTGTAAGATTGATTTTGACGTTCCACCTGCTGTAAAACCAGATAGAGTGAAAATAGATATAAATGAGCCAGGTGTGTCCATCTATCAGCCCTCTCCAGTGGGGGAGATCCAGGGAACTTTCTATGTGGTCTGTTCCTATTGCCAGAGCTCGTCCAGGGGACAAATTGCAAGAGCAAGGGCAGAGTGGGAGCATGGGTGCATCCCATGGACCATCCTTGTGTGCTCATACCAACCCTGCAAACTTTTCTGTGGCAAAGTCCATTTTTACTCTGTTTCCATGAGACACCAGCCAGGAAACTAAAGGAATAAGCAGGGGGGTTGTTTTTCTTCATTGCAGAGAGGTAATTGTTTCTCAACGTCTGTCTAAGTACCATTTGCAAGAAAACCTTGACAAGGCATTGCATTCCATGACGGAGGGCCCTGTGCAAGCCTGGGGCTCAGGAGGTTGATGAGACCCTTCTTTTCTGGAGGTAAAATCATAGAAGCATAGAAACATTTTGGTTGGAAGAAACCTTCAAGATCTTTGAGTCCAACCATGAACCTAACACTGTCACTAAACCGCATCCCTAAGAACTTCTTCCATGCGTCTTTGGAACACCTCCTAGAATGGTGACTCCACCACTTCCCTGGGCAGCCTGTTCCAATGCCTGACAACTCTTTCCATTAGAAATTTTTCCTGATATCCAATCTAAACCTCCCCCAGCACTGTACTTCAGTAAAACAGCCACAGCTTCCCTGAGGCACCCTTTCATTGCTGAGGTGGGAAAAATGTCATTGAGAGGATAATGACTGGGAGCTACTCAAATACTGATATTGCATCCACCCTTGCAGACAAAGAGCATCAGCTTCTGCTTTTTATTTGTCCATTCTCTGTTTCCCTGTTCCAAAACCAGCCTGATGTGTCAGGCCAGAAACAAACCACCATCACTGTCATATCACAGAACCACAAAATCAGTTTTTCCATCCTGGATTCAAGCTCTGGTGTAAGTCACTGTCCCCAGTGATCTTTCTATGCTGGCTGCAGGGTCCCATCCTGTGCTAACAGGGGCTGAACTTTCCTCTATCTATTCCACATGCAGATGGGGCAGGGTCAAAATACAGTGGGACTGGGAGGATGAGAGTTGCCTGCTGGGTGAGAATCTAGTAAATAAAGTTGGAACCTCCAGTTTTCAGTCTGCAGCATGTTTCTTGTGCACTCAGCCTTTGCCCAGGGAGGGGGAATGGGGCAGCAGTGCCTGCAAGGAGGACAATTCTCTGGCTGGTTTCCTGCAGTTCCAAACTGCCCTGTACCAGAGAGAGGAAAAGCTACAGAAAGGGACAAGCAAAGATGCGCCCAAATTCTCCTTGCAAGAGCTGGATTTAAGGCTATCCCCACTGGAAGAGGAGGGAGAGAAGGGTAGAAGAAATGTAAAGTACTATCCATGGCTAAAAGAGCCTCAGCAGTGGCATGCATGGGGAGAACTGGGCTTTTTTTTAGTGCAATTTTTCTTGCAGCAGAAGAAGATAAAACATCTGAGCTCAGACTGCAAGGCAAGCAGGCAGTTGTGAGCAACCATTCGGGCTCTGTTCTGTTCTGCAAAGATGCTGTGAGTGGGGAGCACTGCCCTCCTTGTGTCTCCTGGTGAGACCATATCTGGAATATTGTGTCCAGTTCTGGGTCCCTCAGTTCCAGCAGGACAGGGAACTGCTGGAGAGAGTCCAGCGCAGCCACCAAGATGCTGAAGGGAGTGGAGCATCTCCCGTGTGAGGAAAGGCTGAGGGAGCTGGGGCTCTGGAGCTGGAGGAGACTGAGGGGTGACTCATTAATGTTTATAAATATGTAAAGGGTGAGTGTCATGAGGATGGAGCCAGGCTCTTCTCGGTGACAACCAATGACAAGACCATAGGTAATGGATATAAAGTGGAACACAAGAGATTCCACTTAAATATGAGAAGAAACTTCTCAGTGAAGGTAACAGAACACTGGAACAGGCTGCCTCGGGGGGTTATAGAGTCTCCTTCTCTGCAGACATTTAAAACCCACCTGCATACATTGCTGTGTAACCTCATCTGGGTGTTCCTTCTCTGGCAGGGGGATTGGACTGGATGAGCCTTCGAAACCCTGACATTCTGTGATTCTGTCACTGGTGCTGGTTGTGAGCATCCTGTATCACACTGCACATCTCCTGGAACATCCCTGTTAATGTGGCTCCATTATCAGAGCAGCGAGCGTCTACTGTAACCAAAACAGAGTCAAAGGCAGGGTTTAGCTTCAAAGCACTTGCAGTATGTTCCTAAATTGGGAGAGGTGAAAAGCCTTCACACAGAGTGTCAGGTACACACTGTGTTAGCCATAAGCCACAGCATGAACATTGTCACTGGGAGTCCTTGCAAAATTTGATTTGCTGCTGCTTTGGTTATTGCTTCTATTTTTTTCTTGCTATTTGGTCCCTAGGAATTGAACCCAGCAAGAACCACTGCCCCAGCAAATGCAGGACACTGTCACAGGATTCAAAGGAGCTGGCAGACTTTTGCGTCACTGGGTCAAGTGGACATACAGCAGAAGAACTTTAAATATAGGCTGAATAAAATAGAACACAGAGACATGTGTCTCCAAAGGGCCATAAAAAGACTTGGAGCCTCTCAGCCCTACAAAATGAGGCTTCACAGCAGGCAGCATGCAGCGCTGCTGTTGCTGTGTTGAAGGATTACACCTGCCCCACTGGGGGCTTTTTCTTCCCAGAAGTCATTCTGTGCACATCCAGAGACTTTATTTCCAGACTTTAGGGCACTCCTCGATGCTTTATGATTTATCTGGCCAAGAAGTTGCCTTTTTCATCACCTTCCAGCCTTTCTGCAAACGTGGGGCAGCCCTATAGATGTGCAGCCCTGATCTGCATCACCTGCTTTCAGTTGCAAATCATAGAATTATAGAATTGTTTGGGTTGGAAGGGACCTTCAAAGGTCATCTGGGCCAACTCCCTGCAATAAGCAGGGACATCTTCACCCAGGTCAGGATGCTCAGAGCCACATCCAACCTGGCCTTGAATGTTTCCAGGGATGGGGCATCCACCACCCCTCTGGGCAACCTGTAATTGCTTCCATCAGTCTAGAAATTAAAGATTAAAGCATGACAGAGGTGAAACTTTTGGAGAGCTGTTTGCAGACTGTCACAGGTGAGGATATTCAAACTGGTATCCCCTGTTGAGTCTCACCTCCAGCCAACCATCAGGGTGATTTATTTGCCTGGCATGGCCTTTCTTCATGGGTTCCATGAGTATTGAAGGTGATGTGGACATTTCAAAAGACAGTTCCTCCTCACACCCAGCCTTGGCTTGGGCTAGATCAGGACCCAGATTTTACCCTGCTGATTGATTTCCACAAAAGCATCACTGATGCTGTGGGAAAGCAAAGCATCAAACAGTGTGACTAACACTTAGAGTACCAGGGTTTCCAGAAGGGATCATTTGCAGTTGCTTTCCACAGCAGGACACTGGTCACATCAGGTGTAGCCATGAATGATGGTAGTTATCCTGGCAGGCTCTGATTGCAGGCTGGCTCAAGCTACAAGGTGGGAAACACCAGGAGCTGTCTTTCTGCTTGGTTTCTTTTAATTTTATGTATTTTGTCTTTTTTGAGAGGAAAAGAGGTAAAAAAAATACAGCCCCCTTGGAAGACACAAAAATCCATGTGGGCATGAAAGAAAAAGAGACAAGACAAAGGCAGAAATTATTGCAGAACTCCAAGAGAAGAAGAAAAAAAAGGGGAATATTTTTGCATTCCAGACATTTAATGTAAAACAGAGTTCTGATGTAATCAAATACAGAAAGAACTTGTAGTTCTTTCTAAAAATACTTATCTAGAATATAAATATACATTAGCATGTAGCTGCAAGGCTTATGGAGATATCTGCCACAGTCTCGTATTTACAGATGGGGATTTAAATGTTTAATACTGCACATTCAAAAGAAAGTCACTTCATCTGAAGTAGTTATTAATTATAGAATGCACTTGGCAGGACTGAAGTGCAGCAGGAGTGATATCATTTTCAATACCAGTCCCAAATTATTTCTCATCTAAAATCTATCACGTGCACTTTTTTTTTTTCTTCTTAAAATAGATCTATTTTTCCATATTAGGCTGTGGATGACTTGGAACAGCTGCCTCTGACACACCAGCACATCCTTTCTCGAATGTCTTCATTGCTCTCCTGCACGACTCTCGCATCCCCAATTCCAGGGGAACATAAATTCAAAGCCTCTTTATTCAGTGAAGCCCCAGTTCTGAAAATAAGGCAAATCCCCTAAAAATGAGGTGAACAGAAATTTTAGTGTGTCTGAAATTGATATGTTGAGAGGGCGAAGACATTTAGGGTCACTTGAACTCAAGAGGGATGCTCAGAGTATTGTAAAAGGATGGTGCAGATGTCCTGTGTGTGCTTCAAGTGCCTTCCCAGCATCTTTTATCCCCATTCCCTGAGGCTCCAGTCTACAGTTTGCCATGAGATTTTTAAAAACACAAGATGCGTCAATTAACCACTCTGTGCCCTAACTGAGTCTGGTCTGGATCCTGATCCTCTATCCTCAGTCACCCCTATGAAACAGATGGGAATTGTCACACATTGGTAGCTCCAGGAATGGTTTTGCAACACATCTTTAGTGCTGACCAAGATTTAAGCTTGTGAATATACTTAGTAAACATGGGTAAGGACATTGTGCCATGGGATTTTGCACTAGTCCCTCATGGGCATGTTGCTGAAATCCATGCCTACCCATAATATCAAAGGCAATTGAAAGCCATAGCCTATGAAATCCATGGCTCAGAGTCCCAAAAATCTAACCCAGTCATCTGAACAAAATCACTATGTGCACCCTACAACCAGCAGGTCTCTGAATACAAGGGGTGAGTAGATTTTCTGTGTCTTCAGGCTGTTCCTCCCCATTGCAAGGGCAATTTGCTGTGCCCTCGATCACACCAGCAATGGTGCATCAGCACTGAAGCATTGTCTTCTTTTAATGATAGCTTTGCCCTGGTGTTTGGAGAAGTAGAGCTCACTCCAGCTGAAACTGGGACTGGAATTAATATCCCTTCATCTCCTTGCAAAATAAATTCTTTTTGCCCAATAAGCATAGAATCATAGCACCATTTGGTTGGAAAAGACCTTTAAGATCATCAAGCCCAATTGTTAACCCAACATTGCCAAGTTCACCACCAAATCATGTCCCTAAGAAACTCAGATACATGTCTTTTAAACACCTCCAAGGATGGTGACTCCACCACTGCCCTGGGCAGCCTGTTCCAATGCCCAACAACCCTTTCATGGAGAAGTTTTTCCTAATATCTAACCTAAACTTCCCCTGGTGCAACTTGAGGCCATTTCCACTCATCCTATCACTTGTAACTTGGGAAAAGAGACCAACCCCCTCCATGCTCCACCCTCCTTTCAGGCAGTTCAGAGATCAGAAGGTCTCCCCTCAGCTCCTGTTCTCCAGGCTGAACCCCCCAGGTCCCTCAGCTGCTCCCATCACACTTGTGCTCCAGCCCCTTACCCAGCCCCATTCCCTTCTCTCAACTCGCTCCAGCACCTCAAGGGCTTTCTTGGTGTGAGGGGCCCAAAACTGAACCAGGATTTGAGGTGTAGCCTCCCCAGTGCCCAGTACAGGGGAACAGTCACTGCCTTGGACTTGGCACTGGTAAGGCTGCACCTCGAATGATGGGAGATGCTTGCAGAGCAACTTGCCACCACCCTCAGCAAGAAGCACTGACCCACAGGCAGAGGGTGGGCTCTGGGTTTCTCATGGCATCAGGACACACTCATCATGTGCTGCAAGTGGCAGAATATCAAAGCCTCATTAACAAAGTGCTTTGATGTATCTCTTTATCATGGATCCTCTGAAGCCTTAAAAAAGGCTGAGCTCTCTGCAGTCTCACAGAAGGCTTCAGCAGAGTCTCTTCCATCTGAATATTTGTCTTCCTGAAACCCACGGGGACCTCACAAAATCTTGCCATGCAACGATATCAAACTATCAGTCGTATGCTATTACCTGTATACACGTAAATCCGCGATTACGTGAGCCATGTCCTTGTAAAGCTGGGCTAAAAACGAGCCAGAATTTGTGTTTATTCTTTCCTGGATGCTGTCCATCTCTTGGCTCTGGGGAGGCAGAACACAGGGGAATTAGGTGTTTTCAGTGTAAAGACAGCTGTCTTTGTGTTTGAAGATGACATACAAATCTGAAAGTGAAACAAACACCCAGGAGGTGGTGACAGACTGATGCACTAACGGTAGAGGAGGAAAGCCAAGCTGGTGAGGAGGGGAGAGTTAGCAGCAAAACATCTGAATTCTACCCTAGAAAATAAAGGATTTTAGCCAAACTGCTATAGGCCACCTGCCATGGCCAACTTTTGAAAGGGGTTTAGTTTATCTTTGCCTTCGAGGAGTTCAACTAGGAGGTGTTTTTTGGTTTGGTTTTGTTTTGCTTTCTGATGTCCTCAGATCACAATAGGTTTTTCTGCAAGCTCATTTTTGCTGTGTCAGTCCTGCAAAAATCTCATAGGAGAGCTGGGGTTCCTCATGCATAGGAAGCAAGTCTACATATCTCAAGGGGGTTTTAGTGCTAACTTGAAGAAGCACATTTAAAGGTTCTCCTAAACTTATCATACTCAACCCATATCCTTACAAGAGGAAATGGCCTCAGGTTGTACCAGGGGAGGTTTAGATTGGATATTAGGAAAACATTCTTCCTGGAAAGGGTTGTGAAGCATTGGAACAGGCTGCCCAGGGCAGTGGTGGAATCACCATCCCTGGAGGGGTTTAAAAGGCATTTAGATGAGGTTTTTAGGGGCATGGTTTAGTTAAGTTATGGTTGGACTTGATGATCCTGAGGGTCTCTTCCCACTGAAATTATTCTATGATTCTTCTTATCACTCCTTTAAAGAAAAAAAATGTCCAGAAGGATATGCCTGTCCATGGCTCTGCTAGCAGGAGGTGGTTCCAGACCCTCAATGCCGTGATGATCAAAAACTGCATTTGTAATAAAACGTTTCTCTTGCTTCTCCCTGTTCTGAGATGTTATTTCTATGGGCAGTTGGTCCTGCCTCAGATGGTCAGTTAAGCTAAACAAGCCAGCCTGTTCTGATATACTCTTGGAGGATCAACTCTCCAAGGACAATAATCTTCATTATTTGTGACTGTATCATCTTCAAGCCATGCTTACCTTGAGAGATCCAAGCTATGTGCAAGATTTCATGAGCTAGAAGGCCATACAAAAATGATCCTTAGATGATCTGTTGTTGCAGTGGTCTCCTGGGCTGGATAAAGGAGCTGAGAGGTGTTTTGCTGTGGCAGTCTCTGTGCTACAACATTATCCCTTTATGGAAGCAATTCATGAATCCTTATTCAGTGGAGGAACATAGATGAGACTCTCACTGGAGTCCTCTTGTTATGCTAGTTCTCCTGAATGGGGCAGGAAAAACAAACGTTTTTCACTAAATGAAAAAGGGGGATGAGCAGGATCTTCTGTCACCTAATCAGAGCACACATGTGTGCACAGTAATTCCCCTCCACTGGCAGTGTGAGGATGCATGCACAGGGCTGAGCTTCAGCTTTTAGGGTCCCATGTCAAAATCCTCTCAAAATCCTCAGAAAAAGTTTAGAAAACATGCACCCTTTTTTTCACATGTAATAAAATGCAGTTGCTGATACGTTGCTACTTCAACAAGCCACGAGGTCTGTGGGAAAGAAATATAAAGTGTGAGCAGTCAAGCACTAATTTTCTGATCAGGAGACAATCACTTGGTCACACAAGTGACTCTAATCCTTATAGAAAATGCTGCACCATGCCGTAAGTAGCAGCAAAATGTAAATGGATGTTCACACATTCAATTTTTCTTTTTTTTCTGGAAACATCTCGGGGTAGCAGAATAGAATAGAATAGAATAGAATAGAATAGAATAGAATAGAATAGAATAGAATAGAATAGAATAGAATAGAATAGAATAGAATAGAATAGAATAGAATAGAATAGAATAGAATAGAATGCTTTGGGTTAGAAGGAACCTTAAAGTTAATCTCGTTCCAACCTGCCATGGGCAGCAACACATTCCACTAGACTAAGCTGCTCAAAGCCCCATCCAGCCTACATTATTGCTTATCCCTATTTGTTCAATAGTGTCACTTGTTTACTTTGGCATAATCTTGACAGCCCTGGAGGCCAAGGGAGAGTTAATGGTGTTTCTGGTATTCTGTAATCACACAAACCTTGAAACAACATCTGACAACATGATTGTTTCATTAAGTAGAAGTAGGTGCATCAAAGATTAATGAGGCTTTTGAGAGACACTTTGTTTGTAGTCGAGCACCAGCTAGCTGTCAAACACCACCTACAACCCCCCACAAATTTGCAGCTTATTGTCTCCAAGATCCTCGTGCTTTGTTTTTGGGGACATGGAGTGACATAGTCAGCTCCTCCTGACTCCAGAACTCAAGTAGAAAGAGCCCTGAGAAAGGTCTCTGCAATGTCCTGGGTGCACCCAGTCTCAAGGGACTGACCATGCCACAGGGATCGGTGGTGGCAAGTTGCTGTATGGGTGTACTAACCAGCTCTGCAGCCCAAGCAGATCCAGCCTAGAGCAGGATCATCTTTTACCTGATTGCAGGAGCAGGCATAGTGCCAAACCTTTCCTCATTTCATATTCTTATTCAAACTCAATATCTACCCACATCCTGACCCAAATTCTTCCGTGACTATAGGACTGGAAAGATGCAGCTGAGTTAGTGACCACCTAAGTAAACAGTTTTTAAAGCAAATCAGGTCCATGGCATACCTGCAGCTCTTGAAATGCAGGGCTGTTATTTCTAATGTTTTCTTTAATGCCTCATGAGGTTTTATTCCTCTCTATTTTTGGTACTGATATGTAGGTTTCCATTATAAATAGCTGCATATTCTAATTCAGTCTCATAACTAGGACAAGGATGCGCTGGGTATCCAGACCTTGATTTTGGGGTAAGAAAACTGCAACATTTCAGGCCAAGCTTCAGGCTTTCTGTGAGATTCTTCTCTCAGAAAAACCAGTACCTTTGCATCTGGAAAGCATCCTGCACTCCCTGGGTATAAATCAAATGGCAGCACTGGTAAGGACTCATTGCTAGGCTAGCAAATCATAGAAACAAGGCTTTGAAGCTCTATAGCAGCTTTCCCTCAGAGGAGCTCGGAGTCTGAATTTAGACACAAGGATTTCAGCGTCAAAGCTGAGTGATAAATATTCTTCCCATTTTATAGTCAGAGAGGACATGCTATAAACTGTGCATCCTTATACATGACACCGAAATAAAGCCCTTTGCAAAAATAAAAAACAAAGGATCTGTGTGGTTTGTGAACACTTTTAAATGACTGATTACTCCAAAGAAAATCAGAAGCAGGTTGCAAACATGTCCCAAAGAGCAGAAACAGTGTGTTTTGCAAGAAATGTTGTTCAGCCATGAATAAGGGAGAGCTGATGGTTCAGAGCAACTATGATGATGACTCAGTTCCCATCCCACCCTCATCCTACTGTAGGGTGGGGAAAGTCTCTCAGCCTATATAATTTACCAAAAACTTTAGATCAGGACTTTAATTTAGATGTTTCACAGGTATTTGTTTGAGCAAAGCAAAACTGTCGCTCATGCTGCTGCCTTGAGGCTGGGGAAGGAGAGGACAGATCTGTGCTCACACAGGTTCTGCTTATGTGTGGAATAACAACAGCTAGTGAAGAAATTCGTTGGACTGAACCCCAAACCAGCCCTGCTTTGTTCAGGGGGTTAGAATGCAGACCTGAGATCTCCCTTCTGACTGTGATTCTGTGTGATAATTCCAGATCTGGACCCATACTGGGGGTAACTCCTTGTTCTCTGCTTTACTCTCAAAATGCCTTTCACTGTACACCGGTTTCTGTCACTTAGATCTGGATATCTTTCAATATTACAACAACAGTCTGTATTCTTCTTCTTCAGAGGACTACAAAACAGTGATTGTGCTATATCGAGTCCTTCAGAGTTTGTTTGCAAAGGGGACGCTGCACAGGGAGCACAGATTTGCAAGTGCATAATCGACTGATGACACAGCCTTCCTCTTAAGGCCATGACTCATATTTATATAGCCATTAAGCGAAAGATAATCTTCTTGTTATATAACCATGGCTATTCTTCTCTGATTGAAATAAGTCACCTAGACTTGTTTTAAAAGTAAGTTTTGAAAAGAGCTTCCTGGATTTTACAGGTGTACATAACTGCTTTGCTCTCTATGCACATACGCAACTCTACTAGCAAACAGTGACACTCACTCTAGGTACAACTATCCAGGTTTTTTTTTCCAGGAGGGTAATGTAGCTCTGTGTTGCTGAAGGTGTGCCTCTCCAGGCTTGATCAGAAAGGTGCATGGTGAAACACAGCAAATGAGAACAGCCATGAATAATAAATAAGCAGTAAATGAGATGAGGTCTTGCTGTGCAGATCTGCGGGCAGCAGGGAATTAGTGATGCTTTTCCAGAGGGGATAGCACAAGCACGCCTTGAACTTCAGACTGCAGTTCACCTTGTCAGCAGCAGCAAAGTGCGTGTTTATGCAGGGACATGAAAGGAAACCTCCGTGCCTCCTCCTACAGATATTACTGAATGGCTCTGCAATCTCAGCAGGAGGTCACAAATGCCGTGGCCTCCTGAAATGTTTCTTCTGGGGAAGAATTAGTAAACACAATAGATTCATACTACTCTGTGAGGACTGTAAGCATGATACTGGTCTATGCTTCTCAGATCTGGAACAGCTCTGCAATGAGGACAGGCTGAGAGAGTTGGGATTGTTCAGCCTGGAGAAGAGAAGCTCCAGGCAGACTTTACTGTGGCCTTTCTGCACAAAACAGGCATCTATAAGAAAGATGTGGACAGACTTTTTAGCAGGAGCTGTTGCTATCAGACAAGGGGTAACGGTTTTAAACTAAAGGAGGGTAGATTCAGGCCAGATGTGAGGAAGACATCTTTTACACTGAGGGTGGTGAGACACTGGCCCAGGTTTCCCAGAGAGGTGATGGATGAACCATCCCTGGAGACATCCCAGGCCAGGCTGGATGGGGCTCTGAGCGACATGATCTGCATGAAGATGTCGCTGCTCATGTCAGGGGTGGCACTGGATGGGTTTTGAAGGTTCCTTCCAACTCAAACCACTCTATGAGTCTATGAGTCTGTGCCTTTCACAGGCAGTCATGACAAGTCTCAGACTTGGAGCATTTTGGCAGGGGTGTTTGTTGCCTTCTAGTTTCCTTGCTTGTGCTACATGGTGCAGTCACAAAGCTGGATTTTACCTGGAGAGCTTCCAAGCAGAGCGTTCACCTGCCCAACCAACTCACTCCCTTTCCTTTGCCACTGGGGAAAGGGAGAAAACACAATGTATTCAGATAAATATGTTTTAGGTAGCTTAGCTCTACAAACAGTGATGTGTTTACCGAGAGTGCTGGCTGATACCTACTTCTCCCTGGACAAATCTATCTTAGATGGCTGCAAAGCCCAGGGGAAGAGCTCTTGGGCTGGTAGCTGAAGCAACAAGCTACAGCCAGGTTGATCTACAAAAATTTATTGCTGAGCTGAGACAGAATGAGAATGCAGATTACTTTGAGAGATACTCACATTAACAAAAAAATTAGGTATCAACTCATCCCAGCCCCATACAGGTGTCAGGAAGGTGTGGGATGCATGGATGGATGCATGCATGGATGGATGGATGGATGGATGAATGGTTGTCTACTTCAAAGCCAGTCTCTTCTTCAATGACCAAGAAAAGTCCTGCCTGATTTCCTCAGACAGCTCTTGGTCACATCAAGTTTTCCATCTCTCCCTGAAATTCTCCTTGCCTTGCACCTGGAACATGAACTGTTGCACTCTCCTAGCATTTCAAAACACTTCCTGAGATAGTTTACATAGGTGTTGGGTTTTTTTCATTTTTAAAATAAACAGCCCGCTTCTGTCATTGTTGCAAGCAGTCAACAAAGAATCTCCAGGAATTGTTTACAGAGAGCTCAGATATGAAATATGCTTGCTGTTCTTTGTTGTTGAGCCAAAAATTCCCAGATTTTTTTTACTCTCCAAACTTTTCTAAACAAAATTAATAATTTTGATTTTTCACTAGTTTGGGCAAGTTTGTTAAACTTCCATCCTTCTATTCAAAAACATCAATCAAAGACCAAACATCATTCTAGGAATTACTAAGGAAAATATTACCCAAAATATTGTGAGGTTCAGAATCTTTTGGGGAATAGAAAAAAAAATCTAACTGGAAATTGCATGAAAACAACCCACTTCCTCCTACTTGTCTCAAGCGACAACCTGTTGTGCAAGAAGATACATAAGGGCTTGTGAAGCAGCAGTGTGCAGACAGGCTGCTTCATTTTGGGTGATGATACCTCATCCCTGCAAAGTACCTGATATTACATTCATGCCCTGACCATCTTTCAGTCTTAATTCAAGTGCCAAGTGCTTTGGCATATCAAAAAACAGGTTGACTGCTCTCTCAGCCCACCTGGGTCATGTTGTTGCCACCTGGTTTCAAGGCAACTCTAAAAATGCTGTTAATCCCATGGTCATTTGTAACATGAAGAAGGCACTGCTGGATGGCAGGGCTGGTGCTGTGATGGCACAATGTGGTTCATGCCCATGTACTCTCCTAGTAAAGGAGAGAAAAGCAAAGGAGAAGGAAAAATGTCATTCAGCTTCACGGTTGAGGAGCTTTGATACTGCAAAATCATAACAAATACGTCTCCTTTGGGACACCAATACCAGAAAGATGTTGAGAAGCCAGAGCAACTCCAGCAGATGTTTTCAGGGGGCTGGAGCCCAAGAGGTATGAGGAGAGGCTGAGGGACTGGTCTTCTTCACCCTGGAGCAGAGAAGGTTAAGGGAAGACCTTACTGCTGTCTACAATGACCCAACAGGAAGGAATAGCGAAGACTGAGCCAGAGTCTTCTTGAAGATGTGCAGTGATAGGATAAGAGGCAACAGACCCAAGGCATTGGGAGAGCTTAGGGACAGAGGTCATAAGTGAGCAAAAGACTCATTCCTAAACAAATGCAGGCAAACCTTCAGCCTTGAACACTCCTCAGGACTGAGAAGGACAGAAAAACACAGATGGACCTGGAGGTGAACTGAATGAGGAATGAAATTGTATTTTAGCAAAAATGAACGAAAAAACTCCCACCCTTATGTGACTCTTGGAGGGAAACATATGTGCAGAAACATCATTTCCAGAAGCAGCCTACGTGCAGAAAGTTTTACACCAGGTCAATGGGAACAGAGCTATTATACATACTAATTTTTCATGCCACACTACCTGCTCCTTGCAAGAGAAGTTCAGGTTTATGTTTAACCAGATAGAGTTGCCCTGTGGTTTGAGAGCTTTGTTTGGTCTGGGGGTGCAGCTACAAAGCACAGTTCCTCGCCCACACAGATTTTATGCTTTTCAGACTAAATCTCATCCAGAAGCTGTGATCCCTGCCGTAATAGCTGAAATGTGGGAAACGTGATGACAAACTGGCCAGAGATCAAAGAGGTGAAGCATCCATGGTCGATGAAGGGAGGGGAAGATTAGCCTCCTCCACATGCAGTTTGTCAAAGTGATGACAGCTACGCAGATGCACAAGTTAAAGTCATGGAGCACGAGCCATGAGAAACGGCAGCAATCGGCTGTGTCTAATGCTTTTTAGCTGGTGGGAATCTCAAACAAATCTCCTTGGTTCAAGGGCATCATAAAAGGGAGGGATGAAGCATGCAGCTGTATGAAGAATTCCCACCGCTCACCTCTGAAGAAGTCACAGGACAGTCAGGTTGTTGGGATACTTTGATTTCTTTTCTCCCAGTTGTCACCTTTGCCACGTCTGCCTCTGTGGTTTTGGTGTAGAAATCCCCACCAAGGGTTGCTGTGTATTCACATCTGACTTTCTTTCCCAGTGTGTGCTCCTTGTTCTGGCTTTTTGTGATGCCAGTCTTGTTACTAACATGAAAAGACACTGAAGTTAGAGCCTAGCTCACCAAATCTTGAACATTCATATGTGGAAGGCTCCACCATAACTTTTTGTTCAAGCTCCTTGAACAACCACAACTGAGCAAGAGCCATTTCCATCCCCCTCTATCCTAGAATAGATGTTTGTTAACAACATATAAAATTACTTGCGCCCTGGTCAAATTAGTTGTGATTCTGTCTTTCCACTGATTTTCAAGGGAGCCACAAGGAATGGTTTAAGTGTAGATGACTTCACTGTAATTCTGCCCCATTCTCAGATACAGTACTCTCTACAAAAAATATTTCCCCTTAGAGAGAATCCATCCAAGCACTTAGTAAACTGTTCCTGAGGTTAAATACGCACAGCTTATTTCCAGTCTGAATTTGTCTGTGTTTAGCTTATAGCATCTTGTTATGCCATTGTTTGCTGGAGTGAAGAGTCCTGTGTTATAAGATTTCCTTTTCTCATGGAAATACTTATATGGCTCATTCTCAAACTCATAATACGAGTGTTTTCAAGCAGTGGTACAGCACAAAAGAAAGGAGAAAAGTGCAGCTCTACTCCTTTATGTCCTGCCACAGAAAATCCCACTGGTCCACTACAGCCAAATAAGCATCCCTTGAAATAAGGTCTACTTAAGCATCTGTGCATCAGGCTGTCTCTCCATACCCAGCTGGGAATCTCTGTGTTTTTGTTACACCCAAAATCTTGCTGTGGGCAATAAGGAAACACATCTTATATGTAAAGCCAAGAATTTATTATTACTATGTATGAAACATTAATATTTTAATCAAAGAATTATGATTAGTGAAGATCTAATTATTACAGATATAAAAAGAAAAATGAAATTATTATTGTTACAAAAAAAGTTTTGATAACATTACAGTTAAAATTGTTATACACATACTTACTAGTTTCCACCCATTTATCTGGTGTTATGCTCACTCTTCCACTGAAGTTGCCACATTCCACCTTGCAGAGATATAGTGAGTTATCTTCACCCTGAGTCCTCCACTGGGAGGAGTATGATGGTGAAAATTGATTCTTCTTCCTCAACCAAGGATCTACTGGGAGTCATTTTGATTATGTTTGCTAAAACACTTTTATACCGTGCTCTTTTCTCTTTGGCTGGAAGGTGCCAGTCCACCTCACATCTGATTTTACCACATATGATGCATTGATTTGATATTGGGTCTTTACTCTCCTTGTTATCCATAAAGCCAATTTTGACCATCTTTGGATCTGCATTTCTTTAACTTACTGTTGGTGATCTGTTCATAGCCAAGGGGTCTTCAATGCCAAGACAGTGTCCCACCTCTTATCACCCCATGCCTGCAGTCTTCTGGGCCATGTGCTGCAGCTTCACCTCTCCAGGTCTCTGCTACAACACCAGGTCTGTATTTCTTTACACCCCATCATTACTCAGAGTTGTAAATAACTCATTCTACACATAAAACAAATCCTTATTACAGCTGTCTATGTAAACTTACAGTTGCACCATACAAAGATAAACAAAAGTAACTCAAATTAGGCAGAATTACCTGGCCAATTAGGAAAACTGCTGTGACAGCTGAGCAAAGTAAAACCAACACTGAAGGCAGGTCAAGGCAAGCTCAGACAAAGCAAGTCCAACAAGATTTATCCCTGAGGACTTGCGAACTCCATAAAAAGAGCATGGCCTGTTATGAGCCATGCCAGTATTGTGTTTACTAGACCTCTGTCATCATCTCTTGCAGTTGGGAGCTAATGGTTATTCTTCTGTACACCTTTCTGGTGATGTGACTTCAGCTCCAGCAGCCAGATGTGCTCTGCTGACCTTCCCAAGCCCAGCTTGGTTTCAGGCATTTTCGGTATCTCTGTCCATAACTTATACTGTCAGTGTCCATGAGTGCAGTGGTATTTTTAGTGTCATTCTCTAAAATGATGATATAACACAATAATCTGGCTCTTGATGTATTTGTTTTTAAATGCTCTTTGACATGATAATTTCATGATATTCTGGGCTATGACTGCACTGCTTATCAACCAAGGCAGGCTAAGGACAGGGTAGTCTGAGCCCAGTAACTCATGCCTGAGCAAGAGCGGTGCCGTGCAGTGAAAAAAGTGTGTAAAGTCGTATTTCTTCCTGAGTTTTGCTAGTATTTATTATAATTAATCTTGGTTTCCTGTGCGGAAGTGCTGACATATGCTTCTGGACAGTGAAGAAGAAATGTCTAATAACTTTTCTACTCCTAGCAAGTGAGTATCCAGGTATTTTGACCATTTCCTAATAAACCCTCCATTTACAACAATGCAAAATTATCAATGGGGTTCTCTTCAACTTTGTTTGGAGAATGAGAGGTGGCCATGAGGGAACCCAGTGGCCACAAGGTGATCTGTCACCATCTTATTTTACCAGTGCATGATAAATCACCTGTATTAGGTATTAGCAACGGCGCAGCAAGAACATGGAGTTCCCACTTCATGTCTTGGCACATGTGCATGTCCTGGGACTGGTGAGAAAATTCGACACGTCTGAAAAGAATAAGATATATTGGTGCTGTTTCACTGTTGGTTACCATACACAGTGATCCTGATACAGCCCTTGGGCCAACAAAGCCTGAGATCATTGACTGACAGAACTGGTAGGTAAAAAGGGACAACCTCTATGTACCACCCTTGTGCATCAGAAAGCCAAAAACTTACCTCACACATCTGAGGACTGAGCTCTGGGCATGGTTCACAGGTAGAGAACACTGCAAAACACTTACTGGCAGGAAATGCAAGCCTGCAGCTGGTTTCCAAAGTCCTTCCATAGCCAGGGATGTGGTTCATCCAGCCACCTCCACACCCATGCAACACCCTGACCACTTACATAATGTTGTTCCAGCAAAGAAATTATATTGGAGCAACCTGGGAGCTGTGTGTGAATCCAGAATTGCTGTTTGTTCCAAATTTGATCTAATTTTGGCAATGAGAAGCAACGCAGGACAGGTGAAAATCATTGCAGGAACATCTGCCAGAATTTGCAGAACACCTGGAAATAATGGTTTGTGCTCTGACAATCTCAGCGGGTGCATCATAAGATCATAGGAAATCTGGATTGGAATGGGGAACTCAGAAAGTGTCTAACACAAGTTCCTGAACAAAGGTCTCAATCATGAGGTCAGCCCAGGTTTCTCAGGACTTCATTCAGCTGACAAAGGATGGAAGGATGCAAATTGTACCAACTCTCTTAGAAACCTGACCTTATGCATATGCTACATGGTAGATTTTAAATCACATCCTTATTGATTATTTCAAATATCACAAGCAGAGTGATAACTGGAGGAGGATGATTTTACTGAATCTCAAAAAGGGGATTATAGGAAAATGCAGAACCAGATCAGGATGGGTAACATCGAAATGTAGTAGCCCTGACCAACACACAAGCAACTGCAGGTGATGTTCTGGAGGACTAAAGCAAGGGAGAAAGTCACTCCATGGAATACCCAGTTCAGGCTAGAACCATTATATAAACCATTCACTCTTGCCAGTAAAGGCAGTTTCAGACCAATGGAGCTGGTGGAAGAAACGTGGATGGAAGGTCATTGCCAGTGGGGGATAATGGGAAATGTCTTTCACATCTAATACAAGATGTACCACCAAAGCTAGCTTATATCACTGTATGAACAATACTGAAAGGTGGAACTGGAGTTTGGAAATAATTAAAATAAAATAAAATAAAATAAAATAAAATAAAATAAAATAAAATAAAATAAAATAAAATAAAATAAAATAAAATAAAACAAAACAAAACAAAACAAAATTTAAAAAATAAACTTCACTATAAATAACTTTAGTGATCACTACATCTTTAACACAACATTCTTTTTATTCTGCTCAAAAGGATACAGAAAGCAAAAGATTTTAGCCTCTTTGGATCACATCACTGGCATGGGCAGTTTAGTCTCCTGCCTTATATTTTGGACACAGAACTGTTTCCTTAATTTCTTGTGTACAAAGAAGGAGATCTAGACAGCACAAAGAGCCCATAACTGAATTTTATTTGAGGACACTGCCCAATTCAGCTATTCTGCTGGATAACACCTGGGGAAAAATGTTCTAAGGAGGTATGACAGCTTCTTAGTGCAAGGTTTTTTGTTTTAAATGTACCTCATACTGTAGAATTTTTTTAGTTCAAAATGAGACAGACCAACAGAGCAAAGAAAATCCAGTTTTGTGGGAGCTGTTGAACAGTCAATTTAAAATTTTATGTCAGGACTTCCCGAGTCTTCCTTCTCTCTTGGTCCTGGGGAAAGGGCAGGTAACAAAAAAAGCAATTTCTGGGAGATATTGAGGGTTGTCCATGAGGCATCCAAACAGAAAAGTGGGCTGGCAAGTGTTAATTCTCTTCTTCATTGGGTTCTTCAGCACAAAAGGTCTCCCCATCAGCTCCTCAAGGTCTAGTCCAGAAGAAGGCACAAAGGGAACTTGCCAGCAGCCCAACTGGCACAAAGCTGGTCCTCAAACCAGCTGCACCATTATAGTTGCACAAGTCAGTGTAGCAGCAGGAGACGGGGCGCGTCTGGCCAATCCCATCCACATCGGATGGGACGCATTCGGACGCGCACATCTTGGTGACAGTCAAGACTCCTGTGAAGGGATAAACTACAACAAATCAAGAAAGAAAGAACAGTTAGGAATGGGAGGAATAGAGAACTCCTCAGTGAAATATTAGATGCCTTCACCTCCAAAGTCTTAGCTCCAGTTCAAACACAATTGGTCTACTTCCTTCCAGGAATATAGGAAAAATTTCCCAGGTAATGGCTGCAATCTGAACAGCACCCTGCATCCTCTGCCTCCTGCCTGGATCACCTTTACCTTGCAAAAGGTCAATTAGGCACTTTTGCTGCCTCTGCTTTGACACCACTCACTATCAATGGACTGAGGTCAATTGCAAGTGCCAGGTCCTGCACTTGGGTCAAAACAACCCCAGGCAGCACTACAGGCTTGGGTAAGAGTGGCTGGAAAGCTACCTGGCAGAAAAGGACCCGGGGATGTTGGTTGATAGTGGCTGAATATGAGCCAGCATGTGCCCAGGTGGCCACCAGTGTCCTGGCTTGTGTCAGCACTAGTGTGGCCAGGAGAACCAGAGCAGTGATCGTCCCCTGTACTGGGCACTGATGAGGCCAAACCTCAAATCCTGGCATCAGTTTTGGGCCCCTCATGATGAGAAAAACCTTGAGGTGCTGGAGCGAGTTGAGAGAAGGAAAAGGAGCTGGGGAAGGGGCTGGAGCACAAGTGTGATGGGAGCAGCTGAGGGACCTGGGAGGTTCAGCCTGGAGAACAGGAGCTGAGGGGAGCTGAAAGGAGGTTGGAGCACGGAGGGGCTTGGTCTCTTCTCTCAAGTAACAAGTGATAGGATAAGAGGAAATTGCTTCAAGTTGCACCAGGAGAGGCTTAGATTGGATATTAGGAAAAATGTATTCCTGGAAAGGTTTGTTGGGCATTGGAACAGGCTGCCAAGGGAAATGGTGGAGTTACCATCCCTGGAGGGGTTTAAAAGATGTGTAGATGAGGTTCTTATGGACATGTTTAAGTGACAGTGTGAGGTTAACAGTTAAGCTTGAGGATCTTGAGGGTGCCTTCCAACCAAAATGATTCTATGATTCTGTCTTCTCCCTCTCTCATGTGAACCAGAGTTTTATCAGCAGAACCTCTACCTTCACAGTGCATTTGGTTATTTGGGCAGGTTATGACCAGGTTACCAGTCATAGAATCAGACTGATGATTCCTTCCTAATAGCTCCAGAGAACTCAAGAGAATTTCCATTTTGCCCCCAAATCACCAGAAGTTGGTGGCTCCACCTTACTGAGCGTGGTTCACATCTACTGGCCTCTCTGCTCCACCCAGCTTTCATAAACAGTTTTTGGGTCAGGAGAGTATTATTTAAACCTCACCCATTGTGTGTACCATGCAACTGGTCTGGAGAGGCAGAACTCTTTATCTCCATATTTCAAGTTCTATTCAGTGTGTTTTTTTCTAACTGTGCTCAACACTGAGCATTATCTATGAGCTTGCATTTACTAAGTATTCACTCACATGAAGATTGCTTTCCACAACAGCAGGAGAACGTTCTCTGCCCTGCAGGAGCTCTTTTCCAGGCTTAAATATTTAAGTGAGAAAAGGTACTACTCCCCACATCCAAAGTCTTCACTGTAGAAACACTGACTTATGTTAAAAATATAGATAAAAAAGTAATTATTTTTACCATCCTCCAGGGAATACATGGTTGTCTTGCACATGGTTTCACCTTCCGTGCAGTTCCGGATCGTCACACAGTGCTCAACAGCAGTGAGTTCAGGGCAAGAGTAACATTGTAAGGTTTGTACTGCAAGGAGGAAAAGTATGTGGTTAACCTCAGTGTGGACCACGAGATTCTGTCTGTGCCCCTCCAGGTACCTCTGGAGAGGGTATCTTTTCAAAATACTTCTGCTGAGAACAGAAATGGAAAAGTAAAAAGTGCTTGTACCAATGGGAGTGAGAAACACAACAGTCTGGTGGTCAAAGCAAAGCCTCAGATGTGGGTTCACACCACTTGGAACAAGTCCATCAAGACAGAGCCACATACATGGAAGACCCCATGATGCGGGCAAGTCCTATTACAGAATCACAGTATCACAGAATGTTAGCTATTGGAAGGGACCTTGAAAGATCATCTAACTCAGGTTAGACACAAGGAAGACATTTTTTACAGTGATGGTGGTGAAACATTGGCCCAGGTTGCCCAGATAGGTGGTGGATGCCCCATCCCTGGAGACATACCAGGCCAGGCTGGACAGGGCTCTGAGCAAGTTGAACTGGGTGAAGATGTCCTTGCTCATGGTAGGGGTTGGACTAGATGAGCTTTGAAGGCCCCTTCCAGCTCAAACTATTCCATGATTCTAAGAAATTAAACACAACTTTCCCCTATGCTGAGATTCTGGTTTTGCCAGAAGAACGTGTAAAAAGTTATTTTAAAAAGATGACAATGGTCATAATAATAGACTCCTTAAGACATGTACTGCTTCAGATATACACCATGACAAACAGACTTTGGTACTCAAGTCCCTAAATCACCCTGCCTCCTCACTCACCAGCTCCTAGATGCTCTTCATCACCTCCCTGTTGAGTTGCAAAGGCTTGTGCAAGCCTGCAGGTTCCATTTGGCTCTTAGACATCCAGAATAACGACAGCCCAGGTTCTTCAAACTTGTGTCTAAAGACTTTTGAGATGGACAGGTTTTACAGAGACACTGAAGAACCCAGATTGTTGCGATGCAGTACTTCCAGAGCACTCTAAGCTAAATGCATCAAGTCAAAAGAGTGTCTGGAATTTCCCATCACCATTTTTGGACAAGGTTTCCAGGGAACTTTGCTTTCTTCAGGGCTTTCTGAGGAACCCAACACCCCCCCCATCCCCCATCCAAACACCAGAACTCGTGTGCCTTATAGGCATAGCAATGCATTTTGGTACCATCACAGACCAGCAGCCCCTCCTTGGTCAATCTGGTAAACAGTTCTACCCCATCCGTGTGACAACCCTGATGAAATCCCTTTAAATCCCATTTAAAAAGAAAAACAATTCAGCTCATCTGAGCACACCTAAGATGGGGTGTCACAACAGCAGGCTTAGGCAAGTAAGCCACCTTATGATAACAAATAATGCAACTTCACCTTAACTAGTAAGCCAGAAACAAACTCAGCAATTATCCTGCATTTATTCAAAGGATTATTGTGGTTCCCTCAATTCGAACTGATGTGTTGTTTGCATCAATTCTGACAGCTGTCAAATACAGCTTTAGGGAGGATCTTCATCATTGGATCATGATAATCATCACTAGACAAGACAAAGCTACCGAATTTGTGTTCCTCTTTGGCAAAAAATAAAGTAAGCATTGTCCCCAACATGTGCAAAACAGGTATTTTCATTAACCTTACCCAAACTAACATGGTCAAACATGGCTAAATATGCTAAAAAGTAGCTATAGTTATGATCATATATATATATATATATATTTTTTTTTTTTAAGATGGAAAAGATAAAAGTTCAGGAAGTTTTTAACACAGTAAAATAACCAAAAGCTGGAATGAAACAACTTTACTTTGGCAAATGAGACAGCTCTTCAGCAGCAATACTCAGCTGACATCTCACAGAGAAAGAAGAAAACACAGTGACTTAAAGAGCTGCTGTCTAAAAGCCCAGTTTTAGGAAGGCTTTGGCATATCTATCTGGCCTATTTGTGAAGGGCACATATTTGTGAAGATAATGGAACTATAGTGGTTCTTTTTTTTTTTTTTTGCAAGCTTATGAACTTACACACAGACAAGCAGATATGTAGTAGCATAAAAATGAAATTACACTATAAAAATGAATAGAGACACATTAGAAGCCTTCTTTAAAATCAGAGGTAAATATCAACTGCTAAAACGATTCAGTGTAGTTATAGCACATTTTTTTTTGGAGAGCTGAAAGCAAAAGATGAGATAAAAGTGCAGAAAAGCTTGGAATTTATTAGAACAGATTTCAGTAGCTTCATTTGGATGTTGGCAGATCTTCTATCTCCTTCAGCTCTGACTGTCTTTCAAGGAAATGCCAAAATTACACAGATTCCACTCATGCTCAGAAGAAAGCTTGGAGGAACTGCTGATATATCATGGTTTTATCCCAGCTTTGCAGAGGAGAGACCATGCAGAAGAAAATTCTGCTTGCCCAATCCACCGTGAAGCTTCCAAATTCTGTCAATGTTTGCCTGCCAAAACAAACCATCCACCCTGACTATACCTACCTGAGTGGGCCAGGGAAGTGGGGAAGGACCAGAAGGAAGAAATGTGGCAACACCAAGTCACAGCAGGAGCTTCTCCTCCCCAGCTGCCCAACTATTGACAACATCTTATTAAGTAAGATGGCAAAATTAAGTTGATGAGTCAACCCTAGAGTAAATCTGTATCCATCCCACCCCATTTTCTTCCTGCTCCATTCTGACTTTCAGACTCCTGCCCATCCCTTAAGAATATCCAACTATAGAGTCCCTTTGTCTCCAAGCCATCCTCTATTAATCAGTTACATTCCTCTCTGAACTGCTGTCTCTCCATTGACAAGCAAACACGAATCCCCAGAATGAACATGATATAATGATGAAAGAAAATATTGCCTGGTTTGGAGACCAATGGTGACTGGTCTCTACTGCAGCAGTTGTGGTGAGCACATGAAGATCTCGCTACACTGGAGGCACCCCAAGACTTTTAACTACCAGTGAGCAGAGTCAGGACACATGTCTTAGAGATAACAAGATAGTGCATTACATAAAAAGGAGAGGGCTACTGTTGCAGCTCTGGATCTTCCTTTCCAAACAGCAGCTGTGTTCTCCCCCAAAAAATCCTGCAAAACCCCTTTCTTTCTTCACACACTTCTCCCTCCCTTGCAGAACCTGTTCTGCAGATCCCAAAGTGGAGAAAGGAAAACATCCTTACATAAGAAGGAAACAAAACCAAAGGAGAGGCCAGGTTGGTCAGGGCTTTGAGGAACCTGATCTAATGGAAAGTATCCTTCCCCATGGCAGAGGGGTTGGATATAGATGGTCTTTAAGATCCAACCCAAACCATTCCGTGATTCTATGACTCAATAATTCTAAGAAAAAATCCTGGCATAGCTCCATCTCCCAGCCAGGCACAGATAAAATCAGACTCTAAACTGCCTAGATCTGGAGGAGTTGTGCAGAGCATGCAGATATGCCAATTTAAAAATCACAGCTCCAGCAGTGACAATACACAGGACTTACCTTGCCCATACAGGCTAACACCAGTTCTGAGCTTGGGATCGTTACTATGAATTAAGTTGTTGTGAAATAAGTTATTCTGGTGGTAGCATCAAGGGGTGGGAAGTCTACACCAGAAAGGGGACTCTATGCCAGGATGTCCTTTCCACTGTGCAGTCACCTTCCACCATTAGAGGTTATGGCATCACCACTTGTATGGGGCTGCCTGCAATGAGTGGATTCCCTGCTTCCTAGGGAATGGAAATACTCATATCTCAAACAACCCTGTGTGTTTGGCTTCTTGGAGTTGGTGCTTGAGGAGAAACAACTGAATCCCACTGATGGAAACCGAGGGTTAAGGTTTGCGTTGTATCCCTGTACAGACTGGACTCATGGGGCTGGTCCCCTACCTCCACATCCCAGATGGGTCACCCCCAAAATCAGGTTGCTGTTGTCTTCCCATCTGGACTGTGTGCTTCAAGCCTACCCCATCCAGCGAGGTGGCAGGTCATAGAATCATAGGATGTCCTGAGTTGGAAGGGACCCACAAGGATCATTGAGTCCAACTCCTGTCCCAGCACAGGACAACCCCAATATTCACACCGTGTGTCTGAGGGCATTGTCTAGTCTCTTCTTGAACACTGTCAGGCTTGGGGATGTGACACCTCCCTGGGGAGCCTGTTCCAGTGCTCCAGCACCCTCTGGGTGAAGAACCTTTTCCTAATGTCCAACCTAAATCTCCCCTGGCACATCTTCCTGCCATTCCCTTGGGTCCTATCATTCTATCACCAGAGAGAAAAGATCACTGCCTACCTTTCCTCTTCCCCTTGTGAGGAAGCTGTGGACCATAGTAGCCTAATACAGACAGAAAGGAGTGGGAGAAGATGGTTGGGGTCCCTCCCTGTGGTGACAAATTCTCACATCCTCCTGCAAATGGGGAAAGTTCCCAGAACACTTTGTATTTGGTGGTTCTCCAAGCTGGTCTGCCTAAATTGTCTTTGACTTCACGCAAACCACAGTATGTTACTAAACAGATATGGAAACTTCGGCCCTGTGCTACCTGTGCCACCAGCTTTGTGTCCCAGAACATCTTTCCCATTTCTAGTGGCTGAAGTTTAATTAACCACACATGCAACATTGTATCTAGAGAGAGCCACTACACATACTGCATTAATCTGGCTAGCTGGCTTAAGGGTTAAGTATCAAAAGAGGAGAAGAAATTTTAGAAAAGCACAACCAAAAGATCCAGAAGATGAAGGTCAGATTGAACAAGAACAGCAAAAAGTGAAAGCTGAAATTTGCATTCAAGAAATTACATGATATAGTCAATGTCTTTCTTGTAACACTTCCTAAAGAGCCTGAACTAACAATCCCAATGAGACCATGATGTTCCTGAGCATCTGACAAGCTGGAAATATTCCAAAGACAGATTTTTTTTTTTTCTGAAAACTGTTCAAAGTGGGAGGCATGGACTTCAGAGGGAACAGGATGCACGTCACCCTGCCATACTACATCTCCTGTTAGAGTTTAGATAAGCAAGAGCAGGAACTTACCGAACTCCACGCAAGCGATGGCAACCAACAGAAGAGACAGAAACACCTTCATCTTGCAGGGACCCTCGACACCTGGTCACTGGGCTCCCACCGCTCTTCACCACCAGATTTAATGGCACACCTCCTGTTGGCTTGCCATGAACCGTTTCCGACCCAAGATCCAATTCTACTAGAAAAACAAGTCTGATTGAGCTACAAATGAATAGAAAGAGCTGAGAAGCAGTCCCCACCTCCTGCCATACTGTCATGTCTTTTCATATTCCTTGGAGAAGAAAATGAGGGTTTGCACAGTGGACAATAGCCGGATTAAGCCAGGTTGTTTGTATCTGGGCATGATGCATAAACCCAGGAGTATCAAATAATCCCAGTGCCTACACCTTGCCTTGAAGCTTGGTGTTATTTCTTTATTTTCTTTTTTTTTTTGGTAGTGGTTAGAGAGACTTGGGTTGTTTCCATGAGTCCTGGAAAAAAAGCATGTGTAGCTGCGAACAGCAAGGTGTTGAACCTCATGTACTTTTCTCCTCTGTGTTTTTACATTAGCAAGAGCCAGAGCTGATCATAGAATCACAGAATCATATTGGTTGGAAAAGACCTTTAAGATCATTGAGTCCAACTGTTACCCCACCCCTGGCACTAACTCGTGTCCCTGAGAACCTCATCTCCGTGTCTGTTCAACCCCTCCAGGGATGGTGACTCCACCACTGTCCTGGGCAGCCTGTTCCAATGCCCGACAGCCCTTTCTGGGAAGAAATTGTTCCCAAGATCCAACCTCAGCCTCCCCTGGCGATCATGAGGAAGAGAAGTGGAAAGCAGACTTGCAATCCCGTACCCATTGGAAACCGCATGGTTGGGTTTTTGGTATTATAAAACCTCTCTCCAAGCTGTGAGCAGGGTTTCAGGGGGCTATGGGTGGGACCACACTGTTTCCCTCTCTCTTCAGTGTTAAGCTCCTCATGTTAGATTAACGGTTGGACACAATGATCTTAAAAGTCTTTTCCAACAGAAATCATAGAAGCATAGAATAGTCTGGGTTGGAAGGGACCTTCAAAGATCATCTTGTCCAACCTCCTGCAATGAGGAGGGACATCTTCACCCAGATCAGGTTGCTCAGAGCCCCATCCAGCCTAACATAAATATAAACAATAATATATATCAATAATATGTATTATTCATATAGTAATAGATATTAATAATATATATGCAATAAATTATTACATTATTCTCCCTGTCCTCTATGGACAGAGGTGGAGGGAGTACTGGGAAGAAAACAGGACCAGATTGCTCAAGTCTGGGCCAAAGGAGCATCTCAGGCTTGCTACCCCGAGTCATTCAGGGAGCATGATGCCTGGATAAACCCATCTGCTCTAAGCCAAACCTTTCCAAGTGTTTGGCAAGCCCATGACTTCTTTGCTTGCCAAACATCTTGGCTTTCTCATCCCCAACCCTGCTGCCCCAGGCGTCTGACTGCTTTTCCTGTGCCTTAGGCCAGCCCTGTGCTTGGAAATCCTCCCACAATGTCTGATGGGCAAGTTTGATAGTGGAATTGCAAAAACTGATAAGGAAGAGCCTTTATGTGGTGATGCCAGGTGCCCACCCAACACACAATTTTAATAAGAAAGGAGGGAAGACTTAAATAAAGATGTTCTTGGAGATATTCCCACCACCTTTAATATCTGTCACACTGTTGGAGGAACTTTATTCAGGGTTAGTATCACTGAATACTTGAAATGTTGAAAGGTCTTCTGTTATTCCCAGATAAACAATCCAGTCCTTATCTCTCCAGTGACAGTGTCATCATTTTAGCAAGCCCTGCCTCATTTACAAACAATTCTGGGTGATCTACACCCTCAGGAATTCAGACTCATTATTTTCACGTGGCCTCCATAATACAATCATTACATTGATTATGAAAATTTAGCAGTTATTTCCAGCACAAAATTATCTAGGGAAAGGCTTTTCCTACATTCTTGGTTTGGCATTGCTCATGTTCAGCAGAAATTCATAATCCTACTAAGAATGGGGAAATACTCTGATCGATCATATCAGTTTGTTCTTAGGAAAAACAAAACAGAACTTGGAAAGGGGTGTGGTTTCTAGTTTCTGGTATTAAGTGGCCTCAAACAATGTGTGCTAGATGATTGGTTTCACATGTACATCTGAAATGTGATCTTCATTACATTATAAGATTTTGGATGGAAGAATATACGTCAGCACCCTGCTTAAATCTTGTGCCCCCCTTGAGTCTGAAGGGTTGTTTGTGGGGGGGTGACAACATACTTCACTTGTTTATAGTTCCAGCTGATCTTGTCTGAGTCTTTAAGCATTGCCTGAAATGTTTCCTCTTTTATGCACACCCTAAGCAATTGCCTTGCAGTGTTGGCAAGTCACCAAAGAGACCACAAGAATTAATAGCAACATCCAAACAGCCTTTTGTTGAACTCCTTTTCTTCTTTTGTGGGTAATTAGGGCCTGTTTTGTTGGGAGTTTTCCATTAACTACAGGGGGAAAAAAAAGACACAACCTGTATAAATCTGCCTCAACAACCCACAAGATGGATTTGAAAAAAATATATATATATATTTTCTGGAGTATGTGGTCAAAGGCAAACTAGTACAAGAATCTTCTGTGTTTCAGAGGGGTTTGTTATCATCAATAAATTTCAGCTGAATTTTCACTTCCAGCCTGAGAAAGCCATGCCAAACACTTCTGCTGCCCACCTGGCCAGATGAGACAGTTTCTGGGTGGAAGCATCCTCACCTGAGATGAGCAGTCATGCAACAGTTGCATCCACACTGCAAATAGTCTCCAAATCCCAAAACCTCCCAACAGACTTGCTCACGCTGCCTAATAACCAGACTGAGAAAGTCACACTGGGAATTCCTAAGATATCTCCATCCACTTCCAGGGCATTTTCAGGGAGCACGGGCTGCACGTGTGCTTAGAGAAGTGCAGGCACATGTTACAACTGAGAGCCTTCTTGGCTTGATCATTTTAAACTCTCCATTTTCTTGATTCTAATCAGCTCTTTCTATATCTTCCAGGAATCCCACAGCTTTCCAGAGCAAACAGATGTATGAGCAAAAGCTACAATTAGATTCAAAGGTAAATGTGGAGAGGTGTTGACATGACAATGTCATAACACTAGTGCTAAGCTTCTGCTGTACACCTACAAGTAGGTTAAACCCAAAACCACTCCTGTAAGATGAGTAAATATTATCTCAATATGTATAAGGAAGCTGAGATGCAGAGAGATTAATTAGGCTCATGCAGCAAGGTAGTAGTTACTGCAGAAATATTCCGTATGGTTTAACCACTGGTTAATGCTTCTTTTTCATCAATGTTCTGCTATTTTTGTGCAATCCTGATAGGCAGTTCATGAGCTACTAGAAGAAATAAGAGTGAGCACTGGCCTGAAAACCACATACTTGGAGGTTTACTGTAAGTTCTGTCAATTATTTGCTAGTCAACCTTGGAAAATTAAACTCGGTTTCCCCATGCTAGATATTAAGTTGGTTTATGTTATAGGGTTGACCATAACTACAGTATAAACTATGTATTGGAAAGGCTAAAGAGGAGATTTGTTTAAATAATTCACAGTTTTCTCCTAGTAGCTTCAAAACAGTGTCAATTATGGAAATCGCTTAAGGAAGCCAGCAGCAAGGGTGGGTTAGTCTAACCAGTAAATCTGCTGTTGTGCAGTGTGCCAGAGATTAAATTACCACGAACTTCATCTCTGACGCATCATGTTCCCTATTAACTGTCTAGAACCCACAATTCTCCAGAGATGAGAGCTACTTTGCACTGAAAAGGGAGGAATTAAACAGGTATCTTTGCCCTCCTACATTTCCTCCACAGATGAGGAATGTCCTTAGAAGTTAAAGAGAAACCTGGGAAAGCAAAGTGAAAAATAAACAGTGCCAAGCCTGAATCTCGCCTATCCCTATGAATAATGTGTCAGGAATCCAACCCTGCAGCTCTTTTAGAGCCATTTCCACACAGGCATCACTCATTAGCAGCCTGATTCTTACTGATCGATTTTACTACAGTTCCCTGCTACGTGTGGCCAATATCCAGCATGTGTCCATTATACACATCTTTGCAAGACATATCATCCCTCCCTCAACCCTACTGAGCATGTGAAAGTTGGGTGATTCTTGGAACCAAGTTGTTGGAAGGTACCCTTGGGGAAAGGACATGAGTCCCCTCAATCTGACAAGTCGTAGACTCAAAACACTCCTTCTGAGCAAAAAGTTGTGACTTTCACACCTGGTAGTAGGTCAGTCTGCTAGAGATCGGAGCTGTAGGTGGGTACAGAAAGCTTGGCAGATCTCTCTACACTGGTTTCCACCTTGGTATTGGACTGGGACATGAGGGATGCTGGTTAGTGCAGGACCTGGGGCAGACAGATCAGACCAGACGACAAGTACAAAGGGTTTCTTTATCTCTGCTGCTCTTCCTATATTCCCACCAGACTGCGCTATAGCTATTCCATCTGCCCCAGGCATGTGTTGTGCCTGAGAACTAGTGATGCTTTGTATATTCACCATGACAGGAAGGTAGGGGACAAGATAATTTATTTTTATAAGGAGTCCTATTCCCTGTATTTAATGATTCACCTTTTTTTTTCCAACCTGTTTTTTTTCTTCCCTGTTGAATTCAATGCAGGCACCTCTTATCTCCAGGTTGTTATCTAGACTAACCTCTGTGTAGCACTTAACTCTTTCTCGGTGGGACCTTCATATTCATCACTTGCCTGGCCAGTGGCCAGCACACGGATACAGTGATCCTATGGGAGAATCTTACGGGAGTTACTGACTACTAAAACGTGCCCTTCCTCTGTGTTCATAATGTGCATAAAAAGGGTTGATCATATATTTATGACTACTGGGAATATGTCTTCCTTCCCTATTAAATTTTTTGTTTTGTTTTGTTTTTTTTCTTTTTGTTTTCAAGCTGGTATCTTTTTCCTTCCCATCAACCCTGACAGACTGGGGCAGTAATCACTTGTTTCAAGATTATTCACTCCATCCAGCTTCCCAAGGTATTATTAATGATGGAGGAACATAAAGTACTTCATAGAATCCTATGAATCATACAGTGGTTTGAGTTGGGAGGGACCTTAAAGATCATTTGTTCCAGTTCTCCTGCAATGGTCAGGGATACCTACCTCTAGACCAGGTTGCTCAAAGCCCCATCCAACCTGGCCTTGAACACTTCCAGTGACAGAGCATCCACAGCTTCTCTCGGCAACCTCTTCCAGCGTTTCACCACCCTCGTGGTGAATAATTTTTTCCTTATATCTAATCTGAATCCACTCTCAGTTTAAAGCTATTATCTCTTCTCCTAGCACTGCATGCCCTTGCAAAAAGTCGCTCCCCAGTTTTCTTGTATGTCCCCTTTAGGTACTGAAAGGCTGCTATAAGGTCTTCCAGGCTGAACAACCCCAACTTTCTCAGCCTGCCCTCATAGGAGAGGTGTTCTACCCCTCTGATCATCTTAGTGGCCTCCTTTGGACTTACTCCAACAGGTCCATGTCTTTCTTATGTTAGGGGTCCCAGAGCTGGACACAGAGCTTCAGGTAGGGTCTCACATGAGTAGAGTAGATGGGGAGAATCCTCCCTTGACCTGCTGGTCACACTTCTTTTGACAGATCCCAGGACACTGTTGGCTTTCTGGGCTGTAAGTGCAGATTGCCAGGTCATGTTGAGCTTCTCATCAACCAACAACCCCAAGTCCTTCTCCTCAGGGCTGCTCACAATGCATTCTCTGCCCAGCCTGTATTTCTGCTTGAGATTGCCCTGACCCATGTGCAGTACCTTGCACTTGGCCTTGTTGAACTTCATGAGGTTCACATAGGCCCACATCTCAAGCCTGCCAAGGTCCCTCTGGATGGCATCCATCCCTCCAGCGTGTCAATCACACCACACAGCTTGGTGACATCAGCAAACTCGCTAAGGGTGCACTCAATCATCCATGTCCTTGCTCAGTTTTGGTGTCACCTGTTTTAATTATCCCCTATGTTCCTTCATCTGATGAACAAGGGATACTTCCCTATCTGAGTCACTTCTCATTGGCCTGAAGGGAAGAACAAGGACAACACATATAAAACAGTAAATGTCCTGAATGAAAAGAAGCAGCTTTGCCTCCAGGCCTTTTTCATCTCCATCTAATACTTCAGTGCTTGGCATTGAAGCTGGAAAGATCCACGTGTCTTTGGCTGAGGACTGGCAGGAGCATGTCCCCAAGTTGTCTGCCCATCATGTCCCTTAGCAAATAGGCATGTTGTCCTGGTATGTCAACATGTCCCAGGACATCCTACTGAGACTGCACTGGCAGATCTGGGGCCTGCCACTGCCACCTTCCGACAAGAGAAGAAAATGCAAATTTCTGATCTCAGCTCATTTCCCAAGGAAGGGAGGGAGGTATTTTTAGGATTATTTTTGTATTTTTCAATTTTCATTGTTCCATTATTCAGTTTTCATATTCATTTGGTTCCAACCAGATTTAGGATGAGAAACATCCATGTGAAAATTAAAAATAAAAGGGAGAAACTCAAGTCAGTCTATCTAAATTGCTTTGTACAAACCATAAGTTAAACTCCAATGTGAGTAGATACATCTTGCCCTTATAAAGAACCTGAGTACTGCATGCAAAGCTGTCACATACAAGGTGCCACCATCCCACATCTATTCTTGTGTTTGGTTTTTGTCATCTTTCCTCTAATAATTTGCTCATGGCAGGGGGGTTGGACTAGATGACCTTTAAAGTTCCTTTCCAACCCAAACTATTCTATGATTCTATAATAACAAATGGGTGCCATTCCTTAAACCAGCAGGTTTAACTGGTCTGGGCTCAGGAAGGGAACCTCATATGAAACTCAGACTCTAATCCGAGAATGGGTCACCACATCCCTCAATTTTAACAATAAGACAGAATCAGAGCCAGGAGCACCTGGTGTTCAGGGACAACAACGTGACATCATTCTTGGTGACACGGGCATGACAAGAATCTGTATGAAACACAACACACCCAGTCGTCGTTTGTGTTAATCGGCATGGAGAAGGAGAACAAGGCACACTATTCACACCTCTTCCCCCATGGGTTTGATGCTGTATGTGTTAAATTTTAGTCACATTAGTTTAACTCTTTGTACACAGGAGTTATTAACTTAATGGTAGTTTGGATGTCACAGGAAGGGTCAGATCACCAAACCCAAGGAGACCAAAGTATATTGTGCATTGTTTTAAAACTCTTTTTCTCAGGAGATTATAAGCAGGAACGTGTTCCCAAAGCCACACAAAGCACCTCCCATCTTTCCAGCCTCCTCCCATTTCGGTTCCTGCCCAGGTCAACATTGTGGCCTGGAGGTGCCATCTTCCCACTTGCTCCCTATGGCTTCTCATGCGGACCTCAATACGCAGAACTGGGGAGAAAAGGAACAGAGGGGAAAGAAAGTGGAGAGATTTAGCACTGACAGGAAGGTGGAGCTCTTGATTCAGTCTAGTTTTTTTTCTTCCTTCAGCACCACTCACATTTTCACTTGCAAACTATCTACCTACATGCTTTTCTTTACTCCTTCACCTCAAAAAATGGGAAAGGAACTCATTTTCTGGAGGCTCTCCTGCAGCCCCAGACTTATTCCTTCTTCTAAAACCTGTGTTTGCCACAGCTAGAGAGGAGATATGTCCAGAGAGACAGAAAAGGGCAGGGATGCAGATGCAGAAATTCTCCTGCTTTCAGACCTATTTGCTGGCACGTGGTGTCTCATACCCCAAGATAATCATCACAACCTTGGAATGCCAGTGAGAAACACCTGCAGAGCCAACCAAAACACTGGCAACAGCCCACGTTGCTTAGTTTCCAGAAATACTTTCAGGCATTTGGTATCACTGCATCCCCTAACGAGGCTCACCTGGAAATACAGACCATAATGAATGAAGCAGCTCTGTTACCTCTGTGTCAAAACATTAACAGCGTCTCCTTTTTGATTTGGACAGAAGGCACAATTTCCCTGAACTTTCTGAACACCTGAAATGTGGGACAGCCCATCCTGGGCCTGTCTAGAGATAGAGAGGTCCCCACGGAGCAGTAGGAGCAGAGACATGGGTGGCAATTCTTGAAGAAACGGTGGGGATGCCAAGCAGGAGGGATGTGTCGCCTCCCGGGGACAAGTTTCTTATGTCACCACATGCTGTGCAATGCCCTCCAGTTCCCAGAATACTCCCCATCACCACTGGTGCCCTCCCATCTCCAAAAACACTTGTAAGGAAGGCTGCAAAATTTGGATTGCAAGGAGGGAGAGCAGGGGCTGAAGATCCTTTCCCAGGAAGGAGATAGTCCAGGCTGGGGTTATCTAGAGAAAAAGAAATATACTTTTATGTCTTTGTTTCAAACAGCCTGTGGTTGCTTCTGAGAATCTCCTGAGAGCCCATCGTTATTATTCTGCATTTATCTTACATTCTCCAGAGAACATGATGCCCTTCTCCCATGGTATCCAAGTGGGCTCCCAAAAAAATAATAAAGCTTATAAAAAAAAAAAATAGAATAAAACATCTTTGCACAGCAGCATGAGTTCAGGAAAGCAGGGGGCAATCTCCAGAGCAACCAGCCCCATGTCCATGTGTCTGTGTGTCCATGTGTTCATTTTAGAGACGCCAGAGCAGCCTCTGAAGCCTTGGAGAGCTCAGGAATAGGAGCAGCTGCCCAGAGACACCCACACAGGGACCATTATGTGCCCAAAATAGCCACCATCTCCAACGAAAAAAAAAGAGCAGGCTCACAGAACAAATCCCACCTCCATTCCCAGTAGGGTCATGGGCAAGTCAATGATATTTATGAGCACGACTATTGAAGGCAAAGACAATCCCTGTTCTTTATCCATCACCAGGAAGAGACTCCAGTGGCCTTGAGGTGGCATCTATGGATTTATGTGTCCCTATATTCTACAGGCTCAGCCTCATGTCTGTCCTTTTGACCAGCCTGCAAGCCTCAGCTCTGGGCTTTGAATCCAACCCAAGGACTTTCTTTTCACACAAAGCAAGAGGTAATATCTGTAATATCTGCAGAACCATCAAAAAATTTTGTTCCAAGTGCACCTTTTTATTAATTCTATATATTTTTATTAGAGTATAAGAAATGATATGTAACATACACTACACTTATGTTAATATTTTTAAAGGAATCTATTTTACTTTATTTTGCTTATTCTGTTACAATAAAGGTATTACACAATTACAAATCTCACATATATGTATTAGTAAAATCAACATTTGAGTGTAACCATCGCAGTGAAGCGAAATCACCCAACAAAGCTGAAATAAAATGTGTCAATATTTTTTCTGCAAAAATTTATTTGCCTCATTATATTTTCATTAAGAGTTTCAGTGTTGATGAAATGGCAGATTTTGAGCTGGAAAAAGTGTTCCCTCGGAAAGCATTGGACCTGGGAAGCCTGTTAAGCCTTTAATTTCTCAGTTTACACTATCAGAGCAAAGGTGGACAAATTAAAACATTCAATCTGTCTCTAAGGTTTCTGATTCCCTGCTTTGCATGCAATTATCTGGTTAAAGATAACTCGCCCTTGGCTCCCTACTCCTGATTCCACGGGTTGATGGTTCCTCCTTGACTTGTGAGATCTGGGCTTCAAAGTGTCTCTACCAAATCTGTCAAAAGCCAGTAGATGGCAGGACCGACCCAGGACTTCGCTTCCATGGGCACCATGGGCGCTCCCAAAATGCAAAATGGGGTGTGTCTATCCCCATTCCAGTTCTATAGCCTCAGACAGAAGCTTTCCAGGGGCGAAATAACTCCTCTGGGATCAAGGAAGGATTCAGAGCCATCTTCACCCCTAACAGCTGAGACCCGGAACACCTCGCCACCAAGGATGACAGTGATAGCACAGCCCAACTTCAAAGTGCAAAAGCATTGGGATCACAGGAGTAATAGGCTTGTGATAGGGCTCTAAACCTCCAAGCATCCAGATGTGCACCACATCTGCTTTTCCAGAGACAGAAGAGCATCGATGCTTATATCTCACTCCAGCATGGACAAATAGCGACCTGGACCAGAGCTACCAAGCTTCCCGCAAGTGTGATGGGACTACAGCCTCCTTCATGGCAAATAGGGTCCCTGGGAGGCAAATAACCTCAAATAATCTGTAACTTGAGTAACTTAACACCAAGCAAGGACATTTTTTGAGTAATGAGGTGGATCATTTGAGTAATCATTAAGCAACTGGCCTTATTTGTTCTGGCTGTTTGTGCAACAAAGTCACATCAGGTTTGTGTTTTCCAAAACACCTTTTGCAAAAAAAAAAAATCTCAAAAACAGTTGGAAGAACTTTGTTCATTTTTAAATCCTCCAGCAAACAGCGAACCTGAGTGGAAAGGGCTGGTGTCGCAGTAAGCTTTGTATGGACTATACACAAAAATAAGAACCCTTGCGACATTGGCATAGTGGTAGATGGCAGCAGCTGCCACTGAAATACAGCAATTTCCAGGGTGGAAGCACAGACACCACTTTCTCATTAGCATGCTCCAAAATGGGCAGGTTCTGACTTAAGCTCTTCTCATTTTCCAGTGAGAACTGTTGGGGATATTTTATGCTTGTATGGAGCAAATCTGCCCCCCCTCGTAACCTCTTGTCTTGTCAGAAAAGATGAAGAACTGAATTTTCTGCTGAGATTTCGATCTCTACCTCCACAGTCCAAGTAAACACATTCAAAGCACTTAAGGGCTGTCCCACCATGGCCCTCAAGTTCCAAATCACATGTTGGGTTTAATGAGCCACTAGTTTTAATGCTCTATAAATGCTGGGTTCTTGTTATTTATTTTCCCATTATTATTTATGTTTTTAATTATTGTAGCTGCACATTTTCAGGCCTTTCACTCCTGGGCTTTACAGTAGCTGAGGTTCTCATAATTTCTGGTGCTGGGGTCTTGGGAATTAAAAAAAAGATGTATAGTAGGACCAGAAATTGTGAGAGTTGGCAGAACTGATCATATCATGCTTGGGATTAAACTGTTGAATAACATCTCTTGCATTTGACAAGCTGTCATACCCTCCCTCTCTCTCAAATATACATATATCTATCAAAGAAATCTTTGCCACATGTGTTCAAAAGGAAAAACTGCAAATATCTCTTCTACCATATCCTAAGCGTACAAGAATATAGCCCACGAGTAGGAGAGAAAGACAAAAAGAGAGTGAAGAGGAAAAGAAAAAGATCTGCATATGTAATCTATTCCTCATCTATAGGCTCGAGAGCATGTGCAAACTGACCTTCAGATACGTCCCCTGGCAATACCATTAATATAACTTGCTATTTGTATAGGGTAAGTAGCCTGCTGAATGCTCTTCCCATCAGCCCTTGTTCCCTTGCATAACTAAGTACTTGGTATGAGCAAACTCTGAGAAGTTAAGATAGGAAGGAGATGGTCCAGAAGGCCAAAGCATCAAAAGGAGCATGACCAGCATATGGAGGGAGGTGATTCTGCCCCTCTGCTCTGCTCTGGTGAGACCCCCCTGCAGTGCTGGTCCAGCTCTGGGTCCTCAGCACAGGACACACTTGAACCTGCTGGAGAAGGGCCAAGGGAGCCACAGAAATGATCTGAGGCTGGAACAGCTCTGCTGGGAGGACAGGCTGAGAGGGTTGGGGTATTCAGCCTGGAGAAGGCTCCAGGGAGACCTTATTGTGGCCTTTCAGTGCTTAAAAGGGGCTGATAAGAAAGATGGTGACAGACTTTTTAGCAGGGCCTGTTGCAACAGGACAAGGGGTGATGGTTTTAAATTAAAAGAGGGGAGATTCGGGCTAGATACAAGGAAGAAATTTTTTATGAGGATGGTGAAACACTGGCCCAGGTTTCCCAGAGAGGTGGTGGATGCCCCATCCCTGGAGACATCCCAGACCAGGCTGGACGGGTCTCTGGGTGAAGATGTCCCTGCTCATGGCAGGGGTTGGACTAGATGACCTTTGAAGGTCCCTTACAACCCAAACTATTCTATGATTCTATGATTGGAGGAGGCAGCCAGGTCTCATAACCCTGCTCGTAGCTTTTTAGCCCATGGGGCTGTCCATTGTAGCATCCTCAAGACCCTTGCAAAAGCATGAGCAGGCATCAGGACACAGCTATGCTGATGGCTTATAAGTTTAGTTCTTTGCTCACAGCAGAGATGTTGTGAAGGTAATTGAGTCCAAAATCAAGGTATCTTTACCAGGTGGCTAAAAAAGACTCACAGCCCCATTACTTGCAAGGTAGAACACTCTGGGTGCTGCCTTGGTCTCACTACTCACAGCAAGTGGTGAGGAACAAATCAACCCTTCGAACAAGGTCTCTAACCCTCTTGGAAGGAAGGCTCAGGCACAGGAAATATTTACCCCATCTCTCATAATTTTTCCTCAATTTTCCCTGTGCTCTATGTGCATAGCAGAGGTTTGCCGTGGTCCCAGCAGGAAAGGGAGGATGCATTAACCAGAGGAAGGCACATCTGAGGAACAACGAGACAAGCGATGCATTCTTACCAAACTCATCACCTAATTGCAGGTCATGTCACGGTCCCTCCTGTTGTAAAAGCTGTCATTAGCATCTGTGTCATTTTAATTAAAAGATGGGGATAAGAAGGAGGAAAAAAACATGCAACTCCTTTTGTTGCAAATATTTCTGTACATCTGCACACATCTTTCAAAAGAAGCTGTTTATCACTCATTTAAGTGGGGACAGAGGTATAATCAAACCATGTGCAGCTTGAGAGGATTTTGTTTTGTTTTTTGATACAAAATAAGAGAACCATGTACAAAGGAGACAAGGAGGGCATGGCTAAAGAGTGCCAAGGCTACTCCTGATTTCTGTTGTTAAAGAGGAAAAAAAGCCAGTGCACCTTTGATCAATCAGAGGAAGTAACAGCATTTTTTCACCTGACAGTTTAAGGCTCAATTTTGGCTTGTTTTGTGTCTAGCAGGTCCATAGGTAGGAAACCAACACAACGCAGAGATGGTAGGAGGACACATCTCCCATGGGACAGCAGAGAACTTCCAGGAGCAACGCGGGTGAAAGACCTGGGAAGATCCTGGAATCTGAGGAACAGCAGGAGTGGCAGGTTTGGTGTTGAAGTCACCTTCTGCAGTCCACATGCACCATCAGCCAGTGATTGCAGATTGAACTTAAAGATCTGAGTATTGATATCTTTGCCTCTGACTTCACTACATTTTGTGAACAGACCTGTTGCCCTGGATCATTTGGGTATTCATGTTATTGTCTATCACCATCACAAGTCCAAAGTGGGGAAATCAAGGTCTTTGTAACATGCAGACTAATTTTTAGAGATCTTGTTCCCAGTGCGCTTGGCCCATTAGGAGCAATGGGGTTGACTCAGACCCCAATAACTGGCATTTTTCACTAAAATGCACCCAGAAAAGGCGATTCCCAAGAGAGGTGAAACAAACTGGCCCAGGGGTGTTTATCAGAAAGGACAAGGAGAAGATGGACTTGCTGCTCAGAGGTGAACCAGAAAGAATGTTGATATGGAGCACTCAAAAGCCGCTTGAGAGGGTAACAAGCCCTCGTGCTGAGCATAATATTTGAGTTTCTTCTAAGAGCTTTTCTAATCTCTCTGTCTGGAGCAAGAAAACACAAACAGCACACTTCCCATCTCAGGTAACAACAGGAGCATGTTTATTCAGAGGTCGGGCACTTACAGATCTTGGAAGGACAAGGTACGCGTCATTTGTTTTCCAGAAAAAGTCAGCCCAGGATCAGAAGAAACGAAACTACTTTATAAAAAGAGACTGCAGCTGCAAGGGGCTGGGAATGTGTCTCCCTTCGGGTCATGCATTCCCGGTGCCTGGAACACCCATGTGCCAAAACACGCCAGTGCTGGGCACCTCCATGGTGGTGAGAGAAAGGAACGTCTGAACGCTTGACCGGGTGGTATCTCGAGTTAATTAATTGGTTCTTGGAAAGTCCCAGCCTTGTTTTAACCAACTTTAGAAACGAGAGAGGGAAGTATTAGGTATAAAAGCAGAAACCCTTCCAAAATGATCCACCTTTGCCAAGGAGGTGTGAAGGTGCAGTGGGGTATGTCCACAGAAGGAGGAAAACAGCTTGGCCAAACCACCCAGGTCTCCGATGCTGGAAGAGCATAAAGTCTGGGAAATAACCACCTTGGAAGCCTGCTGAGAAGTAGAAGATCTCCTTGCAGACAGCAACAGAGAAGATATTGGCTAATCAGACCTGCGACGGCCCGTGAAAGGTGGGTCTTCCTCAGCCAGCCCCATCACTCGCGAGCCCTGAGGACGTAGATGAAGCTAACGAGGACACCCAAGGCCAGGACGGTGTAGCTGGCTTTCACGCTGCTGGAACCGCTGATGTTGCAGAGGAAGGAGTCGCAGCAGTAAACGGAGGCAGCCGCTATGCCGATGTTAATCCCGGCGCTGGGGCAAATGGGAGAGCATCCTTTGGAGATGGACTGGCCAGATTTGCTGCCTGAATTTAGGTTAAGGGGGGTGGGAAAGGAAGAAAAGCAAAAGAAGACGGGGTTAGAATGTTTCTCGGCTTTCTGATCACCCGTTTCACAAAGGAAATAACAGTACTGAAATAGCCGAAGCATCACAGGTGGCACAGAGAGGATGAAGTGCTTCTCGGCGTCAGGCTACAGCAGTAATCTCAGCCAGCCCACACATTTCAAGGAACACCCATGATAACCTCCCACATGGCCCTTAGAGACCGTGCAACACCCCAGGGACACCCCTTCCAGGCTGTCGGCCAAAGTCTGGCCACTACGGCTCCACTGAAATATCTCAAAAATCTCACTCGAGCATGACCCTGGGACTCCTAGAGCGAGACGGGGAGCACAGGGCGTACAGAGCACCAGGGGAGGCACTCACGAGCGAAGGCTGCGTTTCGAGCATCAGCTGAGAGAGAGGCACAGCACACATTTAGCAGCAGGAAATAGGAAACCATTAGCACTGCACTAAGACAACAGGCTTGTAAAAGCTCCCAGCCTCCGTTTGTGCATGCACGACTCGCCCACGTTGCAGACTGTGCAGCTCGGGCATGCAACACCCCTCCCACGTGCAAGGGAGAGCAACGCAGTCCAGGTTGGGCTCTGGTCTCTGCAACGGTGCCAGACCTGCCAGAGCAGCCTTCTTCCCTAGGAACAGTGTCCAGGAAGGACAGAGCCACCTCCTTAGGGAGGAAAATGTGCAAATCTCCCTTCCTGGTAATCCCACTTCATCCAAAGAGAGGATGGGACTGAGGGATGAGCAACCTGAACACAGGAAGGGCAACCCGGAAGCTTCCTCCAGAGGAAGCTTGGAGCATCCTCCACCCTTTCACTTATTCTTCAGCAACCTCCACACCCTGAAATTCCCCTCGTACTCTTGCCACCAGTGCAGGCACGTGGGCTTTAACGTGACTCCATCCGGCAGCACGTCCCTCGTAAAAATTCCCTTGGGATGGACTGACACTCAGCTGCTAAGCAGAACTTTCCCCTTTTTTCCAGCCAAAGGAAGCAAAGGCTTTCAGCAGATCAGCGAGTGGCCCAGGAGAGCAGCCAAGAGGGGCAGGAGAAGGTCCTGTCACCACTCACCAAATCCCACTCCGACGTACGTTGTCACACAGTGGTTGTCATTTTCCCCGCATTGGACAGGCGTCAGGCAGGCCCAGTTGGTGGAGGCATCCTTGCATGAAAAGCAGACGAGCGTGTGGGCTGCAAGGGAAGGATACACCTCAGTTATGGGTTGGTGGGAACACCTCCTTGATTGGTGGTCCCCACCTCTGACACACGGCACCCGCTGCATCTGGCCACAGCCACCCTTGCTAATTTGGCTGTATCAATCCGCAATAGGTATTCTCCCCAAAAAAATGGCCAAGTGAAGGGTTCAAACATATATTTCAAGCTCTTGGCAGCATCAACTGTCAGCTAAAGCCTCAACACAACCACAGGTCAGGCTGGTACTTTATGGCAAGCTCCTGTTTGCACCACGAGGGGGTTCAAGATACAGTTGACAACTTGAAACCAAGCAACGGAGACAAGTTCGAGCCTGCAACCTGTAGCCTGATATTTGGGCTTATTCAGCTCAGCTACCACGAACACTGATGGAAAATGCTCCAGGTGTGGCCTGGAGTATTTCCGTGACCTGCCTTTGGTAGCAGGGCACAAAGCTTAGGCTACGCTTGATCTGGCACACATAGTGGAAATGCCTTCTCAGCTAGACCAAGCCCAGCATTGCACCAAGACCTGCAAGGACATGCACTGTCCCACTACCTAGGGAGTCATAGAATTATGAAGGTAGCACATTAAACCAAGCTTTTTAATTTGAGGAAAAGCGAAAAAAAGCATGCCTTCCTCCACTGCAGGTCCCCTAAAATGGTTTATCCTACACAAGCAGGATGGACCACCCCAGCTGGCTCCCACTCCTCATCCTTTAGATCTACCCAAGAAGCACAAAAGATTGGAAAACAGCATTCAGTGGCGGGCAACAGTTGCAGAAACAGCCTGGACCGGTGACTCAGCAGGGACATACACAATTTACAGTGGACGGATGATCTTCTCTGTATTTTACATGAAAGAACATCACATCCACACTGCAATTGTTGACCTACATAGGCAGACAGATCAGGTCTGCTCCCGATGCTCCAAGGGCTCCGATTTTTGAGCGCTCGGATGGGCAAGCCCTTACATGAGGCACTGCCTTTCTCTTCTGAATTTATGGAATGCAAAACGGAGCATGGGGCTGATTCAGGGTGGGAAGTGCAAGGCAGTGTCATTCCTGCTCCTACCTCTTTCAGCCCCACCACAAACAGCTTATCCTAAGGAGGTGAAGGTGGTGAAGCCCTGGGAGAGCTCACTTCAGTAGTCCCTGTCATGGAGTCTTTAGGTCATACAGGAAAATAAAAGCTTTTTACGGGGCAATCAAGATAAAAATAACAATTCTGCTCTGAGAAATGACTTCTGAGCAGTGACTTTCAAGGCAGGGAAAGAAAGCAAAAACATCATTTCAGGGAATTGGATTAAAGCAGGTTAGCGGGAGATCCTGAATGCCACATCAAGGCAGCCCTATAATTCTGCTTTGGTGACAAGGTCAACACCAGAACCCCCTAAGCAAGAATTCCTGGACTGTCTCATCCATCCTCCAATGATCATCAGTTTCCAAATGACCCTTGCGACAAAACCAAGTTACCTGAGCATTTCAACATAGCAACCATAGCCTACACAGAGCACCCAGGATTACAGGGCCACCACCTGAGTCAAAAGGAGAGATACATCAGTGGACATTGCCTCTGGATCTAGGAGACAGGAGGATGGAGCCAGACATGGAGCCTACAGGCCAACATTGTCCCTTGTTGAACCCTCAGACTGTTTCCATTGGTGGTATTTTTGACCACGTTGGCCAAAACCCAGTGTGGGACCTCAAAAGTGAAGCCCAGCGCTCTCTTGCTCCCAAATCTCAGGTGACCTGTCCCAAACCCTTGTCTTTGCAACCACCCTGTGGGTAAAGCAAGGAGGGCAAATTGACTCATCCTATTTCACAGGAACCATCTGTGAGCAGGAATGAAGTGGATTATAGGCTTTCCATGGACATTATGGTGGAACACATGTCCTTATGTGTATTTGCGCACTAGGCTGACCACAGAAGTCGAGTGGTGCAGTGCTATTCATTAAGGCTTTAAAGGTTCCAGATACAAACACATCAGAAATATTTGTACATGCACATAAAAGTGCCTTTAGGCATGAAATTCTCCACCATGCGACTAAGTCTATGCTCCTACCACAGCATCTCCTACCTGTCCCCATGCTTTTCTTTGTCACACCTACCTATTAACCCTTGCGTTAATACAGACAAAATCTTTCCAGGAGAAGCAAGTCTTTCAACATAGTTTAAGAGAGGAAATACAGAGTCATAACTAGTGCCACTTTCTGCCCCAGCAAAACAGATGATAACTAAATAACCCACTGCAGAGTTAAGTGAACAGGCAGGCTGAGTGTCTAAGACAAAAGGCAGAAGACAGGTGGCAGAATTATTATACGCAGCTGGAGACAAAGCAAAGAGTTGGAGCTCAAGGCTACAAAAAAAGGAAAGAAAAAAGTGCCCAAGACTGAACAATGCAAAAGGGAAGCCTCGTTTTCATAAACTAGAAAAATGCAGCATTCTTCCAGGGGAAGAATTTATGTGTTTATTTGTTTGCTGCTTGGCTTCTCGGAGGAACAAAGAGCTACCAAAACAGAGCAGATCATTTGGGGGAATTCCTCAAGATGAGAGGTTGAATTCATTCTTGCAAAGAGCAATGTAGGAAAAAACGAAAGGAAAAAAAAAGCATTTAAAAGCCCACTCTGAAGCTCAGTAGCAATTTGGTTCGGCAGCTCTTCCATTCGGTCCCTATGCCAAGTGCTTTTTCCATTGCTCTTAGACAAGGTCCACATCATATACAAGAATATACCATATGCAAGATCTTCAGGGCACTTCAAGCAGGGGGGCAAAGCTTTTCTGTAAAAGACTTCATGATGTGTTTGGGGATAAAGCGACCTGGAACAAACCCTTCTGCCTGGCTAACAACTTACTTTGAAGCTGAAAGGTTTTTTGAAGGCATAGGAGGGGGAGTGAAACCTTTTTACTGTTTTGGCCTGGACAGCCCATCCTCCCAGCTGGAACTGAGCACATGCCAGCTGGGCTCTGACCGAGACCCAACGCTTGAATTGCCAGTTGTTTCCCGAACCCCATGGGAAAGGGCAACAAACAACCAGTTTTTTCTCACCCATGTCCTCAGGAAACAAGAAGGGCGCGTGTTTCCCGAGCTGGGGGCTCAGAGGGGCCAGAACTCTCCTGTTTGCTCTTTGTTTGGCTTCTCCAAGCATCGACATATGGAAGCAATATGGGTTGTTTTTTTTTTTTTTTGCACGGCCCCGTTGAGTTTGGATGGTCAGAAATGGGAGTCGACTGGAAGGCAAGGATTGCAGACCCAGCGACTTGGAAAACTTGCAGTTCAGTGCCCCAGCAACAGGAAGCACCTTCTCCCCAAGCTTTGGTGGCAACCCCAAGGTGTGCTTCACAGGGTACAGTCCCTTGAGGGCCACCACCCCACGTGTTGGCCACCGCAGCCTGGCCCGGAGGATGCTGGAGTCAGGATCACGAGTGGCTCTGCCCAGACTTGGCTCCATCAGCCATTGCCGGGCTCCATCTCCCCTCCACCCTCCTTCCCTTCGGGCTGCATCTCAGCCCATTTCGGCACCGTTATCCCGGCTGGCTGCACCGCAAAGGGGGAGCGGAGTCAGCCCTGGTCTTTGTTCGAGCTGCAACTGGGAAAAAGCTCCGAAATATCTGCACGCACAGCTGGAGATGGACACCTACACACAGAGGCACGGAAGCCCCGAAGTTCCTGCTTTAAGAGGGTCACTGCTGTGAGGCAGGGCTTGGAAAGACACCCCCTCACCCCCCAGCAAACCTCGGCAGGGCTCAGCTCTCTCTACCCCCATGCTCTTCGCAACCCTCGTTCCCCTTTGCAAACATCCAACTTCCAGAGCTCACCCCGCAAGACGCAGAGCACACCTCCCCCCTCCCCAGTTTGATCCGAAACCCAGGGCTGGGGGGAGGGACTGGGGGACCTCGGGAAGAAAAGGTGGTGGCTGGGTGGTGATGGTTGGGTGATGGGGAAACCACCCCCGCCCTTACCTCTCTCCACGCACAGGACCGCAGCCAACACAGCGAGCAGAAGCGCCTTCATGGTGCGGCGGTGCGGCCAGCGAGATGCGCAGGACGGCTGGTTGCGCGCAGGGCTGGCAATAGGGCCGGGCGCCGGGGGTGGGGAAAGGCCAGCGGCCCCGCCCCCGGGCCGGCCCGCGCCCCGCGCCGCCTTCCCCCACCCCCTTCCCGGGTCCGCCTGGTTTCGTTTACCCGCTCCGCAGAGCAGATTTCGGGGAAACTGATAGTCCACGTAGCGCCTCGGTTTGCCAGGGCCAGACCTGCCGAGTGGGCTGAGAGCCTGGCCGGAGCAGAGCCACCTCTCCCCTGGCCCTGTCCCAAAGGCTTTTTCCATCGCCCTTTCAGTTCCCCTCCCTTTCCGTGAAGGAAGAGGGAGGAGTAGGATGGACCCCGCATGCCGGACCCCACTCGTGCACAGCCCTTTTCAAGTGCAGCCGCCTGCATCCATGACTTCCCTCACCCACAAGGACCTGCTGCATTCGTGCCTCCCTCTCCTGAGCATCTTCATTCACAGATTCCCTGGTCACACACAGCCCCTGTACCTTCAGAACCACCCTGTGTGCACGCATGCCATGCACATGCAAACCTCTGTGTGCAGGATTCCCTTCACCCGTGGATGTCCTGCATGCAAGACAAGCCCCCTGCAAGCAGGACATCCCATCTTCATGTATAACCCCTCTGCATACACAGGTCTCACACAAAACTGAAGTACACACAGAACCAATTTACCAAAGCCTAAATGGGATTAGACATACAGGGCTGGGAAACTTGAAGGTACAAAGGCCCAGCAACTGGGATGGCACAGGGCAGCCTGTGCTGCTTGGCAGGATGGGTCATCAGAGAATAGGATAGACCACCAGAAAGATTTATTGTAGCGGCTCACGTTCAGTAGGTCCCACAGAAAGAGTCAAATCCTCTAGGAAATGAGCTGCAGGGAGGGCATGGGGGGAGGGACCCTGTGAAGCTGGCTGTCAAGGAAGCCTGGGAATGGAGGAGTTCAAGAAACAGGCAGGTTTGACAAACTCTATATGCCACAGATGGGTTTAATTCTGCAGAATCAGCATTTCCTGACAAATGCATCTGCCAGAAGAAATTCCAGCTCCTGTCTTGTCAGGGTGCATTAAGAGCACTCTACTTGAAAAACAAATCCATGCCTGCAAACCCTCATTTCCCTTTTCTCTTGTACGGCTCATTTTTATTTGTCATTGCCAGTTATTCTGGCAGGAACTGACTGTGAGCAGTGTGTTTCTGTGGTCTAATATCTTGCACTGGAACAGGCTGCTGGGACTCTTTCATTCTCTGGTTTACAACTGAATACTAAAAAATTGGGAAGTTTTAGCTTTCTAGTAGCCTGAGCAACCATAATTGAGATACACTCAGAAGACCCATGTCTCATACAGAACAAGTTCTGTTTGTGCCCATAAGAGTCAGTCTGGCTTTTTGTAGCCTACATATCATAGCATTTATTTCAGCTTTGAAGTGCAGCACCTGAGATTTAATTTCTGGGTATCAGGAAGGCATAGCATGTCCCCTCAGCTCTCATTTTCCATAGATGTCTTCCACATGTAAGGAACATTTAACAAAGAACTGTTGTTTTTACATAACTGAGGACCTGGCACCTGACCCCAGCACAGGGGGAAGGACCAAGAGGCATCAGACTGTGGATCCTTAATGTAAAACAGTCTTTTCCCTGACACCTGTATACATACTGAAACCTGTATTTACAAGTTAATTTAGGGGAAGTGTAGCCAAAGTACCAGGAATCCATATCTTAAACAGATTGATAAGGGGAAGGGTATTGTATGCGTCAGTGTAGTCTGTAAACCCTGAAGTACCCAACCAATGGGGAACAGGGGAAGGAAATTGCAGCTGGGATTTTGGGGGGATATAAGCAGGGGCTTTTTGCCCTATTAGGTGTGCCTACCTTTAGGTAGAACACCCCGTCTTGCAAAATCATTATTAAAATATGCTTTGCTGAGGGATCCTGCCTGGGCCTATTATATTTGCAAAATAATTGTCTCCTACACACATAAGAAGTGTAGAAGGGCCTACAGCTTCCTGGTTTTCTCCCCCACACAAATTTACCATTATCAGTTCTGCTGTTTCCTGGAGAGGACCTGTCTGCTGGTAGAAAGGAAGAAAGAGGACCTAAGAGTCACACGGAGAACAACTCACCACGGGATCTGGAGTCACCCCAATACTGCTGAAATGTCTGGGTGGGGACAGAATTAATTACAGGATGCTGCAAACGGAAGAGGTGGGCAAAGAAACTGGGGACCGAATCACTATGGTGGAAGATGCGCCAGGTAAGGAAGCTCTTCTGAAAGCTTGTTAGTCTAAGCCTATCTCTCCCACCTGCTTGCCAAGGCTGTGCTCTGGAACAACAGCCTGCAAAGTTCAACACAGTGACTCTGATGTCGGGGCTTTCTGTTCCAGACCAACACGCAGCAAAACAGTGCACTGAATGCTCTACTTGCAAGTTTGGGAGTTGTTGGAGGTCTTCATTGAACCATTTGCTTTGTATTGTGAGTGCAAGGCAAGAAAATGTCTCTTCACAAGAAGCGGGAGGTGGTAAGAAAGGCAGCAGGGGTACAGTCCAGCAACAGGAATGTGAGCTGTGCTGGGGAAAGGTGGAGATAGGTACAAACACATGCTTAAGGGAAAAGGAGATAAGAAGCAGCTGGATCATAAATCAGATGGACTAAATACCTCAAGGTTTGCTTGCACTGTGAGGGGGAATGGCTGGTTTTAAAATCAGGAAATGAAGAGTATGGCTGCTCCCTTCATGAGTCAAGGGAGCAGGGTAGCAGAGGTGGGTGCAGCAATTAAAACTAGAATTACCAGGTGTGAAAGGTTTTGGTGTTTAACTGGCACTTCAGGAACTTCAGCTTGAAACATGGGCCTGCTAAAAGCTTGAGTAAGCTTTTGTGGACACAGGTGGCATGCAGAGTTTCCTTCACAACCACATTTCTGTTTCAAGGCTTGGATGAAACTTCCTGAGCTTGGCCAAGCTTGTGCACGTGGGTCCCTGTGAGGAACTTAAACCCCCAGTCAAGTTTGCAAATGAGATGTTTCCCCAGTTAGTGGAGCAGAGTTGATCGGTGGAGCAAAACTGCTGAAACTGCCCTGCATACGTGGCACAGGAAGGGGACAAAGTCCTTTGTTTTCAATAAATACGTTATTCTCTGGAAATGAAAGGTGTTCAGATTTCTCTTCTGCCAGAGAGGATAGGGATTGCTTCATAGAAAAGTCCTGTCCAAGCTATTTCATAGTAAAACGTGGAGTATCAGTTTGGCAGAGCAGAGGACTGGGAGGACATGATCCATTCTCCAGCCTGGAAGAGCAGGAGCCCAGGATCTCCATCCTTGCTGCAAGGTGTGTTTCCTTTCAAACAGACAAGTCTGCCCAGACCAGCCTGCTGCAATGTGGTCATGGTATAAAGGTCCTCACCACCCCAGCAGCTTCCACAGCCTTCTACACTGTGAAGAGCACTGGAGCCATGATGAACCATCCCCAAGACTCCTGCTCACACTGTCCTGCTCCACCTGGATGAATAAGAAGTCTGCTAGACCTTCCCCACCATCACACCCCTGGATGTTTCTCCTCCTGAAGCTCCTGTTTGCTCTGTTTCATAGTTCCCAGAAAACCTTCAGAACATTATTCGATCATTCAAGGATGCTCCAGACACAGGTTCTTCGTGGGCAAATCAAGCCGTAGGTGCTTCTTTGAGACTTCTTGCTGTCTACAGTGTCAAACATCTGTCCTCCGTCACCCTGACAGGCCATGGGGACAGACCTGAGGCAGCTCTCAGTTACTGAGGTTCCTGAAAATGTGGGTGCATAACCAGGTACATCTTTGGGCTGCAGTGCCTACTGGAATAGGACCTTCATCTGCTCACTTAAACCACAGCCTGCAGACGTAATCAGGCTGTCAGGTTTATGAACTTTCATTTCTGGCCACTGACGTCAATGTTTCCGTTTTCCTTCTCTCCCAGAGCGGCTAAGGTGAAGGTGGTTCGCTGGCAGGTGCATGCTCGGTACAGCATAAATCAGTATTTTCACACCAAGTCTGCATGACTCACCCCCTGTCTTGTTTATCCTGGGCTTCTGACAGGAAAACAATTGTGAATCTTTAAGCAGGGGTCATCACTCAGGCAAAAAGTTAGAGTTTAATTGCTGCTGTGGTGTCTCCAGGCTGCTGGAAGTGTGCTGGAAGATATGTCCATGTCTGGAGAAACCAGACTGCCTTTGAAGAAAGGTTGCTCTAGGGTGGTCCAGCATCATAAACTACAAATGGGCTCACATTGTCATGCCTTGAGTGCATGCACAGGCCTTAATTGTCCTGGACAGTCTCATCAAGGACCTCTCTTCAGACTGTGCCCATGGATCCAGGAGCCCCATGTAGGCTCGATCCTGAACCTTTTGTCCTTGCCAGGGTTATGCTGTAAGTGTGCCTATCTCCAGCCATCTCCTGGATGGACCTTGGACCTGTGCTGTGGGTAGTTTGCCGCCAGCTCTGTTTCTGGCCTCATGATGGCCACTGGACTCAGGTTGTGACTTTGTCTCTAACTCTATCTGCTGGATGGCCCTTGACATATGTAGCAGCTACACCTGTCTCTAGTCCTATCTCCATCTCCTGGGTGAACTTTGGACCCATGTTGTAGCCTTGTTTCCAGCCCTGGCCTCTTCTGAACCATCATTGAGGTTCTGCAGTGACCTGCAAAGGTTCCTCTGCCTGGGGGCATCTCCTCTCCCACAGCAAGAACCTCATCACTTGGTTGTTTTGGGGAGAGAAGCAGCATTTCAGGCCTTTCCCCATCCCTTCCACCAAAAATATGCTTCTCTGTAGAAAAGACTCCAGGCTCCAGGGAGGCTGCATAAACCATGATGAAGCTGTAGGCAAGGTGCTGGGCTTGTGGAGATTTGTAGTAGAAATGTAAAGTTTGGTATGAAAGACAGAGGAGTGGGAATGTGCAAGTGTGTGAAAGCACCAGGAAGAAACAGCAGAGCAAGGGTTAAAATGAGAGGCATGTGTTAAATGCTCTGGAGCACCCTGTGTCTGACTTCATTCAAATGAAGAGGAGGAACAAACTGACCTTAGATAAGAGTCTCCAGATGTCAAAGAACAGGGTGGGAGGCATAAAGCACCCAGATAAAGGAAACAAAAGAACTGGGGAATACAGGAATTTCACCTAAAAGGGGCAAAATAAAGGGGAAAGCGAATCAAAACATCTTTTTAAAAGCTGTAGAAGGCAAGTCCAAAATCGGTTTTGTAGTGCTCTGCCAAGAACCTCAAAAGCATGATGACAATGGCATAGCTGTCATCTCTTGGCTACCTGTGGCAGAGAAGTGACACTGGCCAGATGAATTGGGCACACATGTGTGGGTGTTTGTGAGACACTGATTAAATTAAATCCCTACAGACGACTGTGAGAGGGCAAAATCAACTTTTTTAGAGATTTTTGTATGATAAAAATTGCTTTCTTCTCCCCTCCCAGAAGATCTTGCAGTAAGTTTTATTACACTAATTTCCTGTATGCTGCAGAAGGGAGTTTCTTGTTCCCAGGAGCAGTGTCTGCACTTTATCTAATTGCTGATTAACATCTAATGCTGGAGCAGGCCCTGGAGCTGGATGCATGTCCCAGATGAGCTTTTGTGAGAACCAGGCAAGGAGCCAGTGACTGCGTTCTGGCCCTCCTGGACCAAGGAAGATTAAATCCATATCACCCCCATGCATGATGACAACACTTTGTGTGGTGCTTAGGGATTTGTGTAGGTGAGAAACCAGCTGAAAGAGGAAAAAAAAAACCCCATATGTCATTCATATAATGCTTTCCCTCCACTCACTACCTCAGCACCACTTTTGCTTTTACTGTTAATTGAGATCCTGGGAAACCTGGAGGTGTTCTGAAAGTTGAACATACTTTGGAGTAAAGTTCCTACATGATGTCAGTGGAAGAGCATCTTTGGCTCAGCTTTGCTGCTAGACAGGGCTATATATTTGTCTTTGAGCAACCTAATCTAGTGGAATGTGACCGTGCCCATGGCAGGAGGGTTGGAACTGGATGATGGAACTGGTCTCTTCCAACCCAAACCATTCCTTGATTCTATGATAAAGAGAAGTCAAGCCTGAACACCACAGTTCTGCTTTAGTGAAGGGAGCAAGAATGGATACCCAAGAATGACAGAAAGGAGACAGAGAGAATCAAGAAATGCAAGAGTTCATCCTCCAGCCCCAGTGGAGACACCAACAAGATACTGAAGACGGTCTTCTTCTATCATGCTTTGATGCATCTTGATAATGATGCTCAAGCTGCTGATGCTAGAGGCGGTTCTCCTGCCCTTCACTATACATTAGATGCCAGGAAACCTTTCTGATCCAATCTAAAAGCTTCTTTGCTGCTGTGTGAACCCTAAAGCAAAAAGTGGGGAGAATGAAGCAGCCCAGGCCTTCCCTTTGGAGAAGAGACTGGGAAGATCTCATCCCATCACACACCAGTTAATACTTCCCAGTAAAATGGGTAAGACTTTTCAATGAATTGCAGAGTTCCAACAAGGCCTTCTTTGTCATATTTTTTCCCGAAGTTTGATGCATGTTAAACTTGTGATCTGATACAACACCCACTGCAACTTCTTTTTCTGCAAGGGAGATTTCCTCATCGTGTATTTGTGCAGATGATGGGTCCACACTAACTGTGAAGCTTTGTTCTTGTTCTTCCTAAATTACATCCTCTTTCTCAGACTATCGCTTAGATTTACCCGAGTCACCCCGAATTCTCCTGCTTGCAGATTCTCTCAGTTTGTCACCTGCAAGTTCAATCAATTTATTCTCTAATCCATCATTAAAACTGGTAATTAAAACATTGCATCATACCAGAGCCAAGGCAACCCACAAAGAACCCTGTTTGATAGATCATTCCAGTTTGACAGCAAACTGTTGGCAGTTATTTGCTCATGATTTTAGCTGGCCTGTGTTTTCTTAGTTTTGCTTATGACGCTGTGATGTGATACAGTGCCAAAAGCTTTATGAACATTGAGTTATGTGACAGGTACCACTTTTACCCTAACTACACATTTTGCCATCTTGTCACAGGTGGGAATAACACCCATCTGTCACAAAGCTCTTGCTGCTCATCCCTATTTCCTTGATAGCCCCTACACCATTGCAAACTGTCTGATGATTTATTTCAGAGTTTTTTTCCAAGGCTCGGGTCCAGGTTGATGCTCTGTATGTCTCCAGAGTCTTCCCCATCCTCTTTATAATGGTGGATGATGCATTTGGTGGCATCCAGTCTTCTGAAATACCCAGATTTCCCTATTGTGAGGAAACAGGAGCATGTGAAACAGGATGGGTTTGGTAGCTGCGATGGATGCCAGAGATTTCTTTTCCCAGTGTGCCTAGACACCACTTAATTTGGCTGATATCCCTTGCTGATGTACATATTCATATTGAAAACACCACATTTTATTTGCTTAGACCTGTGCCCCACTTCATTTTAATGTTCCTGCTTTTGATGTGTTAGTTGGCTAATCCATGTCAATCTCCTGAACATTTGCGGCAGCAAAATGGCTGTTACTCTTGTATTAGATGTGGTCAGTGTTTCCACACCTGTCCTCCCTTCTACTCTGCACGTACTGCAGGCTGGAAGCAAAAACACATCTCCTGACTCTGGGTGTGCAATTCAAAGTTGTTGTGAGATTGCAAAACAAGTTCTACACCGAAGTGGCACCTCCAACCATCATCTGGATGTCTTCTCCCAGCAAGCTCAGCTAAGCCTGGAGAGCACCATCAACAAAATGTTGTACTGCAGCTTCATTTGAGGAGGCAAATGTGATTGATGAAGATGATGTGAGGAGGAAGAGGAGACTTGTCTGTATTTAGACTCCCGGGCCACAGGAACCCTCATCTTCATGTAGCCCCTGCACCTTCAGCCCAGAGAAGGCAGGTGCCAGTGTGGAAAGGGAGCTGTGGCCTTGTCATTAACCAGACCAACAGGTACTTCACTTCTTATCCCCAACAAGAAGATTTCAGACAGATTTCAACTGTCCCACTTCCTTCTTTATGTATTTGGAAGAGTTTCAGTGATTTCTCACTCAGAGCATCAGCTCTGACAAAGTCCATTCATAAATCCTACCCACACACTCACTTTTCGGAGACTTTCAGATCCTCATTCATGACTCTGGGCTTTTAGTCCAGGAACCAGGTGGTTGCTGGTATGACTGGCAATGCAACCAGTAAATCATAGAATCATAGAATAGTTTGGGTTGGAAGGGACCTTCAGAGCTCATCCAGTGCCACCCCTGCCATGAGCAGGAACATCTTCACCCAGCTCAGGTTGCTCAGAGCCCCGTCCAGCCTGGCCTGGGATGTCTCACGGGATGGTTCATCCACCACGTCTCTGGGCAACCTGGGCCAGGCTCTCACCACCCTCATTGTAAAAAAATTCTTCTTCATGTTCAGCCTGAATCTCCCCTCTTTTAGTTTAAAACCATCACCCCTTGTCCTATCACAATAGGCCCTGCTATAATCCTTTTAAACACAGTGAAAACCCTAAGGCACTTCATCTGCAAAGGATCAGTCAGCATAATCCTAGTGTGGTCAGGTGCTATGGCTTCTGGAAATTTAAAGAAAGGAAAGGGTTCCTCTAAATTTGTAGAAGAATTAGGAACCCCTCTGTACATTTTATCTTGTTGGAGGCAATGTCTGTTTGGGTGCTATCAGCAGGCAGCACTTAAACTGTTGCGGTGAAGATAACGGGAAGAGTTAAGAAGAAAAATAGGGCCTATAAGGGGGAACGATGCCTGCAGAAGTCTGCCAGCAGGAGAAAGTCCCTGTAAGCAGAACCAAAAATCTTTTTTTAAAGAGTGTACGATAGGTGGGGATCCCAGTGCAGAAGTGAAAGCCCACGAAAGGGAGCCCTCAGTAGTGGTTTCTGGGCTCATCTGTGCTCTGAGCAGACCAGCTCTCCCTCCAGACCCTACAGCAGCTCCCATTCTGCTGCTCTATAGGAAAGATCTGAATTACATTTGTTCTCCCTCCTCACTTTGCCTATCCAGCACCCCACATGTCACCAGCCTCCATGGCCCCTCAGTTCAAGAAGGACAGGGAGAGAGTCCAGCACAGGGCAACAAAGATGCTGAAGGGAGTGGAGCAAATCCTGTGTGAGGAAAGGCTGAGGGAGTTGGGGCTCTGGAGCTGGACAAGAGGAGACTGAGGGGTGACCTCATTAATGTTTACAAACATATAAAGGGTGAGCGTCAGGAGGATGGAGCCAGGCTCTTCTCGGTGACAACCAATGACAGGACAAGGGGTAATGGGTTCAAACTGGAACACAAGAGGTTCCACTTAAATCTGAGAAGAAACTTCTTCCCAGTGAGGGTGCCAGAGCCTGGCCCAGGCTGCCCAGGGAGGTTGTGGAGTTTCCTTCTCTGCAGACATTTAAAACCCGCCTGGACACCTTCCTGTGTAACCTCATCTGGGTGTTCCTGCTCCAGTGGGGGGATTGAGCTTGATGAGCTTTCGAGGTCCCTTCCAATCCCTGACATTCTGTGATTCTGTGACTTGTCCCAACCCTTGACTCGTTCCCTCCCTACCAGCTGCTCACACCCACCAGTTGTTCATCCAGTGAAAATGGTTGAGATAAAAATTGCTCCTTTTGCTTCTGCTTTTCTGCTCCGTCTTGCCTGGTGGTGAAGACAGTAATGGACAGTTTTGGCCTGAAGCCCAACTTTCATGGAGTTTTTTGAAAACATCTGATGTATTTAATGAAAGAAGTGTCTTCCTTCTGTGCAGGGTATTTGTGGAGCATGTGCTCATGGCATCAGGATGCAGCACAGACACTACAGCCCATACCAGGGCTGCCAGCCCCTGCCCTTAGCAGCTGGACATCTCTTCCTTCCTTCTAATTTAAAAAGTCTTTCTCTTCCCCTTCACCATCATAGGTTTCCTTCCCTCTTGTGGTTGTATTTAGTGAGAGAAAATTCACAGCATGTTCTGCTGGCAAGTTCACATTTGGCCCTTTTGACGTGGAATCATGGAACTATAGAATCATGGAATGGTTTAGGTTGGAAGGGACCTTCAAAGATCATCTAGCCCAACCCCCCTGCCATGAGCAGGGACATCTTTGACTGGATCAGGTTGCTCAGAGCCCCGTCTAGCCTGGCCTGGGATGTCTTCAGGGATGGGGCATCCACCACCTCTCTGAGCAACCTGGGCCAGACAGAAAACATGATTTGTGTCTGGGAAGGAGACTCTGAACTGGCAGCATTGACATCTATTGTCCCTGGCATGGCTCACAGATCAATGGACATCACAGTCTTCTTGTCTTTGCCCAGCACTGTGGTGTCACCTCCTTCATTTGCTTTGTTTCCCTCCTGTCCATTAAACAAAATGTTTAAAGCCAGGCACCAGCCTTCAAAGTTCTTGGTACGAAACAACAAGTTGATGGAGCATATTCGTCCTCTTGCTTTGTAACCCAGGTAGTATGAAACATCTCAAAAATGTGCACCCTTCCACATGTGCAACCAAAACAGAGCAGGCTTCCAAGGAAATACTTCAGATAAACCAGAGATGTCATTTAGCCATCAGATACAACATCTCATCCAAAAACAAGCTCAAACACTTTAATTGCTTGGACAAGCTCTGGTTTCCCCAGAAAACAGCTGAGCTAGTGTTGCTGCCAAATTTTCCTTTTTTATTTTATTTTTTTTTTCCCCAGAAAAATGATCTTGCAGCAGGGGTTATGACCAAGAAGCTCTAGGCTGTTTGTGTTAGTCTCTGGCTGCCTGCCCTTCTTCTCTGTAGACACTCCCAGGCCTCCTAAAGAGCTTTTCTGTCTCCTCTCCACTGCAGCTCTCACAGAGAAAGGAGGGAGAGGAGAGCCTGGAGTGCAAAACCAAACAAAGCCCAGCACAATCAGTCGTTTCTCTGCCAGGAATACGGTTTTGTAGAAACCATCTCACAATCTCTAAATGACCAGGGTTGGCAGCAGCTGTCAGGTTGGTTTGGCACAGCATAAAAAGAAGGAAATGGATATAAGAACATCGCCTTTTCCAGCTGGAGCAGGTCCATGAGGAGGCAGTATGCAGGCAATTCCAAGTTCAGTGCTCATGATGCTGCTCCTCACCCTTCCCTTCTCCATTCCATCTCCCCTCTGGTTCCCTGCTGCTGCCTTTCTCAGCCACATTTGCCTTTTCCCTGAACTCAGCCAACACATAGGAGCTGGGCGATAAAAGATGCTCTTTTCAAAATGTGACACTCCTATGAGAGCAACGAGCCAGAAGAACCAAAAATTGTTGCTCGCTGAGGCTGGAGGAATGTCCAAAATACTGCCAGAAATAAACTTTACCTCTGCTTGCTTGTTTATGAACTGCTTGACTGATGTGTGATAACCAACTTGCTGTGAACAGAAGGTACTGAACATCCCCTCTGTGCTGACATAACTATTGAGCTATTTACCTGTGTTTTCAAGCAGGGTGGGTTGTTATTCCTCACAGTGCTTTGAAACTCAAGGAGATAAAAATATGTCTTCAAGGATCTCTTCAGAGCTGTAATGATTTGAAGCCCAAACATGTCAAAAAGGCTGTGCTTTGTGTGTTTTTGTAGGTGACTTCAATGTCTGGGGACACTCAGGATTCAAGTAGGCTTAGGAAATCAATGGGAGTTCAGCACCTAACTTGTTTAGACGCTCTCAAAAACCCCAGGGGAAGCTCAGCCGCAAAGCACGACTCTCTGAGAGCAGTAATTATCCCAGAGCAACGCACTTTTTATTTCAGCCAACAATACCATTGTGGAGAGCTTTTCCTAACCCATCACAGTCCACAGGCAAAGATGTAAATGATACTGGCCAGGACACCCAGGGACATCACTCCAGAGCTGCTTTGCTTGCTGCTGACTCCATTCACATTGCATAATGGTTTCTCACAGCAAGAAACCCTCTGCTAGGTTTGGTTTTGTGTTGCTGGACACGTTGGAGAGCACATCTTAGAGATGACATATTTAGGCTGTCGGGCTCTAATGCAGAAGAGAAAGAGGGGAAAAAAAGTGTAAGAATTATTGTTAACATGTTTCCATGGCTAAATCTGCATTGGTGAATAAAAGGCGGCCAGCTGCTAGTCCTCAAGGCAAATTTGTCCTCTGCTCAGGACTAGCAACAGTCTGGACATGTCTACAGTGCTGCAACATGATGCTGGTCTTCTCTGGGCTCCATGTTTTATCTGTCTCTAAAGCAGAATTAGTTTTCAGGTGCCTTTCAGTTCAAGCAATGCTCAGGCTGGGTCACTGCCCACCAGGGTGGTTTTCCCACAGCATAAGAGCAGGGGGAATGTGTTAAATGACCTGAGATTTGGTCTGAGGGCACATAGGGGTGTTTGAGGGTGCAGAGCCCCAAGGACAGACCTGAAGGATTGTGCATGGCAAAGGGACTCAGCCCTGGTGTAGTTTTGCCCAAACATATTTGAAAACAACCCTGGGAGTGAAAATTACTGTAGCAGGAGCTGGCTGGAGTGGTCAGCAGAAAGCTGGAAGGACCTAACCATGAAGCAATGCACACAGACCCAGGCTTGAGTTCACTTTCTGGTTTGCTGGATGTATTTTCAGCATTTTCCCCACTCCAAGTACCAATATCAAGTAAGTATTGACACCTCAGTGACTGCAATCAACACCACAGTGAATGCAACAGCAAAAAACAAGGTCAGTATTTCCTAAAAATTACTGGGGGCTATTGTTTCCATATGTGACCATGACCAGGATGAAAGCCTGTTTCTGGGACTACTCTTCTACAGCAGAAACAGGTGTTGTTCAGAAACGTACTTGTTCCAGTGTTGTTACGAATGGTCACGCAGTATTTGTCTTCGTTTGCACACATGGAAATGGTCAAACAGTTCTTGTTGGACTCTTGTTCTTGGCACACGTAGCACATAAATGGGTAAGCTAGGGAAAGAAAAAAAAAAAAAAAGAAAGAAAAAAGAAAAAGCACATTACATGGTTTAGGAACCACAATACCTACAATCCTGATATCTCCATTTTCCTAGTTATAGCCTGATGAATGCTTGTGTGTGAATGACCAGTGATTTTCTTTATCCCTTGACCCATGGCAGCAATGTTAAATCCCTCTCTGTCTCATACGTCTCAGACTGCGAAGTGTTATCGATCTGTTTGCAATCTCTGGCAGCAGTAGATGTGAGTGGAATTCAAGGATTTGAGGTCTTTTATGATGGAGATTATTGCTGAGCAATAGCTTCTCTGTCCTGAGAGCTCTGCCACGTGAATTCCCAATTACTGCTCAGTCGCTTCTCTTGACCAAGCCTATACAGGACTTGCCAGGGAGAACCTGAGCATGCCTGGAGTATTTTTGAGGAGATGGACAATGTCCAGTGTCCTACTTCTCTTTGAACTGTCTCAGAGACTACTGCCACATACCCTTTCTTGTGGTTGAACTGTACCAACTGAACTGGCCTAACCTCAGTCCTAGGAAGCCTGGTGACAGTAGTCAGACACTCCGTCGAACTCTTCTGCATATTACCGTGAGATAGAGAATAAATGGGAAGTCTTAATCAAAAGAATGGTTTAACTGGTAAACACAGATTTTGTGGGATAATTCATACATCTGCAACACAGATATAGAAGATGACTGGCAGGCAGGGATGAGCAGTCTTGTCTGTCAAAAATGCACCACTTACCCTCAAATCCAGAAGGTGGTAGGTAGACATCTGGAAAGCCTCTGGAAAGTAATGATAAAAAAGGAGAAGAGCGAAAACACAGTCTGGATGAGAAACCACACCAAAGTGTATACAGAGCACTCCCCAGCCAGGCAGATTAATTGATTTATAGGTTTTGTGGTGGTGGTTGGGTTCTGAGCTTGTGAAATCACCACGAGCAAAGCCTGTGGTTTTGTGTGTAGGAGAGGAGATGAGTTACTTTAAAAACACAGGCATTTTGGAAAGGGAAGCAAACATAGCATGGAATGCTTGCTAAGTTCCTAGTAAGTCTGGGGACAGTCTGTCAGTATGTAAAGGGCAGAAAACAACTTGAGGACACGTGCCTGTGAGTGACATTTTGCCCGATAAGCAGTTGGCAGCAAGAAAGTGGAAGGGCAGTCAGGTCAGAGAGTCCATTAAATGAGAATTTCCTAATGAAGGGAATGGAAGGGAAAAGTTATAAACTGTTGGTGCTGAGAGGGACGTAACATTGTGTGTTTTTTTTGCTTTGTTCACCACTACAAAATTTGAATCTTCATTTAAGTATAGAGGAGACTCAATAAGATTTTACCAAAATTTTTGGTACAATCTTGAACGACGTTGTAATGAACAAGCCCAGGAAATACAAGCTAGTGAAAATGCAACAGAATGGGTGCAAAGCCAGACATAAAAACACACTCACAAGGTGGTTCACAATGGTTATTAGACCAAGCAGTTAGACCAATGCAACTCATAAGGTTTTCCAAAGTTTTGCTGCCGGCTCAGATCTGTATATTTTCATGACTAGTGACAGCAGGGATGGGATAGAGGATGCACATCACATTTTCAGATGGTCCTGAAGACAAAAGAGCTGAAAACATGCTGTAAATAGAGTTTTAAGTGATTTTGACAGATGGATGTAATAAAAGAATAAAAAAAAGCAATGGATACATTTCAATAAAGAGAAATACATTACACTAAGATAAAAGTCAGCCACTTAAATGTAAGATGAGGAACAACTGGTTGAGTGTAAACAGCAATTTAAATTAAGGTGTAAACAGCAGGAGTCAACCGTGTCACACTGCAGCAATGAAAACAAAGGGAACAACAGGCAGCAATGTCATGTGCGAGATACGCAAAGTGGCCTTTCCACTTTGGCAAGGCCTCAGGTGGAATGCCAATGGCCAAATCTGTATGCGGCACTTCAAAAAATATGTGAACCACTTGGAGAAAGGAGGAGAAATGGTCAGATATCTTGAAAATATGACCTCTTAAAAAAACATTAGAAGCATTAGTTTAATTAGAAATGATAGAATGCTGAGCTAAGACACGATACCCTTCTTCATGCAAACAAAAAGAAGATGCAAAGAAGAAAGTAATAAACTGTTCTACACATTCTATGGTGAAAACACAGGACAATGGTACAAAAAAAAGATGTTAAGATATATTAACGTTCTAAAGGGAGGAGGATCTGAGCAATTCCAGACTCCAGAATGTTCTTTCTTAAAAATCTTCGAGGACACCTTAGACAAACTTCTACCTGGTTTGGTCCAGCATTAGATCAGGAAAAAAGATCATGACCTTTAAATATTTCTTCTGGACATAATATACCTGTCACAGTGAGTTCATGGAAGCAAATGGCAACAGACTCTCTTTGGTGGCCTTTGAGGTCAAAAGTTTCAATCAAAAGTTGGTCTTTAGTGGGACCCCAGATACATGAAAATGATCAAATAATGGTTGTCTCCAAGATTTCTTTTTTCCCTGTACTAGACTAGAAAGTTAGGATCTTTTACTCTTGAATATGAAAGTCTTGATATTAGAATTACTATCTTTCTCCTATCTAGAATGGGCTACAGAAAGGTGCTGTGTGAAAGACTGCCCTGAAGTCCATTTGGAAGGTGATGCCAATATAAAATGTCATGAGCTTACTGCAGAAATATGGTATCCCACCATGGATGGGTGCTACCAGAGTATTATATCTCTGTTAGCTTTCCACTTTATCGTGGATAACACTGAGGATGTTTCCTTTGATAATTACTTCCTTTTGTCCATGTTGTGTCACTGCATTAGGGAGTTATGGGCATAAAAATCATAGAATCATTTTGGTTGGAAAAGACCTTTAAGATCAAATCATTTGCCTTTTTTTTTTTCTTTTTTTTTTTTCTTTTTTTCTTTTTTTTTTTTTTTTTTTTTAATAATAAAATACCCTTTTCCCCACCCCAAAACTGCCCACAACTTCCGATCTTTCAGGCATGCAGAACCATCTGTCCAAATACTATAAGGAGTAGCAGGCTGATAGATCAGAAAGCAAGAATTAATTAGATTCCTCTTTCTCAACCCCTGCTAGATATGTATCATGGTTTCTGGGAAACCATCAGGCGTGGGGGAAATATTGGCAATCTGGTCAGTATTCCTATGTGCAAACAGAGATGTAGCAACATGTGTGTCTGTCCCAGAAGGACACATATTCAAAGTACCTCAGGCTTCCCTTTGGGAGAAGGATGCCTTCAGTGTGAAAAAGTGCTCTCAGGTCCACCTCTGATTTAGTCTGTAAAAATTCGCACTGGTGCATTTCTTAGGAAGCAAGACACATGTCAAAACACATGGTTTGCCACAGTGGAGGAAGCAGCAGTACAGAAAAGTTTGTAAAATATTCAATATGCATAAAAAAATATGTTTTGTTATGTTTTCAATCTGCATGATTTGGGAAGATCCCATAGACCGCTGCACGGATGTAACCTGACATCCAGCATCGTACAGTTAGAGCTCTATTGCTCAGTACTGCCTGCTGAAAAGCAGAATTATTTATCAGAACCTTATTTCTCCAGCAAATCATTAATCAAGGTGCTAAAGGAAGTTGGTGGCAGTGTGGCTGCAGTGTTGTATTACTGCAAAGCTGGTCACAGCCCTCTACATTTTTGCCACATGCAACGTTTTCACCATCTTCTCTATAAGACTCATCTTAACTAGCAGCAGGATTAGAGGCTCACCTTGCTCCACACACAGGACAGCAGCCAGCAAGATGACAAGAATAGTCCTCATCTCCACCAGATTCTCTCAGCCAGACTGGGAAGATGTTTGGAGGGCAGGTTTTATATCTTTTGAACAGCAGTTTTACAGGTTCTAGATGGCTCATGGGTCTGCCTGAAATCAGCCCAAGGGTGTGTAATGTGCATGTGGGAGTTCTCCGTGATGGAGTCCATGGGGCTGGCACCTTGGGGAAAAGTCCTTTTGCCAACACATTTCTTGCTCTTCCAGTCATGTGAGTGATGGGAAATGAGGATCTGATCTCTTCTCCTTCAAGTTTCTTCCTTTCCTTCCTCCCAGCAGAAGCAGCATCTGCACTGATGAAATGGTGGAGCCTGGAGGCACGGGGAGATAGTCCTACCAGTGCAATTTTATAATCCCTTCGAATAATCAGCACGTGATGTACCAGGGTTCATACCATTCATTTTCTTTAATTATTCCACAGTACCAAAAGCTCGGACTCTAAACTCACCTGTGCTGGTTTACCTCCAATAAAATCAGTGTATTTTACACTAAATGAAGTTAGTTGATGGTTAGCTAAACAGATTTTCCTCAAATTTTCATGTCAGTCTTTATTTCTTTATCAATTTTCCATTACTTGTAATTAATCGCTCTGCTTGCTCCACCCTTGGTTGTAACTGTCAAATACCTTTTACGCTTTTTATTTAATGAAGTTTTGCTTCTGTTTCAAGGATCATTTAAAGCAGAAGTGTCCAACTCATTTTCACCGGGGGCCACATCAGCCTCACAGTTGCCTTCAAAGGGCCGAATGTAATTTTAGGACTGGATATCCTACATTTATACAGTCCTAAAATTACATTCGGCCCTTTGAAGGCAACAACGAGGCTGACGTGGCCCCTGGTGAAAAGGAGTTGGACACCTCTGATTTAGAGGGTCTGCTTTTCTCCATGCCCAACAATTTCTGGAAATCAGACCTCCATTTACAGTACCGCAAACTGAGATCCTGGAATTGATGCTCTACTTTGAAAAAAAAATCTCCTAAACTGTCTCTTTTTCAACCTTTCCTCTTAAATCCATCCCTTTTCTTCTATTCCTCTGTGTTAGACTCCTCTGAGTTTCTTCAAATCTGTTTCTGACATTCTGGGAAATAGATCCTAAGACAAGATGCATCTTGTAAGAGCTTGAGCTGTCATCTCGAGCTTCTTCCAAAGTGAAATTAGCCCTGGACAGCAGGTAGCAGAATGTGCAAAAGAAAAAATTGCCAATCATGGAATAACATAACAGACAGTTCCTTAGAAGTAGCCATCAGTAGGGTATTTTTGGCTCTTTCTAATGTGAATCATTCTGACACTGGATGATTTCCTTATTCATGTGAATTTCTGACACTTTTTTCAGGCCCTGATAATCTGCTCCTAGAATGACAACATCAGGTGGTGAATTCCAGAGTTGTTCAAGACCGATGTCAAAATAGATATCCCCACTCTTGTTTTTGGAGGTTTGTGAGGTCAACAGGGGATGTGCTGGTGAATGATCAAATAGAGCCTTCTGCTTGGCAAAAGGCAACTCATTTTACAGCCCAAGTGTGTTACAAACAGGTTGCTCTTCGTAATTAGTGGGTGTGTCTTCTTGCTGGCATTTTACAATGAGGGTAAAAAGGAAGCAACCATTTTTTCCTTGTTTTTTTTTCCTATTAATTATCCCATAGACTTCTGTTACATATGTTCCTTTTCCCTTCGTCCATTAATGAAAGAGTGTTGTTATTATTGCCATATCCCCCCTCATGCTGACTTTGCAAACTTCCGTTTGCTCCTACACGAACCTTCATGCCATAGGATGTTGGCTCAGTGCAAATTGGGTTTGAAAGAACTGAGAAGCTAAAACATAGAATCATAAAATAGTAGTGGTTGGAAAGGACCTCTAAAGTTCTTCCAGTCCAAGTCCTGCCATGAGCAGGGACATCTTCACTCAGATCAGGTTGCTCAGAGCCCCGTCCAGCCTGGCCTGGGATGTCTCCAGGGATGGTTCATCCACCACCTCTCTGGGCAACCTTGGCCAGTATTTTACCACCCTCATTATAAAAACAGCCCTGGCACTGCCAAAAAATGTGTAGTAAGGAGAGAAATTTGAGTAGGAAACAAGCTCCTCTGTGTCAAATCGTTATTTGGGAGCTGTCCTCAGGACAATAATGTCTTTGTTAGTACCTAGACATACTGTAATCCCTCTTCCCAGCATTTGCAGAGCAGTTATTTTTCTGAATCACAGTGATTTCTTCTTTCTCAAGAGAACAGATTATGAAACTCAAATGCAGTCAGAGGCAACACTTCAGCATCCAGTATGGGGAGGGTGTCTCCTGCTGCCCAACATCATATCCTTCAGCCTGCAGGAGAGCCTGGAGCAGGGAAGCCAGGGACACCAAGTGAGATGTAAGATTGAGAAGATGGCAAAAAACCTGAGGAAACGGAGTCACCTCTGTGGAGTAATCTCATTGTTGCCCATTTGGGAAAACTAAAACAGACCTCAAAAAGGAGCCATTAATTGAGTGTATGACAACAGAACAGCAGTTGATTTTGAAAAAGGGATGCTTTTGTCACCACATATTCCAGACCTAGTGAAGACCTTGCTTTGCTGTTTTGCAACCACCTTGTTTCTTGCTTTGTCATTGATTCACTGGGTGTTAATCGGATCTGGACAAATAAGCAGAGAGAAAGGGAAGAAATTTCACGTTGTGAGGGAAAGGATAGACAAATTATTTGAGGACAGCAGAAGGCAGCATGGGTGCTTCAGAATCAGTGATGATACAGTCCTGAGTGAGGGAAAAGTAGGGCCTAAGTTAAACCACATCCTCCAGGTGCCTAATTAAGGCAGAGCAAGGCCCTCTTGGCTGATTCAGGTCCTAGCACGATGACTCCAAGCACCAAAAACTCTTATATAATCCGCCAGCTAACTCCCAGGAGTAATCCCAAATATTTGAGTGAGACACCAAGCCCGTCTTCTTCCTGAGAGCCCTCCAGGCATCCCAGATGTCTCTGCATGGCAGCTTGCCACTCTCGTCCAAGGAGTATGCAACCATGAGAGCCAACAAATAAGAAAACATGGGAGGAGAGACGTGGAATTGGGCAGCAGCATCTGCGTGGGAGATGTCACACCAGGATTTCTCAGGAAGGCTGATAGAGACAAGTCTCCTCACATACAACACCCGTTGCCAAAGGAAGGCTCCCTAAGGGATCTTTCATGGTTTTAGAACCTCCCATCTCTCAGGGCAATTGCTGCTCCCACCCACAGATAAGGACACTTTTATGTAACTTGAGATGTGGGTCAATCTTTGGCCCACACACATGAGTGGTGTTGCTGGGCAGGAGGGAATGTAAAACCTGTGGGGTTGGGGAGAAACCAGGCAGGATGGTGCCCATGGATGGAGCTGCTTCCTTAAGCTCAGGAATTCTGGCTTCCCGGTGCCATTCATAACTTTTCCATGCAGCAGCCACAAGCAGGCCATGAAACCCTTCACAGAAGGAGCAAGCTTGAACACCTGCTTTCACTTCCTTTGCCCACATGCTTTTATACCTTTGTTCATGTGCCATCTTCCCTGCCAACCCAAACCAGAGGCACCTGTGAAGTTCAGATAACACAATAAAAGACCTTATCTTAAACCTGGATGCCAAGAGTGGGTCTATATTCACAAACTCAGCAGGACAAAACCTGTGACAGCACTAGCCCCAGCTTAGCCTTGGCTGGTGCCAACTAGCATTGTCCCTAAGGAATCCTAAAGCTGTGAATAGAAAAGGATAGAGGCTATTTCCAATAGTTCAGTTATTACCATCTTATCACCTGGGTATGAGGCAGAGTATGGCCATCCAAGGTGACGGAACCGTTCTTGGCTTGTTTGAGATGTTCAGATATGTGTGCCACTTGAGTATCTCTAGATCTGGTAGGAGGGGAGAAAAGTTGAAGAGAGTAGATAGGGCAGAAGAATGGACAGAAGAATTGAGCCAGCTCAGCAGTGGGATGACAGTGTGATAGAAAGCACGGGGACAACAGGGAGTCTTATGGATTAAGACAGAGTATCCTTGGCCAAGTGCCTTTGCACCAAGGCAAAAAAAACCTGAGCTGTGGCTATAGCAAGAAAATACAGGTCAGAGGTAAAGCCCAGACTAAGCCTGGGTGAAGGATACAATGAGGAAGGCTGGGAGAGAAAACAACCAGGGAGTGCATAGCTGCATATCGGATGTGGATGGGAGAAAGGGTGGACAAGAAGGAATGGGAGCAAGTGTGAGCCATGAGACCACATTTCCTTTGCAAACCTGTTATAAAGATCTGGCTGTTTCTGAGTGTTATTATTCCTATGCTCTCGGCAAATACCTGGTAGAGCGAGCAAAGTGTGTAGCTGCTCTCCCTGTGCAATGAGTCTACGGAGAGGAAACCAGCTGGGTGAGCTGCACCCAACTAATTACCCTGGGAGACCTTGTTGGGTTAATCCTAGTGGAGAGCTTCTTCAGCTCGGGAGAAAGCATTTCAGCCTCTTGTGACTCACTTTGGAAAGGTGCGAGTGAGCAAATCTCCCATTCCTTGCTAAGACGATCCACAGGGAAGGTCAGTGCAGATGAGCTAATTCCTTCCATGTTAACCCCAACAGGGAACTTGACCAGCAAACATAAAAGATTTATTTTCAAAGTTAGTATTTTGTTACAGATGAAGCTGAAATTTTCAGACTTCAGCAGACACACAGCAGAAACTGTCTTCTGATTATTTTCCTTTAAGCACCATGCATGATACTTTTCTCCCTTTTCAAAATAATCCATAATGCCTTTATAAAAGCAATTTCCACTGGAAGATCTTCAATCAGTTTACAGAAAACTTAATGCTCAAGATCCCTTCTTGTTGAGTCCTGCCTTGTCCCCTCTGTTTGCCTGCTGAAGCTATTTCCTTTCAGCCACCTGACCCAGAACAGAAATTGAAAGCAAGTTAAAAAGAATACTCTGAAATGGAGTCACAAAATGACACTCCTGCCAATGCAGAAAAAAAAAAAAGATCTGGGGAGAGGCTTCCTGAAGTGAATGCGTAGTGATTGTAATATCTTTCAGCATTGTTTCAATTCGACTTGCAGATTAATGCTTCTGTTTTTGTTGCTGCTAACGTGGATGCATCCAGCCGCTGCGCCTGATGTACCGTACCACATAGCCACACAAAAGAATAAAATAACACTTTATTGTACCTGGTTTCTGTTTAACAACTATAATATTAGAGGCTTCCTCAGAGCACAATAATACAGGGCAGAAAATGTTGTAAAGGGAAAAATGGCACAGGAGAATGGGCACAGACAAAATGAAGGGGAAAAAAATATGTGGAGTTATAAAGGCCAATAGTAGGAGAGGTGGTGACTATATGGTGCCATTCTGCATGTGCAGGGCTCCACATCACACCTTTCTCTTCTAAACACCATTTTGAGGTAGGGCTGTGCTCTTATGCATTGCCATCAGAGTACAGAAAGAGCAAAAATACTTGCTGGTGGGACATGACCTCTTAGGTATGGAAAACAGGACAGCATTCACACTGTAGAGAGGAGAGTTTGATCCCTTGCAATGCAAGGCCAAGCAGCTCCTTTACCCTCTGCCAAGTCACTTTAGAAACCCAGACGGAGGATGCAAGCAAGACTGGCCAAGATGCCCAGAGTTACCATGGTGTAACTGGTTTTCACGCTGCTGGCACCACTGACATTGCAAAGAGAAGTCTCACAGCAGTTGGAAGCAACACCGGCTATGCCAATATTCAGGTCAATTGATGGGCAAAATGCAGAACATTTCTTGGTAATACGCTGGTTACGGTCTTTGCCTGAAGTAAGGGAGAGAGAAAACAGGGAGAAAAGTCAGAGTTTTTATCTTCTGTATTTTTTACAAACTTCGGTGGTAGAATGGCTGTGCGATATCCAGTGGGCAATAGAATCGTAGAATAGTTTGGGTTGGAAGAGACCTCTAAAGGTCATCTAGTCCAAGCCCTGCCATGAGCAGGGACATCTTCACCCAGATCAGGTTGCTCAGAGCCCTGTCCAGCCTGGCCTGGGATGTCTCCAGGGATGGGGCATCCACGACTTCTCTGGGCAACCTGGGCCAGTGTTAAGGTATCACCGCTTCAAAGTAGAAGCTGTTGCTTCCCAATCCTGTGCCCAAACTTTCCCTCCTCCTCTCTTGTAGCCTTTCTTCCCCTGTATTCTTTCAAATAAATATTGTTCTGTACTTAACACTGTTGCTTTTCTCTTTAGCTTTGGCATACCGGATCATTATTTGTGTATATGTGACATATGGAGACCACCTCCAGACCTTATGACTTCTCTGCTGTTTTCAGAGTGCAACCTAGGGCAGGAATCTGGAGATCTAAAGCATTTGTACAGTACAAGATTACAAGACATCATTGTCACCATGTCTTTATATTGCCCCTTCAGGGGTACTGAACCTCCTCTTGTAATCAGAGCCTTAGAAAAGCTTCACACTTACCATATCCCATGGTAGAGTAGGTTGTGACACAATACTTCTCGTGGTCAGCACATGTGGCTGCGCTGAGACAGTGAAGGTTGGAAGTTGCATCTTTGCATGTGAAACACGTCAATGAGAAAGCTGCAAAAGAAGTACCCAACACTCATCAATTACCTCTAGAAATACCCACAAGAGCAAAAAAACTGATGGTGCTGGTCCAGATGGAGGATCTGTCAAACCCAGCATCCATAGGCAGATGCCGTTCTGAGTATATGAAACATGGCCCCAACGACTCTCGTGGGCCCAAATTAAGCTCAGATTCCTGATGCTGGTGTGGTTTTCTCATTTAGTAACTCTCAAGGGATCTTTCTTCTGGACAACTATTTGAATCTATTTGAACATCTGGCATCCGAAGTGTGCACCTGGAAAGAGCTCCCCAGTCTACTGCCGCTTACAGCATGAAGCTCATGTGGTTTCTTTCCAACCTGGCTCCTCCAAGCCCTGGTTTCTGGCCACCAGTACTTATACGGAAACAAACCAGCTGATTCCTGTCCACATTCATCCTCTTCAAGTCATCTGAAGAGTCCTGGTCTACACATCCTTCCTCAGACCACACGCCGCAATAGTGAATGATCATAGAATAGATATTTTAGATAGATAATAGATAGAATCATTTTGGTTGGAAGAGACCCTCAAGATCATTGAGTCCAATGATAACCTAACTCTAACACTAAACCATAAGAACCTCATTGTTATTATTTTTAAAATCATCTAAAATACAAAAAGGGAGAGGCACACCTGAGGGGTAACCTCACTGACCATACTGGGCATGATTTTTTTTGCTCCATGCCCCCATGTTATATCTCAAATTAGGGACAAATGACCTAGATCTTCACCTCAGTGTTTACTGGAAAGAGGGATGCTTGCATGTGGCTGGTTCATTTTCAGATCTCTCCTGTGCTGGACAACCCAGGACCTGTAGAAGACAGGGCTCAACAATCCACCCCCTTGGCTGCAGCAGAATCTGTTTTACAGCCATCTATGGATGATGACTGCCTAACACTACGAAATGTGTACATCTGTAGCACTGTGCATCAGCAAAGTGCTGTGCTAATGTGAATGAATGAAAACAGCTTGCACTCAAGCTAAAGCAGTCATTCATAGCAAAGAGATCCTCGGGGAACGTTTCTTTGCATGATAAGAGGAAATTCCTACTCATCTGTTTATCTGGAGCAAACACTCCTGCAGTAATGTCACCCACTGGGGATTAGGCTCATTCTTCACATTTCCAGGCTACCCCTAACTGTGGCCAGTTAATCATAGAACAGCTTGGGTTTCAAGCTTATCTAGTCCAAACCCTGCCATGAGCAGGGACATCTTCACCCAGATTAGGTTGCTCAGAGCCCCATCCAGCCTGGCCTGGGATGTCTTCAGGGATGGGGCATCCACCACCTCTCTGGGCAACCTCAGTCACTGTTCCATCAGCTTCAGTGTAAATAATTTCTTCCTCATGTCTGGCCTGAATCTCCCCTCTTTTAGTTTAAAACCCTTACCCCTTGTCCTATATCACAACAGGCCCAACTTATTTTTGCACCAGCACTGTCCTTTGCCTTCCTTGCTCGTCATCTCCCTCACTCTTCTTCTCTCTCACCCAAGATTCTTTGCCCCTGTTGGTGCCTGTGCCAGCGATGTCCCAACCTCATTGCTGCCGTTGTTTGACCTTAGGCAAGCTCATGTGGCCCAAACAAGCTCTCTTCTCCCTGCTGTCCTAACAACCCAAGCTCTGACCATGACCCAGGTGACCATGATGTGGAGTCTATTTCATAGGAGGCCACCAAAAATACCTTTCAGGGAACGATTCATTCTTCTTTACCTCTGTGGAAACTGTCTTTTCTCCCCATGCCAGCTAACAGCCCCTTTGCACTTTCCATGGCCACCCAACACTGACCAGCAATTGCCTCTTATGGCCTGTCGTCCTTGCACATCCTACACTCTTTTGTCTTCCGCAGAAGAGCAGCTAGAAGAGGACATAGGGGCCAGGGAACTGGTCTTGCAGTGACTCAGATCCCATCTCCCTCCATTCCCATGCTCAACACTCTTCCGATTTCAAAAGCTTCAGACCCGGTGCACTCTGATTTGATACCAAGACTGTTGCAATTTTTTCTTCCTACCTTGGTCATGGTCATTTCCATCTCCAGGGTTTCTTGGTTGTCCTGCATGGCTCTTGCATTCAATATTTCTCTGCTACTGCTGGCTACATTTTTTTTTGTTTTCAATTCTGGGACCCTCCTTTAGACTATCTGCACTCAAAGTAGTGTGGCTTCATTCTCTTTTCTTGTGCAAAACCCACCCAGGCACATTTCTGCTCCACCCCACTAGGAACCACCCTTTCCTCCCAGAATAACCCTACACTAGAGCAGAGTCACCAGACTGGGTTGTCCAGACATGTGACTCATTTTATTCCTTAATTAATGCAGCTTCTTTAATCAAGCCCATTCCAAGAAAAACTTCCTGCATCTATGCAGGAAAGAGTGGAGCTTCTTGCATGCCCAAGTCCTGTTTCATCCCAACCTCCCAAAGCTGCTAATTTAAGAGTACAGTTGTCCTGAGACACTTTTAGATAGAGGAGGGGGCAAACAGCTTCAGGGTGATTTTTTCCAACATCTCTCTGTGTTCAGGAGGTTTCTCTCTCACAATTTTGATCCTCTGTTCTGATAAGTACAATTGCTCATAATACTGAAAGACACTTCTGATTTCACTGCATCTATTGAGATACCTGTTGCAACAAGGATTGAGTGGGGAAGGGAACAATATTTCTTTAGAAATGTGTCCCACTCTGAATGTGAACCTGGGGTTAAACTAGGCTGTGGGGTTAAACTAAGCTGCCTTTGGAGTTCTCCGTTCTGTGCCTAGCAAGACCTCTGCTCTAGCTGAAAAACAATATTCCTCAAGGAAAAAATTTCATGCAGATAATTCAAGCCACCCGGGTAAACAACTTACACGTATAAAGCATTAGAAAGTGCAAGTGCCAGTGGTGCAGGATTTACACTGTTAAAAACCAGTAAGCTTCAGGATTAAGTGCAACAGCAACCAGCCTTCCAGTGAGATGGCACAGTGAAACAGTGCTGCATGTGCGTTTATGTTTACCAACTCCTTTGTTCAGTTTGCTGCCTCATTACATGTTATTTTTTTAAAAAATGTGATTACAGTTGATAAACTTAAGGAAAGGATCCTTTTATTGCCCTCAACATTTTCAGCCCCATTGAGCACAATGATTCAGCACATGCCAAGTTTAAAGCTTGTGAAGTTCCACAGTAAGAACATTTACAGCTTCAAATTAAGTGTGAACTTAAGTACTCTGCTAGACTAAGACCAGAATGGCCAGTAACTTGCAGGTAAAGCCCTACACTGGAGCCTGAGAAAGATTCAGTTTGTAAATAAGGCAAAAGACCCCTGAGTTGAGGAAATCAAGTATTTCCCTGAAATAATGAGAGGGATATTCAGGGCTGCACCCCGTGTGTTTTGCCTGACACACAGGCAAATGCAGCATCTTCCAGAGCACAAGGCAGTGGCCCTTCATAGAGCCCACCCAGGCAGAGTTAAAATACATCTTCCCAGTGCCCCTTTCCCCCCAAAAACCCAACATCCACCAGTTACAAGATCAAGAATGGGACTCTGCATTTGCATCCCAGACCTGGGATCAACGTCAGCAAAGCTGCATCTTAAAGCTCCAAGCTGCAAGAAGGAGATGGGAGCCAGAATTCCATCTTCTTGTGGCATGACCATCTCTACCAGTTTAGGTAAGGCTGGTTTATAATTGCAACCAATAAACAAGAAAGTAAAACAAACAAACAAACAAAAAAAAGGCTGTAGTTATATGTCAAATTTGCAGCTTTATTGTGCATATTGTTCTTTGCCTGTCTAGCTCTGTGTATGCCTCAACTAACCCACCTTCTCACTGAGCTTCACCAAAGTCTGAGCCACTCCAAGGTCTGGGCTGGGACTGCATGGGTCAGGTGAGGTGGGCATCTCATCCCTTCAGCTCCTCCGCATCCTTCCAACTTCTGGTGGGGACACATCCCTGGCTTCTCATCCTGAGCACTGGAATATTATCTAGAGCCTAATGACCCTTCAGCTCTACTGTTCATGCTGCAAAATCCCCTTGCCATCCTGCAATATCAAAATAATGTCTCAACTCTAGGGGGGTCTCGCTAGTAGAAAGCAATCCTTGGAGACTCACCACTCTCCGTGCACAGGGCTACGACGAGCACGACAAGAAGAGAAGTCTTCATCCTTTATAGGTCTCGCAGATTCCAAACCAAACAGGACTCACCCAGGGCAGGTTTTATACCTCTGCAGTGTTTGCTTTGATGATAGAATAATTACCACAGGGTTGCCGTGACGGTGGGTAATTGGGAGTAACATGTCAGTGCTTGTATGTGGAAGTATGCTTTGTTGGAAATCTAAACAGGCGTGTGTTCCCCCCACTTCTTCTTTTCCTAGTTATTTCACAATGCAGCTTGTTCATCTGGTGTCAAGTATGCAATAGTTTCTAATTCTGGATAAGTGGAAGAAAAGCAAAACAGAACAAAAAACAGTGTCCATGTGAGAAGAAGAATGTTTTCTTTTCTGGACCAGTTTGGGGCTCAGAGCAGGCTGAATCCTTGAGGGTCCTATCCTCCTCATGTGCTGTTTTAATGCATATGGAAATTGATTGAATTTGAAATCGAACTTGGGATTGAAACTTCTTCAAAATATCTCCCAGGATTTTTCAATACAGCTAGATCAGAAGAGCAATATGCTTCCACTGCATTTCACAGGGGACCAGACATCATTTTCTGTGGGCCTTTTTAAGACTGTAGTTCAAAATCATAAATGTTTCTGTTCAAAAATTGGATATTTTATACGAGGGAAAATGTTCTCTTGTTAGAAAATAAATTCCATGGGGTGGTGAAAATGGCCTGTTAAATTAAAAAATAGAAACAACACCCACCCCCATCACATCGAACAAGCTGTGACTTTTCACAAATTACAAAAAATAAATGTCAGGGAGAAAAAAACAAGCGAGCTAAAGCATGAAGCATGAGGGATTGCATGATCAAGAATCTCAACTCATTAAGTCTTGAGAAAAAAATATTATAGCCAGCCAAAACTATGTGAAATGCCAAATAAGAGCACTCCACTGGTTTTCCATACAGTGCTCTTTATTACTATTTTTTTTTTAATCATGTTTCATCCTATCTCCCCGTATAAAATCATAATCTTTCCCATCTTTTTCTGACTGGTGTTGTTTTTTTCCTCCTATTGTTGTCTTTCTGTCATCTGTTCCAGCTGGATCCCCTTCAGATGACACTCAGAGCTGCAGGAGCAACCTGGTTCCCCCAAGCCTCTGCCAGTGATTCTGTCCCTTGCTGCTCTCCATCTGTTTTATTTCCCTTCTTAGTCTCGAAATTGCTCAGATATCTATCTCCCATTAAATATTTGGGCTTCCAATATGATCCACCTACAGTCATTATCTCACTGAAGAGGCATGCCCAGTTCTTCGAGTGATGTAACTCTTTCCAACAGCTCTAAATTGGATGCCTAAATATTGTTAGTATGGAGACCTGCGTGATTAAGGTGAGGAAATTTCTGCTTTCTCAATAGGTAGAGCATGAAACTCAGTTGGAACAGAGGTGGCAATTAAAGAAGAAAGCTCGAAGGAGGGGTGTTGTTTGGCCTCATAAAGCCAACTCCTTTGCAAGGCAGGAGGAAAACAGAAGCAGTGCAACCCTCTCTTCCTTGTGAAATATTTTATTTTTTCCCCAATCCAGAAGAGATTTCTCGAGTCTTTATTGGTAAATCAACTTTTATTGCTGACTGTTTGAGGTAATAGCAGAAAAAGGGGCTGTAGTCACAAGGCGATGCCATTCTGCATCTCGTACATTGCACTGCAGAGGCAGCCCACATTCAGATTTATTTCAGCCAACAGCATCCATTAACAGGTACAGAAATAGCAGCTCAGCCAGGCACTTCTTTTTTTTCCTCCCTTGTAGCCTCATCCAAGCAAAAACTAAAATATCTCTTGCCTCCTGCAAGCTGCTGAGATTTTGAGATGACAGGGCTGTATTTCTTAAATGAGTTATTGCACGAATTCTGACAGTCAAGATTTTCCATTATATGGTCCAACTGGTCCCATATGTCCCTCTGATATTAATGTTATCTTCATCCCTCACCAGTGCCAGGTATGACAGATTGAAAAGAACCCATGGGGGCAGAAAGGGCACAGATGATCAGAACACCAGAGGGACCAAGGCAAAGGAGAAGATAATATCAGAGTTTACACATATTTGAAAGCTACGAACTTCAAGAAGATTTTGCAAAGAGTAACAGGGGATTTAACTGGGGGGTGGAGGATGAGGTTGGAAATACTTGTTTCCCTTGACACAGTTGCTGAGTGGAGAAGGAAGGAGAGTGTTTTACTCCTCTTGTTCTAAACCCAGTTGAAATTGTCTTGTGAGAAGGGCAAATGATTTATTTACTTTGGTGAAGATATGTACATTTCGTGAAAAAGAGCATTGAAATTTAAAAGTTACTGTGAAATTCAGATGTTTTTACTGATTGTGGATTTTCAACTTGGACAAAAGCTTCGAGAATCATTTCAGAAATTATTGTGATTAACATATAGGAATAGCAATTGAAAAAGTGGTTAAAGAGAAGTGTGAAAAAACAAGTTTCTGGGGGTCCCTCAGCAGAGAATTGCCACAACCATTCTGCAGTCAGCCATGTCATATCTAAATAAATGCCAGAACATCCTCCTTGCTCAGAAATTAAATCTTTATAGGATGATAAAGCCTAATCCCATCTTTACAGCCTTCGTCCAGGTTTCTCCTCGTTGCACAGAAACACATGGAATTTGCAGCCTGTCCTGAAGGCTGATGGAGCAGGACGCCCCTCAAATCCAGCTGGACTGCAAACATCAGGGCTTTTTTCCAGGTGCCACTTATATACAAGCCCTGCCAAAATGCAGCACTGCACTTGTGAGCTGCTCAGCTGGGAATTAGGCACCATGCAGCTCCAAGAGCCTGTGTATTTTCCTTGTCTTATCTATAACTCCATTCCTCCAAGAGCTGCAAGTGACCTCCAACCCATTTGGGCTGGACTAGATCATCTCCAGAGGTCCCTTCCAACCCAAACCATTCTGTGATTCATTTCCTTCATCCCCCAAGCCTGGAAAAGTAGCAGCAAGAGGAAAGGGAACAACCAGAGAACTTCCCAACAAATCAGACACCTATCACCTTTGCCAGGTTGCTTTTTGCCTATTTCCCCTGTTCCTGCAGGGAAGTCATGAGCAATGATTCAGACAACAGCATCTTCTCCAAGCACAGAGGTCCTCATTCTATGAGGACAGGTTCCAGGAGCACCATCCTCACCTTGAACTTCTCCCAAATCTTGGTGTGGCTTTTTTACCTATTTTAAAAGCTGAAACCATCCACCCTGCAGAGGTGACATGAGAACTATGCAGCACAGCCAGGAACACAACCAGTCCCTGCCAAACCCCTGGTCCTGTCTCTTAGAAGTTACAAAACAATTCTCATTATTGCTTGCAATGGGAATGACACAAACATCTTTGACCTTTCCAGATTGACACCTTCATTCGTTAGCACTGAGTGATCAGGCAGAAGATCTGGCTTTATGGAATGTGTGTCTTGAGCTGCTGGATGCAACTGAGGAATTCAATGTGAAGCAGAGATTTAGACTGCACCCCTTTCTGGCAGAGCTGTTTTCTCAGGCTGATCCTAGCATGGATATAGCAAACACACTCTAGAATAACATAAATCTTTATTTTGTCTGACAATTGTCACACACGCGCTATCAAAAGGGCTTTCCCAGGGAAAATTAGTACAAAACAGCAAATGATACGGGGAAAAAACGGGAGCTACACTGCCATGCCATTTTGTGGATGGTACCTGAAGCAATGTCTTGGAAAATACAAGGTGACATAGACCCTGTTGGAGACACTTGACAGAGGATGTTGTATTCTCAATTGGGGAATACCTTGTAGGTTCTTGGGCTGTCCCATTTTCTCCCACCTCTCATCACAATCCTGCCTTGATTACACAGATCAAACTGGCCACAACTCCCAGGAACATCATCGTGTAGCTCATTTTTATGCTGTTGGCACCACTGAAATTGCACAGGGAGGTGCTACAGCATTTGGTGGAATAAGCCGCCACACCGAAGTTCACATTCGTCTCGGGACAATCTGCAGAACATTTCTTGGTGATGCGGTGTCCCATGTCTTTGCCTGGATGGAGAACAGACAAGAAAGGAGGGCTGTGATTTAAGATTCTTCTGAAGTCCCTATCAGAGGATGACAGGAGGAGGAATATTGCACTATGCTTAATTTGCAATGCAGCATTAACAGAGATTAAGGGATTTGATGAATGCTGAGTGTCCACACAACCTGGATCAAATGACACTAGAAAGCCCTTGGTAGAAACCCACACCATGCTTCATGTAGGACAGCAAAAAATCACTGTCAATGCATTTCTGGTTTCTAAACACACATTACTTAGGTGTAACCCCTTTCCATCCTCTATCACAAAGTATATTTGTAAGCTCTTAGAACATATAACAGGGTCTGCTCATTAAAATCTGTCTGCTACAGCCAGCCTTGCCACATGGTGGTGATGAACGTTACCCAGGTGGTGGATTGCAGGGCACCACTGAGGGTTTCACACACATTATGTGTTGTGATCGTTAAAACTCAGTGACTGATTCTTTCCAACAAGACAAACTACTCCCCAAAATAAACTATTGCCCATCGGATTATCAGGAGGACAAAAAAAAAAGCCTTGAGCTGTTGCTGGTACTCACCCAACCCAGCAGAACTGTATGTGGTGAGACAGAATTTCTGATTGTCTTCACACTTGTAGGTGTTAAGACAGTTCCAGTTGGAGTGTTCGTTTTCGCATATGTAGCAAAACATCGAGGATGCTGGAAAAAACGCACATGACACGTATTAGTGGTTTCCAGCAATGTCCTCCTGGGAAGAAAGTGTCAAAAGCCGTGTCCCTTCTTGGAAAATACAAGGTGAAAAGTATATATTGAACACATTTTCATGACGAGTGAAATAAGCAGCTGGTTTTGATTAATGAAGCTGAAAAAGTAAACAAACAGAACAAAAGTTTTCTTTCTTTACTTGAGATTTTCAGTGATTAAACCTGAAAACACATTTTTTCAGCCCGAGCAGCACTCTCAGGTGACCTTTCTTTCTCTCCCGGGTCCACATTGGCCTGGTTGGCACCCAACCTGCAAAGAAGAACTCGCAAGCTGCCCAGCTGGGTCTAGGATAGTCCTGGCAAGGAGAGGATGAACTAGCACTGTCCTCAGGTGACAGCTTAGTTTTTAGCATTTTCAGACTGCATCTGCAAAACACCGTACAGATATGAATTAATTAAAGCCTATGAAATCCCTGTGAGCTAAATTCCTGAGCAAAGAGTCACTTTAAAGGGAGTTCCCTGGGAGAGATTGCTCTGGACAATAAAGATATTATTTCTACCAGTGCCTGAACAACATGTTCTCAGTGATATGATTAGCAGGGCTGAGGCAGGTTTATTACAAAGCCAGAAGGAAGTAGGATATGTATTTCTGAACAAAACTGAAGTAAATTGAGCCAGATTTCCAGCCTGGCCATGCTAGAAACACAGCCATGTGCCTTCTCGTTCCCTGGAGATGGATTCACAATTGGTGGAAACTGTTTCCCTCCTGTTCAAAGTCACATGAAATGCTCCTCATTTCTGAACAAGGGTGACAGAGACAGTTAAGCTGCTCTCAGGACAGTCTGCTCTTTTGCCACCAGTGATGGAGAGCTCTTGGTTGAAGGTGACCAAACCTGGGAGGGTCATTTGTTAGGCTGCAATTTCCCTCATTCGGTTCCTCCTGCCTTTCTCAACCCATTTTCTGCACAAAATAGCCCCTTTCCTTGAATTTGAACCTGTTTTTAACAAAGAAACTCCTCCCAGGGACTCTCCAAAACCCACCTGCTGTTGAAACAAATTCACCTCTGAAGTTGAACGTGCCCATAATGCTTGGTTAGGCAATTCCAGAAGAAGTTTTAAAAGAGAATTAAAAGCCATTTTATGCCCTAACTACCTCAGGCAGGAGAAGAAAAGGCCTTCTCTCTGTGATGTGGGCAGAACTAGATGCCCCATAACCAACTGTCTTGCTCTGAAACCTCCCGAAATGCTCTTTTCTAGTGCCAGGTGTTGTGAACACAGGTGTTCTCCATGGCAGCAGATAAAATCATTAGTGTTGCATCCTGGCTTTAACTTCTCTGACTATTCAGCATTCAACTGTTTCTCTAGCATTTGGATAAGCTAAACCTCTCACATCTCCTCTGGACATTCCCCAACCCAAGCTGTGAGCTCCTATCCTTTTGCAGACCCTGCCAGAGCAATCCCAGACACTCTGCCCAGCAAGTGTTATTGCATTTTACAGTCCCGTTGCTCTCCCTGATTTGCTTTTCTGCCAAATATCACAAAAGTCGTTCAAACCACTTCCTGCTGCAGATGGAGCCGAGACCCCAGCGTGTGTGCAAAAGCAACTGAAATGCACTCGTATTCACTGCCTGATACAAGGAAAATCCCTCCTAGTCAGGAAACAATAACAGCTTAAACCACCACAGCTGTTATAAAGCCTTTCCTGCATCTGGCCTCTACCCACCATTAGCTCAAGTTTCGCAAATGCAGCCAGAAATAGCTTTAACGGTACAAAAATGCTTGCAGCGCTCCTCGGGATTGCAAGCATGTGCACAGAGCTGCTGTTTCTCAGCTGGACAAATCTAGACAATAATTTAGTTATATCTGCATCTCCTTTTGAAAGAGAATGAGCACAGAGCACTGTGGATCCCATTACAAACACACTCACTCCCAGACACTTAAAAAAGCTCTTCCAACCTATGACCAAATTACTCTTATCCTTTCAAATAGCTGCCAGCAATCTAGTTTCTTAATTGTAATGTCGTTGTGGGAAATAAAGTGAAACGCTGGCAGAAGATGCGGTAGTCAATACCAGCCTTATTACCTTTATCAACAACTCCTCAAGTTTCACTCAGGAACCAAAATAAAACCAAAGGCAAAACTGTGAGCCCAGCTTAATTCTTATTAGGATTTTTCAGTTCACGTGTCTATCTTCAGATGTGAGTGGTCAGAGCTGGATACTTGAGGGTGTGAGAAACCAGAGCCATGAGCTTATTTTCTTTGGATTATGGTTACCTCGGCAGAACTCACCCAGAAGGTGAGACTCAACCACACTAAATATTGCTTGATGCAGCTGATGCCAAAGAAAAACTTCATTACTCAGACCTCAACAATTGCAAAAAAAAAAAAAATCTGCCAAACCTTCTTGTCCCTGTTGTAATCTATGATTTATTTTCTGGCATTTTTGTCCTCTCCATCTGTCTCTCCCAGCCCTCATGTCTCCTTACCTTGCTTGGCACACAGGACTGCCACCAGAAGGGCAACCAGAAAAGCCTTCATGGTCCTTGTGCCCACAGAGCTGGAACAATGTGGGAAGGCACATTGCAGTAAGATTTTATACTGGCACCGCGTTTACTCTGACTTCCTCTGATTATGGTAATTTGGGGTTTGGGGAGGGATGGCACATATGATGTGATCAGCGATGGGTGTGTTTGTGCAGAGGAATCTATTACAAGGCTCCAAGTAACAACTTTTTTTTACATCTCATTCAGATCCAATCTTTTCTTTCCAAGGCCTACTCCTGCTGATGATGTCTGCATTGCTAATTAGGGGAACAATTTATCTGACTCAGACATGGGAGTCTGTTCTTATGCCATTGGGCTGAACCATGAAACCTGGAGCAAAAACATGTAGCAAAGCAGAGGCAGATGCACCAGTCTGGTGTGGCTGATCGCTTGCAAGATGCTAGGTGTCACCTGGCACCTTTAATCCTTTCTACCATTATATGAGAGCTTCATATCAGTGGGAAGTGGGAAAAGAGGCAAAAACCCCCATGATTTTTGCTGGATAGTCTGTAGGCATTCAGGATTATATCACTTGTACTAAGAAAAGTTCTTTCAGCAGAAAACCGGCTTGTATCGTTCCTGCAATGACACTATTTGTTCCTGGAGATTGTCATTAAGAGGCTCCAATGGGTTGGGCAGGGATGGGGTTTGATGCTTTTGTTTTGTTTTGCTTCTCCAGAAGCACCCAGGGTTTCCAAGCGATTATGTTTGTTGATACCTGTAGACCAGCTCTGGACTCTGTCAGGTTTTTCCAGTCCCACATGACCTTTCTGCTCCTTCTGGGCTCTCTCCTGCTCCCACAACCACTTCATCACCTCTTGCCAAATGACTCAGGATGCAGCAGAGGCCAGAAAGTGCACGGAAAGGACTGCTGGAGTTAAATTATGAATGGGAGTGAAAGTGACTAAGAAATAAGACAAGTCCTGATCAAGAAGGTATCTCAGCATACCAGGACCCTTTGTCTTCAAAGAGAGAAATCATAGAATCATAGAATAGTTTGGGTTGGAAGGGACCTTCAAAGCTCATCTAATCCCACCCCTGCCATGAACAGGGACATCTTCACCTAGATCAGGTTGCTCAGAGCCCTGTCCAGCCTGGCCTGGGATGTCTCCAGGGATGGGGCACCCACCACCTCTCTGGCCGACCTGGGACAGTGTTTTACCACCCTTATTGAAAAAAAATTCTTCCTCATGTCTGGCCTGAACCTGCCCTCCTTTAGTTTAAAACCATCACCCTTGTCCTGTTGCAACAGGCCATGCTAAAAAGTCTGTCCCCATCTTTCTTATTAACCCCTTTTAAGCACTGAAAGGCCACAAGAAGGTCTCTCTGGAGCCTTCTCTTCTCCAGGCAATGACCAAGGGGAGCTCAGAGACAAGGTTTGTACAGTCACAAATGATGTGGAAACAGAATAAAGAACATCCCATTTCTCGCTCTTTTACCCACATTACTCCCCAAGGAGTTGGTTCATATGTTCTTCCTCTGATCAGCTGTCTGCAAGATCCTGGGCAGATGACCCCATGTCTAACCCCTGCGATGGGTCTTTTGCTTCCCGTCATTCTTCCTTTGCACATTTCCTCCTTTTCTACAGCAGTTTCAGCCCCCAACTATTTCTGTCTGTGCCTGTTCCTGGAGCAGGGAGGAGGGGATGAGCATCCAATTTTCAAATCCCTCCACTCTGTTCTCTGTGTTTGCCCTGACCTCGAGCATAAATCTTTAATTATCTTCTCTTTTAGCAAGGATGTGAGAGACCCACGTGACAGCTAATGTAGCAAGTATACTTCAGAAATAATCTGTGAAAAAAGGCCATACTCCCTGAACAAGACTTTGTATAAATACATGCATGAACGATATCAGGCAGGAAACATGATCCGCTAGAGCATGGGGGGAAATCGTAAGTATCAGTCCACATGTTTGTTTTAAGTATAATAGCCAGGCTTCACTCAGCCAGCTGGAGAAATGGAAACCAAATCTTCCTTCCCTTCCATCCACATCAAAAATCCAGAAATGAAAGTGAATTATTGCACTGAATCCAGCTCATCTTGGAGCCAACTGAGCAGAAAAATGCAGCTCCTCAGCAAGAAGAAAGAAGCAATGTGCAAGCACAGCCCACAACAAGAAAGAAGAAAGGCTTTGAAATTAAAACAAATAAATAAAGAGTAAATAAATGATACTGCTAAAGCTAAGTGCAGCTGAACAGAAAATCTGCAAGTGAGAAATGAGCTGTAGGAAGTGGAAATGTGAGAAAGCATTTAAATAGATTAGAAAGAGGGAAGGTTAATAATAATAAACAAGATTAATATTTCACCCAGAACTGGAAAGAGAAAAGGAGGGAGCTGAAATATATTGGTACAAAGCAAAATAAATCAAAGCAAACACACAAAGCTTGGGGGAAAATAATTAAAGACAGGCAAAGTGAGGGTAAGAAATAAGATGGGATGGGAGGGAAGTATTAATGCTTCACAATTTCTCCTATGGTGGCATTACTTAGTGCTGTGCAATATGTACATGTTGGTATGTGCAGACACTGTTCAGTTATTAACCACAACCCTTCAACATCTGAGGAGCGTTTTCTACAGCTCCACAAATCCCAGTTTAACCAGCCACTGTAGTCAGACTACAGGGAGTCCTGTGGGGCCTGAATGAAGAAGACATCTGGGGCATTACCTGGACCCTATCCCTTCATCCCTGAAGGAGAAGACTGCAAAAGCTTTAGGACCCAGGCTGGTGTCTGGCCAGGTCCCAAAACCACACTATTGATATTGCAATCACACCCAGGGCCACCGCAAGGGCTCTGGACTCCAACCAGCATCACGGCGGTGGGATGGGGGACGGGTCTCCTTTGAAGCAGAGAGCAGCCCTTTTGTTGTTTTTTTGCAAGCAAGGGGAGAAGAGAGCTGGAAGAAAAGCCAAGGCAAAGACAACTGGGGTAGTGGGAAGTGCAGATGGTGTCAGGAGACTTCAGGGAAGTGTGGAGGTGTTAAAACTACTTTGCAGGGACATAAAAAGAGATAAAAAAAAAGAAAGAGAAGGGCAGCAGGGTGAATCTTGCAGCAGAAATTGGGGTATGTAGGTGTTAACCCAACGGGTGTCACAAGGGGTATTAAACAGTTAACAGAGCCTGGGAGCTTTAAGGAAGAAACCTTAACCCACTTGGAGCTTGGCAGCCGACAGCATGTGTTTGTGCCAGACCTTGGGAGCGCGTTGTGCAAGGCCTGTCCCTTTTTGTGTAATGGGAACCAGACAAAGCATGTTTTCAACCCGTGACAGAGCAGCGAGGTGGAGCAAACTGCCAGGTCCAGGGACGTTTTAATGTCAACTCTCCCCGTTTTTTCCCTTTTTCTTCCTGGACAGTGGTTCCGATCACAGCCCTCCTCTGTGGTGCAGGTGGAAAATGATGCATTTCAGCTCCGGGTTGTAAACTGAAGCCTCAACAGGGAAAGGAGAAGCCATGGGACAGGTGAGAAGAAGGCACCCACGTGCAGTTCTCCTTGTGTCCCTGAGTCATGCAGATGGTGCATGAAGGGCAAGTAGTCCAGTCCAGCCCCAGACAGCATCAGGCTGATCTGGTCGTGTCCTCTCCTTCCTTGGCGGGTCAGGGAAGGTTGCGTTGCTTCATCTGGCCACGCAATGGCAACAGGGTTAGGTGAAGGACTGGAAGTGGGGAGATTGGGGGATCCAGAAACCCCAGGAGAAAAAGGAGGACACACGTGATATCCTGCCTTTTCCATCCAAAGCCTGACTGTTGCAGGCAGCCTGCTCTATTCTTCCCTTTCCCAAAAGCACATCTGGGTCTGTAGCTGACCTGGTAGGCTTCAAACAACAGGACAGAGCTCCTCAGGTCAGCCCCACGGCAGATGACAGAGGCTACCAAACCTCCAGCTAGGAGGACAGGGGTAACCCAGATCCACCACGTCTGTCTGAAATACAAGTTGATCCTGGTAGACTCCCATCTCAACATGACAGCGGTGACGGTCTCCAGAAGACTTGCTATCAGTCTCAATGGATGATGAACCTGAGTCTTCTGGGGCTGCAGCTACCAGCCAACAGGGAATCAAAGCAGTTTTGTCGCATTCACTTTACCTCCAAGGTCCTAAGACATAATTCAGTCCCGTCAACTTGGAGGCTCATAGGGAGTTATCAAACAGCATCAACACGCACGGAGTCAACTATCATGACTCACATCCCTGCCGATGCCCTGCCTGAAGGGCCAGAACCAGGCTAGCTCACTAAACAAGGCACAAGCCTATCCCCAATGCCCATTGGACCATCAACATGGCTTGGGCACACCCCAAACACCATTGTCTCAAACGGTGCTTGGACATGGGGCTGCTCCTTGCAAGCAATTTGGCTGTAACCACCCTGTTTGTATAGGAGAGAGGTTTGAGTTATAGATGTGAATCATTCTTCTTAGATTCAGGGCCAAGCTTTATTATTCTGTGGTAGCATCTCTTCAGTCAGGAGGGGGGATATTAGAGACCTGCAGGATCTGAAGGAAAAAGGACAGTGAAGAAGGATGGTTAGGAGGAGGAAGAAAAGCTGAGAGAGAGAAAAACGCAGTATTGTCTTGGGATTCCCTGGAAAGACTTAATGCCAGTTCTCGTCAAGGAGGACTACCACTGGCCACACCTGTGTTTGGGGACAAATGATCCTCACAGGTTTATTTAAATTCACACTTTTAACGCAGCTCAGTTGATAGTTTCCAAATCTGTAATTGCTTTTTCACTGAAGTGTCAATTTCCCCATGTTCAAGGTCCAGCCCTCCTGATTCTCTTTCATGACATGAGCAGCCAATGTGCAGGCACTAAAATGGAACCTTCCTCTGTGACACATGTTCACTCCAGTCCTGACAAGCAATGCTCCTATCTTTCTTTGGAAATCTTGGGCTGCGATATGCATCTGGACCATGCCAATATAAATGCTTATGAAAGGCTGATCAAAAGCTTTGCCACAGAAGATTATGGCCAACATCTACAGGAAGAAAAGCAGGTGACAGCTCTCATCTTTGTCTTGACAAGTGTCCTTCTGATCACTGTGGGGTTTTTGTGTTTTATTTTGTTTTAAATTGGACTTTAAGATTCTGGAGTCATACGGTGGTGTAGAGAGCAGTCATTTGAATCTGCAAGAGCAGTGATATGTGAGAGAAACTCATGTAGGACACAGCTGTAGTAGCAGCTGGCCTTGTGAGAACCTCCACAGCCATCTGCAGGGACACCAAGAAAGCCTCAGTCTAGTCATCTATTTTACTCATGTAAGAAATAAAATTTTCCATGCCTACCCACTATAAAGGGTTGATACACACATGCTGCCATGGAAGGCAGGGAAACAGTCACAGTTTTTAAAACTGCCTTTAAAAAAATTGCTTTAGGTTCTTCCTTTAGGTTCTTTCTTTAGGTTCTTGACTCATCTTTTGTGTGATAGGTATTTCAGGCCTGGAAATAATCCTTGGCGCTGAAACCCAATATCCGGGCTTTCCAACATTAGGTGAAAGCTGATAGTAAAATGAGAAAAGCACGTTTCTCTCTGTCTATGGGAAAGCTGTGATGAGCTCCACAGACAACCTCTCTTAATTTGTTTTAGGGGCTCTGGGTCTGATTTTTTCCAAGTGGACCCCAGCTGGGTATGGAAAAACTCATTGTGAGTGGAAAAACTCATTGTGAGTGGAAAAACTCAGCACACCATGGGAAGATCAGGATGGTCTGGTTTCTCTCCCGACCCCCTCCTGCTGGCCCAGCCAGGTACGGCATCAAAACTTCAGTTGCATGGTGAGAACGAGAGCTTGGGCCATCCATTGTTACGTCTAGAAACTTGTCACGCCTCAAATAATAGCCAGGCTGAAACCTCTGCAACTGTGGCCAAGGAGGGTGAGGAAAGCAGGGCTGTCCCCAGAGCAGAAGAGCACATGGCAGGTGGAGGAGCTGGAGGACAAGGAAATATCCTGGCTGAAACCACCCCAACCTGATGGGTGTGTTCAGCAGGGCAGAGAAACAAACAGAATGATATCTGGGAATGCGATCGTGTTCCTCACTGGGTGAGCAGAAGGGTATTTTCCCAGGAGTGTTCACCAAAAATTCAAGGCTGTGTTTGGGTTTTTTGTTGTTGGTTTGGTTGGGGATTTTTGTTTGGTTTTTTGTTGTTGTAAATGTTGTTTGGTTTTTTTATCATTATTATTTTGAAAAAGCAGGGCATGTTTTTGCTGGGGTGTGTTTCCATGAGTGCTTGGGCAGGAGGAGGGAATGGTATCGGTCCACCTCAAGAGCACCCCTGCACACTACATTGGGGTGTTGGCTCTTCTCACTCCATTCCCACCACTCGTGGGGTATGGTGAGGGCACCTCACATGCCATGATCCATCACATCCATAGAATCGTAGAATCACAGAACAGTTTGTCTTGGAAGAGACCTTCAAAGGTCATCTAAGTCCAACCCCCATCTAGTCCACCATCAGAGCAGCCCCTCTGAACCCAGCTTGCCAACTACTCAGTGCAAACAAAGGCTTGTAAACCTCACAGATGACAGCCTGGGAAGGGCATGGGAACCAGAAGCCACCCACACTGATCCAGGGAGCAATAGCAGGGTGGAAAAGCCACTGCGGGTTTGCATTCACCCTCCTACTTGTCAAGGAAAGGGCACGGTAGGAACAGCTCGTCCAGTCTTGATTACACAAGCTGTGTACAAGGCTTTCACCCACTCTCAACTTGTCAAAACGTCAGGAAGAAGACAACCGTGCCTTGAAGGGTCTTTACAATGTTTCAGCAAAGGCTCCCAGAGCCTTAAAATTTAGTCTGAGTGAGGAAAGGCACATCCAAAGTCAAAGGCATGGGACAGTGGTGGCTTTTGCTCCTCAGCCTGTGGCAGCTGCAGTGGCTGCTCCTGCCTGTTTTGCTTTGCAAACCAACCACTGCTGCAGGAGAAGCAGGGGGGTAAAACACAGGATCTCCAACGGGAAAACAGGCCCATGAAGGTTTCCTTCCTCTAAAAGCAAAGCCCAGTAATGTGCACTTTCGTTTTTGGTCTGTAAACACGGCAGTTGGCATCAGGCCCTGGTTTTGCTCACAGCTGCTCTCTCCTGCCTCCCTGCATGGAGGAAAACTCACTTTCATTCAAGCTGAAACAGAGATGGGATGAAGTGCCAACAGAAACGAATCTACGATTGCATAGCACCAGGAGACACGTTCTTCAGCCAAAAGCTCACTCCCTGTCCTCTGGGCATGGCTTTCACAGCAGGCATAATAGGACATCTCCTTTTCTCACGCCTGACATGTCCACAGCACCAAGCAATGCCAAAATCTGGCCATGGCATCTCCAGTGTCCTCACTGCCACCTGGTCCTAATGGTGAGGGGGTCCTGCTCACCCACACCGAACCCATCTTATTTCGCAGAATCGTAGAATCATGGCATAGTTTGGGTTGGAAGGGACCTTCAAAGGTCATCTAGTCCAATGCCCCTGCCATGAGCACGGACATCTTTACCCAAATCAGGTTGCTCAGAGCCCCGTCCAGCCTGGCCTGGGATGTCTCCAGGGATGGGACATCCACCACCTCTCTGGGCAACCTGGGACAGTGTTTCACCACCATCACCGTAAAAAATTTCTTCTTCATGTCTGGCCTGAATCTCCCCTCTTTTAGTTTAAAACCCTTACCCCTTGTCCTATCACAACAGGCCCTGCTAAAAAGTCTGTCCCCATCTTTCTTATCAGCCCTTTTAAGTACTGAAAGACCACAATAAGGTCTCCTAGGAGCTTCTCCTCCCCAGGTTGAACAACCCCATCTCTCTCATCTTGTCCTCATAGCAGAGCTGTTCCACCCCTTGCATAATTTTCATGGCCCTCCTCTGGACCCTCTCATGCCTGCCTCATTTTGGGGATGGAAAGGGTCCCACCAACATGCCATACTATGTGGCTTCATGGCTGAGGGACAGACTCTGCCCCGTGCTGTTTACCTGTCTGGATGGAGCCTCTCCCTGCAGCATTTAGCTTCAGGAACTTGGTTTCACCCGTTTTCTCTTCACACTCCTGCCAACGCATGCAGTGCAGCATTCAGCATGGATGGCCTGGAGTGGGAGGTGAGATTATCTGCAGGGATGCTGCTGTGACAGCCTGCGACCCAGCTCCCTCTTTCTCCAAATAAGAGGAAGGACCATTTCAGTAATGCCTGGGAGATGCTGAGCACCACTCCTGCTGGTTTCCTTGGAAGCAGGACAGCATCTAGGGAAAGCACTTGGTTTTGCCACCACGCCTTGGTGACAGTGGGTATTTTGGGAAATGAAATACGGTCAGACCTAGAAATTCATCAAGTTCTGCTTCCTCCAAATCCTTCAGCCCCACAGAAGGCAGCAAACCTCGAGGAGAGCATCTGTCTCCAGACATATCAACCCCAGCAGCAAGGTCCACATGCCCAGGGAAAGCTTTGTACCACTCTGGAGACACAGAGCGGCCCGGGGAGGCTTTTTTGCTGTGGGGAAGGGGTAAAACAGCACCCTCCCTTCTCAGCAGTGCTGACATCCAGCTGAGAGCATGATGATGAGCAGACAAGCCTGTCTCACAGCTTTTGCAGAGTGGGGCGCATCCAACCTTGGAGTTCAACAAGGGGTCTTGGACACCATCAGACCTGTTGAGCATCCTCAGCCCATCATGAGACCCGTCATTCTGCTAACAGTAAATCAGGCAGCGGCCAAGCGACTGATGCACCGAGCAATGCCCACACTCTTGCCATTACTTCCGTGTCTACATTAATCCATTATAAAAGTTACCTTGTGATGGGGAGAGATGTCTTTCTGCACTATTTGCATGCCCAGCTTCTAGCAAAGCTCCTAACAAAAGCTCGTCGGCACCACAGTGAGTCAAAGAACAGAATTTCCGGAGGAGTGAGCAACGTGGGAGCAGCCGCGGCTTTGCCATGACAGGTTTCTGCATTGCATTACAGAGAGGATGAGTGTTTGCACTGGTTAGAGCAGCACGGTGCTGCAGGGGCCTGGGAGAAGCAAGCTCTGAGTGCACAGACATCTGCAGTGGGTGGGCAGGCTGACCGTTCCTGGGGTAAGGACATCCCTGAAACAGCTGGGTGAAGCATCAACAAGATATTGAGCGCCAAGAAGGCAAGAGCCCTTCAGGTCAGGATGAGAAGCCCCGCGTTGTTATCTCCATCTTAACTACATGAATCACAGACGCCAAATGACTCACCTGAGGTCAGACATGGAGAAGCAGTGGTAGAGCTCAGTTTGAAGTCTCACCTAGACCACCCTCTCTCCAAAGACCTCCATGGATTTCTTCCCTTCTCTACTTTCATACAGTTGCTGAAGGTGCCAAGCAGTGGGTTGAAGACAGGGTTAAAACACATGAGTGTGGAGAAAAGAGGTGTAATTTCCATTATTTGCTGTCATGGTTAGCTTGCATCTAGGACCACGCAGTCAGTCACTTATTCCCTGCCATCAAGTGGGATAGAGGAGAGAATCAAAAAAGGCAAAGGAAAAAAACCTCATGGGTTGAGATAAGAACAGTTCAACAGGACAGCAAAGGAAGAAAAAATACTACTACTAATAATAACAATATACAAAACAAACGATGCACAATGCAACTGCTCACCGCCCACAACACCAATAGCTCATTGGTTCCCAAGCAGTGTTATTTGCTCCCCAGACACTCCAGTTTATATACTGAGCATGACATCATATGGTAAAGAATACCGCTTTGGCGAGCTTGGGTCAACTGTTTTGGCTTTGATCCTTCTCAGCTTCTTGTACACCTGCAGCCTTCTGGCTGAGAAGTCCTTAACTTGTTGTAAACATTGCTTAGTAACACCCAAAACATTGGTGTATTATCAACATTCTTCGCATACTAAACCCAAAACATGACACTATACCAGCTACTAGGAAGAAAATTAACTCTATCTCAGCTAAAACGAGGACATTTTCTTGCATGGTGGTTTGCAGGTGCCGGTCTTGCTTTGTGGCTATGACCATTTATGGGAGGGATGGAGGGAATTAGCAAAGTCTAGTGTTACAGGGGTGAGAAGATGTTCAAGGAGTCATTGCAAAGAGGAAATGTGTAGGAAAATCAGAAAGAAAAGACAGTCACTCATGATGGTGACTTGTAAAAGAAAATCACAGACCTGTTGGAAAGGGTCCAGAGGAGAGCAACAAGAATGATCGGAGGGATGGAACACCTTTCACAGGATGAAAGGCTGAGAGAGTTACGGTTGTTCAGCCTAGAGAACAGAAGGCTTCTGGGAGACTTTATTGTGGCCTTTCGGTGCTTAAAGGGGCTGATAAGAAAGATGGGGACAGACTTTTTATCAGGGCCTGTTGCAATAAGACAAGTGGTGATGGCTTTAAACTAAAGGAGGGAGATTCAGGATGAACATGAGGAAGGAAATGTTGCCCCTGAGGGTGGTGAGAGCCTGGCCCAGGTACCCAGAGAGGTGGTGGATGAACCATCCCTGGAGACATCCCAGGCCAGGCTGGACAGGGCTCTGAGCAACCCGAGCTGGTGAAGATGTCCCTGCTCATGGGAAGGGTTGGACTGGATGAGCTTTGAAGGTCCCTTCCAACCCAAGCTAGTCTATGATTATGTGACAATGGGACAGAAAGGTGCAGCCCCATCTGATTCTATCCCCTCTTTAGTCCGTAGGACCTTACAGGTATCGAGAAAATAAAGTTCCCTGCGTGCTGCTGTGAGAATCGGTCTGAAGATGGAGCAGTATTTGCCTGAACATCGCCATCAAGAACTTAGAGAACTGAGGCCCTGACAGAAAGAACATGTGGACAATGACTTGGAGAGGGGCCCGAGGAGAAGCATTATGTTGCACTGGTTTCTCCGATGGGGGGGGGGGGCGCTGCTCCTTACAGTGGCTGCTGTGTGGACTTTGCCTGCTGCTTCAGCCAAACCAGCCCCCACCTCCTGAAAGTGATTGTTATGAGGGTCTCTTCGACCCAGGGACAATCGCTGCCGTCCAGAAGATGTGTTCTCACCTGCAGCTTCAGTCACACCTGTTCCCCACCTGCTCCCCCAAACAATGGCCAACGAAAAGGAGCATGCCCAGGAGCTAGCCAAGGGTCCTGAGGTCACACAGTGGACCAGAGAAAGACCCCTGAATGCTGGACACATAAGCGATGGCAAAAGAAAGTGTGAATCTTTTGAGCCTGCGCAGTACGAGCCTGGGTTGCGAAATCAAGGCGGAGACTGGGCTAAAACAATGGGAGCGAGGGGGGTGAAGAAGCATAAAATGTGACTCCCGAATGGACACTGTTGAAGATCTTCCCGCCAGAGGAGCCCAAACCATGACAGAGGACCGGCAGAACTCCATGGGACCGGAGACCAGAGGGACCCTTCTGGAACTGGACTGGTGACAAACGCAACCTCATTATCTTTACTTTTACTTTTCCCTATTTCTTTTCCCTTTTCTTTTTCTTACTCTCTCTCCCTATCGTGTGCCGCTTTACGGCCAAATTAATAAAGTAACACTGCTTGATTGAATTATAAGCCCTTGGCATTTTGGTTGCCTTAATTTTGCGCTTCAAGATCAAGGTAAAAGAACCATCACGAATCCACCACCGAATGGACCTTGACAGCTGCCCAAGCCCAGCCCAACAACATCCCAGCAATTCTGGGGACTCCCAAGAGCACCCCAGCTGTAGAAGAGGGAGGGACAGACAGTCACACTCCACTTCCAAGCAGCTCATGGCCAGAGGCTCTGAATTAAAACCTTGCAAGGCTTGGTACCAGCTTTGTGGCTTGGATGGAAGTGCACAGGCATCGCAGGAGGTGATATGAGACGCACTAGAATTATCCTACGCAGCCAACTCAAGGCACGTCCGTGGCGTGGGAGCGAGCAGATGCTGGAGTCTGGCCAGGACCTGCCATCGGCGAGCAGAGCTGGCATCAGCAAGGCGATCCTGCAGCCATCCTTCCCTGGGCTGCTTCCAGCCAAGCCATCCCATCCCTCTCACAGCTGCTGGTCTTACCGCCTGGAAATTGCTCCTGGAGCACTGACTTTGTGTGGGCAGACAGTATTTTGCAGCCAGTCCGGCGCCACACAGAGACACCAGCTCCCTCTCGTGGGCTTAGTCTGGTTTTCTGCGCTGGAAACCATCCAGGATTACCCATGAAAGTGGGTTTTTTAATGTTGTTTCCTCCCCGTCATAAATCAGTACATTCATCAGTGCAGCAGACAGTGAAGCTTAATGGAAACGCATCAACTTCTATCAAGCTTACTCTCGTAGGTGGGGTTTTTTTGACAGTTTTGCTGCTTTTGTTTTTTTATAATTATTTTTCTCACCAAGTCTGGGATGCAAAACAACTAATTTAGCCATGTAAATGGTAGGTGTCTCTGAATCACTTGCCCCAAACCTCTGGAAAGAGTTGGGGTCTCCACTGGGCCCTTCAAGCACTATCTTCAATGCCTTTCCTAAGAGGGGGGAATCACCCCAAAAATGCAACTCGAGGGGCGGGCACAGGCTGAGGTATCCAGCATTTAGGTACCTTATTGAAGACGACAGCATGAGTCCCTGAAGGCCATTTCAATTTGTGATGCTTGAAATAAAGTATGTTTGATGAAGTCAAAATCAAGAAAAAAAGGAGAATAATAATTAAAAAAAAAAAAAAAAAAAGGAAAAGAAAAAGAAAAAAAGAAAATAAAAGAAACCTCTTTTAACTTGTACTACAAACAGAAATGGGGGTTGACCCCAAGCATTGCCTGGGAAATGCATTTCAGCTTCTGGCTTTGGTTTAGACAAATCCTGGTTTCCCCAAACAGCTGGAATTTCCCCCAAGGCTGAACTTCCCACAGCATTTCAACCCAAGCCCCCAACAGGGAGGTGTCATAAGTCCAGAGAGGAGTCTGTCACTCCTGCAGCAGAGCTTGGTACCTGCCAGGGACAGACATGTCACTCCGTCCTCTCTGGGTCGAGTGACCCAGCAGGTCTCACCAGCATCCCCATGATGCCAACTACCCCACAAAAAAACCCCATAGACTTCCCCTCCCACCCCGAGCCCTGCAGATAATTAGGCAACGCATCAGCGGCTGCTGCACTTCAGAACGGTGGTTTGGTGTTTTCCCAGCTGATGTGATGCTCATCTTGGTGGCGTGGGTGACCATGGGACAGATGGGGTGGCTGACGACCACAGGAAGACTTGGATGTCCTCATCTGCCACCCCCACTCCTGGGAACCCCTGCCTAGGGCACCACTGCTTTCCTTTTTGCAAGGTTTGATGCTTCCAACCCCCCCTCATCACTTCTCACACGCACAGCTTGGGGCTAAATTTATTGCATGAGTTTGGCTGCTTGAGGCTGGAAGCTGATAGATCCTACAGCGGAGAGGACTAGTGACAACCACACACAGCGAGTCCAACTGTCCTACAACCTGGACCTGAAGGAGTCACGTCATAGCTCCCCCTGATGCCTATCTAACAAGTCCCTTAGGTATTTAAACTGCTAGTTATTATCTCCAACCAGGCATTTATTATAAAATTTGTGATTGTTTGTTGCTTCATCTCAGTTCTACGTGTGCCTGCCAGCTCCAGCCACTGAAAGGACTTTGTTTGCATGTCAAATTGTGTGTTCAGTTTTGGGTCCCTCACACCAAGAAAGACTTTGAGGTGCTGGAGTGAGTTCAAAGAAGGGAATAGAGCTGGGGAAGGGGCTGGAGCACAAGTGTGATGGGAGCGGCTGAGGGACCTGGGGGGTTCAGCCTGGAGAATAGGAGGCTGAGGGGAGACCTTCTTACTCTCTGCAACCACCTGAGAGGAGGTTGGAGTGAGCTGGGGGGGTGGTCTCTTAAGTAACAAGCAATAGGATAAAAGGCTATGGCCTTAAGTTGTGCCTTGGGAGATTTAGATTGGATATTAGGAACAGTTTATTCCCAGAAAGGGCTGTCAGGCATTGGAACAGGCTGCCCAGGGCAGTGCTGGAATCACCATCCCTGGAGGGGTTGAATAGACGCAGAGATGAGGTTCTTAAGGACATGGTTTAGTTCCAGCATTAGGATAACAGTTAGACTCTATCATCTTGAGCGTCTCTTCCAACCAAAATGATTCTATGATTCTAAGATTCTATGATTCTAAGTGCCATGCTTGGGCACTTATTTCTCCATGAACCTTTCTCCACCCCTTGCACTGGGGTCTTTTAGCCCCTTTGGAGGATAACAGCCCCCAGTTCCCTCTGTCCCCATGTCTGGCTGGTAGGGTATCCCTTCCCCAAATGCCTGTAATAACGCTGTGCTGAGCCTCTGTAGCATCTTTCTCCCACACCCTGGACCATCTCCAGCTGAGTTGTCTCTTTTGCACTGTGCAGTGCCCCAAAACCCGAGTCCTGCCCTGTGCTGGGGAGAGCAGAAGGGCTCCTTCACCTCTCTCCCACCCCTCCCATCGCCATCAGATCTTTGAACAGGGTCAGAGAAGCTCAGTGGGGTCTGTAGTGATGATAATGAATTATTTTCCACCCAGTGCACAACCATTTGTGTTTAGGGTCCCCCAAGCCCCTTTCAAACCCAAGGGGTGAACGCTGCCTTTTATGAGGTGTCAGCAGAAGGCTCAGGGTAATTTTCTGGACAGCCCCATCCACGTGCTAACGACTGACATCTCTCTGTGATGCAAATTGTCCATAATTAGTGGTCATAATTAGTGGTTAGGAATCACACAGGCCTCTTCTTACTCCCTACATATCTTTGGTCTATTGGAGAGGAGTAATTGCCACTCGGGGTAGCTTTGCACCAAGGGAGAAGGGCAGTTTTAAGCATCCTTGAGCTGCAATGCCCTTTGGGCAAGGGAAATAACCCATTTGCTCTTCAGCTATGCCCAGGACAATTTATTTCCCCTTTATATTAACCATGGGATACAATAATGCTCTTTTTTTTTTTTTTTTTTTGCAGTAAAGGCGGACTGGATCAAGCAAAAAACAGCCAGTTTTGCTTTAAAGCAGCAAAAAAAATTATACCAAACTGTGTTTTCCTGCAGGCTGCAGGGGACTCTGTCTCTGCTACTGCAGGATGTGTAAATCCAACACAATGAAATATTAATTATTAGAGTCTGTCCAACTGGGACTCCTCAGTGCTTTCAGAGAGCTAAAAAATTCTGGCAAACACACACACACACAAAAAAAAAAAAGCAACAAAACAACAAACTACACAAGTCCTTTTATTTCTATGAGAAAATATTGTGGAGGGAGTACATAAGAGCTTTTGAGAATTCAGGCTGAGGGACAGGAGGGGGGTTGGATTGCCTCAGGGTGAAAAATGCAAATTACTAAAGGGGGTATGAAAGAGACGGTGGTCTAACGGAGGGGTAAAGGGAGATGCATCACCCAGCGTGGCTCCTTCGGCACAGAGATCTGCCCTCGCAGCGTGGTGTAGCTCTGAGAGGGAGAGGGCAAAGGAAAGTAGAAGTCAATTAATAAAAAGAGAGCGCAGATCTCTGAAGACTCCCGTTTATGCAGCACTTCAGAAGAATGAATTTATCCAGAGCAGCCACGGGCATCGGGTCAAGGCAGACGCGCCAGCACAGCTCAAAGACCCTTTTGTCCCCCTTGTTTACCAGAGTTGGGTTCCAAGCACAGCACGGAGCATCATCCCTCAGCTGAGCAATGTTTTGCAGATTTAGGAGCCCAGGCTGACACAAGTTTAGGCATTTCCATGCTCTTCCCAGAGCAAAACTCCTCCAAAAAATTGCTTCTTGGAAGGAGGGAGAGGCATTCAGCAGCACCTCTGGCAACGAAAAACCTATGAGCTCTCGTCATTGTTCACTTTTTCAGCTTCCTTTTGCCCTCATTTCTCTCCAGCCTTTGGAAACATCTACATGAAATATTTGGCCTCTCTGAAATCTGTATTCTTCTCTTATAAATCCCTCCACTGTTCTTCACCAGCTCGACCCAAATGCTGCAAATACTTTTCCTTTCCCTGCAGTTGCTTTGGGGGATGTCTGAGGGAAGGGTAAATGAATGGTTTTCTGGAAGACACATTGCCAAGCAGTCGATTCAGGGCAGTGCTAGCCCTGGGTAAGGTCACTTGGCTTGAACAACAGCCACAACCGAGCAAGGCAACATGAAGAAATGGATGAGGAAGAAATTTTTGACACTGAGAATGGTGAAACACTGGCCTAGGTTGACCAGAGAGGTGGTGGATGCCCCATCCCTGGAGACATCCCAGGCCAGGCTGGACGGGGCTCTGAGCAACCTGATCTGGGTGAAGATGTCCCTGCTCATGGCAGGGGCATTGGACTAGATGAATTTTGAAGGTCCCTTCCAACCCAAACTATTCTATGATTCTGTGAGCAAGGACGGCTGCTGGAGATGGAGGTAAGGACAAAGACTGCAGATAAGGAGATATGCACAGATGTGCACAGATGTGCAGGCTGTGCAGATAATAATCATTTTGATAAAAATATGGCACTGCAGACAGAGCCAACAGGAACAGGCATGTAGCTGACATGTCTGACTCTTAATAGGGCACAGGGGGCTGTCATTGTCCCCAGCTTGGGGCTGGGAGGGAGAGGCTGGATGAAGTGGGTGAGGGATGCAAAGAAGAGCTGATGCTAGCACCCATTGCAGGAATCAGGATTTTATACACAGAACTGCCCTTTTTCCTTCTCCAGCAGCAACCCTGTGAGTTTGCAAGGTTTATCTTCTGAGTTTATGCAGAGGGGCTTGTAATTTTTCCCCACCCCCCCTCCCTATTTCTGGAAGCTGCCACTGTGTGGCTCCCAGCTGCACCTGAAATAAGGCAAGATTGCAGGAGAAACCCTTCTAGAGATCTGCAGGACATGCAGAAGCAGCATCTCCCTCCCTGAGGCTGCAGGAAACATAGCACGGCCACTTCTCCATCAAGCTGCCAAAGTGACAGAGCTCAGGCATGAGAAGCAAGTGAGAAGCTACAGGTTAGGAGGCAACACAGGGCAGAAGGTGGTGACCGTAATACTTTATCTACTCTGTAGCATGCTCGGTGTCCATACGCTCCTGGGGGAATCTGAGCGTGCTCTTCAGGGCTTCAGAAGCCCCTTTATCCCACCACCGCGGAAGAAGGACACAGGCACAGGACCCTCTACCATTTCACGGTCGAGCCAGCCTGGGTCCTGGGCACGCATGCAGGTTACACAAGAAGCTTTGGCAGCAATATGAGGTGTAGGTAGCCAGACCTATGAGGAAGTTGTAGTGTGGGCACGTCTTGGAGCACTTCTTGGTGATCCTCTTCCACAAAGACAAAGAGCCTTGCCCAAAGAAGAGAGAGCAGCATTAGCAATGAGAGTTTGTTGAGTGTTCCTCCATCTTGTACAGGATGGAGATGGGCTAATGAGTCCCACTGTCCCCAACAGCCCCAAGGGCCAGCACAGCCAATGAGACCCACCCCAATCCCACCATAGCCCAGTAATTGCTGGTGACCTGCTACACAAGGTATTCAATGTCCCTCACAGGCATCTGGCACCTCCCAGCATGGACACTCATGTCAAGGCTTCCTTAGGTGTACAACAGCATCCATGACACAATGTTCATGCCTGAAAGCACATTTCCAGACTTTTCTGCCTGACTGAAATAATTTTATTCCCCTCTATATCTCTCTAGACCTTCTTATCCACCCTGGCTACCTGTTTCTTTTCATCTCCTTGTCTAATCAAGGTTCAAATTTATTTATTCTTCCCCCGAAGGATCCTTTTTGTCCTTCCTTGGTGTCCCTTGCCTGTTTCAAGTAGGCATAAAACAAAGCTTAAAGGGGAAAATCTCAATGTGTGATGGGGAGGAGGATTTCAAAACGTATGAACTTCAGCACAGCCGGGCTGAGCTAGCAAGGGTTCCACCTCCCACATGTCCTTCCCTGTGACTCCTCAGCCCATCCATCTACAAAGGGCAACCATAAAAAATCCAGGCAAAACCCCACATCTCATTCCTGAGTCCTCGTTGGAGGATACACAGTGAGCACATACCAATTCCTACAGAGCCAACATTGGTCACACAGTACTGATCCTCCTCTGAACACTTCTCGGCCTTCAGACAGTTCCAGTTGCTTCGTTCCCAGTCACAAGTGTAGCAATAAAGGGCATTTGCTGCAGGAGGAGACACAAGATATGGAAGATGGAGACAAAAAGGCTACCAGTCCTGGCAGCAAAAGTGACCATTTTCTTTCCATTAACTCTCAAATGCATGAGGTGCAGGTCTGTTGAAAACAATGGGGCTGCAAGACCCAGACCCAACCCAACCCTGCTGTCCACACACTTGCACATTTACACTCAACACATCTGTACATACACGCACCAATGGTGCAAATCTGCCTTTCCTGCCCTACACTGAAAATAATAGTATGGTCACAGAATCACAGAATGTTAGGGATTGGAAGGGACCTCGAAAGATCATCTAGTCCAATCCCCATGATGGGCCAAGGGTACTGGGTTTGATGTGATGCAGGGAGCTGGGAAGGACAAGGTCCTCTGTAAGAGTCTACAGGGATGTCCCAAGGCTTGGGCATCACCCTTTCTAGTTGATGGAGACTATAACATAGACTAAAGTCTAATTGGGCAGTAGGCATGGCAGTTGAATAGGGTTAATTGGGACCTCCACAGCCTAAAAAATTCAGTGTCCTATGCTGGTGTCTTTGGGAGGGACTTAAATGCCCTCAAATATATATCCATTACCTGGATTAAAAAAAAAAAAAAAAAAAAGGCAAATAGGCTTTTTAACTCTTTGCTCTGTGAATTCATCCCTAAGTCACATATAGTCTAACATTTCATTTTTATTGCCTAGGTTATCTAACACGGATTAGGTCAGTCTTTGTCTTGGCACTGACAATCTCATTGTCTCTTGGGCCTTGTTAACACTTGGAAATTTGCCAGAACAACTGTTCTGGTAAGTGGACAAAGATAAATAGCAGAAAGGTATTCTTAGGCCTCAACGAGATGGAAATAACTATTCCCATAAATTATTTTTCTGCACCAGACAATGTGGCAAATATCCAAGTGCTGGCAAACCCTCTTTCTCTTTACAAAATGAGGATAACATTTACTCTGTCTGGTTACTTAAAGTCTCACCTATAGAAGCTATAAGATCATATACCGTAAGAGGGCTCTGAGTTTATTTGCAATGTCCCTGTGAAATAAAATACATAACCTATAATGCAAATAATATGCAAATATACATATCCACCCAATATCCCAGAACAAGGATGCTTAGCCCATTTAGCCCACCACCCAACTTCTCCCTAATTCCCCAGTTTCGTCCCAAAAGCTCTGAAATCAGCAGGCTTGTTGGGTCTCTGAGATGGGTAGAAATCAGGAGTGTCCAACAGGCAGCTGCAAAAAGCCAGATGTTGTAGGTCTGGCTCCATCCCACTGCTTCTGCTAGAAACGGTGTCCCTGACTGGAGCAGAAACCAGGCACATGGAGCTGCTGATGTGTTGTGCTATCGTAGGCTGAAGTATTTCTTCATCAAGATTTAGAAATAACCACATTCCTGCACCAATGACTCTCCAGACAAGCTCGCTGGAGAGTCACTTAGCAAAGGCAGTAGCAACTGCTTCCTTTTTCTGTCTTGCTTTCATAAAAATCCAGTGGTGCATGAGTCTATAGAGAAATTTCCTTGAAGAAAACAAACCGTTCACACATCCAGGCTGAGACTGCAGATAAGAAACCCACTGTGTCCTTCAGCTTCGAGAGCCAATGCGCCCTCTCCCATGATTTCTTTCCCTGGTTATGAGGCCTCCCTGACTTTAAAACACTCAACTACTCTTTGTCTAGTAGCAAACCATGACACCTCACCTTGAACTGCACATAGGACCAAAGCCAGCACGGCAAGGAGGGAGGACTTCATCTTCTCTCAGTCGTGTCCACAGCCCAGGAAAAGCACCCTCACCTGGGGACAGGATATATATCTTCCCTGCGTTTGGACTGGGCGATGATGAAGACAACAATTTTGAAAGAGTGGGCAGGGATCATGTATTATTTGAGAGGCTAGGAATGTACGTGGGTTGTTTTTTCACCTCGGCGTTGCCTTCAGGCTTGTCTGATGGGTCTTGAAGAGAAGTGAAAGCACCGAGGTAATTCATTTCATTTATTGCTTTTAATACTTTAATTTACCAATGGTCAGGCTAGCAGTGCTACTGATGTCTGAGTGGGGGTTTTGTACTGTTTGGCTCCAATCTGATCACCACATCTGTGGGCAGATAGTTCAGTGAAGGCGGCTACTCAAAGCAAAATAGTAATAAGTGGCACAAATTAATGGCTTCATCTGGGTGGATTATTGCCAAGTCCATTTCAGAGTTAGACCTGGAGAACTCCCAATATCTACAGTCAGGGTAGATCTAACTGTGTATTCAAGGTTGGCAATATAAACAGGAAATGTCTTATAATTTCCTGTTTCCCTTTAAAAGCTGCTTGCCATCTATAAAATCCTAAATGCTCTGCCTCATGGTTTTGAGAGCAGCTGCAGCAAGAAAACAACGGCTTTGGGGTTGAAATCCAGGAGAGGGGACACGGGAGGTCAGTTTCCAGCTTTGCAACATCTGAGCAATGAGTAAAAACATATTTGTCCCCTGTTTATATGGAGCATCCAACTCAAAGTCCTGCTAGATGCCAGTCAGATAAAACGTTCTCAGTCTTTACAATTTCTCTGCATGCTTACAGTTTGGGTGGAGCTGGATCTGATAACTTCATCCCTCCTGGGGCCTCCATTTGACAGCCTGTCCCACTTGGGCTTCCAAGGAAAGAGTTGCAGGGAAGTTTGGTGCTGGATATTGATCAGCAGACATCTCCATGAGTCACCTCTCACCAAGCCATCAAAGAGCAGAGAGGACGAAGCAGGAGCAGCTTGGGCAATCAGCTGTCTTCTCACCCCTTTCTTCTCAGCCCTCCAAGACTCATTCTGCAGGAAAGAGAACAGAGACCCAGGTGTAGCTACACAGCCTGGGGTTTAGAGATGGAGATGCAGAAGAGGCAGATGCTCAGAAAACATGTGGAAGAAAGAGATTAGATGGATGAGGTGAGGGCTAAAATGATTTGGGGCCAACATTAGTTTTTTTGGCAGGAGATCAGTTAGATGAGCAAGCATCCCTGAATCAAGAGTCATGCTCATCAGAGACATTTAGAGCATTTGATGGGACTAATCATTGCTCATGACAGAGAAGGCATGGCCAGAGGAAGTTCAAAGGGACACCAAAACCCATAGCATCTTCCTTTTAAAGAAAAAAAAAAAAAAGGCAAAAGGGAATTATTGGGTTGAGATTTTTTTTTTGTTGATTTGCACGTTTTTGAGGTTTCTGACACCGGTGTTAAACCACTGGGTCTACCAATAGAGCTGACATAAAGCAGGATTGACAGGATGGTGAAGTCAGCCCTGATAACCCCATAAGTGCAAACCATTCCTCTGTGATAGACATACACCTTCTGGGTGTGAGAGGATAAACCACATCACTTGCCCAACAGATGAAATTCTGGCAGACTCAGGGACCACATGCCACCGTGGATGCCAGTGGAGGTGAGTCAGTCCTCCCAGATGTCACAAGGCAGCAACCAAAGAGCTCGACCTACTCCAGGGAGTAAGGATTGCCCAGCATGATTCACTGCATGGTGTCCTCCTGCAGGGGTGACTCTTCAGGGGTGTCTGGAAATCATCCTGGAAAGCCAAGGCTCTACGTTCTGCAGCAGCAGGAGCACCCTGGCAAAGATCTGCACTGTTAAAGCAGTTTGCTTTAACCAGATTTGGGTGGTTTTTTTGAGGAACAAGGGAAAAATAATGGTGTTACTCTTTGGTATGATTAAAAAAACGCATTCTTGATTATTTCTTTTTTTTTAACAAAGAAATGTGTCAGACTCAGTTTATTCTCCCACTTTCAAGGACTCATCATGGAATCATAGAATCATAGAATGTCCCAAGTTGGAAGGGACCCACAAGGATCATCGAGTCCAACTCCTGTCCCTGCACAGGACACCCCTCAGTTCACACCATGTGTCTGAGGACATTGTCCAGTCTCTTCTCGAACACTGTCAGGCTTGGGGCTGTGACACCTCCCTGGGGAGCCTGTTCCAGTGTCCAGCACCTCTGGGTGAAGAACCTTTTCCTAATGTCCAACCTGAGCCTCCCCTGGCACATCTTCCTGCCATTCCCTTGTGTCCTAACACTGATCACCAGAGAGATGAGATCAGCACCTGCTGCTCCTCTTCCCCTTGTGAAGAAGCTGTAGACAGCAATGAGGTCTCCCCTCAGTCTCCTCCAGGCTGAACAAACCAATTGACTTTAGCCACCGCTCATATGGCTTACCCTCCAAACCCTTCACCAACTTCTAATGACGTGAATGTCTCCTCTCTGACGTAGAGCTGGAGAAGAGTCACCTGGTCCAAGGACTCAAATTGGCTCCTCGCTGACAGTGGGAAGATGATCTGCAAGGCCACGGGAAGCGGTCCACCACTGGTCCACTGGCAAGAGTGGTTTGATGGACACAGGCCACTTGACATTTTGAGGGTTGTTGGTGGCCCATTGATCCAGATAGCTGGCCTCAGGTATGTCTGATGCACATGTGTGAAGTGTGGGAGTACCATGGGTAGCATTTCCTCAAAGGCACATGAGAGACTGAGGATGGTGGTGTCACCCTAGGTGGCCAACACGTGACTGCAGTATGGAAGGCAGTGCTTGGACTGGATAAGGACAGATAGCTGCCAAAAAAGATGTCCCAGTATCTAGCATCACAGAGCAGAAATAAAGCTACAGCTGTAGTAGTAAATTCAGTGTGACCAGAACCGTCTCCAGCATGGAGACCAAGAGGTGGACATCAATGGGGCCTCTTGCAAGTGGCCTTTCCCTTGTGCTCAATCCTCTCTTTTTTCCCAGACATTGCATCAGACAATGGTAGTTGGCCCATGTTGAAACCTTTCCAGGGAATATGTTAGCAATTAAAATGATTAATTAAATGTTGTGGATGGTGGCATTACAGATCATGGAATATTCCCAGGACCTGTTTATTTCCCTATCTCAGGTTGAGCCTTGTTAATCAGGCCCTTGCAGATGTGTGGATCACATCCTTCAGGGTAAGAGTTTGGTCCCAGATTTTACTCTTGTTTGTGCCACACTGCACTGCACAACTGTGTTGGAGCTGGCTGGTAAATACAGCTTTATTTGGCTGCCCTCTGCAATGTTCTGCCCATTGTGTCTTCCTAGATGGAGAACAGAGATCAGAAGTCACTGAACAGAAGTCAGCCATGGAGCTGCTTATCTCCCATGTCCTGGAAGCTTCATACTGGGCTCTCCTCAAAAGGCCTAAGGACAAGTGTCCACCTATGGAATCACAGTGAGGAGGAACAGAAACAATGTGGGTTGGTCTCATGGAAGCTCCTCCTGTTATTTGCCCTAAAGTTTTTCAATTTTCCAGGTTCCCTGTGGTCAGATCATGATGTCTGCCAGGCCCTCCTACCCTCATCACTTCTTAGGTGGTATCTCAGAAGGTCCTAAAATATTTCCATCTATCCCAGCATCATCCCAGCCTGCACATATTGCCATTTCCCACCCATTTGCTAGTACACCAGGGGTTGCAGGACAGAAGAGGTTCTCGGCACCAGGTGTGGTTGCACCAACAATGATTTTTCAGCCCTATACAAAAGCCACTGAAGCAGTTGTGGAATCTAACCCTGTCTTGTTCTCCAGCCTCTATTTTGGGTGGGGTTTTGTTGGAGGAACAGGACAGGTCAACATGATGCCTCTTGTTGTTTTGGGAAGGGAAGACCACAGTTTGAAGTAGGCATTGTCCTGGAAGAAGAGGCAGCTGTGTGTATCGAGCACCTCCTGGGTGAGGGCAAGATCCAGTTCTTCCCATCCTTGGGTCCAATGACAGTAGCTGAAGAGTAATTTTTCCTCCTGGTTCTCTCCCTCCATCTTTCTCCTTCTCAGGGATTTACTTGTGGTTGGTCTTACAATACTCATTCTTTGTATCCTTCCTGGCTGTAACATCTCCAAAATCAGGACAGCAAGGTGGGTTGTCATCACATCCCCCTGAGGCAGATCTGTCCTCACCTCAGACCTTCAGAGATATTTCAATGCTTAAATTACAGGGAAGCCAAGGGGAATTCAGAGCTAATCCCAGACATGAGGTTTATTGCAAACTAACATGGGCTTAAACATTTTACATGCCAAATCATGGAAGGACTCAGACCCAGTAGCTTCTCCTACCCCACGTCCCACATGCTGCCTGTTCCTGGGTGCTGTGAAGATCACCAGGTACTCACTGTAGGAGCCTGTTAGTAGGGAAGACATAATTGTGTTCAAGAACACAGTGTGGGCAGCCTGGGGCCAGGTTACACCAAGATGTTGAAAACGTTCTGAGAACCTGTCCTTTCAAGCAGGGCGGGGAAATGGTGCCCCAAGGGCATCCCAAATCTCTGTTTACTGGTATGACCTGATTTTATGGTGTCTCCGGGACTCCTGTATTGCCCAAATCCCAGCTGGGTCTGGATATAAGTTGCATACAGGATTGTATCTGTACATAGGGGCATTAATAGGGGTATCCAGCAGTGATGTCTGGGTGTCACAAGCTCCAGAGAAGGTCACCACCCTTCCAGCTGCCCTGGGGCTAGAACCAGACTGCAGAAGAGCTGTCATGGAGGCAGCTATGTCTATACCAATAACACATGGAGAGTGCATGCACACTTTCAAGAGTTGTCCCACTGTTGTCCACACTGTTAAATTGTTAGCATACACCTCAGCAGGTTTTTGGCCTGACAATCTGGGACCATCCCAGACAATTTCAGATCTACTTTTGAATTGGTATTTTGGATTCAGCCATCTTATTTTGGAGAAAGAAGCTTGGCTATAAAGATGGGCACCCCAGGACCAGGAAAAGACACAGAGTGTTTCATTTGCTAATATGCTTCCCTCATGCCAGGCTCTTCTCGGTGGCAAACAATGATAGGACAAGGGGTAATGGGATCAAGCTGGAACACAAGAGGTTCCACTTAAATTTGAGAAGAAACTTCTTCTCAGTAAGGGTGTCAGAGCACTGGAACAGGCTGCCCAGGGAAGTTGTGGAGTCTCCTTCTCTGGAGACATTCAAAACCCGCCTGGACATGTTCCTGTGCGACCTCACCTAGGTGTTCCTGCTCCAGCAGGGGGATTGGACTAGATGATCTTTTAAGGTCCCTTCCAATCCCAAACATACTGTGATACTGTGATGCTGTCCCAGACCTTGTAAGGACCATAGAATCATATAATAATAGAACAGTTTGGGTTGGAATAGACTTTCAAAGCTTATCTAGGCCAACTCCCTGCCATGAGCAGGGACATCTTCACCCAGATCAGGTTGCTCAGAGGCCCATCCAGCCTGGCCTGGGATGTCTCCAGGGATGGGGCATCCACCACCTCTCTGGGAAACCTGGGCTAGTATTTTTCCACCTTCATTGTAAAAAATTTCTTCCTCGTGTCTAGCCTGTATTTCCCCTCCTTTAATTTAAAACCATTACCTCTTGTCCTATCTTGACCAGTGTGTTGACAGGATACTAGAACAGTACCATTAGAGATGCAAATCCATTATTTTCCAGATGTTTTCCTACAAGCCTTCAGAAATTTCTGCCTGGTTGAGACAGTAAAAGACTTATTCTGATCTGGGGTTGTGCTGATCAAGATCATATCTTCCTCCTACTCACCTCCATTTGTTTAGCTCTCTGTGTAATTGCATGGACAACTTGACCATGCTGCTTCCAAACCCCAACCCTGCTGTGAGTCAGAATTCAACAGACATCTCCAAGATGTTTATTATTTTTTAAAACAGTGGCTGCAGAGTCCTGTGCATGAGAAGCTATAAAAGAATAAATGACAGGAGTCTTCTCCATCAAACTCAAGCTAGTTTCAGACTGGCCTTTCCGTGCCTGAACATCAGATGTTCAGAAGATGTTCTGGGGAGAGATGGGCAAAATGACTGTAGGTCAGGACCAGGACAGGTTAAGAAGCTTGGACAGGTTATTCAGCAGGGACCTCATCACAGTCCAGCCCAGAGAAGGGACCTGATAATACTGACCAGAACTGCAATTCCCAGCACCACTATGGGAGGTCTCATCCCCGATGCCTCATTGCAATTGCATTTGTCCTGACTGCAATGGTTGTAAAGGTCTCAAAACATTTGAGATTTGGAACTTGAAATACATTTTTTTTTGCTGATCAGCTGCTCTTGGTGCGTGTTTGGATAAAAAGCCAAAACCAAACAAGCCATGAATCTTTCTTCTAAGGGCAAATCCTGACTTTACTGTGTAGGCAGCACATGAGATCACTCAAGTTTATACAGATTATGGTGTTCATTTAACTACCTTGTGCCTCACTATTCAAGCAAACAAATAATTTTGCTATAATCCGACACTATTCAAGTTCTTCCAAAACACCATGGAAGGGGAACGTTTTATACACAAGTTCACTAGAGCAGAAAGGGGGAAAAGACATAGACACACTGATAAGGGGCTGGGACACACAGGAGCATTAGGAGGCCACAACCCAGGCATTTCGTGACAGTGGGACTCACCAGCACCTATTTTCTCAACTACAGTCACGCGGGCTGTCTCATTTTTGGTTCATGGGGAAGTCATCAGGCACTTGATCATTGCTGGTGTGGTTGGCTACAGGAGGGGAACATAAATGAGGTCAAAGCAAGAAACTCCTTCCCAGCTGGACCTATTCCAATCATCATGCAGGCCACAAGACTTAAGACACACTGAGTCAGTTCTACCGCTTCTTCTATCCCACATCCAAAATTGCTAAACACACACTTCTCTGTAGAAAAACCCTCCTTCTGGGTGAGTGGGAAGCAGAGGATTTCTGCAGACATTGATAGACAACTACCCCATTACAGCACTCAGGAAAAGGTCACAGGGTCAGAAGAGCAGTGAAGGTTGCAGTCAACATTTAGCTCAAAGCTTAATTGCACCCTGATCCAAGGAGTCTCTGGGAAGATCTTATTATGGCCTTTCAGTACTTACAATGGGCTGATAAGGAAGATGGGGACACTGGCCCAGGTTGCCCAGAGAGGTGGCGGATGCCCCATCCCTGGAGACATCCCAGGCCAGGCTGGATGGGGCTCTGAGCAACCTGAGCTGGTGAAGATGTCCCTGCTCATGGCAGGGGTTGGACTGGATGAGCTTTGAAGGTGCCTTCCAACCTGGACTACATATGATTCTACGATAGCAGCCAGATGCCGTCAGGAGAGCCTTCATCTCTGTTTGCTCTTCTCTACCTGCATGTTCTTCAGGGGAATCAGTTCCCAACCCTTCATGAAGCCCTAGCCAGGAGGGCAGCCAATGCAAAGGCTGAGACAGGTCAACCCACATGCTACACAATGTGCAAAGCCCAAACCAGAGGCTGACAGGTACTTGCAGAGACTTGCAGGAGCCCATTGCTCACATATGCTGCCCAGGTTTTGTGCACTGCCTCTGAGCACATGTTACCAAAAACCTCAAAATAAGCCAAAATGAAAGCAGTTGTTTGAGATAACAGTAGATCCTCTTTGAAAGAAGCTGGGATATTAAAGGAGAGTAGGAAGTGGTAACTAGCCTAGAAGGAAGCAAAGCCACCAGAAGAGGGATAGAGACTCTTGGACTTGCATGCTGTGCCTTGATCCTAGAGAAACATAATATCATTTGGTTGGGAAAGACCTTTGAGATCACTGAGTCCAGCCATTAATCCCACACTGACACTAAACCATGTTCTTAAGAACTTCATCTACATGTCTTTTAAACGCCTCCAGGGATGGTGACTCCACCATTGCCCTGGGCAGTTTGTTCCAATGCCCAACAGCCCTTTCTGTTAAGAATTTTTCCCTCATTTCTAATCTAAACCTCCTCTGGTGCAACTTGAGGCCATTTCTTCTTGCCCTATTGCTTGTTATTTGTGAGAAGAGACCAATACCCTCCATGCTATGCATTGCTGGGTCCACCAGGGAGGAACCAGACTTTGAGGGCCAGGACAAATATTGCATTTAACCTATTGGCTTCCTCCCTTCCATCTTCAGTTGCCCAGTAGGGGTCAAGCCTGGAGCCTTGGATTAGCACTTGTTTTCCCTGTGGCTATGCGGATTTCCCTCCAGTGACTTGGCCCCAAGCACTGGTCTAGTACCTCTGTTACCACAACTCTAGGCTTGGTGTGGTACCAGCAAGATCAGGGAGCCCATGAGAAGCAGGGAAAGATGCCATGCTACTTCTACAACCTCAAAATCTCATCTTAGGGGCATACAATGTACGTATGTATATATATTAGTAGTAGAATTGAAAGCCCAACACTCTCATCCAAGAATGATTGTTGGTCTAGATCTAACTACTAAAGAAAAACAAAGAATAATCCTACGCAGAATGATGTTATAATTAAAATTATTACACACACTTAGTCATTTCTACCCTTTTTCTTGGTGTGATGCTCATCCTTCCCACTCTTGGGGGTTTCATGCTGGCAGCATTACCGTGAGTCGTCAGCATCTGAAGCCTGTGCAGAAATAAGATGTTCATGTTGGTGGTTCCTTTTTCCTCTCCCAAGGATCCACTCAGAGTAATTTCAGGTTTAGTAAGTTTTGGTTTTTCTTTTTCCATTGGTCTGCAACTGTGTGTTACATCTCAATGTGCTATATGCAGTATTTTTACATATGTCAGGGACTACTTTTGTACTGTTTCTTAGCCCTAAAACCAGTCTGGTCCAGCTCCAGATCTTTTTCAGCTGGATGAGTGGTTTATAGCTGAGGGGTCTCCAGTTCCAACCCAAGCCCCATCTCACCACCCCATACCTGCACTTCTGTGCACTACTTCCCACTCTTTAAAAGCTTTGCTGTTGTAGCAAGCTTACATTTATCTATAACATGTCCTTGGGTCAGTCATAAACACTTCATCTTATACAGAATAATGACTTGCTAGTGTCATCTATATAAGCCTACACTTGCACTATGCAAAGATATACAAAAGTTAAAACAAATTAGCCTTAGCAACTTGATCAATTAGAAAAATTGCTCTTACCACTCAGCCAAATTAAACAAACAAAAAAAAAGCCTCAGGCAGGTCAAGACAAGCTCAGTCAGAGCAAAACTAATAAGCCTCAATCCTGAGGTCTTGCAAACTCAGTGCAAACCTTGTGGCCCATTACTAGCAATGTCAATACCAAATTAAAATTGCTAATGGATAATAAACTATCTTGTCTTAGACTCTCAAAGGGGAAACACCGGACTGAATTATTCTCTCTTTTATTTATGGAAGTGTATCTCTGTTTGGGTTTTGTTTATTTTGTTTCTCTTTCGCATCTGTGCTTTTTTCCCTGTTTGTTTTGTTCTTCTATTTTGATTAGTTTTGTTTCTTTCTTTGGGTTTTTTTTGGGGGTTGTTTTTGGGTTTGGGGCTATGTTTGTGTGGGGCTTTTTGTTTGTTTATTGGTTTTGTTATTGTTGGTTTTTTTTGTGCTATGAGAAAAACCCAGCACAGCCTCTCATTGAGGCTCTTTCAAATGTGACAATAAAGAGCATGGGAAAAAAAACCAAACAATTATTTGCACAGCAAGGGAGTCAGGGGTTGTGCAGCCACAGTCCAGTCATGTTACTTGCTCAAGCGACCACCCTGCAAATCCTGCCCAACTGGCTGTAGGGAAAGTGGAACTAAATCAAACCCAGCTAAGACCCAATGCAAAGATGCTCATCTCTTTGCCAGCATTGCCAAGACTCCATCAGGACAAAGCTGGGATTGGTGACCCCCCAATGAAGGACATGGGGGTGAAGCAGAAAGCTGCATGAGACACAAAGCCGTTGTCATCCAGTATAGGGTCCCAAAGGAGAAGGAAGATAAGTCCAATACAGATAAACAGGATTGTGCCAAGTTCCTAGGCTAGGAAGAGCAAAGGTACCTCCTGGGTCCAGTTCTTTATTTCCCCTCAACACCTTCAAATCACACCCCTAGAAAGGCAGCAGCAGAATTTGCTTTTACAGGCACTTGTGTCCATCTCATGCCTATTTTTGTCAGGAATCCTTCTACATAAAGAAATAAGGACAGTGCTGGGTGTCCAATAATGCACAGGAGAAGCAGGAGGATATTTAACCCTTCCATGTGTTCCCTCCAGCAGAAATGAACTGCATGAAGTCAGGATCTGTTTCCTGCCTGGGGAACTACCAAGAATGAAATGCAAGCCCTAATGAAAACTAGTTGTAACAATCACCACACTGTTCTTTTCTGCTTTGGCAAACTAAGCCTTCAGGAGTTGAAGACTTCAAGCTATAGCTTGAAAAATAGATGGAGGAGATTACACAGAACAGCTTTAAACAAAAATCAAAACAAAAGAAACAAACAAAAAAATACCCATGAAAAGAAAAGAACAAACCAAAGAGCTCATTCAAGTGTGATACCTAACAAGGGATTGGAGACTTCCTTGTGTGGCTCACCTTGGCAGACAAATAATCTGCCCTGTTTACAAGAGAAGGGGGCAGTGAGTATGCAACCCACCAAGCTTGAAACACAGCATTTTTATTGCAAAGCATCAGCTCCCTGCCTCAACATCCCTCCTGCAATGTGGGGCAACCCCAGGGAACTGCTGGGAGCTGCCCTGGTTTGTAGAGATGTCGCATCAGCTCTTCTCAGGCTCACGACAGCAGAAGGAACTCAACATCCCTCCTGCAGCTGCAAAAGCACTTATTCAAAGGGTTATTTCTGAGTCAAGCCAATCACTTGCAATTGCAGCCTAATCCAGGCCTGGATTAAGAATATTAATTAAGTAATGTATTGGAATTCCTCCTGCCCCAGCTTGCAGTAGCTCAGGATTAGAGGCTGGAGGAGCCATTCTCAGAGCTCAAGAGAAGCTTGGCTGAGCTCTTCCTGAGTCTTAATTTCATTTTGAATAACAGAGGTGCTCAGCTAGCCAAAAATATCACTATCATGGCTAAAAAAACACCTGTGAGAAGAATTAACCTATGTCATCTACTCCTTCCCTGGGGACACCTATGATGGTCAACCCATCCTTCTTCCACAGTGGCACATTGCAAATGCCAAGAGTTCTCCTTCGCAGGGCACAAACCTGATATCCTGGACTTTCATCCTTGCTTTGGAAGCCTTTCCTCTGCCCCTCATTGGACCATCCTTCATTTTATCACAGCAATTCAATTTCTCGTAGGTTAATAATTTATTTTCCTTTGCAGCCACTCTCCTTGGCACCAGCAGCACTGCATTTACAAACATGTGGCGAAGGCTAATGTCTGCCCCATTTGAGCTTATTTTACAGCAGTCTAAACTTAGCTGACTGTTGACGGACTCTGAGTGCAACCGTGTAAACCCAGGGAGCTCCTTATGCCCATATTTTATTTATGTCAAACCACAGATGTGATCTTCTCTCCCACTAAACCCTGTTGGAAAAGGAAATTCCTCCATTCGCTGTGTTCAGAGACAGAGGGTCTGAAGCACAGCCATGATAGCCCCAGTTTAAATGTTTTTCTACCTCTTTCCTCTCATACTGACAAAAGCATTGCCCATTAAAGTTTCTATTCTGCTTCTCCCCCTTGTTTTTTTCCCGTTTCCATTTTTACAACATCAAACCTCAAGGGAAGGAAGGAGCAGAGGAAAGACCCTCTGGAAACCCTTCACATTTCTCTTCGTGTCCCCACAGGGGTTTCCCACCTCTCACATATCTCTGCCAGACTACAGCTGGTTTGTTTTCCCCTTAATCCGATCACTCACCAGGGAGCAGATGCAGAGCAGAAGCAGCAGCTCAACAGCAAATGCTCCTCGCTGAGGAGTTTTCCTCACACCCACCTCCCTCTCTGCACCAATTAAGATGAATCAGCCAAAAGCTCATCTCTCCAAACCACCTACGAGTGAGCGAAGGCCCTGTCATTAAGCAGATAAAAGAGCAGATAAGCAGCTTTGATGGCTGTTCTTCCTCAGATCACCTGCCAGGACCTCTTCTCCACCCCATGTAGCCCTGCCAGCCCCCACCACTATGCAAAGCAACTCAAACGAGGAAGCTGATTCACTTTCTTCATCAACAAGGATCAATACTCTGTTGGCTGCGCATCAAGAGCTTGACTCATCCCCAGGAGAAAGCACGATGTGGGAAGGTTTCTGATGAGCGTGGCTCGGTCAAGAGCTTTAGCGTCTGCAAAAGATGCACATGTGGAGCTTTATGTTCCCCTGTCTTCAGGATGTTGATGCAGAAGGAACAGGCAGGGATGGAGCCCCATGGGAGCCTCCGGCGGCTCAAACAACTTAAGTGGGGAGAGGTATTTCTTGTACAGCTCCAAGCTATATAGGTTGATAGAATACTTTGGGTTGGAAGGGATTTTAAAAGCTCATCCCACCTCTGCCATGAGCAGGGACATCTTCAGCCAGATCAGGTTGCTCAGAGCCCTGTCCAACCTGGCCTGGAATGTCTCCCGGGATGGGGCATCCACCACATCTCTGGGCAACATGGCCCAGGCTCTCATCACCCTCAGTGTCAAAAATTTCTTCCTCATATCCAGCCTGAATCTCCCCTCCTTTAGTTTAAAAACATCACCCCTTGTACTATAAGAACAGACTCTGCTAAAAAGTCTGAGCCCATCTTTCTTATTGACCCTTTTTAAGCACTGAAAGGCCACAATGAGGTCTCCACAGAGCCTTCTCCAGGCTGATTGAGATGGTCCTATCTCCTTTTGACACGTCCCCCCAAGGGTCATCAGGCTGGTGTTTGGTGAAAGGGGAAGCTCAGTAGAGCTCATGAAGTTCAGCAGAGTTCTAGATATGGGGCTAAATGATCCCATGCAACAGGGCAGGCTAGAGGGGAGGGAGTTGCTGCCTTCAACTTCTTCCTGGTGGGCAGGTATAGCTACAAATAAGCCATAGCCAGACTCTCTTCAGAGCTCCACAGAGAAAGGACAAGCAGCTGGTCACAAGACACATCAAGGGAAATTCCAACCAGATATAAGGAAGAAAAGTTTGCCAGGGCAGTGATTAAGTGCCAAAACAGAGACCCTGGGATGTGGTGGAAGAAACTCTCTCCCTGGAGATACCGAAATCCAGCTGGAGAAGGCACTGAGCAACCCAACTTTGACAACCCATTTTGACCTTTTGAGCAGGAGGTTGGACTCAAGCCCTCCAGAAACCTTGTCAAAATTCAGCATTTCTGGGAAGAGTCTGGGCACAGGCAGCAGATGCCAAAGCAAGACAAGAGAAACTTCTTGCTACCTCCCACCACACCCAGAGGTTTCTCTTATCAAAGACTCACAGTATCAGAGCTGTCCTTGTGCCATCAAACAGTGTAAGACATCCCCATCCCACAGGCAGGGAGAGACACTCTCCAGACCCCAGAAGATTTTATTTTTTTTAAAGCATTGTTTTAAGCATCATTTTTGAGCATAGCTAGAGCAGCCCTAAGCCTGTCCCAGTATCAGCACGAGCTTAGTTGCTGGTAGATTTGCCTTGAGGTCTCATCCCAACCAATATTAACAACAGGCTTTTATGAAAAGCACAACAGTAACCCAAGAACTTACAGGAGAAGGTAACACTTCTGGTTTTGTCTGAAATCAGATCTTCCTTTTCACTTTTTTTAAGATTAAAAAAAAAAAGAAGGAAGTAATTGCAAAGGAAAAAAAAATGATAAACTTTTGACCTTGCATTTCACTAGGCAAATACCGGCAAAAAATGCCAGTATCTTGACTTTGGGCTACGAAGTGTCTTAGGCAAAGCACAGGCTTTTCCATACCTACTGAAAAGGCGCTTTAGTGGAGAAGCTGAGTTGAAAACATCCCTGGAAGGGCCAAGGCAGGTAAGGTTCACATGAGTAATTCAGCATTGCTTAGAATCACCAAAAAATCCAAAACCAGGAGAGGGAACATCCTCTCAGAGGTATCTGTGATGGGGTCATGATCCTGCTTCTCCACAGGGCCCTGAGCAGTGGAAAAAACCCATCAGATTGGGCATCAGGCCACAACTGCTGCTTCATGATGCTGTGATGCCAACAGCGAGTAGCTCAACTTCTCCAACCCGTATCTCACTTGCTTATGGCAAACAGCCATGAGGACACTCCCCAGGACTCATCAGCCTCTCTTTAAAGCTTAACTATTTCAAACATATTGTCTTACTCCAGTATGGGTTATTTGATACCTGGTGAAATGTGTGAACTCTCCACCTTGTGCTTGCTCCCATGAACTTAGGCTTCCAATCTTGATTTCACTGAGCTTTTTGACAGAAGTGCCCAAGCCCCATAGAACCAGCTCACAGGACAATACAATCCAGGGTAACACCCTTTGAGAAAAAGATGTTTCATTTAAGCTCCTGAAAAAGAGCCAATAATTACCGTTTGGCTGACACTGGCAGATCTTTGCAGACCTGACTTCCAGAGCATCTGAGCATGGCCATGGAGCCCCTACACAGACCCATCTGCCAGCCTGGACCTCCTCATTTGCAGCAGCACAAGAGGCAAACACGAACTTCATTATCTGAGCTGTCACTGGACCTGAACCACCTCCATTTTTCTCCAAGCATGGCCATTTGGAGAGAAGCAGGATGCTTTGATAGAGGCAGAGGAGCTGTTAAGGAAAGCACAACCTTTTAAGTATGAAACGTTGGCAGCAACCACTTTTGACATCCACCACCCCAGAAAAATGAACAAACAGAAAACCCCACAAAACAACAATGACAAAAAAAGCCACAACAGCAAAACAGAGTGAAGATGGACAGGACCATGTGGGACAGCAATTACCCAGCCTTTCCACCTCACTAACCCACAGCACTGATGGGAACCTACTGGAGGAGAGGCCAAAGACCAAGGTACTAATTTTCCCAAAAAAATGTAATAGGATTTGCTTTCCAGGGTGATTTTTCCACAGCTGTCCCAGTAGCTGTTCCAACTGCTGCAGCTGCTCTTACTAATGCAGCTCCTTTCTCTCACATGGTGCTTGACAGACATTTTCCTCTAGGAAATACTTAAAAATCTATTGGTTCAATGGAAACACCCACAGTGCTCATCCATTTGCATTTTGCTCCCTCTTTATTTTTTGTCCTTCTGGAAAACAGGAGCACTGTTTCACTAAGGGCTTGGCTAGAATTGTTCCTCTGCTCAAGATGGAACTAACTTTCTACCACAGTTAGTGGTGAATATTTGCTTTAACCTCTTTCAAAAGCCAGAAAGCGTTTAGCAAGGTGGGCAGAAAAACACCTCCATCCATTGGGACCAAACTGGTTACCTCTTGTTTCACAGGTACAAATCCAACACAAGGGTCAATACATGCTTAGCAGCTCCTGCTTGTTTCTTCTGCAGCTGATAACTGGTCTGCCTTTGCCAGAAAAGTAAACCTTGCCACCATTCAGATTGATTTAAATCCCCATTTTAGGAGTCAGTTGCCTTGTTAAAACTGATGTGAGCTCTTGGGCTTGGAGAGATGGTCTAGTTGGAGCTTCACAAGCTGTCACATCTCAGCCAAGTGATGGAGTACACCCCAGTGCAGATGAGAGATAAAACAGCTTTGGCTTCATCCACATGTTTTCCCTTTATATTTGTCACAACTCTGCTATCATGCAGCAATTCAATTTTGGTGGCCCAGTTTTGTATATGGGTCCTTAGGGACCAAGCACAAATGGTTTTTGAGATCTGCAGGCAGACTCTTTGCTTCAAGGCAAAGGATTTCCTATCAAGCCTGATCCTGTGCAGACAACTGAGCACACACAGACCCCATAATAGAGATTGAGCCCTGGCTCGGACCTCTGCACAGCAGCTCACAGCAGAACCGCACCTTGGATGGGTTACAAAACAGCCTCCAGTCACCAATACTCAGAAGAAAATCACTTCTACTTTTAATGAAATGCATTTCGAGTCCCTGATTTCCAACCAAAACAGCAAGTTTAAACACAAAGAGCAAGTGGTTGTAAATGAACACGTGGGAAGCACCGAGAGCTTTGGACTGTAGCGACCTGAACATCAGCCCTGAGATGACAAAAGGCTTTTCTGCCAAAGCAACAGCTTGTTTATACCTGAGATTCTCTGGCATGTAGCTAACTCGTGCCAGGTACATGCTGATATTTGGGGTTTTTTTTCCTCTGAAAAGCAGCCAATTAGGCAGCAAGCACCAACAGTTTAATGCTATCGGTCCCTACCTGCTCCATGCCCAGCAGGAATGAAAAGGGGAGGATGCAGCCTGGTGACCAAGCTGTGATCCAAACACAGGCACAGCTCCAGCGAGGTTGGTACCACTGCACTATCACATCCCACGGGAACCTGGTCCAACCTCATCCTCTCCCATTGCTGAAATCCATAGTTGGACAGTTTAACTTTTTGCTACACACACAGTGAGCTGGGCCAGAGCCAAACGAAGCAAGCAGAGGAAAGAAAGAAGTACACTTTGCTCATGTCAAGGTGAATTTCATCCCTCCAATGTGAAACCTGTTTTATTCCAGCATCTTCCCCTCTCCCCCTTCTCATACCATGACAGTTACCCTCTCCCACAACATTATTTTTTTCCATTTTGACTACCCCGCCCCAATCCCAGATCTTATACCACAGCTGCCTGTTTCGGTGCTGTCATTGCCTCATGTTTCTCCATCAGGCCAATTCAGAGAGTCAGAAAAGGGCAGCACAGCTCCACTGCATCAAGGAGATAGGATTAGATCTAATCTCATTTTATCAGCACAATTAAGGCTCTCATTCAATCTTCTTTCCCAGCCTCCAGGAGAAGGAAAGAAAAGATCCAAAGCACTTGGCAAATCTGAAGAGGAATTAAAAGTTCACATGAAAGTCACTGCAGTCAGGAGGAGTCTCACAAATGAGCAATACCTGTTTCAACTGAAAAAAACAAAAAATAAATTGGTGTTTTCTTTTGTATACAAGAAAAGGCACAAAATACCTATATCAAACTTTTTCATTACACAACCTCCCAGCCCCACTCCTGCAACAGCACATAAATAAAGCTTTCCAAGAGCACCAAACGAGCACGACGCAACATGAAATGGCTCAGAATTCAAAGTCCTCATCGGCCATGTCAATTGCCCAGGCAAACTTCTCCCTCTGCGTCTTGTTGTAGATCTTCTCGATGGGCACACCAAACTTCTTGCACCTGTACAGACCACAAGACAGCAGTGGGGATGTGTGACCCATCCCACTCCACTCCCACCACAGATGTCCTCTCTGCTCAGTGTCCAGCATTTTTTATCCTTACGCCAAAGCTCCTTAGGAAATCACCTTTCCAGATTTTTATTGCTAGGGGCACAAAGCAACCCCCCCTTCTTGCCCTAAACTCAGAAGGGACATTCTGCAAATGGCTATTTGCAGAAAGGGAAGCATCACCTTTGGACTTTGCTCACCTGCCCCAATATCTCCAGGGCTTAGGCAGGTTTCTCTGGCCAGATAAATTTTATTCCTTCCCATCAAAGGCTCAGACATGTTTATCCCCTTCCCCAGGCAAGGTTAGGTGATCTTCACATATCTAGAGGAACATCTGCCCCATAGCGTGCTCAAGACTTACCAAGCTATACTAATCCTGGGGTCCAGGTAATTCAGCTTGGACGTGCCCAGAGCGATCTGCTTGTTCTCCTCCTTGTCCGTGGCTTGGACGTTCAACTTGGCCAGCTGCTCTTCCAGCCGCTTCAACAGCTTCTTTTTCTTCTCCACATTGCTGAGGGCAGAGAAAGAGCAACACAGACAGTATGTTAAAGGGGAAGAATCAAACAGAGGTGAGATACAGAGCAGTTCTGGTCCACTGCTGCCTGGGAGCGTGATGGGAAGACAACAAGCTCCAGCCTACAGCAGCCTCTACACTCACCTTAAGTCCTATAAGGCTTGAGCCTAAAAATACTCCAGAATGGCAAAGTGGAGGATGCCATCCAGCATTAACCCATTTCCAAGTATGCTGACCTCATAAGACTATTTTTAAAATAGAATTATTTTTACCAAAGTGGGATAAGCACAAAAGTCAGAACCCAAAGACCACATCCTCAAATCCAGGCTTCATGAGCAACCACCATCTCTAACAAACAGCTTAGCATCTCACCAACACAATGCATGAGCAGAAAAGTGAAACCCCACAGTAAAAACTAAAACACAAGCCTTGTTTCTCTCCTCCAGTCTTCTGTTTCTGGGCAGCAAGTCACATGTTAGCTCTGGGAAGGGGGGGAAAATCTGAGGGTGGTGAGAGCCTGGCCCAGGTTGCCCAGAGAGGTGGTGGATGTCCCATCCCAGGAGACATTCCAGGCCAGGTTGGACAGGGCTCTGAGCAACCTGGTCTGGGTGAAGATGTCCGGGCTGATGGCAGGGGTTGTACTGGATGAGCTTTGAAGGTCCCTTCCAACTCAAACTGCTCTATGATTCTATAAAATTTGGACAGACTCTATGCACTGACTACAGCAGAGATCAGACAGCCTACAACCCACCACTCAAGTGTTCCACAAGAAAAAGTAGTATCAAGGTCAACCTGTGTATCCCCAGCTCTGACATCAAGCTCAGTATCCTTATCATCACAGCATTTATAGGACAATTCAAAGCCAGCAGCTTGACTTGAAGTCTCAGTATTCAGTGAGGTGTCCTATCACAAAGAAATGCCCCTGAAGGAGCTCTTCGTAATGCTGCTCTTGCAAGAACCGTCCATAAGACCTCTATCATCCAGCCAGGCTGCCATGGGACAGCAGGCACCTGATACCCAACAAGGATAGAATCACTTTGGTTGGAAAAGACCCTCAACATCATCAAGTACAACCATTAACTCAACACTGGCACTAAACCATGTCCTTAAGAACCTCATCTGGAGGGCTTTTAAGCAACTCCACAGATGGTGACTCCACCACTGCCCTGGGCAGCCTGTTCCAAGGCCCAACAACCCTTTCCAGGAAGATATTTTTCCCAATATCCAATCTAAATTTCCCTGGTGAAACTTGAGGCAGTTTCCTCTCTTCCTGTCTCTTGTTACTTGGAAGAAGGGACCAGCACTGTCCGTACTACAACCTCCTTTCAGGCAGTTCAGAGATCAGAAGGCCTCCCCTCAGCTCCTGTTCTCCAAGCTGAACCCCCCAGGTCCCTCAGCTGCTCCTCATCACACTTGTGCTCCAGACCCCTCACCAGCTCTGTTCCCTTCTCTCAATGCTAATATCATGACATGTCAGTTCTGATGAGCTGCATGTAGGGTATCAGACTGCACCACCCCCATCTGCACAGAGATGCCTCCGCAAAAGGGGATTGTAAGAAGAGTTACTCACGCTTTTGCTTTATCATCTTTTGTGTCTTTGAACTCATCTTCAGCATTTTTTAGCTCTTGCTTGGCTTCCTCCACCTGTTGCTTTTTGGCATCGATCTGTGAAGGTAAATACAAAGTGAGACCATGGTCCTGTCCTCCTTGAGGGTTTCAGCTGCCTCCCTCTTTCCCTTTGCCACATTGCTCCTCAATTTCTCACTAGCCTGACCCTAGAGCAAATAACTTGCCCCTGCAGCATTTACTGGAGCTCAAGCATTTCTTAGCATTTCCAGAAACACTTGAAGCTCTTATTTGTTTATCTTGTGGAACTGCTGGCTCGTGACAGTGCTGGAGTCCTCTGCAAAGTCCAAGCTCACCAGCAGAGCGTGAACAAAAGCTGAGGACAATTAAAAGTGGTAGTCTGAAGTATTTGCATTGCAGACCCATGAAATTTCAGCTGGTTCTCTTGCCAACAGCCAAATGGGAAAACCAATTTCCCTGGTCCTGAGCCAACTGTGCCAACACGAAAGGCACCCAGCTTGGTTTTAAGACACCAAGTGATGTAAAAAGAATTTCTTTGCCAAGTGTGCTTCATTCAGCATTTGAGCTTACCCCATATCTCTCCACCCTTGGGTTGCTGATATCTCTGCACTGATTAAAAAAGCCACTCTTCCTGGCTCACTCCCTGTCATGCTTGATCAATGTCATGTCTTCAGGCATCAGGTTATTCACCCTCCCTCTTCCCACTCAAAAAAAGAAGAATAACAGAGGTGAGATAAGGTGTGGGGACCCTCAGTTTGGACTGTCTTACCTTGGCCTGGAGGTTTTGCATTGACTTCTCAAAGGTTTTTGGTATAGACCTCTGATGGTTGCACAGGATGGCCACAGCTCTGTTAGCTCGGTTGTAGGAGAGCAGCTTTGCAGCAACATTGTCGTCAGCTAGAAATAAACTGAAGAATCAGTATTTGACTCTCTTCTAGGAGTTGGAGAATCATGGAATAGTTTGGGTTGGAAGGGACCTTCAGAGCTCATCCAGTCCAACCCCTGCTATGAGCAGGGACATCTTCACCCAGATCAGGTTGCTCAGAGCCCCATCCAGCCTGGCCTGGGATGTCTCTAGGGATGGGGCATCCACCACCTCTCTGGACAACCTGGGCCAGTGTTTTACCATCTTCATTGTAAAAAATTTCTTACTCGTGTCTGCCCTGAATATCCCCTCTTGTCATTTAAAACCATCACCCCTTGTTCTATTGCAACAGGCCCTGCTAAAAAATCTGTCCTCTGATTTGTTTGCCTTTCCCACCCTTTCTCAGGGGAGATCAGTACTGGTTGTTGAAACTGGTGAAGGACACTTAAGCATCACTGAATTTGATACTGTGCCTTATCACTTAGGTACCCAAGGCCATCAAAAATAATGTGACCATCAGCAAAACAAAGGAAGGGAAAAAAAAAATACATCTTGGCTATTAATTAGCCAAGGTGTTGCTGAGCAGGTAATGTTTTTTCACTAGGCATGGTTCCCAACATGCTGCACACACCCATAAGTTACATCCCACCCTACGATGTAGTGCACAACCTGCCAAGGAGGAGCAGGCAGTTCTAGGGACCCCAAGGCAATGGATGGACATCTCTGAGCTCACTGGCCACAGAATGCAGCTGCTGATACCAGTCTTAGTAACTCACGGTTAGTGAGCGCCTTGAGCTGCTCCTGCAGGGTGATGGAGGCATTGTAGGTCCTGAACACTTTGGCAGTCAAACCATCCATCAGTTTCTGGAGGTGTTTGTTCAAGATGCATGTCTGGTAGAAGGAAGAAATTACAAAGTAGGGAGAAGGAAGGAAGAGAAGAAGCAGAAGCCAAGACAATAAATCACTTGCTTTTCAGACAATCACCTTCTGCCTAAGCAATTTAATTAGGTATTAAGTCTCCTGTAGCTTGCAGATCTACTTGAGGGCTAAGGCTCTCATCTACCAAGAACTGGCACAAATTCCATCTAAACCCACAAGTAATTTATCTGGAAGTCAACAATTTTTGCCCATCTATGTTCGAGAGGGCATCCAATATCATATCTTGTGTATATCACACCCACTATCTCTGTCCTACAGAGCACATGGGGCTTCAGTTGGGCTGGAAACAGAAGATGCAAAGAGGAGTCATCTGGGGTTTGGATGAAGGCTTATTTGTACCAAGAAAGCTTATCACAGATAAATCCTATATAACCAGAGAGAAGCAGCCTCTTCAGAGGAAAGACAGGCAAGTGGCTTTGTAAGGGATGTGGGCAGAAGGGGAACATAGGTGGCAGCACCCCATATTCCATCCTGAGGTAGAGGAGGAAGGAGGTTTTTGCAGGGAAGTAGCTCTGGAAGAAAAGCTGCAGCACATTTCTCCAACAGCTCTGTGCTTTGGCAGCCTCTCATACTTCTGCCGAGCCCCAGCAAGGTGCAAAAGCATTGAACAGCCAAGGTTTGACACCCCTAGAAATGCCCTGAGCAACATGTGTCTGGGCAGGCCTTCCCAGGCTAAAGAAAGCCCAAGCAGATGAGTTAGAGGAGGGAAGGAGCAGAAAGCCACCTCCTTAGCAGGGACATGGGCTACTTGTGGGTGCAGGCAGGCAGCCAAGCCTGCATTCAGAGAAGCAGAGATGCTACCAGTGCAGAAAGAGGATGGAAAATAAAAATACAATAAAAAAAAATCACATCATCCCAAGAGGGTGTTGAAACAGTTACAGTGGTGTCAGTGGAGAGATTAAAACCAGGCTAAGAGATGACACTGACGTAGCACCACAGCCTGGCAACCTGCATGCTGGGTAGGGGTGTCATGTGTTATGTTCTACTCCCTCTGGGCCACCAGTGCCATTTCAAAAGCTTAGAGGTGACAACTCACACTGAGCTGGTCAAAGAGGTCATCTGCTGGGTCCTTGTTTCTCATGAACATCTTCAGGTTCTTGAACACCTAAGGAGGAAGAAAGGATGGCCCTGATCAGAGAGACAAGGAGAAAATTGCTCCCAGACATCTCCCTCATCTCCATCTGCCTCTTCATCCAGACAGACTCTGACTCAGACTGGTGCAGTACACATCCTACCACACCAGCCTTCTCAACTTCGTGGGATAATAGAATAGATTGGGTTGGAAGGGACCTGTCCAGCCCGGCCTTGAATGTTACCAGGGATGGGGTATCTACCACCTCTCTGGGTCAGTACTTTATCACTCTCATAAAAAAAAAAAAAAAGTCTTCTTCATGCATAACCTGGATCTCCCTTCTTTTAGTTTAAAATCTGCTATCCCTGGCACTCCAATTTCCCCCAAAACACCATTAAAATCATATAACCCATGGGCAAAGCAAAAAATAAAATATCAATGAGGACAGTTCAAGTCCTAATGCCCACTAGTCAACTGAGGATGCTCCAGAAGGAGACAGGACTTCTCTCTCATGGTTCATGCAGTCAGACAACCTTGAAAACATTATCTCAAAATTTCTCCCCCTTCTCCAGGCCAGGGTTAGCATGTGTGTCCTCATCACCCAGCACCATTTCATCTCACAAACATGCTGCCACCATAGTGCTTAAGCAGAGGAGGCATCTTTGCAAAGGATTTCAAATGCAGACTTCGGACTGATAACCATAGAGATAACCAAGCAACCTAACTAACCCTAGACCACATTGCTATGCTGACCACTGCCTCCATTTCTGTCCTACTCACCGGCTTCTCCACGGACACTTTGTTGTAGTAACGGATAGAGTCTTTCCCAAGGAAGTCAAACTCCACCACGTGCTCCTGACCATCCAGCTCCTGGTGCAGTTTGATGTGCTCCACACGCAATGAGCAGCAGCCAACCGTGTCCGCGGTCTCCCCTTCCTCCTTCTCATTGCCAGCTCGCAGGGCCAGCTGGAAGGAGAAAAGTAATCCATCCCAGTCCAACATAATCATAGAATAGTTTGAGTCAGAAGGCATTGTCAAAGTTCATCTAATCCAACCCCTGCCATGAGCCCGGACATCTTCACCCAGATCAAGCTGCTCAGAGCCCCATCCAGCCTGGCCTGGGATGTCTCCAGGGATGGGGCATCCACCACCTCTCTGGGCAACCTGGTGTTTCACCACCCTCAGGGGCAGCAATTTATTCCTCATGTCTAGCCTGAATCTCCCCTTTTTTAGTTTAAAACCATCACCCTTTGTCCTATCACAACAGGCTCTACTAAAAAGTCCATCCCCAACTTTCTTGTTGGCCCCTTCAGCAGAGCCTTCTGCAGGTTGAACACCTGAACTCCCTCAGCCTGTTCTCCCAGCAGAGCTGTTCCAGCCTCAGATCATTTCTGTGGCTCCTCCAGCCCCTCTTCAGCAGGTCCATGTCCATCCTGTGCTGAGGACCCAGAGCTGGACCAGCACTGCAGGTGGGTCTCACCAGACCGGAGCAGAGGGGCAGAATCACCTCCCTTGACCCGCTGGCCATGCTCCTTTTGATGCAGCCCAAAATATAACTGGCTTTCTGGGCTGCAAGTGCATGTTGTTGGCTCATGTCCAATCTTTCATTCACCAGTACCCCCACAGGTCCTTCACCACAGGGCTGCTCTCAATCCTTTCATTCCCCAGCCTGTATTGATACTGGTGATTGCCCCAAACCACGTGCTTGGCCTTGTTGAACCTCCTGAGATTCACACAGGCCCACTTCTCAAGCTTGTCTAGGTCCCTTGGTTTTAACAGTTATAACACCAAGGGATGCACGGGGGAATCTTTCTCAGGACAGTGCCTCATCTAAATTGTTGCTGAGACCCTGGTGGAAACCAGGCAGTGACTGCCTCCAGCAAGAGGTTATTTCCCTGCTTTAAGAAATCCTAAAATATCCCCCCAGAATAAAGTTATCCAGCTCTGCAGTGGGGCCTTTGCCATCATGCAGAGACACACATGCAGGTAAAGTCCAGGAAGGACAGCACAGCCCCTGCACTGCCACACAACCGCATCCTCATACAAGCATCAGCAGATAGAAGGAGTCACCATTCTCCGTGATCATTGCCAGATGCCACATGTGGAACAACCCTGGCTTGTACAACCAGCAGACACCAAAAAATACACAGGGTGGTGTGGGTCAGGTAAGCTAAATCCCAACCTCCACATTAATGGGGGACCTGGGAGCCAAGGTGAGGGTGTAGATACCTTATCAATGAAGTACAGGGCCACTGCTCTTTGTCGGTTCTTCATCTCCTTCGACTTCCAATCAGCTCGGTATTGAGCACGAATTTTCTGGACAACATCCTTTAAGCGTCTGGCTACCTCATACTTATGCCAGTCTTTCTCCCCCTGGAAAAAAAGAGGCCAAGGCTCAGTGTCCCATCTGCCTTCTGCCCCTACCAGTCAGACCCTGTTCTGGGAACACCTCAAGCATCTAAATACCCAATAAACCACAGTGGTTTCTTGAGAAAAATCCAAGTGGAAAAAAAAAAAAAAAAATCAGAGCAGAAACAGCTCATCTAGGTTTTCTGTGCCCTCTGCTGGCTATGCTGGACCTGGGATCTGGCCAATTCTGTGCTGCTCACAGTCTGCAGATGTCCTCCACCAGGTTGGAGCCAGCACACAGCAAGTGGTCAAGCAGTGTATGGCCATGGTCACTCTGCTGCCTTGACACCACCAATATGGACTGACACAATGCACTTGCTCAGTTGTGCCCAACTTGTACAGTTCCCTTATTTAATTTGAGGACTGAAAATAGCTTTAAATCACCTTTCCCTCCCCACCATGTTCACCCCCTCCCTCATGGCACTACAGATGGTGATCGCAGCTCTCCCTAGCCTTTGTTTCCTGGCATAAATGAATTTAACCCCATAGACTCAGGTCCTTGTTGATCCTCTCAGCCCTTGCCTGGCTCTTGACATCCTTCCCCAGACACACAGGAGCAGCACAACACAGGGATGGCTCTGCCAGGTACAAATCCTTTCCCTGGAACAGGCTTGATGCTTAACAATCACAGAGTCATTTTAGTTGGAAAAGGCCCTCAAGATTATTGAGTCCAACTGGTAACCCAACACTGGCACTAACCCATGTTCCTAAGAACCTCATCTCCACATCTGTTCATCCCCTCCAGGGACGGTGACTCCACCACTGCCCTGGGCAGCCTGCTCCAATGCTTGGCAACCCTTTCTATGAAGACATTTTTTCTTAACATCCAATCTAAACCTCCCCTGGTGCAACTTGAGGCCGTTTCCTCTCATCCTATCACTTGCTACTCAGGAGAAGAGACTGAACTTCCCTCATTACAACCTCCTTTCAGGAAGTTGTAAAGAGCAGGAAGGTCTCCCCTCAGCCTTCTGTTCTCCAGGCTGATCTCCCCACGTCCCACAGCTACTTCCCATTTCTGTCCATGTCCCCTCATCACCCAATAGAACATCCACTAATTTAGTGTACCCCTTTTTTTTTTGCCAGGGAGTGCTAGGGGCAGGGAAAAACACATTTTGTTCCTATGCCACATCTCTGCTTTCCTCTGATCTTTCCACCTGGCAAAAAGCCAGTAGTCCAAAAAGCAACAGCTCTGCCTGAACAGCAGCATCATTCCAACCTTCAGCTTGGAGCTGGGGTTCAGCATGATGTACTTTAAAGTATTCTGGATGTTTTCTGTCCACGAGGCCAGCCAGGTGACTGTGTTGTCGAAGCGTACTTCCTTCCACTTGTGTCCTTCTGGTGGCTTGGGGATCTTTGAGTTCCTGTGGGCAGAACAGGATTACAGTCCTGAGATCATGAAGAAGAAACAGGTCATCAGCTCAACTGCTTCTTTACTGTAAGCCAAGGATAGTTAACATTTTGCAGCATTACTTGCAGAAAACATACGGCCCACCCAAAATTGCTCCACAACATGATCAGGTCTTTATCCTTTAGATGCTGGGAACAATAGGACAACTTGCTGGGTTGGTGGGGGGTGTTTTGAATCAAGGCCAAAAAGTCTCCCTATGGGTGGTTAAGGCCAATCCAACTCATAGCTTAGAGGGCAAACGCTCTTAACCCAGACACTGCTTTTCCTCCCTCTGGTGACAACTTGCAGATAGCACAGGGGACCCATAAAATAAGGAGGAATGGCCTATTAGGAAGAGGAGCAAAGGACTTACTGCAGACTTACAGTGCTTAAAAGGGGCAAATAAGGAAGACGGGGACAGAGTTTTAGCAGAGTGTGTTATGACAGGACAAGGGGCAATGGCATTAAATTAGAAGAGAAGAGATTCATGGTAGACATGAGGAAGAAATTTTCACTACTGAGGGTGGTGAAATACCAGCCCAGGTTGCCCAGAGAGGTGGATGGGGCTCTGAGCAACCTGATCTGGGTGAAGATGTCCCTGCTCATGGCAGGTGTGGGACTGGATGAGCTTTGAAGGTCCCTTCCAACCCAAACTGTTCTATGATTTTGTGAGCAAGGATGACTGCTGGAAATGGAGGTAAGGACAAAGACTGCAGATAAGGAGACAGGCACAGATGTTTTAGACAGATTGGGACAGCAGCATCCTGTCCTGTGACTCTCAAGATTTTGTGACAGTCCTGGTTTTGCTAAGCCCTTCAAATTCAACCTCTTTGGTAGATATGGGCTGATGACACCTGGTTTCTGAGCAGAGGGGCTGAGTATGATGTTCTCACTTTTAATGATGGGGAAGAACCTGCCTCTCAAGGGTAGTAAAATACCAGCCCAGGTTATCCAGCGTGGCGGTGGATGCCCCATCCTTGGAGACATCCCAGGCCAGGCTCTAAGCAACCTGATCAGAGTGAAAATGACCCTGCTCATGGCAGGGCTTGGACTGGATGAGCTTTGAATGTCACTTCCAACCCAAACTATTCTGCGATTCCATAACAATAATTATAGAACTGTCCCTTCTTCAGGAAGACTGTAGGAGCACTGCAGCTTTTGCAGTTGATGTTTGGTGAACAGTGCAGGCAACAGTGAGAGATGGTCACTGCTGAGCAGCTTCCCTGCCTGCTCATCCCTGAACATCCCCAGAGAAACAAAGTTCAAACCTAACTGCAAAGCAGATATTTGGAGGTGAACAGGAGGCGATATGAGGTCTTCAGTGAGCTCAAGCCTGACGGTGGACAAAGCAGTGATTGTAGGGGGGGGAAACAAAAACCACTACAGCTCCAGACAGAGATGATGTGCTCTTTATCCCATTCCCAAATGCAACTCAGCTTTTGGAAGCTTAGCTCTTCCCAAGGAGACTCACTTGCTGCAGTTGATGATAACATCCTCTGGCATGATCCTCTTCTTCAGCATGCCCATTTTGGGGTGGTCACCACGTCCACGGAACAGCCCCGGTGGCTCGGTTTTGAAGTTGCCTATCTTCTCCCGGTGCCCATCAAGGATGCAGTACCCGTACTCCTCCTGGATCTTGTCTGCCTCCTCCTTCAGTTTCTGAAATGAGCACCCACAGGATGAAACCAAAACCCCATGACTCGTGCCTACTTATTGTTACCCTCCTTTCCCAGGAAAAAGCAAGGCTGGAAAGGTAGAGTTCAAAGGGTTGGAGAAAGATATGGGCATAGGTCCAAGTCCATTCCCAACAAAAAGAAAAAGCAAGGCTGGAAAGGTAGAGTTCAAAGGGTTGGAGAAAGATATGGGCATAGGTCCAAGTCCATTCCCAACAAAAAGAAAAAGCAAGGCTGGAAAGGTAGAGTTCAAAGGGTTGGAGAAAGATATGGGCATAGGTCCAAGTCCATTCCCAACAAAAAGAAAAAGCAAGGCTGGAAAGGTAGAGTTCAAAGGGTTGGAGAAAAATATGGGCATAGGTCCAAGTCCATTCCCAACAAAAGGCTCATCTCCACCCACTTCGCAAACCCTCATGGTGATGCAGTCCCCACAGGAGACACTGATGGAGCGAAGTCTGTGTGTCACCAGCCCATTAGCAAGGTCCACCATCCTCTGGACAGGGCAGGGCCCCAAACCATGGTCCAAGGATGACTGGTACCCTGCAAAGCCATGAAACACTCAGCCTCTGCAGACAGAGGGGTGTGATGGTCATGGAGAAATAGAGTTAGTCCAAAGGACAAATAAGTCTCAGGTCAGGGCATAACACCAGGAAAGGAGAGAAGCAGGAGCTGAAATACTCCAAGGTGGTCCCAAAAAAAACATATCAGCCAGCCCCAGATATCATAGAAAACAGTCCTCACCTGCTTCTCCTCTTTGGAGAGTGCTTTCCGTGCCTCACTTTTGTCCACAAAATACTTATGAATCTCACTGAAGTCGCACTTGTCCAGGTCTGTGATTATCTCCTGCTCCATCAAGGTCATCTCCTGAGTGAGAGATGAGAGGGGCTGGGTAAAGCCAGGAGGTAAAAATCAAATCTGCACAGAGCTGCTGCCTGTGCTTCTGCTTCACAAAGAAGGAAAGAGATATCTACATGCCAGGTCTTTAGAAAAATATCAGAAGGCAGCTGCCACCCCACCTATCCTAGCCACATCCACCCAAGGATGGACAAAGCTGCCATGGCAGGAGGCCAAGCTGCCTATAGACACCTGAGCCTGCACCCACAGCCAGCTCTGGGGTGGAGAAACCTCCAACACCTGCTGGGGAAACAAAAGGTCCACAAGCAGCTTGCAGGAGCTGAAGAAATCACACCAAAGAGATCTGAAACATGTAAATTTGCCCCAGTAAAGGGTCTCAGTTTCACTTGTGGACTAAGCCATGGTGCTGTGGGACCGTGATGTTAATCCTTCAGCAGGAAACATGTCCCAAGCAGCTCTCAGAGCTGTTTGCAAGACCTAAAACTTGCTTTCTTTAGTAGCATCATGAAAACTCTGAGGGGGCAACATGAAGCACTGCAGGATGCTGCAGACAGCAAGCCCCAGCCCAAACCCACAAGGAGCAAGGAAATAAGTCATGAAATTTAGAATCTCATAGTTACATGATTATAAATAAAAAAGTAAGCCACAAAAACCCCTCATCCCCTCCCATCCCACACTATAGTCTATAGTCTCCCTAAGGATGAAAGGTTTAATGCTGAAAGTTTAATATGAAGGATGGGCAGTGAGGAAGCCCCTGCAGGTAAAGTACCTTCCTCCAGTCATTGAAGAAGTTGTTCTGGAAGATCTCCTTGGTCGTGTATTCATGATCAAGCATTTTGGCATAGAAGGTGGCAATTTCCTCCGTGGCCAGGCTCAGCTTCAGGGGTTTGCCTAGGAAGACAGAGGACCTTTAGTTATGTGGACAACCCAAACCTACAACCGCATGTCACTAGGCTCATCATGGTGCCGAAACATGGACACGGGGCAAGAACAGACACTGGGAGGACTACAGCATCCTCCTGTACTAGGTACAGCATCATCTGCAGATCAACACCCAGAGCACCAGGCACAGCAGGATGTTGTTGCAGCCCATCTGTGATCACACACTTCATCATCTTCTCCAGGAGAGCGTAAATCCTGATTTATATTAAGGTCACTGAGCCATAGGGCTTTCAGCAGCCACAATGCTGTGATGAATCCCAAAGTAAGGGGTCCACAGGACAACACAGAAAAGTTTGCTTTCTGACCACAATCACTTCCAGGACCACACACTTGGAAAGGCTTCATCTCAAATGCTTTCCCACATAGATGGAGCAATCATGGGAAGCTCAAAGCTGAGATTTGTGCAACAGATATAGATGCAAGAGCCTCTCATGGTTGACTATTTCTAGGAGGTGGCAAAACCACCATCCCCTCCTGAGCTCTTTGGCAAGAGCAATCAAGTCTAGTGAACCCAAGGAACATCTTGGCTCTTCCAAGGAGACCAATACTTTGAAATAGCTTTTCTAGGCAAGCTGTAGGAAAATCATCCTGCAGAGCTTCAGGGGATGGTGTGATCCTACCTGCACCAGACACTTTGGTTTCTGGGGTTCCTGACCTCCACCTGAACTATGGGGCATGGTGGGTCATAACCTTATAGCAGCCCCACAACAACCTACATACACCAGTTCAGCCGTGGTCCCTTCCTATGTGGGGTTGTTGCCTGTTCATAAACACTTCTTTATCCAAGAATGATGACACCTTTTAGCAAATGAACCGCCACCCAAGATCTGAGGCCAAAGCCACCAGCTTAGATGCAACCAATACAGAGGGGTCTCCAACAGCTCAGAGACGACAGAGAAGGTCCAAACCCTATGCAGGACTTGCCAGGGCCCTCATAGGGCCAAAAAAAAAGTCTCTTACAGGCCGATGGATGTCCCAGCAGTGCCCTCTGGTGACAGCGTTGCCAAGAAACCTCATTTCCCCAGACTGGCCTTTTTTTTTTCCTACTGTAAATAAACCCACAATGTATAGGAAGCCCCAGTGAGGGGGCTGAGGAGGACCAAGACTCCATGGGACTGTGGTCTCTTCTCATCTCCAGCATCCTTTGGTCAAGCTCCAAGGTATTTGTTGCCTCCTCAGGCTGCTCCTCACAGGCTGCCCATGGAAGTGGTGGAGCCACCATCCCTGGAGGTGTTTAAAAGGTGTTTAGATGAGGTTCTTGGGGACATGGTTTAGTGCTAGAGTTAGGTTAGGTTATGGTTGGACTCAATGATCTTGAGGGTCTCTTCCAAACGAAACGATTCTATGATTCCTTCCCTTGATCTGTCAGAAAACACTCCAGGGATGAAGCTGAGAGCGGGGAGGAAAAGACAACCCAGAAGGCATGGCAGGAAACCAAGGGGGAGAGCAGGGACCTGGATCTGTCCTGTCAAACTCAGCCCCTCATCGATGCAATAAGTGGCTGTAAGTTGATGTGCGGTGACCATGGGGACAACACCAGGAGCCATGACCAAGAGCTCAGAGCAGCCCAGGCAAACCCTTCAACAACTTAGGTTAATGGTTGGAATTGAGGGTCTTTCCTAAGCAAAATGATTCCATTATTCCATCTTGGAGTGTAAGTGGTGTGTCCATCACTGAGGCCATGGGACAGGGAAACTGCAGCTCTCAAAAGCAAAAATCTAATTTTCCCAGCTTGCAGGGAAACCAGGAGTGAGTTAACTTAAAGCTCAAACCCCAAATGTACCCTAATGACAAAAAAAACCTTGTTTTTTTTTCTCTCCAGTCCATCTTCAGAAGAGATACACAAGGATTTCACGTGAAGTACTGTGTCCAGCTCTGGGGTCCTCAGCACAGGACAGACATGGACCTGTTGGAGAAGGGCCAGAGGAGCCACAGAAATGATCTGAGGCTGGAACAGCTCTGCTGGGAGGACAGGCTGAGAGAGTTGGGGTTGTCCAGCCTGGAGAAGAGAAGGCTCCAGGGAGACCTTATTGCAGCCTTTCAATACTTAAAATGGCCAATAAGAAAGATGTGGACAGACTTTTTAGCAGGGCCTGTTGTGACAGAACAAGGGGTGATGGTTTTAAACTCAAAAGACATGAGATTCAGACTGGATATGAGGAAGAAGTTCTTGCCCCTGAGGGTGGTGAGAGCCTGGCCCAGGTTGGCCAGAGAGGTGGTGGATGAATCATCCCTGGAGATGTCCCAAGGCCAGGCTGGATGGGGCTCTGAGTAACCTGAGCTGGGTAAAGATATCCCTGCTCATGGCAGAGGTGGCACTGGATAAGCTTTGAGGGTCCCTTCCAACCCAAACTGTTCTATTGGCTTCAGGCAACAGCATTGACATGAATTGCTTCCTCTCAAGGAACTCAGGGTCCAGCTCCACCACTCCATCTCCTGCAGCCATAAGAGGCTCATTAGTTTTCCAGTAACCCCATAACTCCCACCAGATGCAAACCCCTCCAGCTTTAACCCAGGGTTCAGGCTTTATCCATCAAGATATTTAAGCTCTTTAGTAATTTGTGGTCTGCAATACTTGCCCTGCCCCGTCCCGCCCCTCCCCCCCAGCCATACAAGAGAAGATTACAGCTCTTTGGCCAGGTAGGACAACTCCACGTGCCCCAGGTCCCATTGTAAGGTGGACGTACCATCATAATAAAACTGCACATCGTCGGGCAGTGGCTCGTAGAGGGGGGCAAAGTAGGGCCCTCTGTGCTCCAGCTGGGTCCACTTCACTCCATCTTCTTTCTTCTCCTCTTCCCACCTGGAACAGACACACAGGAACCCATGAGACCATCCCAACCCTGGGGTCTGGGACCTCCTCCCAAGCTCACCCTGGGAAGATGCTTTGAGCAGCAACGGTCAACACAAAACCCATGTGAAATCCTGTTGTCCCTGCTACTGCCTCAGTTTCCCCATTCTTTCAAAGAAAGGCTGCAATGCAACCCAAGGAAAGGTGTCTCTAGGAAAGCGATATGCTTGGTGCGGTGACACAGAGGGACACCAAAGGGGTGAGACCAAAGGGGTGGATCAGTCAAACAAAATCACGTGCACAAGTAGACACCCCACTGCTGAGCCATGAAAGCTGCTTATTTTGCACAGAAAGGGCTAAAAGCACTAAAATGCTCCCTCTCCCACAGCCCTCATTGCCTCCTTTTTCTTTTAAACAGCATTAAACATTTAAACAAACAAACAAACATACCAGCCCCCAAAGGTTCAGAGATTCATGTGCATATGCCAGAAACAGGCAGCATGTAACACTCATGAATATTTATGCCTGTGATTTTAATGCAAATAACATCTTAAAGCAACTCTTCCCCCCCCATCCAGAGCAAACAGGATTTTAAAATCATTGCAAGCTTTAGCTGTTAAAAGAATATTTTTTAACTTAAAAAAAAAATAAAAAGGCAAAACAGGCACCCTAAAAATCAGAATAGCATTAAAAGAAATAACCCAGGTCAGGAGCAGAGGAAAAATTCCACTGGAAGAGCGGTGCTGACAGCAGGTCATGGGATGGGAAGGGGATTCTGCACCCCTGCAGCTCAGCACCAGCCCATCAGTCCTTGTTTTCCTGGAGCTGCTGGGGTTAAAGTGAAAAGACAGCAAGATTTAACCCTTGGGGAGAAGAAGAACAAAGAAAAAGAAAAGAAAGAAAGCTCATTTTTCTCGCTCAGCAGTGCCCCGGAAGTATTTCTGACCTTCCTCCTCCCCATGGGAAGTGGGGTGGAATAAATTAAATGCATCAAAATGTGCATTGTGCCAAGAAAACAGAGGGAAAAATATAAATAAGCATTTATATATAAAAGAAAAAAAAATGAACAAGATACAGAGAACTTGGCTGAAAGTACCTGAGACACAGGCAGGCGCAAGCGTGACTTGCAGGATGCAGCAAGGGCTCTGTATCTCCTCCCAAATCCATGCGATCCCCCCATCCCATTGCCCACACTCACCTGTCGCAGCCCCCTGAGTCCTGCCGCAGGCAAACAGGGGTGAACCGGGGGTGACGGACCCTGCGGCTGAGCAGCGAGGAGGCGAGACGCCGGTACATGCCACCAATGACCCAGGGGGACGATGGGGCTGGTTGGGTGTGCAAGTCACCCCGAACATCCTGCGCCAGCACCCCGCTACCCACCGGGACATGGTGGTGCCCAAGGCATGGCCATGAGAAGCCACCACTGTGTCCAAACTAGTCCAGACTGTGGCACTCCCCACGTGCCAGGGCACCGCAGCCTTGTGGGAAATGTAGTCCCTGAGTGTGTTTTTTGGGGGCAAAACTGCTGGAAACAGAGTTAATGCCTTGTACCGGCCTCTTGCATCTGTGCCAGGCTCCAGTACTTTAAATAAGGGGGAAAAACTTGGCCAAAAAAAATTTGTATACTTGCATTTTTCCTGCCACACCATGTCCCACAAGAGCCTGTCCCAAAGATTCAGGAACCCATGGGCATCCCTGTCTGGCATCTCCATCCCCCGCATCTCCCCATAATCTCGATTTGTGACCTGCTCCAAACCATCCAAGCCCCCTAAATACTCCTTTTTTCTGCCCCAGATATTGGGGTGCTCTGGGAGAGAGTGACACCAAGTGGATAAAGTTGCCACCCCACCACCACCTCAAAAAAAATACAGCATCCATCAGCCTTGCTCATACACCCTTTTCTCAATGTTCTCATACCAAAAAGCTTGCCTGAATCACCCAAAAACTCCTGAAAAGGGGAGGAAATAAATGGCAGCTGCTTTATATCCTCTACAACTCCCCAATACGACTCCAGCTGCCTTGGAAGTTGTTTTATTATATTACAGGAGGTTGGGCAAATTCCAGCAGCCATCAGCATCTCCCTTCTTTGGCTGGGCACCAGCAAAGATATTTCAGAAGAAATACACATATTGTACTAACTGCTATAAGAATTTAAAAAATATATTATACAAATACTATTGTGTATTCAGGACCTCCTGTCATCTCTCACCCCCTGCCTCCTGCCAAGAGTGGCAAGTTCAAGGCTTAAGAAAATACAGAAGAGCAGTTAAAAATAGTAATTAAAAAAGTTTTCACAGTTTTACCCAAAGGAATAAAACTAAAACCCCAATTGCATCGGTGTCAGACACACATACAGGCCAAAAGCACAAAGGGCACTTACCATTTCCACTTGTTTTCTGCTTCTTTCTTTTCTTCCTCTTTCTCTTCCTTTTTAGCCTTTTTATTGTTCTTTTCTTCTCCTTCTTCCTTAGATTTCCTCTTCTTGGTTTTCTTTGGAGCCTCCTCTTCTTCACTCTTCTCTTTGCTCTTCTTCCCCTTCTCTTCCATTTCCTCCTTTGGCTTTTTCTCCTTGATTTTCTGCTTTTTCCCTGACACATTTCCCTTCCCCATCTCATCTTCCTCCATCTCCTGCCCAACCTCTGCACTCCACGTCTCTCCCCATCCTTCATCCCCTTTATCATCCACCTCTTCTTCTTCCTCCTTTACTCCATTTCCACCTTCACTTTCCTTTCTCCCATCTCTCTCTTTCAGTCCCTTCCCCTCTTCTTTCTCTCTTTCCTCATCTGTCTTCTCCAGCACTTGCTCCTCTTCAAGCACATTTTCCTTTCTTTTCTTCTTCCTCATCTTCTCCACCTCATCTGTTTTTGCCTTCTTGCGCTTCTCTGCTTTCCCTTTCTCCTGCTTTTTCCTCCCATCACCCCATCCCTGGGTGCTACTGCTCCCTCGCTTGGTTCTGCTCCATTCCCCTGCCTGATTCCTACCCCCATCAACCCCCTCCTCCTCCTCAACACCTTCCATGACATCCACAGGGTTTTCCTCAAGTTCAGCCTTCTTCCTCTCTTCTTTTCCCACCAATTCCTTTTCCTGCTGCTTCCTCTGCTCTTGCTTCTTCTCTCTTTTCCTCTTTGAGCCTTGCTGCTGTGGGACAGGGGGGTCCAGCTCCTTCTCCTCACCCTTCCTCATAGTGGTGACCCCCGCATCCATCTTCAAAGCCCCAGGCTCTCCAGAGAGGGATGCAGCCCCACCAGCAACACCATCGCTTGGTTTTGGGACCTGTGGGAAGCGGCCAGAAGGGGAGAAAAGCTGAACTTGGGAAAGGAGAGAGAGATGATCCCAAATCCCATGCACATGGAAGAGGTGATAAGTGGCATGCGCCATGCAGGATGAGGTCCAGGTGATAATTCCTTGGGTTTCTTACCCCAACTCCAACCTTGATCTCTGAAAGTTGCCATCCTGCTCCGGGTTCTGCTTTCCGAGGTTTGTGCTGTGACCTACAGCAAAAGCACAGATATTTCTCACTGTATTGGTGAGCAGCAGCCTCCACCACTTGCATGCAAAATTAGGGGATTTCTCCCAAACAATCCCTTGTTTCCCTTCAAGCATGGCAGGAACATGGGTGCTGTGACAGCTGGAGGTATCTCAAGGCAGCAGTGGCTGGTCCTGGTAGGACACGGCCCCAGGTTGCAGCTTGTGGGATGAGGAAGCTCAAATGAGCAGGACCACAAGCTCTCCAGACCAAAATGGGGGAGGCCCCAAAGAAATGTCCCCAAAGACACAAAGGGGACCTGTCTGAAAGGTTTGGCAACACCAGCAGAAACCAGGACAGAGATGACAACAGGCTGAGCATTGTGGACATGCTGGAGGAGGAGACCTTGTGATGGGATATATCTTAGCCTGGAGAAAAGACAGCTGAAGGGAGACCTCCTTGCTCTGTACAACTACCTGAAAGGAGGTTGTAGTGAGGGGAGGTTGGTCTCTTCTCCCACGTAGCAAGTGACAGGATAAGAGGAAACAGGCTCAAGTTGCACCAGGGGAGGTTTAGATTGGATATTAGGAGAAAAAATTCCTCAAGGAAAGGGTTATCAGGCATTGGAACAGGCTGCCCAGGGCAGTGGTGGAGTCACCATCCCTGAAGGGGTTTGAAAGACACGTAGATGAGGTTCTTAGGGACATGGTTTAGTGACAGCATTGGGTTAACAGTTGGACTCGAGGGTCTCTTCGAACCAAAATGATTCTATGATTCTATCTCCTGAGACTCTGAGGACAGGCTCCCCTAGTCCCCTCCCAACCTGAACATTGGTGCAATAGTGAAGAACAGAACCTCATCAATGCAACAGGATGCAGGAAAAGAAGCATCCAAATCCACAACCTCCACCATAAGCTATATGGGTGAGGAACACGGGAATGTTTCCCTGGTCAGCCGAGAGGTCAGGTGAATTTTTGGGACTTACGCAGGACTTTCAGACGTTATAAAGCACTAATATGTGCCCTATGAAATATTTTCTCACAAGGCTTCTCCAAGCCACATAGGGAGTTGGGAACCTCATCTTTGAGTCTCTCAAGAGAGAGAGAGCACTTCAACCAAGTCTACACCTTGTAGATTGAGCCTACATCTCCACAGACTTGAGGTGATGGTGTCACCATCCCTGGAGGGTTTTAAAAGACAAGTAGATGAGGTTCTTGGGACATGATTTACAGTATCACAGTATGTTTGGGATTGGAAGGGACCTCAAAATATCATCTAGTCCAATCTCCCTGCTGGAGCAGGACTCGACAGTGCTAGGTAAATGTTTGGACTCTATGATCCAAAAGGTCTTTTCCAACCAAAATGATTCTATGACTCTATGCCCCTGCTGGGTCATTGCCCTGTCCCAACCAAGTGAGATGCCCAACAGGCTTGCAGAGCATCACATTCCGAGCTTGTGATCAGCACCACCACAAAACAAACAAACACAACACATCAACAACAACAAAACACCAAAAACACTCAACCCCACACCACAGGCCAGCAGGCGAGGGCAGCACATGGAAAGCAACCAAAGCCACATTCCTCCAGTCCATGCTAAGCAAACTTGGAGCTGAGCTTAGGCCCTTGCACCAGCCCATGGGTCTGACCCATTTCCAGCCTTTCCCTCCTCCTGGCACCACTCAGCAAGGCCAGTCTAAAAGCATGGCCACCTGTCCTGATGCCACCCAGGAGGGAGCTGGAAAGCCAGGTTTCCCCTCCCAAGGAAGGTGGTGATGGCTCTCCTGCATGTCCAGATGAGCACAAAGAAAATGAAGCCACAATTTCTGCTTTTAGACAAAACTTCCTGTATATAATATTTCTGTAATGGAAAAGGAGATGTCTGGTCCTTTTCTAAAATTTCATTTAGGCTGATGCTTAATTACCAGGCTGTGGGACATCAGAGCAACACAGGGCTCAGGGAAGCCTTCAGCTGAGAGAGATGAGGTTGTTCAGCCTGGAGAAGAGAAGCTCTGGGGAGACCACATTGTGGCCTTTCTGTACTTAAAAAGGGCCTATAGAAAAGATGGGGACAGCCTTTTTACCAGGGCCTGTTGTGATAGGACAAGGGGTGATGGTTTTAAACTAAAGGAGGGGAGATTCAGGCTGGACATGAGGAAGGAATTGTTGCCCCAAGGGTGGTAAGAGCCTGGCCCAGGTTGCCCAGAGAGGTGGTGGATGCCCTGTCCTTGGAGACATCCCAGGCCAGGCTGGACAGGGCTCTGAGCAACCTGAGCTGGTGAAGATGTCCCTGCTCATGGCACGGGTCCCTCATCATGGCATGGATGAGCTTTGAAGGTTCCTTCCAACCCATACTAGTCTATGATTCCATGAGTTTGCTTGAGGTGCAGGCAGCAAGTTCCCAAAAAACAGGGGCCAGATGCTTCAGCCGAAGCGTGCATTACACAATCTCTACTAAATTCATTAAACGGCCCAGTAAAACACGCTCAGCCCCCCAATCTCATTAGCAGCCAAGTACCAGCAGATCCATGACTAAGAAGGTAAAGTCCTGCAGCCTTTTGGGATCGGCTCTTTCCCCAGAAGGTCTTATTAGAGGCCTCTCACTGGACATTAAAGCCCCTGCCTCTAAGACATAGAGAGGATTAGCCTGCTAAAGGCCAGCTTAATGAATGCAGCTTCCTATCTCTGCCCAGATCTAGCATGGGACAAGGGAAAGAAACACCCTTTTCCCAGGCTTTGCAAGGCTGGTTGTCCCCAAGAGCGTCTCCCCACCGCCTACCTCCATATTTATGTAGGTATGTGCATCTGAGCGATCGCGCCCTGCTGACTCAAGCATCCTTGGGGAGGTTGGTTGGGACCAGGAGCCTCCCTCACTGCCCTCAAATTCCAGAATGAGGCCTCAAATTCCACTCGCAATGTTTTTGCAGGCTTTAAGGTCACTGAAGGCACCAAGACATGCCAGGTTGTCCCATGAAGGCATCAGCAACAGGGTGGTCTCAGAGATACAGGAGGGAAAACCAGGGTTGGGCAACCCCATGGCAAGAAAAATAAAGCACAAATTTCCAGTTCTCTGTGCAAAAAACATTCAGAGCATACCTTGAGGAGTCTTCCAGCCCCACTGATGGCCCTTGGTTGAGGGTTGATTCAGTCTCCTGAAAGAGATTCACAGTTTTGATCTGGAAGGTGTTAGAAAGGCAGAGATGGCACAGGTATCCCAAAAGCAGCATCACCCCCAAGCAATTACCCAGCCCCTGAGATAGCAGCCAGCCAGGCCACAGTACCCATCTCCCATTCACATCACCTTCCGCTTCCTAAGCCATCTTGGCTAAAAACCAAAAGCCTAAAACAGCAGGGTCTTCCAAGCTCAAAGAGAGCATTGAGGTTTTATGGGGTTAGGAAATCCCTGTCTTCCTTCCAACAACAGTCAAAAAGTATTTTCTGGAGCAAACACACTAAAACTATCACCCCTTCTCAAACACCTTGCTCATTAGATGCATTGTTGCTACCAGTGACACTGGTCCAGAACAACAGAAGGGATGCGAGAGCTCCAAAACAAAGATGCTTCAAATGACAGCTTATGTGCATCCATGCCAGCTTGGTCTTTAGAAGATTAAATGACTCTTTGTAGCAGATGGTAAGAGGGAAAGAGAAGTGGGGGGCAAAGCCACAGGGTGGGAAATACAAAGGTGAACAGAGGGCAAGAAGAAAGAAAAAGCAAAGCATAGGGAAAATGGGGACAGGACATAGAAGAAAATTAGCTCAGAGGGGACTCTGAGCCCTCAGAGCTGACCCATGGTGGCCACCAGAAATATCACACTGTTTGCATACTTGTTTTCAAAGCTGAAGCCAGGTTCTTCTGCTCCTGGCTGTGCAAGGTTACATCCAACCCACGCAGAGCCCCAAAACCCATCCCAGCTTCACCCAATGCTTGCCAAGCATCGAGGCTCTCGTTATGAATTCTGGTTTCCCCAAGTTTCTCTTTTGAAGGCTTTCAAGGGAGGCTAAAACCACACAGGAATTTTTCTTGAAAGCTGCTGCTGAGAAGCTGCTGGCTTAACTCATTAAGGGGGAAAACAACCCTGAGTTAATTATAGGTTGGTTATGGCAATATACACTTTTGTTCTCTGGGAATACGCCTGCTCTCGAATTCACAATCCTTCAGCTGCTGTCAGAAATCAGGTTGGTAAATTCAGGAGAGACAGCCACAATCTTCTAAAAAAGTCCTGCATGCAAATGCCTGGTGCTTGGACTGGGAACACCAGCAACACCAGGACATGGACCATGGGCACCCTTGGGGGGTTTCAGGGTTGCAGCTCCAGTTGCAGCCACCCAGGAGAGTTTGCTGAGATTTCAGACACTGTCTGCAAGAGGAATGGAGACTGATCATGAAGAAGGGAAAAAAACAAAAGCATCTCTGCTGGTTTTACATGCCAAGAGGAAAAGTACAATATGTTAATGTGGGCAAAGCAAAATGTATGGGGAATTGGCCAGGATCACAGAATGTTAGGGATTGGTAGGGACCTCAAAAGATCATCCAGTCCAATCCCCCTGCTGGAGCAGGAACACCCAGATGAGGTTACACAGGAAGGTGTCCAGGCAGGTTTGAACGTCTGCAGAGAAGGAAACTCCACAACCCCCCTGGGCATCCTGTTCCAGTGTTCTGGCACCCTCACTGAGAAGAAGTTTCTTCTCAAATTTAAGTGGAACCTCTTGTGTTCCAGTTTGTACCCATTGCCCCTTGTCCTATCATTGGTTGTCACTGAGAAGAGCCTGGCTCCATCCTCCTGACACTCACCCTTTATATATCTGTAACCATTAATGAGGTCACCCCTCAGTCTCCTCTTGTCCAGCTCCAGAGCCCCAGCTCCCTCAGCCTTTCCTCACACGGGAGATGCTCCACTCCCTTCAGCATCTTGGTGGCTGCGCTGGACTCTCTCCAGCAGTTCCCTGTCCTGCTGGAACTGAGGGGCCACATCTGGACACAATATTCCAGGTGTGGTCTCCCCAGGGCAGAGCAGAGGGGCAGGAGAACCTCTCTGACCTACTGACCACCCCCTTCTAACCCACCCCAGGTACCATTGGCTTCCTGGCCACAATGGCCCAGTGCTGGCTCATGGTCATATGATGATGGCCAATGACAGTTATCTCCAGCATCATCCCAGAAAGTGCCATAAAGACCAAATGCCTCAAAAAAGGATGTTGCCAGGATGAGATGAACCCCAGCCTTATGCTTGAAAAGCGGTGGGGGTCACTCGTGTCCTGGTTATCCTGTTAACGCCAGCCCACACTCCTGGTCCAATACCAAACTGTGACTGATTAAACCACAACATCACATGCATCTGCTAGCAGGGCACACAAGCTGCAGGCAATTTACTTTTTGATTTAATTCAAGATGCTCAAACATTCCCTTTCAGGGGCTTGCACATAACCACAAGCTGCAGGGCACCATCTTCACAGCTCCCTCAAGATCAAACCACAAGTGTTCCTAATCCTTTGGTGCAGAGACCACCACATACCAATCCAGATGCAGCTTCCTCCTCCGCTTGGATCTCATCCCGGAGGCTCAAGATGACACCTTTCCCTTCTGCAGCCTCTTGCTTTAGGGAGCTTCTTGACCAAAAGGGAGACAGAGAAGGAAAACAAGTTTTTCCCAGTTAAAAAAAACTTTTTGATAATCAAAGCAACCCAAGGAGAGCAGAGTTGGATGCAGCACTCCAATGCTTGGCTCTGGGTTGAGGCCACACGTGGAAATCCAGCATGGATAGGAGGACAAATTCCCACAGCTCATCTCCTCCCTGGTTGCCACCGTCAACCCCCCCATCCAGCTGAGGAGTTACCTGCTGATGACGTTTTCCTGCAGCGGCTTCTCCTTGGCCTTGAATGATCTCTTTTTCTCCCCTTTTACCACAGGGGGCTTCACGTCAGGACAGAGCAGTAGAAGAGTAAAGGGAGTTCATGGAGTAGATGTGATGCCCACAAAACACTGTGGGCAGTCACAAGGGTCACCCCAAAACCTGGGCATGGTGAGGGCTGTCTGGTACCTGCACCACATGTCGTATTTCCTCTGGTTCCTTCTTCACGGCCTTTCTCCTGGATGCCTTTCGTGCCTCTTTCCCTTTCTTCAACTCACTCTTTTGCTTCCTGGGTTCAAAGGCAAATTCATCCCACTGAGGCCAAGCAGGCAACACCTGCAGCAAGCCCCTTGGTGGTGGAAATAAGCCAAGGTGGAATGCCACACTACTTAACCCTTATATCCAGCAGCACCAGAAAAAGGCTCCAAAAAGGAAATTTGGAGGGATTTCCCTGCTGACCACTTTATAGCTAAGGTGCCCGACAGAGACAGGTGCAGCAAATATGATAACATGAGCCTGGAAGTCCCCCATGGTACCCACCTGCTGCTGTTCTTGGCCCTTGAGACCCCCATGGCTCTGTCATCCACCAGCTCTTTGAGATGTGATATAGAGTTAAGGTAGCATCCCCAAGGATGGTCACTGCAATAAGATAGAGACAACGTGTGGCTGTTAACACCCCAGTTTTGCTCTTAGAGAAAACCCTAACAGATACTCCACATCTCAACCCTGAAGTTCACAGCTACCCACAGGGTCAAGTTCAGCTTTAACAAGGACCTAAGCAGAACACCGAGTGGAAAAACCTTGAGCTCAGTCACTGAGCTGCCATTGGAGACAGTAAAAATAAAATTGCTGCTAAAATAAAGAGAAAAACCTCCAAAATAGTATAGGAATTCACAGCTGCAGGTAGGTAGATGGGGGCTGGATGGTGCTGGGGTGGATTCACACCCTCAGAACAGCCCAGGGTACACAGCAAATATTACCTAGGCCTTAAATACACCCAGAAAGCCACAGCAGCAGAAAATATTAAAATACAACCAAGAAACGAGAGCAAAATTGAGATAGAGTCCCTTCACCATTGCAGGCAGCTGGGCTACCAACACCCAGCTATCACCTCTACTCATGGCTGGAACAGTCAACCCAAACCAAAAAATCACTGTTTCCCCTGTAAATTCAAGGCCTCAGAGAATGCAAGAAATAAATATAAAATCCAAACAACACCAGGGTGGTCCTTTATCTATGAGAGGCCTTCATCAGCTGAAGAAAAAAAGGGGACTTTTCAAGGAGAGAAGACAAGCTACAAAGCACTATGAGACACCCCACAGACTTCTGAAGGAGTAAAAAAAAGTACATTGAAAGCCTCCATATTTTACCAGCATTTGCCAAGCCATGCGTACTTACAGCTGCTGGTGAGACCAAGCTCCCCTAAAAGCCACCCAGCCTGGAGAAGACCCCGACCCCAGCCCAGCTGCCTCCCTAAGGGAAATGCCCCCTCCCAGGCAACTTATAAAAAGTCTCCCTCAGCTCTGATTGGAGCTTCCCAGCCCAAAATGCACCCTGGGAAATGAAGTTTTAGCCCAAAACCTGAATTTGAGAAGAATTCCTAGCCAGCACCTCCTTGTCAAGGTAGAGAGAAAACACTTTGTATGGCTCAGGTGAAAGAAGAGGCCAAAAATATCACTAAAAAAAACAACCTGGGGAAATCTTCCTTCCAGGAGATAGCCCCTCTACAATTAGATAATTAAATTAACCCCCAAAATCCAACCTTTCTCAACTAGTTCTTACCCATCAGAGCCTCATGGTTGGATTTAGAGAGGTCTTTGAGCCCAAACATTGGGTGCAGAGGTTGGATCTTACAGGGTGTTGCATAGTAGAACCCATAAACCTCATTCTGAAGCCCTTACCTGCTCCTCTCCTCCTCTATTCATGCAGGTGACTTATTACTTTCACCTGCTCATGTTGCCATCAAGCACCTCATCACAGCTGGACCTAAAAATGGTCTCAATCATGCTCAGACTAGTGCAGGCAGTGTTGCTGAGAAGGGGCTGGTAGAAATAATATACAGGGGCTTTGCACAGCATGAAGAAACAGGAGCTTTCCCCAAAAATGCTGGGTTTTGGGAAGGAAGATTTGTGGTAGATGTGAGGAAGAAGCTTTGTATAATGAGGGTGTTGGAGAGGTTGCCCAGTGAGGTGGTGGATGCCCCATCCCTGGAGACATCCCAGGACAGGCTGGACGGGGCTCTGAGCAAACTGAGCTAGGTGAAGATGTCCCTGCTCATGGCAGGATTTGGACTGGATGAGCTTTGAAGGTCCTTTCCAACCCAAACTATTCTGTGATTCCATGATTGCCCCACACCGAGATCCCCGGACACGATGAGTAGCGGGGCCACGCGTTCCCCTGGGAAGATGCCGCCCAGTTCACAGCCAGGAGCGGAAAACCCCAGAGGCAGGGCTGGCTCCGGGAAAGCCTCTTTGATCCTCGTTGCGCCACTCAACCGAGGAAAAAGTATCCAAGCCACCTTTCTTGCTGGATGAGTAAAAGTTGTCAAGGGATGGGAGCCGGCCCCGGGGCAGGGAGCAGGAGAGGACGGTGTCTTGTTGGGGCTTGTTTGCTCTCGGTCACCTTCTGCCAAGCCAAGGACCAGCGTCTTTTTGTTTTTCTTCCATTTTCACCTTGGGTCTTGTATAGATTTATTCAGCCTTGTTGCTTGGTGAAGGTTTCTCCCAAGTTTTCCATGCTGGCTCAGATGTCTTTGATATGAAACGATGGGGTTTGTAGTGTGGTTCAGCTGGGAAAAATCTGTCCTAGCTTAGACCAGCTCCAGATTGCCTATGCATCCTACCCAAACACAACTTGGGGTAAACTTCTTAATAATAGGAGGAGTTTCATATATTTTTATGTACTTTCCCTTTGCAGATGCTCTTTGCAATGGGGGAGATGGGAACAGGATGACTCCATCCAGGGCTCTGCAGTGAGGAAACATGGACAACAAAGAGGATCTGGCTCATCTTTGGGGAAAACGAGACTGCAAATGGGGTCCCTGCTAGGTTTGGTGACACCATGGTGAGCTGTTGAGGGTGATATCAGTGACAATATCCTGTGGGCTGTCAACTGTAGTTGGGCTGAAGGCAGCTCCCTCGTCAGCAAAAGAATAAATACCTCTTCCTACGCACTCCCCGGTGTGCAGACAGTTGCGGCCACAGGATTAAAAGCACTTCTCTTTGCAAACCACCGCAGTATTCACGCGGAAAAAGCATTTCTGCCACTCCAGATTAAACAGTAATTCCACCTTTCTCGTCCAGTGGCTTCTTTCAAGTTGGGAAATCCAGGAGGGAGAGAAAAGTCCTTCCTAACATACTCATTTCCTCGAGACCATGCAGTCCTTGAAGCCCCGACGAGCAAAAATTGGCTGCGTAAGGTGGAAATGTTTTAATATATTCAGGTAGTTATAAAATAGAATCATGCAATAAAAAAGGTTTAATGTATGCTGGGCTAATTTTTTTTTCTCATTAAACAGCTGAATCTGCACAGGTTCCTTGTGCCATATTGACATGATTAGGATCATCGTGCACGAGTGCTGTCTCATTAACTTCATTATGGAAAGGAAGCCAGGCCCCAGTAAAGACTTAGGGACCTTTTCATGGTGACACACGCTGGTGACAACACAGTTCAGCATCCTTGTGCCGGGTACTGCATGGTTTATTGTCCCGTTTGCATCTTGGGAATTGGAGTTTTCCAACCCCTGGACATTTTTCCATGAAATCTCGACAGTTTTGACACCATTGCTCAGTCCCAGCTCTTATTTTATGGGTGTGATTGAGAGTAAAACCCTTCCATGGTTCAATAATATGGCCCAGAGAGGAAAAAGCGGGGTAGGATTTGCCTGTATCTGGCTGGAAAATGGATCCTTCTCTTTCCTTCCTTCTCTTTCCTTCCTTCTCTTTCCTTCCTTCTCTTTCCTTCCTTCTCTTTCCTTTTTTCCTTTAATTTTGTATTATATTGTGTTTCATACAGCAACATCTGACGGGTATAGCAGAGCAAAGGAATGAAAGTCCCAGGAGTTACAAAACTGCTCTGGCAGCTGTGGGAGCTGCAGTGCCACCATCCAGCTGTTTGTTTGTTTTTATGGGGGGGGGGGTATGTGTTCAAGGGGCTACACAGAAGGGAGCAGAAGTGGGGCAGACGGCAGCTGGAGCTGGCTGAGTGGTGGTGCGCTGTGAGTGCTGCTTTATTGTACCCCCCGCCGCCACAGCAGCCCAGATGTTGCGGGGGGGGGGGGGGGTGAAGGGGGTGAAGCCCGGGGGTTGCGGGGATTATAGGGACTGAATAGGGGGGGGGCACGACACTCAGATGTGGCCGGGACGGTGGGGGGGCGCCCGGTGGGAGGTGGGATCGTCCAGGTGGGGAGCGGGCGCGCACCCAGATGTGGTAACAGACTGGGGGGGGAAAGCGGTGGCAGTGGGAGGGGCGAGAAGCCACGCCCCTCCCGTGACGTCATCAGCGTTCTAATTCCCACCGTTGCCACGGGCGACAGCCCCTCCGCCCCGCCCCTCCCCGAGCCGCTCCGTTCCGCTCCCCCCTCCTCTCCCTGCCCCGCGCTCCCATTGGGCAGCGCCGCCGCCGATCCGCTCCGTCCCCCTCTGCCATTGGTTGAACCCGCTCTTCGCCCCGCCCCGCCGCCCTGCTTATGCCCCGCGCCGCGGCGGGGCCGGCGCCGCGATCGCTCTTGGCCGGCGGGGGCACCGAGGGGTGAGCGGGGGCAGCATCTCCTGGGGTGGCCCGGGGATTGATTCACCCGAGGGTGTGGGGTTTGCCCCGGTTAGGGGGTAAGTTTTCAGGCCTGTGGGGTTTTGCCTCTAGTTGGGGCATCTCTGCAAAGGAGTTTGGGAGGTCTAGGGTAGCTCTTGCAAGGGGGCTTTGGGGGGGTTTACCCCCTCGTTTGGGGTAGTTCTTGCAAGGGAGCTTTGCGGGGGGTCCTATCCCAGCTGGGGTAGCTCTGCAAGGGAGTTTTGGAGAGTTTGACCCACCCCTATTTGGGGTAGCTCTGTAAAGGGGGGTCTGCCCCCTTCCCATTTGGGGTAGCTCTTGCAAGGGGTTTTGGGGGGTTTACCCCCTCATTTGGGGTAGCTCTTGCAAGGGAGTTTTGGGAGGGTTTGACTTCCCCCCCTATTTGGGGTAGTTCTGTAAAGGGAGACTGCCCCCCTTCCCATTTGGGGTAGCTTTGCTGAGGGGGTTTGGAGGGGTTTGACCCCTTATCTGGGGTAGTTCTTGCAATTGAGTTTTGGGGCACTTTTCACCCCAGCTAGGGTAGCTCTGTTGGGGTTTGACCCCCCTCCCCATTTTTGGGAGCTCTGTAGGAGGTTCCCCCATCCCATCTGGGATATCTCTGCAACGGGGGTAGCCAGCTGTGGACTTGCATCTAGCCAGATGTGAGGTGCACGGGGGTTTGCAGCATCAAAGCACAGGGGCCAGTGGGGGTTTAAACCCCCCCACCCAGGACAAGGCTGGGCTTTGAACCCCTTGGGGGCTACCAGGGTGTGGGGCTTGGCCAGGAGAACCAGAGCAACCCAAGGAGGGGACACAGAACCCCAGAATCACCCTGTGGGGGCGTCAGAGTTACCCCAGCTGGGGACCCACCCCTCTCAACCTGTGGATGCTGCACCCCTGGAGATGATGTCCCCCGAGGAGGAGACCCCATCCGCTGGTGGGGAAGGGGATGGGGACAGTGGCCACGTCCTCCTGCAAGCCCTGAAGAGCAGCAGCACCCGGAAGGTGAGGAACAACTGTGGGGTGCCATGGGTGGCAGTGGGACGGCCAAGCACCCAAATGATGATCTGCAGAACTGGGGATCTGGTCCATGGGGATGGTGGTCACCATGGGTGGGGGTGCAAGTCCATCCTGGCTATCAAACCGTGCTGGGGATGGCAGGTGGCTGGATGGGGAAGGGTTTGGTGTGTGATGTGGGGTGGACATGAGTCAGTAGCATCGCGGAATCATAGAGTAGATTGAGTTGGAAGGGAACTTCAAAAGTCATCTGATCCAACCCATCCATAGGCAACCCTGCACAACTCATCGTTCATCTCTCAAACTCCACTCCTCTATCACTTCTTCCTCTGCTGGCTCCATCTGCAAGTTTCCCAGTGACTCCTTTTAACCAAATTCTCCTATATTTTGGCTTTTTCTCCTTCTTGCCCATAGGAAGATGGTCCAGCCAAGCGCTGCCTGTCCCTCCCCTCGCCATCGGAGGTACCGGGCAGAGCATTTATCGCTGCCACGCGTCTCCCCCGGGACCTGCCCGCGAGGAGAGTTGGTGCAGCCCGGCTGTGCGTGAGAGATGGGGCCGATAGCTCTGCTGGCGTCACTTGTTTAATTAGTAACAGCGAGGTAAAACCAACGGGGATTGTCCTCGGGCTGCCACCGACCCCGCCGCTCGACTTTCCGTGCCATCCCTTGGGCGTGAATATACGCTCCGAGGCTTGGGGAGGCTTCAAAAAGCACCGCTTGGTACGAGAAAAGATGGGGAAACGTTATTTTTTTTAGGGCTGCTTAAGCACATCTCTTGTTAGGTCTGTCCTCTGGGAGCCTGCTTTATAAACCTGCGGCGAATTCGCCCTGTAATCTGATCTCTTCTTGCAAGTGTATAATTTTCAAAACTTGTTCTTCAGCAGAGAGCTGCGTTTCTGCAGCCCTTTGGCAAAAAAACCTCCTGTGCGAGTGTTGAGATCGCAACCTGGCTAAACAAGGATCAATCTGATCTTGAGTCACTTGAGCCTGGCCTCGCTGGCTGCAGCTCAAGAGGTTGCAACCTTAAACCAGGTTGGAGTTTGCCCAGGACCTTGTCTAAATAGCAGGTGCCATTTGTGAGGGAAGATTAGCAGCAGTTCTGTGTGTTTTTTTTATTTCATTTTATTTTCCAATTCGTTCTGCATATAGACACACCATTTCCCTTGTATGAGCAATCAGTTCACCCTGTTTGCATCTGCCGGACGGTAGCACAGAGGAGAATAACACAGGAAAACATTGCAAAGCTTTAGGGGGGAAAACTGGCAGGGGATAAGCAACATCTGTCATAACATGATTACTTTTTTTAATTTAAAAAACCCTAAACCATTTCCTATTAATTATATCAGTTTTTTATTTAAGACAAACTATCAATATAACCTCTTCCAGTTGTGTGTCGCAGTTTTGTTGTTGTGGTTCATTTTTTTGTTGTTGTTTATTTATTTTTTGTTGGTTTTGAGGGGTTTTGTGGTTTTGTTTGTTTGGGTTTTTTTTTTTCCCCGGTGTTGGTTTGTTTGTTTAGGGTTTGCTTATTTGTTTTTCCACACTGAGAGTATCAAGGGCTGTGGATGGGACCACTGCATGTTTGCTTCCATGCAGGGGATCCTGAACACTGCTGTGACAGTGATTTATATATTTATATACATATATATATATATATATATACACACTTTATTTTTTTAATGTTTTTGTCAGGGTTCATGTATCAGCATTGAAGATTTAATACATCTGTTTCCTGCTGGCGCCCTGCCCCGGCTCTCATGATGCCCTGTACCTCCCCCAGCTCCCCAGAGCAGTTTCACTCTCATAAAATTCAAGCTCTGGATGCAGGTTTTGATGTTTAAAAACCCCAATCCCCCATTTTTTTATGTTTTCCTCCCATTTTATTTTTTCTTCCTCTTGCTGAGTGCATTAGCCAAAGAGTGAGGGCACTTTGTTGGGAAATTTAAAACCTTAATCCTGCACTCATTTGTTAAAAGGCTGTGTGATGTAACCATATTCTCAATAAAAGGTTTTAGAGGTTTTAGCTGGTAATGTCTCCCACAGAAAAACAGCTTGCAGACGGAGTGCCTCATGAGATTAGTTTCATGATAGGGACTTTTATATATAAATAGATGTTCAGGGAGGAAAAAAAGACATTTGCTGTGACCTACTGTTTGTCTTGTAGTAAAAGCCCATATTACTTTTTGAAAAGCCCTTGGCTAGGAAAAGAAGGAAATTATCGATGATCTTTGAAAAAAGGAGTATTTTAAAACCTGCTTTTGTGTTTGGAATGGTTCTCTGGCTTTTGTTTTGTTCTCTGTCCCATGGGCTAATGTGGCTAAACCAGGGTCACTTGGCCACTTGTCCTGTGCTGGCCTGACATGAAGAATCATGGGTTGCAAACAGGAATAATAATCCAAATTGACAGATCTGGCTCCAAAATAGCTTTTAGACCAGCGTGGTTCTGGAAATAAAACAGGTTCTGAGAGCTTGATGCTCCAGTTACCATGTTTCTACAGCAAGTTTTCCAGCTGCTGGATCACCTGTGCACTTGGAAACACCCGTTTTTGGGGATAAAACTCCGTTAGGAAATATTATTTCTCCTGAGAGGGGATGAAAATAAGGACCTGCCTATTTTATTATTTTATTTTTTTCAATTGGGAGGTGCTGTAATCATTTACTTAGTAAAACCCGCAGGGCTGAGGTTGTACCTAGAGATGGTATGTTCCATGCACAGGGTTGGGCTCATAGATCAATGGTATCTCTGTTAATGACAGTGGTAGCTTGTGTGTCAGTGCTTCATGGAGCTGTAGAAATTGTTTCAGTTTTGGTGATTCCATGTCTTTTTGCTGCTATTTTGCTCTGGCTTTTATTACAGAGCAAATGGAGTGTGCCTTGATGTGAGTTGGGTGGATTAGTGGAGAGCAGATGCAGCTTGGACTTGACCCGCTCTCATGGAGTTATCGTAGAATGTCCTGAGTTGGAAGGGACCCACAAGGATCATCGAGTCCAACTCCTTTCCCTGCATACGACAACCCCACAGTTCTCACTGTGTGTCTGAGGACGTTGTCCAGTCTCTTCTTGAACACTGTCAGCCAGGCTTGGAGTTACCCACTTCTGCCTGAATTACCCTTGGTGGTTGGTGCTTGACCCTCTCAAACACTGATCTTTGGTTCTTCGTTCACCATCCCTGCTGGGGTTGAAGGTTTCCAGGGTACAAACTGTACAATTTCGTAGAACTATAAAATGGTTTGGGTTGGAAGGGACCTTAGAGATCATCTAATTCCAACCTCTCTGCCGTTGGCCAGGCCATCTTCTTCTAGTCCAGGTTGCTCAGAGCTCTGTCCAACCTGGCCTTGAACACTTCCAGGGATGGAACATCCCCAGCTTCTCAGAGCAGGCTGTTCCAGTGTCTCACCACCCTCATGAGGAAGAATTTCTTCTTTGTATCTAATCTAAATCCACCCCCTTTCAGTTTAAAGCCATTAACCCTTGTCTTATCACCATATGCCCTTGTGAGAAGTCCTTTTCCAGCTTTCTTGTAGGTTTCCTTAGGTACTGGAAGCCTGCTACAGGTGTCGTTGGCTTCTTCTCCAGGTGGAACCACCCCAAGTCTATCAGCCTGTCTTCATACCAGAGGTGCTCCAGGTCCCTGGTCATCTTCTTGGCCTCCTCTGGACTCATTCTAACAGGTCCATGTCCTTCTTATGTTGGGGACACCAGAGATGAACACAGTACTGCAGGTGGGGTCTCGCAAGAGTGGAATAGAGTGGAGTCACCTTCCTTGTCCTGCTGGTCACACTTCTTTCGGTGCAGCCCAGGATACAGTTGGGTTTCTGGGCCACAAGTACGTATTGCTGGGTCATGTGAAGCTTGTGCTGTAGCACTTTGTGTTCCTTCATGTGCTGTTTTCTTTAATTGCATTGTGAGTGCAGACTAGTAGTGCTGGAAAGGTTGGTTGGTCACTAACGTGGAGTGCTGTAGGAGCTCACCACCCAACAGCCACTTTGCAGACAGCTCTGAAGACTGGAGGCCTTTAGGGTTAGCAACAAACCATATCCAGCACTGGCATGGATTTGGCATTGACCTCGAATCTCACTTCTACACAAAGGAGTGTCCCCTCTGGATAAGAGGACAGTTTTCAGATGGAATGACTTGTGGCGTACCTAAAAGGGCCTACAAGAAAGCTGGAGAGGGACTTTTTACAAGGGCATGTAGTGTTAGGACAAGGGGTGATGGCTTTGAATTGGAAGAGGGGAGATTTAGATTAGATACGAGGAAGAAATTATTCTTCATAAGGGTGGTAAAACATGGGAACTGGTTTCCCAGAGAAGTTGTGGCTGTCCAATCCCTGGAAGAGTTCAAGGCCAGGTTGGATGGGGCTTTGAGAAACCTGGTATAGTGGAAGGTGTCCTTGCCCATAGCAGGAGGGCTGGAACAAATGATCTTTAAGGTCTCTTCCAACGCAAACTAGTCTACGATGTCCAAAGGTTGCTGTGGCTCTATCTGAAGTGTGGCCTTCATGTCTATCAGGTGTCAAACTGAGATATCTCAGGCCAGTCTTGTAGCTTTGCTTGGCTTTGCCTTTGGCTCCAAAGGATTTATTTATTTTATTATGACTGCCAGTTCTCTTTCTGTGTGTGTAGAAAGAGCATCTGGGTTGGCTTTTGTGGGAACTTCTGAGGTAGGAGGAGATGAGGTGGAGCTGAGTCATGGGGAGCCAGGCTCCAGGAGAACTCCTGCCATTTTGTCTGAGGGGTGTATTTATGCTCTGAGCAACCAGCCCCAGGAGCTGGCTGGTGTGAGGAGGGAACAAGGCAGCACTGGAGATGTCAAATGATTGAAAACCCAACAGATTATCCAACAGAAGAGTTGAACCATGTCCTTTTTTCAGTGGTGCCCAATGATAGGCTGAGGGGCAACAGGCACAGACAAGCACAGGAAGTTCCATCTGAATATGAGGAGAAACTTCTTTCCTTTGAGGTGCAAGAGCCCTGGATCAGGCTGTCCAGAGAGGATGTGGAATCTCCTTCTCTGGAGACGTTCATACCCACCTGGACACCTTCCTGTGTGATCTGCTCAGGTGAACCTGCTTTAGCAGGTGGGTTGGACTGGATGATCTCCAGAGGTCCCTTCAAACCCCAACCATTCTGTGATTCTTCCTTCCCCGGGGAAGGGTTTAATAGCAAGGGTCTTGTTGCCTTTTGACTCCCTCCCTTAAAAAAAAAAAAAAAGCAATAAGTTGTCCATTACCTGGGAGGGATAAATTATAAAACTAAAATAATCCTTAAGGCTTTAAAGAACATATGCAGCAGTCTGGGATAATGGAAACAATGAAGGCAGTTATGGCTTCAGGTGGTGTAGCAGATGAGCATTGTTGGTCCCTTTACTAAATGCAGCTGGGCTACGCTTAATATATTTGTGATATCTACCATCTCCTGAGTTGGTCTCAGCAGTAGAAGGTGAGATGGGCCTAATACTGCCCCTTGTCCTTCAGCAACATGGCTGAACTCTGGTTGTCTCATAACAAGCGTGTTGTTCTGCTTTGTGAGAGCAGATAAGAGCCTGTTTTGTCCTACCAGAGGTACCAGCAGAACAGTCATAGAATCATTTTGGTTGGAAGAGACCTTCAAGATCATTGAGTCCAACCATTAACCCAACACTGGCACTAACCCATGTCCCTGAGAACCTTATCTCTGCATCTTTTGAACCCCTTCAGGGATGGTGACTCCACCACTGCCCTGGGCAACCTGTTCCAATGCCCGACAGCCCAACAGTGAAGAAATGTAGGTGAAGACAATGTAGATGTGCTGCTACCAATGACATTAATGGCATATCTTAGGGAAGATTATTTTATTTCCATCAAACCAGGTGATTCCCTCATTGAAAAAAAGACAAAATTGTAGCTAAAAGTGCCTCACCTCCCAGAAGTGGCAGCTCATCCCTTATCTATTGCACTGCCTGACACCAACTGTCTCTATATATTTATGTAACCATATGGCAGCGATACAGGGCGGGCTGGTGTCCTGCTGTCCTTGCACCTTTCTCCTTGAACTTCCCTGTCCTTAGGCATGTGAAGGTTGTCTGCTTGGTGGTGGGACTGGTTGTAGAGCTCAGGTCAGCACCAGGTTTCAACTTATCTCACCATTGCCACATTATGGAAATCTCCAGTCTATGTTCAAATTAAGCTGCTTTAGTTTCTCCTGCTATTCTGTGGGCACTCTCTAGCTGCTCTAATTGGCAATAATCCTGGTGGTGACTATTTTATGGCTAAAGCTGGACTTGGAGATGGCACAGCTTGGTCCATGCTTCAGCAGATGGGCTGTGGAGCATGTCCTATGATCCAACCCAGCTCTGCAGGTATCTGGGACCTTTTACTGCAATATCCATTGCGGTGATAACTAAAATTACAAGTACACATTCTAACAGCTCACAGTCATCCTTTGATCACTTCATATGCATAAGTTTTGAGTTTATTTTATTTATTTTTTTTTTTCTGGAAGCAACTGAGCTCCTGTTCTTCTAGCAGAAACAAAAGAGCAGAAATTAGCCCCTTTGTGTGTGGCTTTGCCCTTTGTACTTGCTGGCATCTCCCTCTTCCTCCAGGTGATTAAGTTTGTGTGTCATTAGTGCTGAGAAAGCTGGGAGGTGATGGCCTTGTTTTGTCACCAGGGTCACAAATAATGCTCTAGGTGTGTCACACAAGACATATCCAGGCTTCATCTCCTGGAGAAGTGAAGTGCAAAGTACCTGTGGTGATCATGTCTACACAAACATTCCCTAAGGCCTTGCTTGCAGAAGGAAATCTAACCACGTAATTGCCCTATTTAACACCCCAGATGGATGTTCTTGAACTGGAAGAGGTGTCAGGGAGTTAATGACACCATTACATCATTGTATATATTCCCTGCAAAGATAGGGTTTGAGTTGGCAGAAGCCTTGACATCCCTCAAAGAGGATCTGTTTGTCTTGGCCACCTCTGGAAAAGGTCTTCTGGCCTCTTCCCTTCCTTACATGGTGGCATGGGCCAGGTCCTTTATGTAACACTGACATCTTTCCATGCTGAGGGTTGAATGCAATGTTATTTGGCAGATGTCTTCTGAGCATAAAATGGCCTTGCTACAATAATATTGGCTCTAATCCTGCTTTGTCAGAGGCAATAAACTTCAGAGCTGGCCACAACTCGTATAACTTAATGACCTACACCTCATTCGTTTTCATGGCTTTCTTAACACAGGTTGTCCTCTGTGTGCTGTTCCTTGGCTGCTACATGACTTATGGCCTTTTACTGGAAGAGCAGAAGCTTTAAACTGGGAAGGCTAAGAAATCTCAGGTTCAACCTGGCCACTTCTTAAGCACCCAGCTTTATTCTTCTCTTGATGTCCCTAAGTGCACCCCAGAGCCCAAGAGGCTGGTTGAAATAACACATCTTTCTCCTGACCTGAAAGGGTTGACCTCAAGAGCTTGTACAAATAAGAATTAGGTTATAAAAGGGATTTTCCTCGCTTAACAGTGGGGTATTTTTCCCCTATGTCCTCCCTTATGTAAGGCATTCTTAAATCCATTGCCGCTTACTGTAGAAACTCGGGTGATGTAGTTTTTAGCTTTTGGTTGGGTCTTGGAGAGTATGGGCCCAGGCAAAGCATTTGGTTTCTTTGAATGCAAGGTGCTAGAGGGTGGGCATGCTCTCCTCTTTGACTCTCTATTTCACCTATCATAGAATCATTTTGGTTGGAAAAGACCCTCAAGATTGTTGAGTCCAAACATAACCTAACCTAACTCTAGCACTGAACAATGTCCCTAAGAACCTCGTCTATGTGTCTTTTAAATCTCCAGGGATGGTGATTCAACCACTTCCCTCGGCAGCCTGTTCCAATGTCTGAACTATCTACCTTTTTGTTTAAATATGACCAATTTTGCTTGTGATGGTGCTTCCTTTCCTATGTAAGTTAACCTGGACTAAGCATCTTATGCTGGAGCTGAATTTCTTCTTGCTCCAATACTTGTGTTGCAGAAATAACGTTATTTCACCCCAGGAGCAGCTGCAGATTAGACTTAGTGGTTCTCCATGGTGGCCTTGGCATAATGCTTCTACTGGTCCATGCTTTGGGACCAACAGCAGATCTTCTTGAGGCAAAATGTGCTGCAGTCCCATGGGTTACTGTAATTACCCAACATCATAAAAGGTGAGGAGGAAAGTGAGGTGTGGGGAGGTCACATTAAGTCCCTAAAGGGGCAACAAGTCTCAAGATCCTGACTTGACACCCTCAGAAGGCTTTGGTATTATGTCAGGTGCTCCAATACTTGACTTTTCGGTACCTTTTTGCTGTTGACTTAAGAACCTGGATGGGAACTGATAACTCTCTCGATAAATCTGATTGAGAAGACACCCAGTATTCAGATAGGGGGGAAAAAAAACAGCATTGCAGATCTACAAGTGGTTTAGTGTCTCTCGAAGGGGAAAGTCTAGGAAAATCCAAGTGCCATGATGTCCTGGATGTTGTTGGGGTGCGTTTGGTCCCCAGCTGCTTCAGGGCTTGGAAACGTTGCTGGAGGGCAGCTCCTTCGTGGCCTTGTGGAAACACAAAGTGATCAACGATTTCCAGTGTTGTTCTGTTGCGTGTTTGAGAGGGGTCTTGTTCAGCAGCTTTGACACTGTGGTGACTTGAATTTGGACTCTTGGTGTTGTCTCAAGCTGGGCATGGGAGAAGTGGGGAGCTGCCAAGTCAATTAGTTAAACCCCTTAATTGCTTTTGCAGCAGAGAGGTTTTAACGCTGAATTTGAGTATCTCGTAATACCATCCTAGAGTCTGCTCATAACACTCTGCGTCTCACTTCTTGTCTGAGACTGAGAGAACTGGGGCTGTTAAGCTGGAGAAGTGAAGCTGAGAGGGGATCTCAAATGTTTATAAATATCTCCAGGGTGGGTGTCAAGAGGATGGACCAGACTCCTTTCAGTGGTGCCCAACTATAGGATGAGGGGCAACGTGCACAGACTGAAGCACAGGAGGTTCCATCTGAAGATGAGGAGAAACTTATTTACTTTGAGGTGCCAGAGCCCTGGACCAGGCTGCCCAGAGAGGTTGTGGAGTCTCCTTCTCTGGAGACATTCAAACCCGCCTGGACACGTTTCTGGTGAACCTGCTTTAGCAGGTGGGTTGGACTGGATGATCTCCAGAGGTCCCTTCCAACCCCAGCCATTCTGTGATTCATGGACCTTCTCTGTTGTTTTGGATATTCCTTCCATTTGTGCCTCTTTCATCATCTCTCATCTCCAGTTCCTCTGGCCTCCAGCTCATTTATTCAAGTAGTCTTTCCTCTTCCCTCCAAAAAAAATCTAAGAATCTTCTGACTGCTTTCAAGCAAACTTTTGCAAAAAGTGGAGAGGTCTCAAAGGTCGTGAAAGCTCCTGTAGGAAGAACTGGTGCTTTCCACCTCCAACCGTTGCTACCAAGGCTGTTGAGTTTTGGGTAGATTTTTATGATTCTAGAGGCAGAGAGAGGGGGCTTGGCTCCTGCTCATTTGTGTGTATTTGGATATATTTGCATATGTATTTGGCTTGCATGTCTATGGAGCTGACAAGTGCACACAGCTCTCATCAATAAACCTGAGGGGCTGTTGAAATTTTAATTAACACCACCTTCACAGCTTCTTTCCCCCGCTTTAAGCTTTTATTTCCATATACAGGTTAATGCCTTGCACTGTATGAAGAAACACAATGTTTGTAATCAGTCTTTAATTAATAAAAGAAATACTTGTGCAGTATCTTGGACTACATCTGCATGAGCAGCTACTTTCTGGGCAAGAGTTTGCTGCCGTCTCCTTTGTTTGTGCTCAGAAATGACCCAGCTCCTTCTTGCTGGAGAAAACCTGGCATGATCCCTTGCTGGTCTCCATGGTGTGGGATTACTCGTACTTTTCCTTTTTCTTCCAATTTCTGGATATTTTTCCCCCTGGGGAGCTAATGATGTGTACAAGGTGGGTGGGTTCCCCAAGACAAATCAACAAGTGGCATTTCTGGATCAGCCTTTCCTGTATTTGCTCCTCACTCGAGATTTGTGCAGCTGTTGGGATGTTTTCCTTAACGTCCCACTTAAGTGCTTTTCCAGAATAATCGTGACCTCCTGCTTCCAGCTTATTCCTTCAGTAATTTCAACAAATTCGTAGATTATTGTATAGCATTAAGCCTGCAGATTTATGGGCCAGATGGAGTGACTCTTATTCTGTGGTCTCCAATGTACCAATTAGGAGCTCAAATCTTTTGCTTAGATAAAAATGCTGATGTTAATCCAGGACCCTTTTCAAAGGGGGCACCACTGAGTGGACTTTGAATACAAGAAATTAATTTTCAGAAAGCTGAAGTCCATGAAAACACAACATTTCCCATTCCCTGTTTACTAATCAAAGCTGCTCTCACACTCTTTTTTTTGAGCAAATATTTTTTTCCTTTCCTATTGGCCCAGAAAAAAAAAAAAATCAAATAATTTGTTATAAGTTTTCCCAGAATACCAACAGGACCTGCAGTATCTTCTAGAAAGGTAACCAAGGGTTTCCTTGGCTTGTTGGGTTTGAGACTGTTGTGGCCCATCCTGGAGGATGAGGTGAGGCCTAGTGAAGCCCATCAAGATCTTCTCTACATGGAAGAAAAGAGCTGAGAAAGTGTTTTGGATAAGGTGCATACTGTTTGAGCTCTATTGAGTCTCTTGGGTTGCAAAACAACTTTTGGATGTGGAGTCAAGGGGTCCACCACCAGTGATGGGGGAAAAGCAGTGGGGACCAAGGCAAGATGTAGCAAATGGATTTTTTTTGAGGGAATCAAAGAGCAAAATAGTGGCTTTGAGGAATTTCTTTCAGTGCTACAGTGGATCTTAATATGTTCTTGGAGGCATCTGCACATACTTTGTGCTGGTGTATGAAAAGCAGGCTGAGAGGTCTCCATCTCTTAAACTGCCTGGTCTTACGACCTCCCAAACACATTTTTTGAAAATTATTATTATTCAGGGGGCTTGTATGGCCCCATTTTGTCTGTCTGAACTGCTCCTCACACAACAAAAATCATCTCTGCTTGGGTAGAGCTTTTGTGACCCCAGATTCAGAGACCCTCCTCGTAGCAACCTCTGTGCCGGAGGCATCCCATAATAACCCACAAGACAGAGGGATATTACTGTCTGTGTTTCCTGAAGTCAGAGATTAAACATCATTTCCCTGTCTGCAGAAAATCCCAGCCGAAGCCGAGGAAGGAGGCAGGGATGGAATTAATTTATTGCTTTGTGCAGCTTGTTTCTCCACCCCCATGAACTATTGACTTGCTGCCTGTGCCTCATCCCCTACAGCCGGCAGGAGACGGGAACACTTACAGACACAAGATCACATCTGTTCCTGAGATCAGGGGTTATATAGAGTCTTGTCTTGCATCCAGATGGTGAGACCCTGGAAAGAAGATGCTTGGTTTCCATTCACGGTGGCATTTGTGAAGCGTTTTCTGCATAGAATAGAATCGTAGCGTCATTTTTGTTGGAAGAGACCTTCAAGATCATGGAGTCCAGACATTAACCCAACACTAACACTAAACTATGCCCCTGAGAACATCATCTCCACCTCTTTTAAACACCTCCAGGGATGGTGACTCCACCACTGCCCTGGGCAGCCTGTTCCAATGCCCCACAGCCCTTTCCAGGAAGAAATTGTTCCCAAGATCCAACCTCAACCTGCCTTGGTGCAACTTGAGGCCATTTCCCCTTACTCTATCACTCTTTACTTGGGAGAAGAGACCAACCACTATCTCACTCCAAGCTCCTTTCAGGCAGTTCAGAGATCAGAAGGTCTCCCCTCAGCTCCTGTTCTCCAGCTGAACCCCCCAGGTCCCTCAGCCGCTCCCATCACACTTGTGCTCCAGCCCTTCCCCAGCTCCGTTCCCTTCTCTCAACTCGCTCCAGCACCTCAATAGCTTAGAAAATAAATTGCTGTAAGCAACAGGTAGTATTAGATAACAAAACATTCTTCCAAGTGCAACATCAGGCTCGGAAAGTGCCATTTTTACTCCCAAAATTCTAGGTCATTTTGGTTTTGTTTTGGTGAGACCCTTTCGCTCTCTCTCAGCAGGGCTGCGACCCCTTTGCCCAGACCCAGCGCAGCAAATTGCAGCATCGCCGAGCGCGGATTAACCAGCAGATCAACAAGGAGATGAGGATGCGAGCTGGGGCAGAAAACCTCTTCAGGTGAGTTGTGGTCCCTTGAGCATCCGTCAGGTCCAGGGATTCGGTGGAAATATGGTCTTGATGTCTACGAGGCAACTGATGCCGGCACTCCTATGGCTGTGGTGGGGATTTGCTCTGTTTTCCTTTGACTTTGCAGTATTCATCCTAGAAATGCCAGCCCTCCATTTGGTGGAATGCTGATGCTATGCATTTTAACAGAATATTTTCATTTTAATGTCCTGGGAGCCTGGGGCAAAGCAGGGTTTGAGCACATGTAATAATGGGCATAAAAGTTGAGCTGGGATTGAGCTCGGAGTGCAGCATCTCCTGCCTGATGATACCCCATGCAAATGGGTCAAATCCAGCTTCAGTTCCAAAAATCTCCATCCCAGTGGTTCCACCAGAATCGGAAAATTCAGGTATAACTTTGCGGATGGGTTTTTCACGCTGTTGGAACGACACATTTATGGGATAGTGCAAAATTTGGTACCTTTGTGTGGTTTTCAGATTGCAGCTGGTCCAGCACAAGTAAATCCAGGGAATTAATGCCTTTCTCTGTAGAGCTGTCACGATGCAGTTTCATTATTTTTGCAGCTATTTTAACTTTTTTTAACCCGAGGATGACCTTTATTTGTAGCTTTTGCGTGTATCTTCATGTTTCTGTTGGATATTGCCCCTCAGTTCCAGCAGGACAGGGAACTGCTGGAGAGAGTCCAGCGCAGCCACCAAGATGCTGAAGGGAGTGGAGCATCTCCCGTGTGAGGAAAGGCTGAGGGAGCTGGGGCTCTGGAGCTGGACAAGAGGAGACTGAGGGGTGACCTCATTAATGTTTACAGATATATAAAGGGGGAGTGTCAGGAGGATGGAGCCAGGCTCTTCCCGGTGACAACCAATGATAGGACAAGGGGTAATAGGTTCAAACTGGAACACAAAAGGTTCCACTTAAATTTGAGAAGAAACTTCTTCTCAGTGAGGGTGGCAGAGCCTGGCCCAGGCTGCCCAGGGAGGTTGTGGAGTCTCCTTCTCTGCAGACATTCCAACCCGCCTGGACACCTTCCTGTGTAACCTCATCTGGGTGTTTCTGCTCTGGTGGGGGGATTGGACTGGATGAGCTTTCCAGGTCCCTTCCAATCCCTGACATTCCATAATTCTGTGATATTGGAGCATAAGACTACCCTAAAATAGCTTTATTTTTGCATATTTTTCCAGTTTGATTGGGTGTTTTTTTTCCTCTCAATAAAATCAGATTGGCTTTTCAATTCTGTACTTAATCATTTAATGTCAGCGCTGCATGCACCTGGAAGAAGGGAGTAATAGTTGCTCCGCTAAAGTATAAAAGAAATGGTATTTTAATGGCAGCGAGGCTTCCTGGGGGAGTTGAGGTTACAGCCCCCACACCTCAACCTCATCTAATTAAAAAAAAGGCCATGAAATCCCAACGTGTGCTGCTCCACACGACTCCCCTTTATTATAAAAAAAACAAAAGGGAAATGCGCTGGCTCAGCAGAAACTCACCCGGCCGCGGTTTTCGTGCAAACAACGGGAATCGGAGCCGCGTGTAGGGGAGTGAGCGAAAAATGTGATGCAAAACACATCTTAATTACTCAGCCAGGGAAATGCACTGATGAGGCTCTTTTTTTCCTTCTTGTCTTTTTGCTGGATCAGCAGTTTGAATGTCTTTTCATAGCAGCCACTTTTCCTCCCTTCCACAAGTTCACTTTCCAGCTGAGGACTTTTTAAAATTTCTTAATGTGTTTTATTTTGTTCTATTTGGTTTATTTTATTCTATTTTATTTTGTTCTATTTTATTTTGCTCTATTTTTTCCTTTATTTCTTTAATGTGGGTTTTTGGGTGCTACAGTGCTCAGAGCTTATGAAACACAGGAAATCTTGGAGGGGAAAATAACCCCAAACAAACAAGCTTTTGCCTGAAATTTAAGGCTGCGGGGGGATTATGTTCTAAGTCTAAAGGTTATTTCTTAAAAATTATAGACTTGAAATTTCTTTTGCATCTCTATGTGCTAATGCTCAATGCAAATGGGAAAAAATGCTGTGGGTTGCCCAGGCTGGGGCAGAGTTTGCAGCTGAAAACGCTGGTTTCTTTGCCTCAAAAAAAATGAAAATAATAAAAAAGACCTCTAAATGCTTTAAAAAATAATCTGAACTGTTCTGTTCAGCGTATCGGTCGCCTTTCCTGGAGAGGTTACTGTGAATGGTGTGCTGGAAAAATAACGCACGTGATGTTTGCTCAGGGGCGTTAAGAGGGTTTGTTTGCCGGATAAATAAATGGGCAGAGGTGGCAGAAACCTTTTCCGTTCTTGTTCAAATACTGGGGCTGAGCGAAGCAATCGGGGAGATAAAGGTGTCGCCAATAGAGCAGTTTCTTAAAAAGAAATTAAAAAAATAAAAAAGAATTAGAAGTCTTTGGTGTTAGCTGAGCAAACAGCTGATAACTTCACCGAGGAGGTCGATGGAGACACGTAGGCTCTGAGTTCTCATAAATCAGCTCCCGCCCTGGACAGGGTGCACAAAGCACTTGGGTTTGGTGATGGAAAAGATGGGGTTCTCCCCTAAATTAGCTTTCTAAGTGGTTCTGTGCTCTTAATTGCCGCGCGTGGCACTTGGAGTGCCCCAAAGTGACACGCTGGGCTTTAAAACCTTAACCCGGTGATAAGACCTGGAGAAACCTGCACGTGCGTACAAAACCCTGCAGAGCAAATTTGGGCTTTGTGAGGTGATAAAGTCCTTTTTGGTGCAGAGCAGAGGTGAAAGCACCAGTCAGAAATACATCGTGTGTGTGTGTGTGTGTGCAAACTTAGCCTGGTGTTGCTGGGTTGAAAATCAGCACACATCCACTATTAATAACTTAAGAAATTTAAAATATATACATAAATATTGTTGCCAGCTGGGAGCAAGGAGGGGTAACTCCCTTTAATTTTTATTGGAGGAAAATTGTGATGACAGCCATGATGCACCTGTGTCCTGGAAGTGTTGTGATGTGTAAAGGACTAAAATAGCAACTAAATACTGGTTTATAGGGAAAAAAGAGTGGTTACTGTGCTGATACCATATGGGGAATAACGGAAATGCTGAAGGATGTTTAAATGGAAGCGGCTGTGGTTCTGCTTTGTTTAAAATAAAAAAGAAATTAATTGGTTTTGGGGAATCCCAGCAAAGAGGAGTGAGGGGAGGAGACAGGCAATGAAGGGCAATGAAGATGATTAAGGGAATGGAGCATCTCCCTTATGAGGAAAGGCTGAGGGAGCTGGGTTCTTTAGCTTGGAGAAGAGGACACTGAGGGGTGACCTCATTCATGTTTACAGATATATAAAGGGTGAGTATCAGGAGGATGGAGCCAGGCTCTTCTCGGTGACAACCAATGATAGGACAAGGGGCAATGGGTACAAACTGGAACACAGGAGGTTCCACTGAAAAATGAAAAGGAACTTGTTCCCGGTGAGGGTGGCAGAGCCTGGCCCAGGCTGCCCAGGGAGGTTGTGGAGTCTCCTTCTCTGCAGACATTCCAACCCCCTGGACACCTTCCTGTGGAACCTCAGCTGGGTGTTCCTGCTCCATGGGGGGATTGCACTGGATGAGCTTTCCAGGTCCCTTCCGATCCCTGACATTCTGGGATTCTGTGAGACATTAAAGGACCAGCATATTAAAAGAAAAACAGCATAGCTCTTTCTACTGCCCTGAGCCAGGTCCTGGCAAAGCCTTTGGACGATGCTGTCCACAAAGAAAGAAAGAAAACACAAAAGGCAAGGGCAAAATGCTCTGCAAAAGCTGGGGAAAAGCCCTGAGCAGAGCTCGTGCACGTGTTGTTTTTCCCGGAACGTGACGTGATTTAGTGCAAGCAGCCAGAATCGCTTCCAGCCAACGCTGTCAGCTCTGGGTTATCTCTTCCCCGCTTTCCTTCGGAGCAGATAAGAGGGTTATAATCAGCCTGGGAGCTCGTGTTGCTGGGAGCAGGCAGCTGAAATCAATCCATGGTGTTTACATCTCCTGACGTGCAGGAGTGGAGAAGGGAGGGCAGGGTCCGGCTCTGCTAATGAGTGAGCAGAATGGTCGTTTGCACCTTCTCAAACCCGACCGTAAAGCACTTTTTATTTTAGTGTGTGTGAGCACTTTGAGTGCTCATAGCAAAATCTGAAGCTGCGCTGGGTGTGAGAGCGTGGATGGGCAAGGGGAAAGTTGCTCTGGAGCAGAAAGAGCAGGTTGATCTGAGCAGGGTGCAGCACTGATGAGGTTTGCCCGGCCTCAGCCTCCGTGGCACAGGGGCCTGATTGATCTGGTTTCCCTGGTCTCAAAAGGCTGAGAGATTTGGGGTGTTCAGCCTGGAGAAGAAAAGGCTCCAGGGAGACCTTCTTGTGGCCTTTCAATACTTAAAAGGGGCTGATAAGAAAGATGGGGATGAAATTTTAGCAGGGCATGTTCAATAGGACAGGCGGTGATGGCTTTAAACTAAAAGATTAGGGAGATTCAGATTAGATATAAGGAAGAAATTTTTTATGATGAGGGTGGTGAGAGCCTGGCCCAGGTTGCCCAGAGAGGTGGTGGATGCCCCATCCCTGGAGATATCCCAGGCCAGGCTGGATGGGGCTCTGAGCAACCTGAGCTGGTGAAGATGTCCCTGCTCATGGCAGAGGTGGCACCGGATGAGCTTCGAAGGTCTCTTCCAACCAAAACCATTCGATGATTCTATGATCATGTGCAGAGCAAGAGACACAGTTCTCCAGGAGCATTTGTATGGATGCACATGTTACTGTACCGTTGGATAACTTCACTTCTATTTATCGGTGCAGCCAAGAGTTGATAAATAAAGTCATTGATGAAGTGAAGGGAGGTTTGATCCATATCGTGTTTTCTTGCAGGGCCACCAGTAACCACAAGGTCAAAGAGACGGTCGCCCTGGAGCTGAGCTACGTGAACTCCAACCTGCAGCTGCTGAAGGAGGAGCTGGAGGAGCTGAACAGCAGCGTGGATGTCTACCAGAATGAGAGGTAAACTGCAGAGAGGGAAGAGCAGCCTGCTCAAATGGGATGTTATTTTTATTATTGTCATTTAATTTTTGCTTTTTCTGGGAGGAAGGCAGCCTCTTGCCTTGGTATCCATTGCTCTTGCCTCTGCACAGGGTTTGACCTTCTGGCAGGGACCACGACACGGAGGTTGGAGAATAGGGGAGGACCTGGGAATGGGCCAGATTTGCTGGGAACAGTTTTTCATCCTGGGAACACTCACTTTTTGTCTGTAGAACTACACGGAGAGCAAACTCATAGAGATGCAAGGAGACCGAACTCAGCATATTTTCCTACTTGGAATCATAGAATCATTTTGGTTGGAACAGACCCTCAAGATCACAGAGTTAAACCACTAACCCAACACTGGCACTAAACCATGTCCCTAAGAACCTCATCTGTGTGTCTTTTAAACATTTTCAGTGATGGTGACTCTACCACTTACTTGGGTGGCCTGTTCCAATGCTCGACAACCCTTTCCATTAACATTTTTTTCCTAATATCTAATCTTAGGAAGCATTTGGGGATGGGTTGTGCATCCTCTGCATGCCAATGTCACAGCGCATGAGGAATAAGACAGAAACAACCATATTCACATTTTTCTATCAGGTGAAATAGGATATTTATCAGAAACAATTAAAAAAATGGCTATAGAGGTGCCCAACCTCCTGTTCTGGCTGTTCCCACAGTGGATTACTCACTAGTTTTCTTTTCCCATCCAGGGTATCAGGTTATTTTTCTGTCTTTCTGAGGTTAGACCTTTTGTTAATTGAAACTCTCTACTGCTGTGAAATGCTTACCCAACCACCTTGGGCTTGACTCACTGGAACGGTAACCCTGGCATGTTCACCAGCAGCAAACCAACGTGCCGGGGTGGTTCATCAGCACCGTTTTGCTGGGTCAGAAATGCAGAAATCCCTGAGGCAGAAAAACCTGAGATGCTGCAGCAACATGGGAACTGCTGCTGCTCCTTCCCTTCCTGAGATGAGTGGGTGGATGGTGTTTGGTGACACCAAGCTGAGTGGTGCGGTTGACACGCCTGAGGAATGGGATCCATCCAGAGGGACATGGACCGGCTCAAGAAGTGGGTCCATGTGAACTTCATGAGGGTCAACAAGGCCAAGTGCAAGGTCCTACACCTGGGTCGGGGCAGCCCCCAATATCAGCACAGGCTGGGGGATGGATGGGTGGATGAATGAATGAATGGAGAGCAACTCTATGGAGAAGGACTTGGGGACACGGGTAGGTGACAAATGGGGCATAACCCAGCAACGTGCGCTCACAGCCAGAAAATCAACCATATCCTGTGCTGCACCCAGAGCAGCGTGAGCAGCAGGTGGAGGGGGGGATTCTGCCCCTGTGCCCCCATGTCCTGAGCCCCCTGAGCTCTGTGTCCAGCTCTGGGGTCCCAGCACCAGCCAGACATGGAGCTGTTGGAGCAGGACAGAGGAGGGACACAGGAATGGACCAAAGGCTGAATAGCTCTGGGGAGAAAGGCTGAGACAGCTGGGGCTTCAGCCTGGGGAGGAGAAGCTCTGGGGACACCTTACTGTGGCATTTCTATACTTAAAGAGGCCGAAAAGAAAGATGGAGACAGACTTCAATAGGGCATGAAGCAACAGGACAAGGGGTGATGGTTTTAAACTCAAAGAGGGGAGATTCAGATGAGATATAAGGGAGAAATTTTTTACTCTGAGGGTGGTGAGAGCCTGGCCCAGGTTGCCCAGAGAGGTGGTGGATGCCCCATCCTTGGAGACATCCCAGGCCAGGCTGGACGGGGCTCTGAGCAACCTGAGCTGGTGAAGATGTCCCTGCTCTTGGCAGGGGTTGGACTGGATGAGCTTTGAAAATCCCTTCCAACCCAAATTATTCTATGATTTTTTGTCCATCCACGTGCTTTTCCTGTTGCATGGTCCTCCTCATGTGGCCAAGAGAGCCCATATCTCCACCACCCTTGGGTGTTTGCTGCATTCAGAGTGTCTGTTGCAGTCTCTGATTGTAATTCTGGATGCTGGTCGTTCTTCTGTGTTAGAAGCAGGGATGCGTGTAACATATCCCGCGTTGCATGCATCCTCCCCAGATTCTTCCCTATCAAGCATGATGGATTTTTCCAATCCACTGCTTGTTTGCCCTGGTTTAAGAAGAAAACAACAGTAGCAGCAACCCCAAAACCTTTCCCAGGCCAAACAAAAGCCCATTTGTTTGCTTGGGGCATTGGATTCAAGTGGAAATCTTGTTAGGGAAGGAGCGATAATGGATTTTCTGCACTAATTATAGCTCTCAGAGATGTTTATTCAGTATGAGCAGATGAAAATATGGGTGTAACCTCCCTGCCCCGAGCCCCAGATTTTTGCAACTTGCCTCTTTTCCTCCCTGGACTAATGAGTGATGTGCCAACAAGTTATCAGCTGTATCTGGAGGTAAGGAAACGGGGCTGTTGTCCAAACCTGGGTGAATGATCTGGATGAGGAGACTAAGTGCACCATCAGTAAGTTCGCAGATGACAGCAGACTGGGTGGGAGTGTTGATCTGCTCAAGGACAGGAAGGCTCTACAGAGGCTTCTGGATGGGTCAATGGGCTGAGGCCAATTGTGTGAGGTTCAACAAGGCCAAGTGCCGAGTCCTGCACTTGGGTCACAACAACCCAATATAGTGCTACAGGCTTGAGGAAGAGCAGCTGGAAAACTACCTGGTGGAAAAGGACCTGGGGGTGTTGGTTGACAATGGCTGAATGTGAACCAGCATGTGCCCAGGTGGCCTGGAAGGACAAGAGCATCCTGACTTGTGTCAGCACTAGTGTGGCCAACAGGACTAGAGAAGTGACCATCCCCCTCTCCTGGGCACTGGGGAGGCCAAACGTTGAATCCTGGGGTCAGTTTTGGGCCCCCCATGACAAGAAAGCCCTTGAGGTGCTGGAGCGAGTTGAGAGAAGGGAACGGAGCTGGTGAGGGGCTGGAGCACAAGTGTGATGGGAGCGGCTGAGGGACCTGGGGGGTTCAGCCTGGAGAACAGGAGCTGAGGGGAGACCTTCTGACCTCTGAGCTGCCTGAAAGGAGCTTGGAGGCAGGGGGCGTCGGGCTCTGCTCCCCAGAACAAGCACCAGGAGCAGAGGAAATGGCCTCAAGTTGCACTAGGGGAGGTTGAGGTTGGATATTAGGAAAAATTTCTTCCTGGAAAGGGCTGTGGAGCATTGGAACAGGCTGCCCAGGGCAGTGCTGGAGTCACCATCCCTGGAGGGGTTGAACAGGCATGGAGATTAAGTTCTCAGGCTACCAGGGTTGGGTTAACAGTTGGACTCAATGATCTTGAGGGTCTCTTCCAACCAAAATGATTCTATGATTCTGTCTTCAGCATATCACAATATCAAACCAGCTCTGTGATAAGAGCTATTATTAGACAACTGCTGTTAATAGAGGTAGAAAACTTCAATATCAGGCACAGCACTGCAGCCCAAGCAAGTCCTTATCAGCACTGAAGCCCAGATTAGCACACAGGAGTGGCTGAATCCGTGACCTGTCCTCACATCACACCTGGTTCCCAAGGGTTGCTAATTAAAGCAGCTTCATTACTGGAGCCTATTTTGTTGCTCTTGTACTTGTTATGGAGAGAAAAGCAGAAGCTGGAAGAAGCTGGAGTGATGGTTTCAGATTATTTTCTGTGCACCCCTCCTCTTTTGTTGCTGTTCCCGACATCCCATTGAGAAGAGCATCCTTCTGCTATGTGGAGTCGAGTCTTCTTCTAGTTTCACCCTTTAATAGGAGCAGCACAAGCCCAGGGCAAAGAGCTACGTCATTTTAATCCATGACACACAGGGTCTTTCCAAGGCTTTTAAACCAACCACTAAATACATTTTTGTCTTCTTCCAGCGAGTCCATCAGCGTCCCCATGATCCCTTTGGGCCTGAAGGAGACAAAGGAGCTGGATTTGCTGGTACCACTGAAGGTGAGCACTGGGGTTTCACACATTGTAAACTGATGGAGGGGAGCGACCGTGCAATTTGGGAGATGTTTCAGCTCATGGGTAGGGTTGGCTGTTGTAGAGGAGGTGCTGCGGCATCTACAAAACATTTTCTGTTTAGAACAGCTGCAAAAAGTAGATTTATGAGGAGGAGCTGGACTTAAGACACGGTAAAGTGGGAGGCAGGGGTCTGGAGATGCTGGAGAGCAAGAGCCAGGCAGGGGATGAGATGGTTTTCCTTGGTGGAGGTTTCCTTGCAGGGAAAGCAGTATTATATGGAGTTACCCAAAGTCACCCTTTAAATAATGAAAATCTATTTTAAAGGGTGGGTCAGGGTTTTCTTTTCTCTTATATCCCCATCCAGGATTTCATCAGTGAACACTATGGAGAGGAAAGCATCTTGTTTGAAAAAGAAATCAAAGAGTTCATGGAGCTGCGGCAGGTCGGTGTCCCTTGAGCTGCAAAGTCTTGCTTTGGCTTGTCCAGAAACACTCATTGGAGGTGCCACATTTTGTTTTAGGTGTCCCCTCATCCCCTCTCCAAACAGCACCCTTAACCTTGTGAATGAGGGATTCCCACACTAGAGCACCTCAGCTTCAGTTCATAGGTTACAGAATATTACAGACTATTCAGTAATTGTTTTCTTACCCTGTCCTTTAATGCCTGGCTAACCTGGAACGGAACAGCAGTAAAATGTGTAATGCAATCCATTACTGATTTATGAATATTAATTCACTCCCAGCAAGGCTAAACGACTGCTCTCTCTCCTGCTAGTGCTTGGAGAAGAGGAAATATAAAGTAATCCGATAAAGGTGAATTTTTCCTCTCCTATGAATCGGTCTCATAAGTAACTTCAAGTTTTGCCTTGCTGTGAAGCTTTGATCTGGGAGAGCAGGAAGGAAAACACTTGCCCAAGCACTTCTGAAGGGCCTGATCGTGCTCTTCAGGCTGTGGGAGAGGAGCCTTGCAAAGCCAGACACTGGGAAAAAGCCTAGTTAAAATTAGGCATTAGGAGAGCTCTGACCTTCCTCACTATGCTGGGTCAAAAGCTCAAGGGCTTTTTTATTAAGAGCAAAAAATGCTATTTCATCATTAGCATTTATCTAATCAAACTTTGCATGAGTTTCTCTTAAATAAAAATTAAAATAATCTCAGCTTGGTTTAGATGAGCGTCACCTCCAGCACAGCTCCCAGGTGGCTGGCTCTGGATTTGGGTGCCCCAGCACCCAATTGGTGCCTCCTCAACCTTTCCAACAGCTGAACCTGTGCTGGGGGGCTGCACAGCATCTCATCCACTATTGACCTAATCCTATTGATTATATTGATCTGATCCTATGGATCTAATAACTCGGGTGGAGTTTCTTCCCCATGGGCTGGCCAGCACATGCAGCTCCATAAATCTGTCGTTTCCCTTCCCGTTTCCCCCTGTCTTCCCACCCATGTGTCTCCTCTCCCATCCCTGCAGGCGATGCGCACCCCGAGCCGCAATGAAGCCGGGCTGGAGCTCTTGATGGAGTATTACAACCAGCTCTACTTCCTTGACAGCCGTTTCTTCCCTCCCACCAAAAGCCTGGGTGTCTTCTTCCACTGGTTGGTGCAGATTTCCCCATCCCGCCTCGGGGCATCACGAGTGGGGAGGGAGATGGTACCAAACATCCACAATGGGATTGCTGCCTCAGCAGCAAAGCTGGAGCTAGCAGATGTGGGGAGCTGGGTTTTCGCCTTGCTCTGGGCTTGCTGTTACAGAATCATGAAATAGTTTGAGTTGGAAGGGACCTTCAAAGCTCATCCAGTCCAAACCCTGCCACGAGCAGGGACATCTTCACCAGCTCAGGTTGCTCAGAGCCCCGTCCAGCCTGGCCTGGGATGTCTCCAGGGATGGTTCATCCACCACCTCTCTGGGCAACCTGGGCCAGTGTCTCACCACCCTCAGGGGCAAAAATTTATTCTCTAGCCTGAATCTCCCCTCTTTGAGTTTAAAGCCATCAGTCCTTGTCCTATCACAACAGGCCCTGTTAAAACTCTGTCCCCATCTTTCTTATCGCCCCCTTTTAAGTACAGAAAGGCTGCAATAAGATGTCCCCGAAGCCTTCTCCAGGCTGAACACTCCAACTCTCTCAGCCTGTCCTCCCAGCAGAGCTGTTCCAGCCTCAGATCATTTCTGTGGCTCCTCTGGCCCCTCTCCAGCAGGTCCATGTCTGTCTTGTGCTGAGGACCCAGAGCTGGACCAGCACTGCAGGGGGTCTCACCAGAACAGAATAGAGGAGCAGAGTCACCTCCCTCAACCTGGTGCCCACACTCCTTTTGATGCAGCCCAAGATATGATTGACCTGGGCTGCAAGCACACAGGGCCGGCTTTTGTCCAATCTTTTATCCACCAGCATCCCCAAGTCTTTCTCTGCAGGGCTGCTCTCCATTCCTTCATCCCCAGCCTGTATTGATATGAGCAGTTGCCCCGAACTGTGTGCAGGACCTTGCCCTTGGCCTTTTTGAACCTCATGAGATTCACATGGTCCCGCTTCTCAAGCTCGTCTAGGTCTCTCTGGATGGATCCCGTCCCTCGGGTGTGTCAGCCACACTGCTCAGCTTGGTGTCATCCGCAAACTGGCTGAGGGGGCACTCAATCCCATCAAGTTGCCCTGGTGGTTGGTTAGGGGAAGAAGGAGAAAGTGTGTGCCCCATGGGGATCAGTGAGAATGGTGGCTTGCAAGCCCACACAGAGCACTGAAAACCCTCCAGGCTCCTCCTGCATCCATGAACAAGAATCCAGGGTTGGACACTGACTCTTCCGTTCTCCAGGTACGATTCCCTGACGGGGGTCCCATCCCACCAGCGGGCCCTGGCCTTCGAGAAGGGCAGCGTGCTATTCAACATTGGAGCCCTGCACACCCAGATCGGAGCGCGGCAGGACCGTGCGTCCCTGCCGGGGCTCAACCAGGCCATCGATGCCTTTCAGAAGGCAGCTGGTATGTGGATTTTCCTCCTTCCCTGGTTCCCCAGGGGCAAGAAGGCAGCATTTCCCTGGGGTGGGAACAATCCAGACAAGTGCAAGAAGCAGAGGGAGCAGTTCTGCAAAGAGGGATCACAGAATAGTTTAGTTTGGAAGGGACCTTCAAAGGTCATCTAGTCCAACCCTTGCCATGAGCAGGGACATCTTCACCCAGATCAGGTCACTGAGAGCCCCATCCAGCCTGGCCTGGGATGTCTCCAAGGATGGGGCATCCACCACCTCCACAGTGCATCTCCAAGGGACCACAAACCAAGTATATGTTGGCACCATGCTGCTTCTTGTGAGTGATGAAGAGGAGCTGGGATGACCCAATAGCCACCCAAAGGGCTCTCTGTTGCCACACGGCAGTAGGAATGTCCCACCTGGGGCTAGGAGAGATGCTGATCCATCTGTGAGCAGCTGGGGAAAGAATGGATCCTGTGACTGTGGTCACCCAGGGCTTTGGAGAAGAAAGCTGTTGGCCCAAGGATGGGTTAGATAGCAAGGGAGAGACTCCTGACCTTTTTACCCACCAGTTATGGTGAGATGTTTGATGTGCAAGCTGGTTTGCTGATTCTTCTCCCATGCTGCTGGTGGGGAAACCTTCATGGGCCAAAAGCCTGACCCTCCTGCTTGCAAGCCCCCTGGCTACCAGGAGCTTCTCCCTCATGCAGGTGCCTTTAACTACTTGAAGGAAAACTTCTCCAATGCTCCCAGCCTGGATATGAGTGCAGCCTCCTTGAACATGCTGGTACGGCTGATGGTTGCCCAGGTCCAGGAGTGTGTCTTTGAGAAGATGACCTTGCTGCGTGCCCAGCATGACTTCCTCACCTGGCTGCAGCTTGCCCAGGAGGCAGCAAGGGTGAGCACCCTGGGGAAGAGAGGACTTGATGGGGCTGTCACCAATGGAGAGGCTTCTTCTGTGGTTGGCAGAACCCCCTAGGAGAGGACAACCTTCTGTCACTGTCTCCTGATGGACATCCAACATCCCAACCCATGGCTTAGCAGTTTGTCTCTTGACTCCCCACAGGTGGAAGACGTCTACTCGCTGGTACACCAGACGATGACCCAGGCCCATGTGAAGGATTACGTTCCCTTCTCTTGGACCACCATGGTCCATGTCAAGTCAGAGCATTTCAAAGCCCTCTCCCACTACTTTGCTGCTGTTGCTCTCTGCGACTGCCCCGGTGAGTGTTACAGCTTGGACACAACTGCCTGCTCAGCCAAATTCTGGCTTTGCATGGCAGCCTGGTGCTGGGGAGGGATTGCAAAAGAAGAGGTGAATGGAGGCATGCACAGGGTAGATGGATACAAGACCTAAAGTTTTTGGGATACTCTGAGCTGTTGCTAGAATCATAGAATCTTTTTGGTTGGAAAAGACCCTCAAGATCATCGAGTCCAACCATTAACCCAACACTGGCACTAACCCATGTTCCCGAGAGCCTCATCTCCACATCTGCTCAACTCCTCCAGGGATGGTGACTCCACCACTGCCCTGGGCAGCCTGTTCCAATGCCCGACAGCCCTTTCTGGGAAGAAATTGTTCCCAAGATCCAACCTCAACCTCCCCTGGTGCAACTTGAGGCCGTTTCCTCTTGTCCTGTCACTTGCTACTTGGGAGAAGAGACCAACCCCCTCCATGCTCCAACCTCCTTTCAGACAGTTGCAGAGAGCAATAAGGTCTCCCCTTAACAATGGGAGGTGTCACTTATTGACTCAGAAATTCATGCCCATGGCAGATTTCCCTCATATTTCTAGTTTGCAAAGTCCTTCCAAGAAGATAAGCATAGAGGTCCTGAAGGGCTGTCACTTGCTGTCCCCTTTGGGGTTGGGTGGGTAAGCAGCGGGGGGTGAGCTGCCTGTTGACCATGCATGTGCTGGTGTCCTTGGTTGAGCATTCTCCTCGGGTACCCCAGGCCATGTGACAGGCCAGCTGGGAGCTTCAAAAAATAAAAATATAACAAAAAAAATCCAAAGTAGCCCTGGACAAACTGGTCTGGGCTACTCCAGTTTGATTGCCAGCCTCATGGCTGGTTGCCCTGGGCAAGCAAGGGTGGTGGGTTGGTGGCAGCAGGGTATGGGTGGCTGTGCCAGAACTAAGCTGACGTGGCTCTGTGGAGCCAGCTGGAGCGGGGACGTGGGCTGTGACCCATCGTCTCCATCTGCACCGTCACCAGCAATTTTGGGTCAGGCAAGAGAATCTGGGGGCAGGCAGCTGATAACGCCGTGACCTGTGGTGCCGACCCATGACTTGGTGTTGATGGGACACCTGAGGACAGGCTGGGTCGCTTCTTGGGGGATGGCCACTGAAAGCAATGCTGTGACGGTGATGGCTGCCAGACTGTCCCAGCGTCCTCCCCCGCTCTGGAGCCTGCCCGAAATCTTGCTGCTGGGCTTGTGCCGCGTGGGTGTTGCAGAAGCTGAATTGAGACTGAGGTGCTGTGCGGCTGGAGCGGCTCGAAGACAGAAACAGCAGAGGATGGTGATGGAGCTGGGTTTGCATGCGGCTACATGGACAGGGCAAACGTTTGCCCCAAAATTTTGAGGTTGTTTCAATGTTCTAGTAACCTTGGCTGCTGGGGGGAAGCATAAATCTGCAGGAAATCCCTAATTGGAGTGTTTGGTGATTTTCTTTTTCTTTGCTCCATCTAGAGCACACTGTTGAGATCTCACATGCTCGCTCGCTGCCTCTCCAAGCGTGCCCTGACCCCTTTGTTCAGAATAACAAATCTTCTGCTCCCATAACCAGCTGGCAATAAACCCCTTGTGCTGCAGTTTAATCCCCTCGGGATTCTGGCACGGGGAGAACCAGCCCTGGAGTTACTGATTCCCACCCCGCCAATGCCAAGGTGCTCACCAGGCTTTGGGATCTTCCATTTGGACCAGCAAGTCCACAAAGCTGCCTAGAACCCTCTGGATTACTTCTTATCAGACTCTCAGCCCAGGGAAGGAGGCTGCTATGAAACCCTGAGCTCCATGTGAGCCAAAGGGGATTAGGAGCAGCTTTGGCTGGAAATAAGTGTGTAAAAATCCCACATACAGAGCCCAGTGTGGTGCTTGGAGCACGTGTGCAAGCTGCATCCATCTCCATCCTCTCCATCATAGAATCGTAGAACCATAGAACAGTTTGGGTTGAAGGGACCTTCAAAGCTCATCCAGTCCAACCCCTGCTATTAGCAGGGACATCTTCACTCAGATCAGGTTGCTCAGAACCCATCCAACCTGGCCTGGGATGTCTCCAGGGATGGGGCACCCACCACCTCTCTGGGCAACCTGGGCCAGTGTTTTATCACCCTTGCTGTAAAAAATTTGTTCCTCATGTCTGTCCTGAATCTCCCCTCCTCTAGTTTAAAGCCGTTACCCCTTGTCCTATCGCAATAGACCCTTCTTAAGTCATCAAAGGATCTGTGGTTGCACTGCAAGGTCTCTGCCCATGCAGGGGTCCCGTGTGCAGCAAGGAGGGCTCACTTTCCAAACTACACTTTAGTCTGCTTTTTTGCTTTAGTTGTTGTCTGAATTGTCTCTGTGGCACTAACCTCCAGGTGGGGAAACACGGGGCTCTTGATTTCCAGTGCTGCTTCCAGACTGGGCAGAGGAGGGAAAAGAGGCAAAGGAGTTGGATGCTTGTGCTGTGAATGGGACAAATCCTGCACTTGACTTCAAAGCCTGGTGCAGCCTTGAAAGTGATGACAGGAGAAAAGGAAACAGCCTCAAGTTGTGCCAGAGGAGGTTGAGGTTGGATTTTAGGAAAAATTTCTTCATGGAAAGGGCTGTCCAGCATTGGAACAGGCTGCCCAGGGCAGTGTTGGAGTCACCATCCCTGGAGGGGTTTAAAAGATGCGGAGATGAGGTTCTTCAGGACACAGGTTAGTGCCAGTGTGGCGTTAATGGTTGTACTCAATGATCTTGATGGTCTTTTCCAACCTGAATGACTCTATGATAACTCATCCCTCTCCAGCAGTGATGTCTTAGTGGTCATTTCAGGCTGTGACTGAGTCAGAGGAAGCTTGTGCTGAAGTTATCAGGGCCATATGAGCATGGATGTGACTTCATGGTCACCTTGTCCCCAGCACCATGGGTGTCTGGGTTGCCATGCAACACCCTTGACTTCTCTTTAAGCCCATACCCACCCATTTGTTTTACACAGTGGCATCTGATGCTGAACTTCCAGAGCAGGAGAAGGCTTTTATGCAGTTCCACGTCACCATGCCAGAGGGACCATCGCTCCGTGTCCTGCTGCAGGACCCTGAGGAGAGGAGGAAGCTGGGTAAGTGCAAAGATGCTGAGGGGTCTGGAGCATCTTTTTTTGAGGAGAGATTAAGAGAACTGGGTCTGTTCAGCCTGGAGAAGAGAAGGATGAGAGGCAATCTCATCAATGTTTATAAATATCTCCAGGGTGGGTGTCAAGAGGATGGACCAGACTCTTTTCAGTGGTGCCCAACTATAGGATGAGGGGCAACGAACACAGACTGAAACACAGGATGTTCCGTTTGAATATGAGGAGAAACTTCTTTCCTTTGGGTGTGACAGATCCCTGGAACAGGCTGCCCAGAGAGGTTATGGAGTCTCCTTCTCTGGAGACATTCAAACATGCCTGGACACATTCCTGTGCAATCTGCTCTGGATGAACCTGCTTTAGCAAGTGGTTTGGACTGGATGATCTCCAGATGTCCCTTCCAACCCCAACCATTCTGTGATTCTGTGAAGTGCATCGTTGGGGGCAAATCCCCCGGTTCTTGCAATGAAACCTCAAAGCGTTGGCAATGAGCCCCATCATCACCTTCCCCATGTAGGCACGGTCTCCACGAAGCAATGCAATGAGCTGCTGGGGGATGTTTCCATGCAAAGACACCTCTCTTTTTTTGTTTTCTTTGAAAAGAACCTCTTTTGCGAAGGCGGGAAAATGTCACAGTTCCCTATTAGGATGTTGAGGACCAACTCATGGTACTTGCACCAACCTGTCCAGCTGATTTGATGGTAAAACCTCAAACACTGAGGTGGCCTGAGCCAGATAACGTCACCCAACGCAGCGTGGAAAAATCCGTAGGGACGCAGAGATCCTAGAAGCTCCTTGGCTTGGGCTTGCTGCTGACTTGGCTTGATGACAAGAAGACACAGCAGATGCCAGGGGGGTGGATTTTTTTAGCTGCGCCAAAAGGCTCGAGAGACGAGAGCTTCCTCCCATGCGGATCTTCAGCTTCAGGGGAAAAACAGAGCGTTGCTTATTCAGCTGAAGTTGTGTTTTGGCAGCCCCTTGCCAATGAGACTGCAAAGAGAGTCAGCTTAGCACCCTGATTTTGGGGTGTCATCTCCTCTTTGCCGCCCCCACGAGCATGAAGAATGAGTTTGTCACATCACTGGCCCCAACAAAGTCCTTCTGGCTGCTCAGTCTGTATTTTTCTGCTCCCCTGGTCTCCTACTCTTATAACATTCTGTTTTATCAGACATGGTATATTCCACCATCTTCAACAGAATGGAGCCAAAAGCTTGCACAGCTTCCATGCTTGACCTCTATTCCCTGTGATCTCTTGAAAATAGCAGGAGTTGATGATACTCGATAAAACCTCATTGTTTTCTTGGCCATGGAGTGGGCTGGCTGGGGGTACTTCGATAAAATACAGTTGATTGCATTTGATACAGTTATTTTGGAGAGTTTCTTCTTCTCTGGTTTCCATCCAGGCTCAATATATTTCCTCGATTGCAGCTTCTTGAAGGGGGAAAGCAGAGGTCGTCAGGCTTTGGTCCTTATTAAGTCTGGAGCAAAGTTTCACCATCTCCCTGGGTTATGTTGCCACCGTGTGTCCTAAAAGTGGAAATGCTACAGGCACACGTGTTTCTATGACACATCATTATTTTTATAGATAGATAGATATATATATATATGGCTTTTTTTGGTAGTTCAGCATTGGATACGGGCATCTTGGTTGCAGTCTCTCACAGAGGAGATGTTTGCGTTGATACCCTTGGGCCATCGTAATTTCATCTCTTCTGGCTGTTTTTCGGCCGCTCCGTTTTCCCGAGGGTGGAATCATGTCGAAGGCAAGTCAAGAGGAGCAAAGCAAGAGAAGATGCTGAAGAAGGGTGGAAAAGTGGGACCTGCAGGGCAAGGAGAAGGCTTTGCCTAGCCTAGAAAACAGGGAGACATGTTGCATCTTCCTGAAGCTGTCACCAGGAGGACGGGGCTCAATTTTCCTCCGTGTCCCAACACCCCCCCAGGGGACACAAAGCGATGGAGAGAAGTTAATTTGCGGAGGAGATTGAGGTTAAGCGTTAGGAGGGACTTCGGGGGCGGCGCGACGTGGTGGCAGCTCCTTTGCCGGTGGTTTTTGGGAACATCAGCCGGCTCTGCCACCAGCGCCGGGGGGAGTGAAGTAGGTCACCCCTTCAAGGTCCTTTTCCCAGCCCTGCATCAGGGGGGGTGAGATGCTCTGACGGCTGGGACCTACCCCATTTAAAGCGCATTGGAATGCCTGGCAGGCTGCGAACGTGACTGGGCTGTCCCTGAGTCACGTCGGGTGACACAGGCTGCTGTCATCCGTGGGCAGCCGAGCGAGCGGAGAGAGAAACGGCGGCTGCTCCGCTCTTCTCGGGCTGCGACCGTGTCTCTCTGCCCCCCTCGCAGGCAAAGCTCATCTGAAGAAAGCCATCATGAAGCACGAGGAAGCCATGAGGATCCACGGCTTGTGCAAGATCCTGCGGAAGATGGACATCCTCCAGGAGGTCCTCTCCTTCGCTCACAAGCGTTCGCTGAGCAAGTACTCGGAAATCGACCACGAGGAAGACTTCTTTGAAACGGGAGATGCCCCAGACATTCACCGTAAGTGGTTTTTTTTTTGAGGGGGTACATCTGAGAAGGGGATTTGTGGCAGCTTTGCGTGGGGTTGGGCAAACTCCACAGTGAGTTTGTGGCATGTTGCTGTGGACCAGAGCTCCCTGTACAGTGGTGGAGCATCACAGATGGGAGTTGGGGGCTCGAGGGGGCACATCTGGCACCTAACCGAGAAGATCCCAGCTCTTATGGGTCACTCCATCCCTTCTTGGGGAGCGCGATGTCGAGGCAGCAGCTGCCGCAACTACCTGACCCCAGCGTGTGTGCTTTTCTCTCCCTACCACCAGCCAAAACGCACCAGAAACCGGAGATAAAATCCCCCAACTTCTCCCAGGTGAAGGTGACCGACCTCTTCCACAGGCTGGTACGTACAGCTATGGGATGGAGGTCTCCCTGAGGGAGCAGACATCTCCTCCTCCTCCCCTGCATGCTCTGCTTGCCTGGTGTCCTTCCTCCCCCCAGCCTCTTCTCCCTCTCCCGGTACAGCTGCTGCTCTCATGGGTGGTTTTCCAAGGAGGACGAGCCACCTCCTCCCAGGCAAAATGAGGGGTGGGAGGGCACGAATCTGTCTCTGCAAGACCTAAATGGGTCATGAAGCTCCTCCGGTGCATGGAGGAGTGGGCACAGGCATTTTTAAACTATTTTTTACTGGTTTTTTTTACAATGAGGGTGGTGAAACCCTGGCTGAGGTTGCTCAGAGAGGTGGTGGGTGCCCCATCCCTGGAGACATCCCAGGCCAGGCTGGACAGGGCTCTGAGCAACCTGATCTGGGTGAAGACGTCCCTGCTCATGGCAGGAGTGGGACTAGATGAGCTTTGAAGGCCCCTTCCAACCCAAACTATTCTATGATTCTGTAATTTCGGGTGGGCTTTACCCAAGAAGGACCAAAGGGACCCTTTAGTGGAAGCTTTTTGGGGGACCAAGGTGATGCCAGCTGGGAGGCACTAGGAGAATCCCACCAGACCTTCATCCCTACCCTCCTTAGGCTTTTACAGGGTTTTGGGGAGCAAGGTTGAGCTTTGGGGCTGATGTCCCGGTCCCCCAGGCACCCCAAGGGCTGCGTAGCACCTCATGGAGAGGTTGAACATCTTTGCTTTTGAACATCTCCAGGGCAGGCAGGTATATCCTGGTCCTGTGGGAATGGGAAAGTAGGAAAAAGACAGGAAAACATGAAAGATTTGGGAAGGATCTGACCCTGAAGAGGTGACCCATCCCACCAGCTCGCACCCTGCTGCTGTATCACCCCAGCCAGGTGTGGGGTAAAACCTCAACTCCCTCCTTGGGCGATGGGTTTTATTTACTTATTTTTCCTGAAGGGAGAAATTAAGGACCCAGCTCCGTCCACTGGAGCTTTCTGTTCTGTTTGCTCCAGGATTTTAGTGTCTAAACCGATGCTAGCTTGCTGACCAAACATCTGACATGGGCTTTTAAGCACCTCTAGCTTTGTAGTGTATAAATCTGCATTTTGGGGCATGCAGGAAGGGGGTTGGTTTCTTCTCCCAAGTAGCAAGTGATAGGACGAGAGGAAATGGCCTTGAGTTGTGCAAGGGGAGCTTCTGGTTGGATATTGGGAAAAATTTCTTCACAAAATGTTGCTGGGCATTGGAACAGGCTGCCCAGGGCAGTGGTGGAGTCCCCATCCCTGGAGGGGTTTAAAAGGTGTTTATACGAGGTTCTTAGGGACCTGGTTTAGTGCCAGTGTTGTGGTAACGGTTGGACTCTATGATCTTGAGGGTCTTTTCCAACCGAAATGATTCTGTGATTCTAAAACACCAGGCAGGCTCAAAACTACACCCTTAAATCAATGCAAAAAACAGGTTTTCTTGTTCTGCCTCCTCCCCATCAGTGGGTGTTTTGCAAGGTTGCACATCCTTGCACCAAAAAAAAGTGTTTTCCATTTTTCTACCTTCCCCCAGGGGCCCCTCTCGGTTTTCTCAGCCAAAAACAAGTGGTACCCAGTGCGGAGGGTCCACCTGATGAGAGGAGAGAACGGCTTTGGGTTCACGCTGCGAGGAGACTCCCCCGTCCTCATCGCTGGTGTCATCCCGGGGGGCTGTGCTGCCGTGAGTACCTGGAATGCCACAGGTGGGGTGTCAGGGCTTCCTTCAAGGGGTGCTGGGTGGTTTTAGGTCTAAACGTCCAGTTTATTGTGACTTGGTAACTGCATTGGTGTGCTCAGGTGGAGACTCGTCCCTGCCAGATCTCAGCTGGGGTGTTACACAAGAATTGAGATTATATTTTTAGGAGACAGCTAAGATAAAAAATAGAGGTGAACTCAGTTTTTAACTGCTGGCACCCTTTCTTTGGCAAGTGCCCAGCTCCCTTCTCCCTCATTTTGGGATGTGACAGTGGATAGGACAAGACGGCAAGTCTGAAATGCAAGTTATCTCACTGTATGGGTTTCCTGATGGATCAGGGGCGACTTTGTTTTGCAGCAGAAGCTTGCTGGAGCATCCTGGTGGGATGTCCGAAAGGTGTCCCCCTTTCCCCAGCGCTGCTCAGCATCAACCCTGCCATCCACAGCTCAGCATCTCCATAACAACACGCTCCGTAGCAGCAGGATCACATCCCGTTTTTGGAAGACTAAAATCTTCTTAAAGACTATGTATGGTCCATATCTGGACCACAGTTGTGTCTCCTGGGCTGTTAACATTCGTTGCATTGAGCTGGGATGGGATTGGTGTCTAGATAGACACCAAAATCTGTGTGTCCCTGTGTGGGCAAGTTTCTAAACGTCCTTTGCAGCTGGTCTGGCGTGTCCTAACTGGGTTACTCCTGGTTCTGATGCTGTCCTCATAACCCCAGGCTGGCACATGCTTTCCTTCAAGCACATCAAGGGCTTTGTCGATGCCTTGATGAATAAAGAATGTGCGTAGGACCTTGCTGAGCCTGCTCTATTTTCTCAAGGATCTAGGCTTGTAGGTGATAACTCCAGCAGCTGCAGAAGAGATCTTTAGTCTGTAGAGCATCCCACTTTTGTGTGCAAGCTGCAAAGCAGATGTCAAATCCTTGGGATGATGAAGGCATCGTCTGTCTTGTGCTCTAGGTGGAGGGTGGACCCCAACCCTCCCTGTGGGCTGTATCGCTGTAGGATTGGAACATGTGGGGTGGGATGGACACTGAGAAGACCTCAGGCAGGGGCATCCATGAGCTCAAATGTGCGTGTCTGCTCTCTACCCCCACAGGAAGCCGGGCTGAAAGAGGGAGACTACATCATCTTGGTGAACGGCAAGGACTGCAGGTGGTCCAAGCACGCTGAGGTGGTGCAGCTGCTGAAGAGCACTGGGGAGGAGGGAGTGGAGATCGGTGTGATAACCCTGCAGGGTTCGGAGGGACCGAAAGCTGTAAGTCACATAGAATCATAAAATAGTTTGGGTTGGAAGGAACCTACAAAAGCATCTAGTCCAACCCCTGCCATGAGCAGGGACATCTTCACCAGCTCAGGTTGCTCAGAGCCCCGTCCAGCCTGGCCTGGGATGTCTCCAGGGATGGGCCGTCAACCACCTCTCTGAGCAACCTGGGCTAGTGTTTCACCACTCTCATTGTAAAAAATTTCTTCCTCATGTCCAGCCTGAATCTCCTTCTTTAGTTTAAAACCATCACCTGTTGTCCTGTCGTAAAGGGCCTTGCTAAAAGTCTGTCCTTATCTTTATTATAGGGCCCCTTTTAAGTACAGAAATGCTGCAATAAGGTGTCCCTGGAGCCTTCTTTTCTCCAGGCTGAACAATCCCAACTCTCTCAGCCTGTCCTCCCAGCAGAGCTGTTCCATTCCTCTGATCAGAAGAAGCTACAAAGTTGGTGAAGGGTTTGGAGAGGAAGCCATTTAAGGAGCAGCTAAAGTCACTGGGTTTGTTCAACCTGGAGAAGTGGAGACTAAGAGGAGACCTCATGGTGGTTGCAGCTTCCTCACAAGGGGAAGAGGAGGAGCAGGTGCCGAACTCTTCTCTTTAGTGACCAACGACAGAACCTGAGGGAATGGCAGGAAGATGTGCCAGGGGAGGTTCAGGTTGGACATGAGGAAAAGGTTCTTCACCCAGAGGTGCTGGACACTGGAACAGGCTCCCCAGGGAGGTGTCACGGCCCCAAGCCTGACATTGTTCGAGAAGAGACTGGACAATGTCCTCAGACACATGGTGTGAACTGTGGGGTTGTCCTGTGCAGGGACAGGACTTGGACTCGATGATCCGTGTGGGTCCCTTCCAACTCAGGACCTTCTATAACTCTGTGATTTTTGTGGCCTCCTCTGACCCCTCTCCAACAGGACCGTGTATTTCTTAACCCCAAGCCTTAGGCAGGAAACTGCAGAACAGATTCCCTGGTGTGTCGCTCCCAGGCTGGAGGTGCAGGGTTGAACCCGGGCATCACATCTCCAGCCCGGGTGCTGCCCTGGCTTCACTCCCCCTTCCCCTCCCTGAACAGGCAGACAAGAAGGCAGCGGCGATGTCCTCGGGCAGCGGGATGCTGAAGAGCAACAAGGAGAACAGCCGAAAGAGCCTGATGAACAGCAAGAGCGCCAGCACGCTGCTGGTCTGGAGCAAGAAGAGCAAGAGGAGCAAGAAGAGCACTTACGGTGTTCCCTTCACCGCGGTGGGTGACAATGAGGCCATGTACTGAAGCAACCATGGGGTTAGGTCGTGTCCCACGAGCTTGGGGACTCGTGAACCTTCACAAGCATTGGTGGCCTGTCCAGGCTGTGCGGGCGTCAGTTCTACAGGGACCCCCCTTCCCTGGGGATGTGCCGCTGGTCGGATCCTCTCCAAAGAGGCGATGCACAGCACCGGACTCCGCCATCTCCCAGCTCCTGTGTCTAATGATACTCAGCTAAACAATACAGGGAAACACTGATTTATTCTTAATTTTTAATTAATTTTTTTTTGCTCTTAAGGGGTCAGGGGGAGCTGTGCTTCAGTGTAAAGCAGGGACTGGTTTGTGTCTTTTGCTCGGTGCGAGGAGCAGCCAAACCAGACCCCAGCCATTAAAGCAAAAGCTGTAACCTTCTTTAGCGTCTCATAGGCTTTCTCTGCAAGATTAGAAGATGACACCGCTGCCACTGCTCACCCGAGAGCTGCTGGCAGAGACGAATCGTTCAGCAGCTCCAGCTGGAGATCACTTTCGACTCCTCTTTTTTGAGAGAAGGGATAACGTGGGCATCAACGATTCATGGTGACCCCATCACGGGGTCCAGCACCGACCTGCCCAGGCAGCAATGGGCTGTGCATCTCTGCCAGGTTACCAGTTAGGGGTGTCCAAGTGAAATGGGTTGAAGTTAGCATGGGTTTAACTATTTTTTAGTGCTTTTTGTTGTTTTTGGGGTTTTTTTTTAATGGAAACCCAGGTTGGCCCAGCAAAAACAGCCCAGCTGCACAGTCTGCTGCTTTGGAAGAAAAGGGAAAGACTTAACGTGCATTTGTCGTCTTGCTTTTTTTAATCAGCAGAGGTGGATTGCCCTAAATATGTGAGTAGATTAATAGCTAAGAGTCTTTCTTTCTTTTTCTTGGTATGAGATTAAAATTCCAGGAAGATAGCTTCTCCAGATTATTAAACTACTAAATTTGTGCTAGTATTGGATCTTGCACACGTTGCTAATACCCTAACACTGTGCTGTCAGCATTTGTACCAGGGCTGGGCTGATGGATACATACATCTTGGTAATTGTACTGGAAACGCTGGGAGACTCCGAATACACGCTTAGATATATTGGCAAAATTTTCTCAATCCCATTTCTGCCTCGTGCATTTATTTTTCCGAAGGCTAAAGAGCTGTCTGGTCTTCAGTGCTTGGATGATCTTGGTAGGTATAAAATACCCTTCAGAGATGCAATTGTATTTTTGTACTTTTTAAGTCGTGACGAATTTGTAGCGGTAGTTTAATGAAGCGAACGCGAGCTGGCAGCGGGACATCATCGCAAGAGCATCCCCCCTGCCCAGGGTTGTACCGTGACTTCTGGGTGGCTCCATGCCCATGTGCCAACCTTTCAGCCCTAGTTTTATTAAAGGAGAGCTAAAGGAGGGCTCCTAACTCTGCGTTATTGACCCAGAGGCTTCTCTGTAGACTGAGACATCGTCAGACCGGATTATGGATCTGTCTGCCACCATGGGGCCATCTGGCACCGTCGTATTTCCTACGTCATCTCGCCAGCTGCTTGGTGAGGACGGGGGTAGGTTCGCAAAAAAAAAAAAGGCCACCTTGCATCCCGGCAGCATCTTCCCACGATCCTTAAAACATGTTGCCGACACGGACGTCTCCGAGCTGGAGGTGTATTTATTTGGAAGAAGCCGTGCACAAGCGGCGAGCCCGCGCGTCGCGTTGCCACCCGCATCACCCAGCTCCTCCACTGGTATTGGCGGAGGGGTTGTGTTTTGTGCGGGTAGGATAATTTCCCTAACAATGATGGTTTTGTTGTTTTATTGTTGTTTTGTTTTGTTTTTTTTTTTAATTTGTAAATGGACTCTCACCTTTTATGGATTAAAAAGCACTGATTCGAGAACACTTCATAGCGCATCTCTGTTGTGAATTACAGATAGGTTGGGTGCACCAGCCGTGGAGGGGAACAAGCCCTGGATTGAGCTTGCAAATGGGTCGATTTGGGGTCATTTCTACCTAAAACTGGGGCTGTTGAGGTTGGGAGAGGTCATTTGGTTCTTGGACAGCCTGATCCAAGCAAACTGTGCTCCTAAGCATCTAGATCAGTCCAACAGCCCTTGGTGAGACATCATCTCCACCTCTAGTGTTGTGTGATGGGAGCTGGTGGCTTCGTCACCTGAGTTATTTCATGGAAGTAACATGGGAGGTGGGGAGCGAAGCTCAGGCTGGATCCCCTGGGGGCTTTTCTCCTTGGAAAACAAAAGGAAACCGTTCAAGAAAGTAATCTCTGCTTCACCCAGCATGTTTTAATCTGCTGGGTTTGGGTTTCCAAGGGGGTTTCCAACAGAGGTTTCCAAATCCCTTGTTTTTGGAGGAGCAGATCAAGAGGATCAAGGCATCACCCACACTGGAGGAGCTCCTTGGCAGTGGGTAAGCAGCAAAGCTTTGATGTGGGACTCCCCATTCTATTCACCCTTTGGAGGTCTATGTTTCGCTGGACCCCACCTCCCCAACACCCTGGGAGGACAACAAACCCCATGGCTGTGGGGCTGGACCATGGCTCCTGGTAGCCAGACAGGTCCCTTTCTCCGGGACCATGCACCCCACAGGACAGAGTAACCCCTTTCCAGAGACACAGGGGTGGCTTTAAACCCCCTTAGATGGGAATGATCCAAGGCCAGTGCTTTCAACATTGGGTTAATAAATAAAAAAGTGGTGGGGAGCCTCCTGTCTACCAAGCCAGGGTTAAAACACCATCTAATTTTTATTTTTGACATATTTTTGTAATGTTTCCTCTTTCATCACACCTCCCCTACCCAGCACCAACCTCAAAGCCATACCAAGTACTTTAAGCCACCCACAGCAAGTCGTTCTGCTCCAGTAGATCCTTTTCCCACCCACGTTCAGTGGATGTGGGAAACTCGTGACTCCGTAGCCGGAATCACCTCCCACTCTGATGACAGATTTTCAGAGGAGATGTGTGCTCCATCAGCAAGAGCCTGGTGCTCCTTGCCTCCTCCTCCTGGATCTCTCCATGCTTGTCTTCTCCATCTGGACCAGAAGGTAAAAGGATCCTGTTGGTGGAGGAAAACAGGGGTAGAAAGCACAAGAACCATTGCAGAAATAGCTTTATAGTTACTAAGAACTTAAGGTCTCTCCAGCCTATGTCCCTGTGAAGAGGAGCTCCAGGTGGGCTCCATGCTCCTCAGTCTGGGCATCCTGGGTTGGCACCAGTTAATGCAGCTCTTAGGGGCATCTTATCACCAGAGGGAAGATGCAAAGAGTATTTCTACCCCATGTTGATTTATAGAACACTTGAGACAGAAAACAGTGGTGTCCACCATCCTGGAAAACCCCATCAGGTAGAACCCACCAAACCCACAGTGGTTCAGCCCAGTTTCCTGCCTTTGAGGTTGAATTTTCTTCCTCTTGGAGCTTCACGTTCAATAATAAAAATCTCCTGGCTCATATATCAGCCCTTACAGCATGGTGGGAAGGTGGTTTGATTTTCCCCTCCATTAAGTACACAATGGCTCTCTTAATAGAAGAGGAAAAGGTACCTGAAGTGTCAGGAGGTGCGGCCATGCACCTGCCTCCTCGCTTCATGGCTCATTGGTACCGTAAACCATAATTGCTCCTCTGGAGCTGTCGCCAGCTACAAATTAATGCTCCTGCCTGTCCCTGGAGACAACAGAGGGAAAGTAGCTACTAAAGGAACCCTCGCCCTAATGTGTACCATAGAATCCTAGAATCATAGAGTAGTTAGGGTTGGAAGGGACCTTCAAAGCTCATCTAGACCAACCGCCCCCTGCAATGTACAATGAGCAGGGACATCTTCACCAGCTCAGGTTGCTCAGACCCCCATCCAGCCTGGCCTGGGATGTCTCCACGAATGGGGCATCCACCACCTCTCTGGGCAACCTGGGCCAGGGTTTCACTACCCTGACTGTAAAAAATTTCTCCCTCATATCCAGCCTGAATCTCCCTTCTTCAGTTTAAAACCATCACCCCTTGTCCTATCGCAACAGTCTGTCCCCATCTTTCTTATTGGCCCCTTTTAAGTATGGAAAGGCCACAATGTGGTTTGGTGCTGGGACACTGCACCCATGCAACGTGCTCACTACACTGAACTTGCAATTTGTTAGCGGGATCAGGCCTTTCAGCAGCACCTGGTGCTGCTTTCAAACAGTCCTGGGCCAGGAGCAGATCAATGGGGCCATCCTGGGAGAAGGATGGGGCAGCGCAGGCTTTCTCCTGCTCCTGGGGAGGAGAGCGATGCTGCGCCTACTTGGTCCTTTGTCCTGTGCTCACTCCATCCTATGAAAGGTATCATAGAATCACAAAATCATTTTGGTTGAAAAAGGCCCTTAAGATCATCGAGTCCAACTGTTAATACTGAGTCTACGTCTAACCCATGCCCCTAAGAACCTCATCTCCGTGTCTGTTCAACCCCTCCAGGGATGGTGATTCCACCACTGCCCTGGGCAGCCTGTTCCAATGCCTGACAACCTTTTCCAGGAAGAAATTTTTCCCAATATCCAACCTAAACCTCCCCTGCTGCAACCTGAGCCCATTTCCTCTTGTTCTGTCACTTGTTACTTGGGAGAAGAGACCGAGTGCCCCTGGCTGCAACCTCATCCTCGGCCCCACATCCCACCTTGGCCCTCCTGAACACCCGTGTTCTTGGTGTAGAGCGAGGTGCCAACAACCACCCTCCTTTCCAGCCTGAGCCCACTGGAGGGCAGCAGCACCTTGTACAATGCACCCATACTGCTCCACTTGCCACCCCAGGGTGAGTCAAGGTGTCCCTGGGGTATTTTGGAGACCAGTGCATTGCAAGGCATGGCATAAAAAGTAGTTTTAAACCATATATCCTGTGAAGTCACACACACACACACAAAAATAATGATCAGAGGGCTGGAACAGCTCTGCTGGGAGGACAGGCTGAAAGAGTTGGGGTGTTCAGCCTGGAGAGGAGAAACCTTCAGGGAGACCCTATTGCAACCTTTCAGTGCTTAAATGGGACTGATAAGAAAGATGGGGACAGACTTTTTTACAGGGCCTGTTGTGATAGGACAAGAGGTGATGGTTTTAGACTAAGAGGGTATAAATTCAGACGAGGTATAAAGAAGAATTTTGGTGAGAGCCTGTCCCAGGTTGCCCAGAGATGGTGGATGCCCCATCCCTGGAGACATCCCAGGCCAGGCTGGACAGGGCTCTGAGCAACCTGAGCTGGGTGAAGATGTCCCTGTTTATGGCAGGGGGTTGGACTAGATGAGTTTTGAAGGTCCCTTCCAACCCACATTATTCTATGAACTTCTATGGGGAATGTGTGCAAGAAAAATAAATAAAGCCAAACATTCATTGCAGCATCCTCTGGGGTAGAGGACCCTATAGAGGAAGGGGTGAAATTCCTCTGGGAGCACTGGGAACACCCACCCTGCTCCTACAAGCTGGCCCTTTGGCCCTTCTGGGGCTGCAGAGTGGGGTTTGCTCCCCTGGGCTCATCCTAAAAGCTTTGCCAAGGTACTCTCTGAGATTTGCCAGGTCCCATCTCAGCCCTGGCTCCCCAGCAGCTTGGAGGCACTCAAACTCTCTTCTGTGGCCTTACATGGCAGCAAACAGCACCGGAGGCTCATCAGACGTCAGGCCACACAAGAGGAGCTGTGCTGGAGGGGTGTGAGGCCAGCAGGACAGCAGAGCCAGGTGGGCCAAGGTTGGGCTTCAGGTCAAGGCGCTGGGGGTTGCAGGGAAGGGAGACCAGCAGGTTCAGGAGCTGGTGGAGTTGCAAGCTCGCAACGTTGCGCTAGAGGGCAGAGTCGGTACATGCTGAATCCTGCTCATCACAGCTCAGCCAGCTCTTGGTCACCCCAAGACACCCCAGCACAGGGTGGAGTGGTTTTCGAGTCCCCAGTTGTCACATATGCCGCTATGCATGTAGCTCCATTGCACATGCCTCTGTGCAAACTGATCTATGCGCTCGCATGCAAGGCAACTCTTGCTCCAGCAATTGCCTCGATGCTGCCCAAGAGCAAGTCCTCTTGCATCTGCCCCATGGGCAAAGTGTTGCTGGGGGAGGAGGAAAGGTGACCTGCCATTAACAGGGACCTGCCAGGCACTTGCCTGTCCCCAGGGCCCATCAGCCTCAGCTGCATACTACCAGGGACAAAAGTGATGGCTGGGGACAACCCCCATCCTCATGCGGTCCTTGGGGAGTGCTCAGCCACCTTCCCATGCACAGGATCAAGCATCTCCTGCATGGGAGCAGGTTAGAACTGGCCAAGGGTGGATCTGGTCTGACAGAGGGGCACAGACGGAGAGGGGAACCTCCTTCGATCCCTTGTGCCCGATTTTCTGCTGTACTTGAGTGTTTCTGAAGGGTTTGTGCTCTCTAATCCAAAAGAGGATGGGGAAGGATGCTGGTCCTCTACTGGATTCATCCCCAGAACTTGTCCTGGGTTAAGGGTCGCCTTTTCTAAGCTAGCAGCTTTCACATCATAAACTCTCTTTCCTTATTTTATTCTGCAAAATTTTTACCCTAAACAGGGTACAAAGCTGCCCTGTTTTGGGATTTGCATCCCCCTATGAGGAGCTGCCTCTGACCATCTATTTGCAATAGCAACAACATGAGATGGGCCATTTTCCACTGCAGCAAACTCACTGGCACAGGAGACTGAGGCTGGAGCAGAGATGTGGGGCTTTCACAGGCTACACGATGCACTGGGAAAACAGTCTGGGTCTACGGTGAGCAAAGAGGGCAAGAGAGCCATGCTGTGGAGCAAGGAGATCATGCTGTGATGAAGGGAGGTCACGGTATGGAGCAAGGTGGACATGCTAGAGGGCAAGAAAGTCAAGTTGTGATGAAGGAGGGTCATGCTATGTGTGTCATGCTATGGAGCAAGAGGGCTGTGCTATTGGTCAAGGACATCATGCTATAACACAATGGGATTATGCTATTGAGCAAGAGGGTCATGCTGTGGGCCAAGGTGGTTGCAAGAGGGTTGTACTATGGAGCAAGGTAGACATGGAATAATAGAATCATTTTGGTTAGAAGGGACCTTTAAGATCATTGAGTCCAACCATAACCTAAATCTAGCAATAAACCATGTCTCTAAGAACATCATCTATACATCTGTTAAACCCCTCCAGGGATGGTGACTCCACCACTTCCATGGGCAGCCTGTTCCGCTGCTTCCCAACCCTTTCTGTGAATAAATTCTTCCTAGTATCCAATTTGAACCTCCCCTGATGCAACTTGAGGCCATTTCCTCTCATCTTGTCACTTGCTACTTAGGAGAAGAGACCAACACCCTCCATGCTACAACCTCCTTTCAGATAGTTGCAGAGAGTGACAAAGGTCTCAATTCAGCCTTCTTCTCTCCAGGCTAAACAACCCCAGCTCCCTCAAACATGCTGCAGGGCAAGAGGGTGATGCTATGGAGCAAGAGGGTCATGCTGTGGGGAAAGTGGGGTTTTCAGGGTCCTGGTACCCAGTGGGGATCTCTCATGGTTTGGAACAAGCCCAGCTGGTGTGATCTCACCAGGGCTGAGTGAGCTGAAGCAGCAGCTTGCATGATCCTCCAGGAGCTGTGGGTCCCACTCAGCTCCTGGGGGCCAAGGGTAAATAGATGGGCTTCTCTGCAGCACCCAGGGGCAATAAATGCAGAGCAGCTCTATAGGCTGCATCTCCCTGTTCTGCTTCTTCCTCCTTTCCTATGAAGTCCCAAGACTCTCCCAACAAACTCAGCCTGCTGTGTTTTTTTTTTCCCATCTCAGGAGCAGTTCTTATCTTTTTCCTGCACTCACGAAGGGGCCTCCTTTGCCAAAGCCCAGTCTTTAATGGGAAGGACAGAACTGAGCCGTTTCAGAAATGACTCTTGAATCTTTAATAAAGCAAACATTGCCTGGGCCATAAACATATGATGACAGCAACAGAGGCTCTCAAGCTTATTGCCTGGCCGCTAGTTCTTTACTTAACTCTGCCATAATGGCTTTAATAGCCCAGGAGGGAGCTGAGGTGAAAGTCCTATTAAAAAATGTATTTCCGAATTTAATTGAGGCTCCATCTGTGGGGAAAGACAGAGGAGAGGTCGCTCCACAAGAGAGTTATGAGAAAAAAAAAGAAAAAGAAAGATATTTCTATACTTTCCCCTGCTCCTGCTCTGCCTGCTTAGTGCCCAGCAGCAAATCCCAGCCCAGCCAGTGGCCATGGGGACGTGAGACCTTCGCAGTGTCCCCTTCCTCGGGGAGACCACCAGACCCCTGAGGATGTCTCTTAAGTGAGAGGAGGAACCATCATTTGTGATGCATCCTTGTGGCTTGGAGAGGGCGTCTCCTTTACAATTGGCCAGGAAAAGCAGCTGTGGTCCACAATGCCCGTCGGCACGTGCAGGCAGCACCAGCATCCATACTGGATGGCCTGGGTGATTGATCTGACTGTGTCCCCAGCTGTTCCACCAGCACGTGGCCCTGCAGATACCCATCAGTTCGTCCAGATATCCCCACGGGTTCCTAAACACTTGGTCCCATATACATATATGTACATATACATGCACACACAGACATATTCACATCAGGGTCATCAATCTGTTTGCTCCAACCCCATCAATATCCCTTCATCCGTCCACCATCTATTCATTCACCTCTATCAGTCTATCTATCCACCTACCTGCTTATTTATCCATCCATCTATCCATCCATCTACCTATCCATCATTTAGCCTATCCATCTGTTTCTCTCTCCATCTATCTACCAGTTCATCTATCCACCTATCTAACCATCCATCTACCTCTCAGTCTATCTATATATCTATTCACCTTTCTACCCTTCCATTGATCCATCTGTCCATCCATCTATCTCTCCATCCATCCTGTCACCCAGCACTGAGCTTTTCTCCATGCAGGGAAGCTTTGTACATTGAGACCTTTGCAGCCCTTTAAAGAAGTCACTGGGGATGAGACCAGCACGGCAGGCTGGGAGACATCCCCACGTCCTGGATCATCATTGTCTGGGGCTAAACACATTGAGATAGGGTTAATTCTCCCCAGAGAAGTGTTTATTACATATAAAGGGCCAAAAAAATCACTAGTCATACAGATCTTTAAGATGGCCTGCACAACTCATTTTACTGTCTTTGAATTCATTTAATAAATGTGCTTAGTGAGCCTTATGAGGAGATATTTTAGGGTGCTGTTGACAAATTTGCTATATTTAAACAATAATCTGACTACCAACACTTCTGAACAAGTAAACTTAATTTCTTTGCTTTCAAAGTCCTATTTCAAAATAAAGATTGAATGTGTCTGTGTCAAGTTATCAATAGGAAAACAAAATTTTCCATTGGTAAAAATATGGAAGCTGTATGAAATTATGTAGGTCTCCAGAAATGCTACCTGATCTGGTTGAACATGTCCCTGAGCATTACAGGGGGTTGGACTAGGTGATTTTTTAAGGTCCCTTCCAAATTATTCTATGACTCTGTGATTCTGTTGGAAGATAGAGGAATAAGGGGACAAACAGACAAGAAAGCAGATGGACAGCAGATAGGGAAAGGAGGAATAAAGGAGGAAGCAGTTGGGATCAGGCTGGAAGACAATCCCTGTCTGTTCAAACCATGCTAGCGCATGGGTTTGCAAACAGCCGCTCTAATTAGTGATGAAGAAGAGGGGTTGGGAGAGGAAGAACTCACTCCTTCCTCCACCCCCTTCCTGTGTCCCCTCCTGGCGAGCATCACCCTGAGTCAGCAGATCTGCCGAGGTCACGCCACCCGCTCTATTAATTGGATTAATAAAGATGTACGTCATTGAGGTAATTACCCGCTAATTGGGGATGACAAGGTTGTCAAGGTTTGTCCCTCAAAGGGACAATTTCCCGTCCCCGGCCCTCCCCTTTCCCAACACGCACAGAGTCAATCGCATTAATTAAAAATCAGAAAGTCCATAACCTTGTGTTGCAAAGCCCCTGGGAATCGCTGCGTCCGGAGCCGCGTGACTGGGCAGGATGGTGGCATCTGCCACCTCGGGCCACCAGCTCAGCTGTGGAGCACGGTACCGGCTGCCACCACCCAGGCACTGAGTTGGAGGGGTCTCGAATGTCCCCTCTGCCTCCCCTGCATCCCTCATTAACCCCCTGATGATGCATCAAGTTGCCAAGAAGAGACACGCGGATGCTGCAAGCAGGGTCAATGTATATATTGACATAGCACCTCTCATGCCATAATATCCAGGGACATAAGATCCACGACTTTTTGAAAGAAAACTGAACTGCAACCCCTCCATAACATGCAGATAACTCTTTCAGACAAAGAAATGCTCGTCGGAAATGTTTTAAGAAAAATTTCCCTGAGGAAAGAGCTCAGCCTGATGATATCTCAGTGATTAAATATTTCCATTCCGCCAAACCTTTCTCTGCCCTTTCCCTGGAGTGAATCCCTGCTGTCAACCACCGGCTGTGAATCGTCTCTGCCTCTCCCCGGACTCCTGCTTTGGTGGGGATGTCCAAGTCCTTTCCACTGCATGGCCAGGATGCCCCAGGACAACCCAGTGCTGAGCCCTGCACAGCTGGATGCTGAATCCCATGAGATACACACCGTGCACTGATGCTCTGAACATCTGGATGGTGCTCAGCTGGATGCTGAGCTGTAATGGGCTAGCAATGTGTCCTACATAGGGATGGGGAGCACTACACAGCTGGATATGGCTCTGGCACAGCTTGATGCGACTCTGGCACATCTGGATGCTGAGCTCTGCACATCTGGATGTGGCTCAATGTGATGCTGAGCTCTGTGTGAGTTGATGCTGGCTCTCACACAGACATGAGGAGCCCAGCACAGCCAGATCCAACTTTAGAACATCTGGATGCTGAGCTCTGCACATCTGGATGCTGCTCAGCCTGATGCCGAGCTCTGCGTGAGCTGATTCTGAGTCTCATGCAGGCATGAGGAGCCCAGCACAGCTGGATAATGAATGCAGCACAGCTGGACACTGAACTCTGTATGGGGATTCAGAGAATGGCACAGCTGGATATTGAACCCAGAACAGCTGGGCACTGAGCACTGCACATCTGGATGCTGCACGTCCTGAAAGGGAGTCAGGTGCAATGAGATTGTGCGACCTCAACACCCGCTGCAGCCTTGAAGTACTGAGTTTGGGGATCGGATAATGAGCCCAGGCTTAACAACAAGGCAGGGGGGCTGCTCCCGTGGTGGGAACGCAGCAATAAAAAAAGCCGAGGGGCTTCGTGAGCAATCAGTCCTGCCAAAACCAACACGATTATCGCAGTTTTGTTAATAAGGTAACAAAATTAGCAGCAGAAGGAAAGCAATGGCCACACCAGGGCTATAGTGGGATGTCAGCAAAACCAGTGAGTCACTGCCTGGCAGAGCTTGAAAATTAATAGCAGGTGTTGGGACTGGGAGGGTTGGGGGTTCAGGGCTTGTCCCTGCACTGGGAGCAGCTGCTTGTGCTGGGAAGGTGCCTCTAAGCTCTGTGAAAAACAGAGGGGAGGGTTACGTGGCTTGCAAGGACCCAGGGCTTTGGGGTTTGCTTTGGCTTTTCCCATCTCTAGTTGGCTTGTTCCTCCAGATGTGTCCCCCAGCTCTCTCATGCTGATGCTTCCTTGGAGCAGTCCGGTTGACAGAGAAGGGAAACTGAGGCACATGGGATCAGCTAGCTGGGCTGCGCTGCCCCTTATCTTCTCTAATCTCCAGGTGGAGAGATGGGAGGTGGCATTTCCTCAGCTGCTTATGCGATATAACCAAATCATTTAATCCTCGCTGAGCTGAAATCAGCCTCCCTGCCCAGGCCCCATGTTGTGGAGAACACAGATATATTAAAGTGCATATTAAATTGCTTGAATGGCCATTAAAAAATGCCATATGTATGTAATGCTACTAAGTTAATGTTTCTACAGAGACTCGAACTTCTTAATTACCCAATTTGGGGCGTGTTTACTTTCTCCTGACTTTTTTTTTTCGTTCTGTTGTTTAAATCAGACTGAAGCCAACATGATTATTTGTGTTTTAAGAGAAAACCATAGCTGGAGGTGACATCCTCACCGTGGCCTTTTCCCTTCCGTATTCACAATGAAAAGCTGCAGGTATTGTGCTGTGCTGATGTTATCTCCACCAAAGCTCAACAGAAAGGGATGGAAAAGGAGGCTGGGAAAGTAGGAAAGTCAATGAGCTGAATTTCTATCCCGGTACCAAGACAAGTATAAAACGTGCAGTTGAATCACTATCCCTGGAGGTGTTTGAAAGACACTTTGATGAGATTCTAAGGGACATGGTTTAGTGCCATTGCTGGGTTAATGGTTGGACTTGGTGATCTCGAGGGTCTTTTTCCAAACAAAATGATTCTGTGATTCTATGGATCTATGATTCTATGATGTACCAAAAGATTTGAAAGGGTTTTTTTTATCCCACCATCCAGGATCTGGCCATTCAAAGGGGACTGGGCTCTTCTTTCTGTGTTTGCCTTTGCAGAAAGAAAGGCAAATGATGAAAACATTCTAAGAGCAAAAAGGTTAGCACAGGCTCAGGAAGCCTTTGAGCAAAGGCTCATCCCCAAAGGATGCACCAGCACGCCCTGGCGAAAAGGCGAATGGTGAAGAACCAGCAGCGTTGTTTTCCCCAAACCCCTCTGGGGATGTTTGCAGAGGATGAGGAGGCCAGAGGGATGTCACAGGGCCCGTAATAGCCCTGGTCTCTCCTTTTTAACCCAAGAGATGCTTTTTGAGAGCTCTGGTGTAAGAAGGGCAGGAGACGCCGAGGCCAGCGGGTGCGCAAGGAGAGTGATTACCCGAGCGATAAATCAGCAGTGCGGTGCTGATGATATAATAATGGCGATATGATGTCATCTCAATCCTGCCCATCGATTTTTTTTCTCTTTTTTTTTTTTTATTCCCTCTCAGTGAACCGGCTTTTCCCATCCATTACCCTGCCCAAGCCCACGTCGACACTGCTGCTGCGGCTCTTTATATCCGGAGCTATCGATTGAGCCCCAACACTGTGCTACAGTGGCAAGGAGCGATGCTTTTGGGGGTGCAGCATCCTTGGGGGGTCCCCTCACCAGGGACACACTTGCTGAGGCACCAGGATGCTCCTCATGAGCTGTCAGAGATGCCCAGTTTGTCTCTTCATCCTCACCCACAGGGAGCAGGAAAGTCTTTGCTCACAGTTGGGCTGAGGTTTTGTGCAACCCTTGGTCCATGAGCTGTGACCTTCCTCTTGCCCTCTCCTTGTTCTCCCTTCCCCTCTGCTGCTGCAAGTGAGAAAGAAGCATCTCCCAGCACCTGCAGGCAGCTCCCTAACACATCTATGGCAAGAGGAGATGGGAGAAGGTTTCAGCTCAGAATAAAATCAGCTCATCCCCTTGGTGGAAGCATTTATAATACCTGCAAGCCCTGCCTGGGGGTTTTGGGCATCCACAATTTAGCAGGACCTGACTTATGTTTCTCCTGGCTGTGGCTGCAGGTTTCAACCCTCCCCATTCCTTTGAATGAACATCCCCATCCAAATCCAGGTCAATGTCCACACTGCATTGACATCCACAGCTTCTGCCTCATGTCATGGAGAAAACTGAAGCCTAAGCTCAGAGGGACCCCCACCACCTTCCCCATCACCATGCAGCACCCTCTCAGAGAGGATTTTCCCCATCTCAGCATCCAGGATTCAGCAGGGAAGGTACAGGCAAGACATCTCCTCCAGGGCAGACGGGTTTCCATCGGAAATGCAAGGACAAGCATTAATCTTTGGGCTCTGCCAAGTTGGGCTCTGCCAAGTTGGGCTCTGCCAAGCATGGCTCAAGGCAGGGAGCAGCTCCTCAGCGTGATCCCCAGCCCATCACCTTCTCCTGGCCCCACTGTCCCTGCCCAACCCCCACAGCCCCTCTCCATCCCTCTGCCATCCACAGGGACTGAGGGCAGAGCTGATCTCCTCCAGACCGAGCTCCCCAAGGGGACAAGACCTAACTGCGATAGTACCCAGTAGACTTTAAAATGAAAAAATCTGGAGTTAAAACATATGGATGTGAAGATGCTTTTTCTCTTTTTTTTTTTTTTTAAAAAAAGCACTGAAACCTCCCACCAATCCCTGGGGAACCCATAGGGTGAACCCCACCAGGTTATCCCTGCTACCCTGGACCCCATGTCCCCCTGTCCCTGTTCCCAGGCTTTCTGATCCTCGATGAAAGGCTGTGGATACCAGGCTCACCTGGGGAACTGAAAAGTGGTGAGCAAGGAGCTGCTGATGGATCGCCCAAGCTGCTGCCAGCAATTTCATGCAGGGCAAATCCATTTATCACCCCAGCACAAGGAGGGGAGCCACTGGCAGTAGAAGCTGCCAGCAGATGAGCACATCTGTCACCGGCGGGCAGGGGGGACTCCAGGGCCTCCCCCTGTACCAGAAAACCCTGGGAAATATCCTTATTCCCAGGGAGAGGCACCTGTTTTGGAGACAGTTGCAGCGACAAATAGCAGATTGTGATGCCCATGAGCCTTCATCCTTCTCTCTACCTCGGGATATGATGAGGATGGAGATGGGATTTCACAATCAAGCGCAATGCAAATCAGTGGGCTGGGGAGGGACAGGGATGTCACATCACAGATGGGGCTCCTGGGTTGCCCAGAGGCTTTGGGGCTGGTGCAGCCAAAGGAGCACCCAGGGCTGAGCAAGGTCTTTTGAGAGTTGTCTCTCCCTCTTGGGTCACAGACACATTGCTGGTGGCAAGGTGCTGGCACAGGACTCTCCAACCTGCAGCATCTCTCATCCCAGCAGTGATTTCTCAGCCCCTTTTCTTCCCGGAGCTCACCCAGACCTCACTAAAATAAAATATATATATAAAAATAATAGCAAGGCACAGAGCTCTGGGATGCACCTCCTTGCCCCTTCATACGTTATCCTCTGATTTTTCCCCGCTCTCCATTGCTGCAGTGGGCTCCTATTTCCATAACTCCCTGGACAGCCTCCAAGGGACAGGTTCAGCGCCAGATGGGCACAGAACGAGCACATTGGAGCCCCCACCCAGGCAGCATCTGAGCAAATTCCCCTCCAGCTGTGTGTGTGTGTGTGTGTGTGTGTGCAGTGCACGCTGGCAACATGTCACGATCAGAGCTTTGCTGCAGGCACACACGTGGGGCTGTCATCCCTCTCTGAGTGTGCAAACGCACTTTATCTGTGAGCACGTGGGAAGATGTTGCATGTGCAAATCCAGATGCTCTTGTGCAGCCAGCGGGCCCCTGGTGGGGAATTTTTTTGGGGGGTGCACAGGTGCCTCATCTGCCTGTGGGATGCAGGATGCTACGGCATGTGCTCCTTTAAGAGCAAGCTGTGTTTTGCGGAGTTAGCACTTTGTAGCGTGTAATGTTAAGGCTGCAGTGGGAATTGCTCTCTGATATTGAACAGGTAAATAAAGCACAGCTTGGAAAAAAAGTCTCTAGAAATGGGCTGCTGTGTGAGGCAGCCTTCCCTGGGGTGTCCTTAACCCACAGCCCTCCTCTCCACCCTGAGAACGCTGGTTGGGGGCTGCCAGCCTCACAGCAGGGGTGCTTGAGCAGCCCTCAATCCACTTAACCCTTTCCTCACCCCTCTGTAAACTGAAAACATGAAATGTTCATGCAAGACTTAGACCAGAAAGTGCATGACCGGAGAGGTCCAGTCCAACAGGGTGGCAATGACCAGGAGTAGTCCTAGAGACCTGCACACCCTCAAACCTCCCCGTGTGCCCCTGCATGGGGCTGTCTTGCTTTAGGAGCGGCTTCAGAGAGGAAGAATTCAGGATTTCAGAGACCAGAGGCATCTGAAGGGAACATCCAACACAGCTCAGTGTCCTGCAGCACTACCAGCAACTGCCAGTTATTTGAACCCCTTTCTGTAACTGAGGTGCAGGGTAAGGATGGACCCCATCTCTCAGAGCATCTAGTAGCAGGAGGGTGACTGAACCTGAAATGAACCCCAGCATCCTGCCCTCTTCCCTCTTCCCTTAGAGAATAATAGGGATAACTCACACTCACAGAATCATAGAATCATAGAATACTTTGGGTTGGAAGGGACCTCTAAAGCTCATCCAGTCCAACCCCTGCCATGAGCAGGAACATCTTCACTCAGATCAGGTTGCTCAGAGGCCTGTCCAGCCTGGCCTGGGATGTCTCCAGGGATGGGACATCCACCACCTCTCTGGGAAACCTGTTCCTGTGGAGTACCTCCAACACCATAAAAAATTTCTTCTTTATGTCTAATCTGAATCTCCCCTTTTTTTTTTTTTTAAAGCCATTACTCCTTGTGCCACCACAACAGACGCTGCTGAGAAGTCTGTCCCCAACTTTCTTGTAGGCCCTTTTTAAGTACAGAAAGGTTGCAATAAGGTCTCTCTAGAGCCTTCTTTTCTCCAGGATGAACATCCCCAGCTCCCTCAGCCTGTCCCCATAGCAGAGGTGCTTCAGCCCTTTGATCATCTTCATAGCCCTCAATGTTATCCTCCCTCTGTCTTTGCCGTGTACCCATCACTGCTTAATGTGAGACTCGCTAGCAATAACCAGGAAGGATTTTGGTGGCATGACTAGATTTGTACGGATGTAAGCCAGAAGAGACTGGATGATGTCTGGACTGTAATGGACACTGGTGAAGAACAAACCTTGAATCCTGAGTTCAGTTTTGGGCGTCCCATGACAAGAAAGCCCTTGAGGTGCTGGAGCAAGTTCAGAGAAAGGAACGGAGCTGGGGAAGGGCCTGGGGCACAAGTGTGATGGGAACAGCTGAGGGACCTGGGGGGTTCAGATGGAGAACAGGAGCTGAGGGGAGACCTTCTGATCTCTAAACTGCCTGAAAGGAGCTTGGAGCATGGAGGGGGTTGGTCTCTTCTCCCAAAGAACAAGTGACAGGATGAGAGGAAATGGCCTCAAGTTGCACTAGGGGAGGTTGAGGTTGGATCTGGGGAACAATTTCTTCCCCAAAGGGCTGTCAGGCATTGGAATAGGCTGCCCAGGGCAGTGGTGGAGTCACCATCCCTGAAGGGGTTTAAAAGACGTGAAGATGAGGTTTTTGGGACACGGTTTAGTGCCAGTGTTGGGTTAATGGTTGGACTCCATGATCTTGAGGGTGTCTTCCAACCAAAGTGATTCTATGATTCTATGTCTCCCAACTTCACCACGCACGTGTCACTGCTCATATTGCTACAACCCCAAAAACCCACAGCCAGCGAGGTCCCAGGAACCCAGGCCCCAGTCCTATATATATGGAGTGCATAATTCTCATCTCCGTGCTCATTCCCTTCCAGTTTGATCCTCCTTTCTCTCCACACTCCTATATGGTTGTAAAACAGTTACATCTCCGCTGAAAGGGAATCACGGACGATATTATATCAGGATTTTCACCTCCCCTCGGGGATCTATTTGTGACATTATTGCTGTAAGGTAGATGGCTGTTACCGCACACTGGGCAGCCCTTAGTTGCAGTGTTTGGACAGATTAACAGTAGGTTTCCCTTAGAAATATTAAATGAAAGGATTATTATTTTTTAGAAGAAAAAAAAAAAGAAAGGGAAAGGGGGAAAATAGATGAAAACCCTCTAGAGCCTACAGAAACCTCCAATTGAAGAAGGAGTTGGGAAATGAAGTTTTTACTTCAGGAAAATTTCCAGAAAAAAGTGGTGTTTGGATGGTCTTCTTTAAAAGCCTGAATCCCACTGACCCCTTCAAGGTATTATTTCTGTATGTCTGCTAAAAACAATCAAATCTGCCTTTAAAAAATGTTTTCATTTATCAGAAACCTTGAAGTTGATGCTTTACATTTTAATTTTCTAATTGAAAACATGGAGAATTTCAAGGAAAGTAAACAACAGAAAGCACCACTTGCAGTAAAACCACAGACTTTCATGCCCTTACTACTGACTTTGCCAACTGCCTCAGTAGCGCAAATGAGGCACAAAAAGTGGTTGATCTGATTCACACTGGGTTTTGGTGGGGTTAAAATCAGAGGGTTTCCCTGTTTATGATTGCATCGTGACTTTGCACGGAGGGTGGGAAACACACTACCCCATCTCCCCAAAAATAAGACAGGGTCTTATATTAATTTTTGCTCCAAAAGATGCCTTTTTTTTACATGCCTGGACATGATTTAAATTGACTTTTTTATGAACTGTAACTAGGGTTTATTTTTTGAGTAGGGCTTATATTTCGAGCATCCTCAAAACTCTTGAAAAATCATGCTAAGGCTCATTTTCTGGATAGGTCTTATTTTTGGGGAAACATGCTATACATGTGTCTGCATGTGTATGTTCCTGTACATTTTTGTGCATGTGTATATTCACCCTTGCAGAGCTGAGGGCTTATACAGGTCAATGTAGAAGCTATGGCTGCCTCAGGGCAGGGGGATTCTGTGAATTTGCTCTGGGTTTTTCCATCCTAAACCCAATGGAATCGATGAACCCATATGTCTGGAGGAGACTGAGCACTTTCTGCTCATGTGAGCTTGCTGCTTTCCCTGCCAACACGCAGCTGCAAGTGCAACCAGCTCAGCAGAACAGGCACAAACCCCCTAGGGTGGTTGGTAGGAGGTGGAAGCACATAAAATCATAGAATAGTTTGGATTGGAAGGGACCTTCAAAGCTCATCCAGTCCAACCCCTGTGATGAGCAGGGACATCTTCACCCAGATCAGGTTGCTCAGAATCTCATCCAGCCTGACCTTGGATGTCTTCAGGGATGGGGCATCTACCACCTAGGTCAAGTTCCTCAGAGCCTTGTCCAGCTTGGCCTTGGATGTCTTCAGGGATGGGGCATCTACCACCTCTCTGGGCAAACTGGGACAGTATTTTGCCACCCTCATTGTAAAAAAATTCTTCCTCATGTGTGCTTGCCCCAGAAGAGTAGTCATGTGTGGGATCCCTGTGTGCATTTGCAGATGACACATGTGCATGAGCAGCCCTCAGGAAGGCTGTTATTTCCTGAATCCTTGGGACCAGAGCAATAGACATCTTCTCCTCAGATGGACAGCCCAAGTGCCCAGTCATCCCAGCTTCTCCACTTGGCACCCCATGCTGCTTATGAAGCATTCTGCATCACCCCAGCTCCTGACCTGGTCCCAGCTGAGCACCTTCACAAGAAGGGCTCATCCCAGACACGCCTGTCCTAAAGAGATGCAGACTTAAACCTCCTGGATGGACCACTGTAATACAAGCTGGTGATGGGAGAAGACAATGCCACATCCTGAAGCAGCCCTCTCTTGAGAGGAAAAAGATGTTTGCTGTCTCTAGGGTGATGCCATCGAGGTGGTTTTCCCCATCCCTTGAGACATCCCAGGCCAAGCTGGATGGGACTCTGAGTAACCTGATCTAGGTGAAGATGTCCCTGCTCATGGAAGGGGTGGGACTAGATGACCTCGGAAGGTCCCTTCCAATCCAAACCATTCGATGATTCAATGATTCTGAGGTGAGGTTACCATTAAGGGGCTGGAGCCATGGGAACAGTTGGCTCCAGGCTCGGTCTCATGGATACATCGTTTAGTGCAGATAGATAAAGACTCCATGAGTACCAGGGCTGGTCAATATGCCTTGCTACGATCAATGGGCAAGTGGCAGTAATTACATTTCCAAGATCAAATGGACATATAAATGTTTCATCTGAGCAAACGTGTCATTGGGTATGTTGTTTTATTTTGTTTCCTTTTGTTTCTCGTTTCTGCATATGCTGAGGGCATCTGAGTGGATCCCATTGACTTGAACCAAGCCTCTCTGCTAAGGAATGGGAGAGCCTTGCTTTGACATCTAGGGACTGTCATGGTAAATCCCACTGCTCTTCACATGCCCTGGGGGTAATCAGCCACTTGCTCTCACCTGGCCTCCCTACAGCCCTGGCTGCAAAGCTCAGCAGATACATGGACAAATGGGCAGGCAAAGGGCATGCCTACACCAATGTATCTTTCAGGTTTGCAGCATCACTCTGGTGCAGCTGGAATGGCTCTTTTGGTAGATGAAAGACTGGACATGAGCCAGCTCCTCCTGGGAGCAGCCCTATGCCCTCGTCTTCCCCATCTACTCATGCACCAGGTTGGGATTCTGTTGATTCATGTGTGATGCTCTACGGTGCCTCAGAGTCCTTGTGTGATGAGTCAGTCACTGTTGCCTCCCTCCTAAAGGTCACATCTCTCTCCACCTTCGCAAGAGTGCTGGGAGTCCCTGAAGCAAGGGTTTTCCTCATGTAGGGCTGGCCCCAGAAATCCTGCTTCAGGGCCATTGTAAGGAGTGTCCTGAACCTCTCACTCCTCAACCAAAGTGGTCTTTGTCAGGAAGACAAATGGTCTGATAGACAGATGTCCCCAAGACACGTGCAGAAGAGACACTCGCCTAGTATCCACCTATTTGCTCAGGGATCAGACTCAGAGATGAGTCCACCCCGAACTTCATGCATTTCTTGCTTGCCACCTTTCTTCTATTCCACCCCTACCACACACACTGGCCACACCACACTGTGTGTCACCCTGGCGTCCCAGCCCCATGTGGTCTCTGTAGGAACATCGTCCTTGAGACGTCCCCCAGAAGCTGCTGAGGAGCCATTTCCTGAGCTGCTGACTTGGTGTGTTGGCTGCGCTCTCGCATGGAGGCATTTTGGGGCCAGCTTACCCACCTGGGCCCTGGAGCTGAAATCCAACACCAGGTTGACTGTTGGAAGGAGGTTGACCATCCTGTCCCTGACAAAGATGAGTTTTGCTGTGGAGAGCCAGGATGCTGCTCACAGATCTCCTGTCTGTGGTGTGATGAGACCAGACTTTCAAACTTTTCCACCTGTTTTTCAGACACAATTGTACCAAGGAAGAGCGGGACAATCCCCATCTGCACAAAACTCTTTGGGTCTTGATGCAGTTTAACTAATAGGACAAGGGGTGATGGTTTTAAATTGAAGAAGGGAGATTCAGGCTAGATGTGAGGAAGAAATTTTTTACAATGAGGGTGATAAAACACTGTCCCAGCTTGCCCAGAGAGGTGGTAGATGCCCCATGCCTGTAGAAACATTGAAGGCCAGGCAGGATGGGACTCTGAGCAACCTGATCTATGTGAAGATGTCCCTGCTCATGGCAGAATGGGGCTGGATGGGGCTGGATGGGGCTGGATGGGGATATGAGCAACCTAATCTTGTTGAAGGTGTCCCTACTCATGGCAGGGAGCTTGGACTAGGTGAGGTTTGAAGGCCCCTTCCAACCCAAACCATTAGATGATTTTATGATTCCATAACACTGCCCTCAGTGCATCTACCAAGAACATAACCATCTCCTTGTCCAAGCACTAGAATAAGAAGAAAGACCCATAGGGCCAGTAGAGGTGGACACATATTTTCCTTCTTTGGCTAAGGTGAGTTAACCATTTCATGCACAGGGCTGAGAACAGCCTTCTCATTGCACGTAGCAAAGAATCATAGAATCGTTTGGGTTGGAAGGGACCTTCAAAGGTCATCTAGTCCAATCCTCCTGCCATGAGCAGGGACATCTTCACATAGATCAGGTTGCTCAGAGTCCCATCCAGCTTGGCCTGGAATGTCTCAAGGGATGGGGAAAACCACCTTGATGTGCATCACCCTCGAGACAGAAAACATCTTTTTCCTCTCAAGAAAGGGCTGCTTCAGGATGTGGCATTGTCTTCACCCAGATCAGGTTGCTCAGAGCCTGGCCTGGGATGTCTCCAAGGATGGGGCATCCACTACCACGCTGGGCAACCTGGGCTGGTATTTTACTACCCTCAAGAGGCAGGTTCTTCCCCATCATTATAAGTGAGAACATCATACCCAGCCCCTCTGCTCAAAAACCAGGTGTCATCAGCCCATATCTAACAAAGAGGTTGAATTTGAAGGGCTTACCAAAACCAGGACTGTCACAAAATCTTGAGAGTCACAGGACAGGATGCTGCTGTACCAATCTGTCTAAAATAGAAGAAATAAATGGCTCTAATCCACAGCTGAATTGGGGTAGGCAGGGAACAACCAAGAAAGAATGAAACCCCAGCAGCTGGCTTGATAACTTCATCCCTTAAGCAGTCACTAAAAAGAGCCCCCACACTCCAAGATCCTTCCCCACATTCCTGCATTGAAATAATTAGTTTTCACTTCTAAATTATTTTTTTTTCCAGAGCCCAGAAGGTCAAAGTTTAGTACCTTCAAAAATAAAAAATAAAAATAATACTAGTAAAAAAAAAATCCTCTCTCTGCTTTGCTGGCAGAAAACAGCAGGGGGTGAGGGGTAAGGGAAAAAAATCAATTTGAGCTTGGGTCAGCGGTGTGTGTGAGAGAGACCTTTGGAGCAATGGAGATTAATTTAGTAGGAGAGAGAAGGCAGAGTGGAAAAGCGAGGAGTGGGGAGAGGAAAGAGCCCAGCCCCGCTCTAGGGGAGTCAGGGACAGGTTCAGGATGTGCTTGCTCTCTCTTTAATAAGATCCCAGCAAATTAATCACTGCTTCGTTAGTACACAGATGCAAAAGTGCCAAGTCAGTTGCTGCACTAGAGGAAAAATCTGAGGAGCTGCCAACCTGCTGCTGTTTCCCAAAGCCACCGTCCCCCGGGATGGGAAATCAGGGTGCCTTAGATATGATCCCCACTGTTTCACCTTTTCCGGAAACTCTCCAGTCTCACTGGAGACCTTTTCCCAAATCTGATGAGGGGGTTAAAGGGGCTTGTCATCTTCATCTGAAGGCTAGGGGGATGGTTCAACAGCAACAAGGGTGCAGACCCTTGAGAACCTCACCAGAAGCAAGCTAAACCCAGGATAGAGTTGGGGTGGCATCCCCAATGGATGACGGGGAGCCTGGCCGGCTACGGAGCCACTGGAAGTGTCTTAGTAGCAGGAGGGATGGGTCTACCCGCTCATCTCCACCTGTCAAAAGCATCATCCCTGGATTATGTGTTGCTATAACAGGGAGGATAATAAGCATCTAATCCTATGTCTGCCCAAGCCTTGGAGCATCTCAGTGGAAGATGAGCTCCTCTGAAAATCTGTCCTGCTCACCTCTGCTATCACAGTGGTGGCTTCTGTGACGTGGGACATCTCCAGAGCTGCTTAAGAGCTTATGGAGACCAGCTGGCTCATTAGAGGCACCTTCCAAGGCTTGGGGTGGGAAATATGAATGTTTGAATTGAGGAGTGGCGGGGGGAGACACTGGGAGAGAATGAGGTGGAGCAGAAAAAAAAAGGAAAAATTAATTTATCTCACTGTTTCACACCACAATGGGATGCAGAAGGCCCAAACCATGCTTGCTGGCAATGAGTCATTCATGGGTTGATTGATTGTATCTGTAACAATGTGAAATATTCTGGGGTGAATTCTGAGCATATTGATCCTGGTGAATGCAGCAATCAGAGACAGTATTGACAATGATGAGTATTGCTACGGACAGCATCCTGGATGGGCTGGGATGATGACAGTGGTGGAGGGTGGCACAGGGGAAAGAGCAAGCTCTGCTTTTCCTAAAGATGCTCCAAAACTGTCAGAAGTGCAAGGAATAAGCCCAAATGGGAAATATAACATCACAGAGAGGAAGCGAAGGTGAACTCAGGGAATCCTCCCACCACTTGGCAGGTGCTCCGTGACTGACAGGTCCCAGGAGGGGGATGGAGGAGCAACCTCACCTTGGTAGGGATCTGGGGAGACTTTTCCTTCCTCTACAGCCCAAGAGATGACTGGCCAGTCAAGCACCTCTTGGCCACTGTGAGGACCTCATCAGCACAAGACATCGCTGAGCATGTCCTACCTTCTGCTCGGGGTGGGCAGCTGCTGGGACCTGCAGCACTTTTGGTTTTTGGTTTCCACAAAGCCAGAGGTTCAACACAGAGTGAAATACACATGATGCTGCAGATGCTGCAGAGATGTCCCTTGTGGGTTTGACAGACTGGAAAGAAAACAGTCACTTGAAAGTTCATGGGGAGAGCTAAACCAGCAACTGGAAGAGCCCTTCCCATCTTTAGGGCTCTTGAAAGTACTTCTCCTCTGACATTAACCAACGGCCAAGACTTGCCCAGATCTTTGTGTTTGACCATACAGAGAGGACAACAGCGCTTGAATAGAGAAGAAAATGCAGAGCAAGGAGCAACTGCTGTCACAACACCCTTGTGTCTTAGCTCTGTGCTGTTTCTCACAGGAACAGATAAAGATATGCCTGACTTGCTGTTGTGCTGATGACCTTAACACTTGTTGTCCCAGCTTGAGACCAAAGGTGGGTCTGACTCCACCAAGCTCTCAGTGACAGTCGGATCTTACCCAGCTGGGGAGGAAAATATTGCTAACAAAGCTTATGTCCAGCAGGATTAATGGCTCACCAAATGACCCCAGGCTTTCAGCATCCTTGCTCTGCCAATCACACTAGTGGAAATGAATAAAGACTTTCTTATTGGTATTTAAAAGGCTTTCAGGAAAAAAAATAAATAAAAACAATAAAAAAACACAACCCAAAACCCAGCAACTCCTCCCAAACCTTTTAATTGAGTCTGCAAAGTATTTAAATGCTTGACTGGTCAGCAATTCCTTACAAATTACTTCAGGAGCCATGGGGACCTCCTTGTGTGGGGCCAGCATCATTGAGCGGTTCTGCCTCATGACACTGCCCTGATGTCCAAGCGTGTACCTCGTTGGAGGATGCTCATCCTGTCGAGGGTGATTTGAGACCCGGATCCAGCCCAAAAGACAGAGTCGAGGTGCAAGGTCATGAGCTGAGCAAGTAGGATCCTTCATAGCTTGAGCACAGTCAGTGTGCCTCAGTTTCCCCAACACTAAAGTGGAACAAATAAATAATGAGGTGGATAGTAGAGGTGGGTCAGGTTAAGTATTAATATTTGAGAAAAGAAAAACACTCTTTTAAGCATCTCTTGCTCACACACATGCATATATACATATATATATATGTATATGTATATGTATTTCCTTCTCATATTTGAACATAGCATGAAAGCAGCCAAGGAGGAGCTCAGTTTGGACTGAAGGACTTTGTTCATGGCTTCACTTAGTAAGAACACCAAGGTATATTAAAATCTAAAAGGGGAAATCATCTTTAAGGAAAAAAAGAAAGAAAAAGACCCAACTCAATTTGACTTTCATGAGACACCAGTGAATTTTTTATTTTTTTAAACTTCCACACAAAACGGCAAGTCGTCTAAAATTAGATCTAGGGAATTATTTTATCTGCATGGGGAAAAAGGCTGTTTGATACCACGACTGTGTAATAGGGGACTTCTCGGCTTCCCAAACACGTTAACAAGGTGCTTTTGATTTTTTCCCTCTTCTCCTCTTGTCTTGGCAAGCGCTCAACGTGTTATTTAAAGAAAAATTAAGAGGTGCTCTCAAGTCTGGCTAAGCCAAACGTATAGATTTCATTTTAAAATGAAAGGTTGGACTGATTTTTTTTGTTATGTACTTTAACACAGCAGAGGAGCGTTATAAAAGCAATCCCATCACTGACACCATTCCCAGTGCTGATGCCCCCTGTCCACTTCTCCCTGCAGCATTTCTAACTCGCACAGTGCAGCCAAGGGCGAGATGCCAGGCTCTGCCCAAAACTTACTGCAATCAGTGAATCCCTGGCAGAGAAGAAAAAAAAAACATAAATTAAAGCGGAACATACATTTGTTTGAGCTGCAAATCCTGGGGAAGAGGAGGGAGACATCTTCTTTGCAGATGTTGAAGCCTATGATCATAGAATCATAGAATAGTTTGGGTTGGAAGGGACCTTCACAGCCCATCCAGTCCGACCCCTGACATAAGCAGGGACATTTTCACCAGCTCAGGTTGCTCAGAGCCCCGTCCAGCCTGGTCTGGGATGTCTCCAGGGATGGTTCATCCACGACCTCTCTGGCCAACCTGGGCCAGGCTCTCACCACCCTCAGGGACAAAAATTTCTTCCTCATGTTTGGCCTGAATCTCCTTTCTTGGAGTTTAAAACCATCACCCCTTGTCCTATCGCGACAGGCCCTGTTACAAAGTCTGTCCCCATTTTTCTTATCTACCCCTTTTAAGTGTGGAAAGGCTGCAATAAGGTCTCCCTGGAGCCTTCTCTTCTCCAGGCTGGACAACCCAAACTCTCTGAGCCTGTCCTCACAGTAGAGCTGTTCTGGCCTTGGATCATTTTTGTTTCCACCAGTGTGAGCCGTGGGGCTGTGGGGCACGTCTGGGTTTCAGCTGTATCACGTGCACCTCTCCAGGGTCTTAAAGCAAGGTGCTTGGGGTGGTGGGAATGTGTTTGCACCCATGGGTCATGTCACAGTGGGGAAACTTGTCAAGATTCTGTTGGGGCTTTTCTTCATAGTGCAAGTCCCTATAAGCATCTTACATACACGTGGGGTTGTGGAAGAAGAGAGAGACTGTCACACAAGGCTGCAAACGTGGGACAACTCCAGCCAGCTGGGGGACAAAGCATCACCACGGATTTGCTGTAGGTAGCTCCACGTCAACACAATCCACTGCACGTAGCTCTGCAGGAGACAAATCCTCCATCAGCCCCCTTGGGTTTCTGTGGCCACGCACAGAAGGGTTTGCAAGGCCAGGACCTGGGTTTTGTGCAATGTCAGGCACAGCTGGGGTCTGATTATAGCATGAGGCAAGAAATAATGCTGACAGGGTAATAGATTTTGAGGCCAGAAAGATACGTTAAAGTCTCGACTGACCTTCTGCACAGTGCTGGCTGGGCGAGGATGGCACACAGTGATGAGAAATACCCATCTACTCAGTTCCCTCATGCTTCCAGAGGGCTTCTTACACAAATAAAGATGGAGAAGACAATGAAGTGAAAAGTGGCAATCCTTTGATCTTGCGTGACTGGTGTTGTGTGGACCAGTAACTCTGGGGAGTCTGTTTTTTAAAGACGGTTTTTCACCCAACCTTTTCAATACAGCTCTGAGAGCAGAGGACTTTAGGGAAGAAAGCAAAGGTTTCTTATTTTTTCATTTGAAACTGCCAGGAGAATTAAGATCCACAAGATATACTTGCCCATGATGCTGGATCTAAGCTCCTTACCTGTCAGCATTTCTAAATTAAAACCTGATCCACGTCCGCCTGTAGCCCATGGACCTGCCCTGCAACTGGTCACGGTTGCATTACACGTGATGGGTCCGAGTGTGAGGACCTGACAAAGTCCCAGCAGGGTGGCAGGAGAGAACATCTGCACAGAACGAAGGTCAGATGCAAGCATCTGGTTTCATCATTGTCACCTTCTGGGAAAATCCACCTTTGTGGACCTCTACCATCCTGTAACACCAGCAAGAACAAACTGGTTTCATCACTGGCCTGTTTGTACAGAGCTTTTTCTTGCACACTGGCAGGGACACACAAGGAATAGGTGGAAACACCTTGTGTGAGATCCAAGTGTGGTGTTCCACCTCAAAACACTGCTTTGCAACCTTCAGCTGGGCTTAAGGGCCAGGATGTGACTGGGCAGGAGACTGCACCACCAGTTCAGAGTTTCAGTTAACAGCTAAGGCTCTGTTACTGGGCTGGTGCCACCAACCAGTGTCCTGGGAATGGTGTGCTTAGCTCAGGTGTTACCTTCATCAATGCAGCGCCCGTAGATCAACATCATACAGATATGGCTTTTTTTCTGCACCTTGTCAGCACATCCGGAGTCTGAATCTGAAATAAAAGCTGTTTTGTTTTGTCTTCACCTTCCTCAACTAAGACTAGACTTCAGATCTGGTGGATGGACAAGTCACATGCAGCCTCTGAGTAAATGGTTTTTCTCCTGAGTTGGAGAGTGCATGTCTGCAAGGACTGTGAAATGGTGAAGTTCAAGATCTTGAGGGAAGACACCAAGACAAAAAGCAGGATCACAGGCCTGGACATCTGGAGAGAAGACCTGGGACTCTTTGGAAGAATCCCATGGGATACGGCCTTGGAAAGAAGAGAGGTCCATGACAGCTAGTTGCTTTCCAAGAATCATCTCCTCCAAGCTCAAGAGTAGTCCATCCCAAAGTGCAGACAGTCTAATAAAAAGGAACCTGAAAACATGGCACAGGCAGTGAAAAATAATAAATGTATATAGCCAATCTGGAGTCTACCTGCTTACTCAAAACCTTCCCCAGCAAAATCCACTCCCAACCCATCTCCAAGAAGTGGAAAGCTCTGCTCAGAAAGTGCTCCCTCCACCTCTTCTTCTCCACTCCTCATCCTACCCTTGTGCTCTGAGCCCCATCCCAGAAGTCAACACAACACAAGCTCAGCGCAGACATTGGGCATCTGCCACCAAATTCCTCTAGAAAAATTCCCTCAAGAGAAGGTTGTGGAATTGGGAAACCTCATGCAGAGGTACATGGTAGCAAAGGTGACCATCTAATTGAGCTGTTCTCTTGGAGATGTCTGCTAGATATCAGTGAAGCTGTTCACTGGCCAAGCCAAGGAATCACGCTCTGCAGCCTGTCATGTCATATTAATGGGCAGGATCATTTAAGCTTGGATAAAACCCACAACTTAATTTTTTTTTTCCTTTTTTTTTTTGGTGGTGGTGCTTGTCGCAGCTGCCTGTTCCAGATGATGAATGGTTCTGTTTCAGGCCGATCCGCTTGTTTGAGCACTGTGGTGGTTTCAAGACTTCATGCAAAAGAGAAGCCCTGGCCATTTTTCACTTGGAGAGATGAGCGACACAGGAATAAATTTTCCTGCTTAAAATCTGCTGGGCCCAGGGTTTCTTGGTAAGGCAGCTTTGACAGCCTGTCACTTTGCTAGATGTTTGGTGCTTCGAGTGTTCTGGGTGCTTTTATTGCTTTTTAAAAGATTTAAAGGAAACAAAACCCTAGCGCATTATGACATTTAGCAGGGTCGATATGTGTATCTGACTCTATCCAGGCGTCACACCGAAACATTCTGAGTCCTGATCCCACCCTTGCTCAGCCCAGCATAAATCAGGAGCAGATCGGTGGCAGGTGCAGGAATCCCAGGGCTGTAAACCAAAGGGAGGTGAGATCAGAGCAGCACCAAATGCACAACTCACCTCTGGCTCATAGATAAGCCAAGATTTAACATTCTTCATTTTTCTGTGACAGTGCAGGGAAGCGAATTTTCCAGGCCTGATAAAGTATAGGAAGGCACGTGCGATATACATCCAATGCACAGAGCTGTGCTCTGATATGTCAGCCCACAAATGGAACTGGATGCATTTGATCCAGCGACCTCTGAGGATTCTCAGAACATGAGCAAAAGGCCAAGATCCTCCCTCAAGTGAGATGTTTTCATTTTGACGTTGTAAATTCAGAGTTCTTGCTTGCGTTCATGTTGTCTAACACTTGCATCCTTGTCTGTGTTGTGGTTCAGCTTCATGGGGAAAGCAAAATTCCCATTCCATTCCAGCCTGTGGTCAGGACATGTTGGGTGGTGGGAGTGTTTTATCCAATCCCGTCAGGATGAACAATAACCTTCTTAGACAAGTTGTCTACTCAAGAGATTAGGCACTCTGGAAAAGGAAGAAACCTTCTCTTCTATCTCTGAGGCTGTTTAACATCCTGAAGCTACCATGACATGACCATAAGATCTCACCTGCAGTGCTGCATCCAGCTCTGGAGCCCTCAGCACAGGACAGAGGGTCCAGAGGACACCACCAAGATGATCAGAGGGCTGGAACAGCTCTGCTGTGAGGACAGGCTCAGAGAGTTGGGGTTGTTCAACCTGGAGATGAGAAAGCTCCGGGGAGACCTTATTGCAGCCTTTCTGTACTTAAAAGGAGCCGATAGGAAAGATGGGGACAGATTTTTTAGCAGGGTCTGTTGCAATAGCACAAGGAGTGATGATTTTAAACTAAAGGAGGTGAGATTCAGGCCAGACATGAGGAAGAAACTTTTTATACTGAGGGTGGTGAGACACTGGCCCAGGCTGCCCAGAGAGGTGGTGGATGAACCAACCCTGGAAACATCCCAGGCCAAGCTGGATGGGGCTCTGAGCAACTTGAGCTGTGTGAAGATGTCCCTGCTCATGGCAGGGGTTGGACTGGATGAGCTTTAATGGTCCCTTCCAACCCAAACTGTTCTACAACTCTATGATACCACAGTCCTATGCATTTTCCATGCATCTGGTCCCCTGCAGTGCCCTCTGCAGCATGTAGAAGATTGAATCGCTCCATGGAGGTTCAGTAATGGAGGACAAATGGTCAGAACCATTCTTTCAAGGTATGTACTGTTCTGTGTTAAGGTGTCTTAGACAAGTAACTTCGCCATTGCAGGTGTGTAGAGTGGTTTTAAAGTCCTCCAGACATCTTCAATTCCTGGTTTGACTGTGGCCCTGACTTGCTGCATATTTTGCCTCTGCAGGCAGTGGGTGACATCTGCGTAGACCAGCTGGAGAGACGTGGAGAGGATGGCACACATGAGAAACCACCTGAGATCCACCTGCTGGTGTGGTCTGGGCTGCCAACTCATGGGGTTCTGGGCCTCCAGGCCCACCAGCCCCAAGAGGGCTGGAACAACTCGAGCAGATAGAGAAGTGTGGGGCCGAGCAAGGCAAAGAGTACATAACAACCCCCACATGCAGAAGCAAAGAGCAAAAGGGTAGAGGATGCTCTCCAAGAGATGAGGTAGCTGATATTGACCCCTCAAACCTCATGTCAAGTTGCTTCTCTGTCTGAGAGCACATATCTCAGAGACCTGAAAGACTGGGGATGGACAGTAGCAGTTCACAGGCAGGAGATAATTGTGTGTCCCAAGAGTCATCACCACTATCCATGGCTGGATGGCGCTGGGCTGGGAACATGGCCAGTCCCCAGGATGAGCAGTATTGCTACTGCCGGCATGGTCGGGGTGGAGAAATTAAGTTAAGCATTAAGCTAAGACCTGGAAAGTGGAGAGAAGACACACTCAGCTACAGGTCAGACCTCGGGAGAGCTATTTAGGGTGAAAGCCAGTGCTTGGGGAAGGGTGGAAGCCATCATCTATAGGAACAGAGTCAGCCCAGCACTGCCTCAGCAGGGATTGTCCCGGGGAGGGGGAGAAAAAGGAACGGAGGATCAATTCCTTCAGCGTGGAGGCCAAGCTGGCCCCGTAGATGGGCACTGGGGGAACATGGCTTATAAATGCTGCATGGAGTCCTGGAGGGACAGAGATTGGTGTCACTTTAAAAAGTAAACATAGGCAGCCTAATGAATGAGTTATATCCCAGACGCTCCATTCCAGGAGAGGTATTTAACAGGCACTATTGGATTCTGTGGTATCTCTCTATCTGTAACCAGTGCATTATGACCATTAATGGATTTTTGAGGCTGGATTGATTTTTCATTAATTTGGTAAAAATCTTTTCCCTCTCCCATATAATTCTGTCTTAAAACGCTCCCCCTGACAGACCGATAAGTCACTCACCTCATAATGCAAGTCTGGCTCATAAATCTCAGCGATCTGGTGAGGTGGGGAGTGGGGGAGCTGACTGGGCTTGAGGAAGGAGGGAGGGAAGGGGGAACCTCTGTGGGTCTGGATGGAGCTGCCAGGCAGCTCTCATCACATGCAGAACAGGCATCAGTAAAGGACTGAGGATGGAGGGTTAGGGGCACGGGGATGTGGACATGATGATTTGTGGGGGCTGATGGTCATCCAAGCGTGGGTTCCAGAGCCCACCTTGTCTCCCCAAGCCTTGATCTTGTATGTCCATATGTAGGACAGTACACTGGGACCTGCTCAGGGACACCCTGTGCCCAGCTCAGCTGATGAGTGTGATCCATAGATTAGTTTGGGTTGGAAGGGACCTTCAAAGGTCATCTAGTCCAACTCCCCTGCAATGAGCAGGGACATCTTCAACCAGACCAGGTTGCTCAAGGCCCTGTCCAGCCTGACCATGTTGTCTCAAAACTTTGCACCTTGTGGAAGGTGCTGTACAGGGGTGAAAGCTCATGGCACTGCTTTATGTTTAGCCCAGGGCACCTTGGTTAAAGGCTCTGCATGGCTTCAGAATCAAGGATTCACAAATTTTACCAGTATATGGTCTCAAATACTTGGCAGAGATGTAACCCTCATCCAAGGTTTGTTCCTCCAAAGGTTGTATCCTAGCCCCAGGGAACTCAACCAAGAAGACGTGAAGTAGCAGACCAGGACCAGTTTCCCTGAAGGTGTCTGAGGCACCCTAGTACTCTGGGACAGTTTGGATCCAGGCTGTGACAGATTCCAGGGTGCCCCAAACTAAGGGCAGGTCTCTACCGTGGTACGTCCAAGAAGAGGCCGTCTCTAGAAAAAGAATCTCATCTTCCGTTTATTGTAGCAGGGCCTGTTGCAATAGGAAAGGGGTAGTAGTTTTAAAGTAAAGGAGGGGAGATTCAGACCAGACATGAGGAAGAAATTTTTTACAATGAGGGTGGTAAAACACTGGCCCAGGTTGCCCAAAGAGGTGGTGAATACCCCATCCCTGGAGACATCCCAGGCCAGGCTGGACGGGGCTCTGAGCAACCTGAGCTGGGTGAAGATGTCCCTGCTCATGGCAGGGGTGGCACTGGATGAGCTTTGAGGGTCTCTTCCAATCCAGACTATTCCATGATTCTATTATTCTACGATTCTATGATTTAGTGACCCATGGACCACTTGGCCGTTGGGTTAGAGGAACAAGGCCTTGCAGAGCAAATGCACCTGAGGGACCTTTACCAGCCAAGCAAAGACCTCTGCACCATCAGGGAGGGATGTGGAGCAGAGATTAGCCTGCTCGTAAACATTAGCTGCTCATCAAGTTGCCTCTGCTTGCACAGAAACAGTCATGATGAGAAGGAGTAAGGAGCAAGTAAGGGTTGAGTCAGGGCTGTGCAAAGAGTGAGGGAATTTTTGCAGCTAGTTTGGGGATGGCAGTCCCAGTCCTCCCTCTGCTCAGGGTCATCACTCACATAAACATTACGTGGGCTCCCACGTGGAATCTCCTCCCCGAAACACACATGCAGAACAGCATCATGCTCTGGGCAAGGACAGACCTGGAATGGGAAGCTCATGCATGGCCACGGCAGGGAGCCAGAACATCTTAGAAAGAGGCAAAGCAGCCACTGTGTTCTTCTGAATCTGCTGCCCCTTGCACGATCCCACACAAATTACTGTGACTGCAGGAAGGTGTGAGAGACCCACTTTAACTCACACTATTGGATTTTACTGTAGCTCTTGCTCCTACTACGTAACCAGTGCATTATCATCATTAATGGATTTTTGAGGCCAGATTGATTTTTCATTAATTTGGCCCAAAATAAGGGAAAGGGAAATATTTTTTCTTTCTTTTTTTCTTTTTTTTTTTTTTTTCCTACATGCGTTCATAATTCTGTCTTTAAATGCACTCATGGACAGCAAGACAAGTGAACGCTTCCCAATGCCATCGGGAAGGCAGAGGTGGAAAACTCACATTCAGAAATCCCTCCTTTGCCTCTTTCAGGTAAGAAACCCTGTACCACATTTGCTCAGCAATGCTCTGATGAGAAGCCACAGCTCCACTTGCACCGGAGTTTTGTGTCCTTTCCCTGCCTCATTCACAATCTGGGTGCCACAGGTAGATGCCCAGATATCTCTACGCCTGCCCGCATGCACCCTGACAGCCCTCACGCATGTGCACACACTCATTTCCAGTCCTATCACCCATTTTGCATGACCCATGTAATCTCCAAAAGGTTGTGCACCAACCCTGCACCCCTTGTGCTTTCACGAGCTAAGCACACCCCAAATGCAAACCCTCTCCCAGAGAGGTGGAGTGCATTGACGGCAAGCTGGGCTGTAGAAGAATTGGCCTTGATCATAAGAAGGAGAGGCAATGCAAGAAGAAGTAGGAATGATGGAGCTCTCAATTGTTTATGCATTTCCATCCTCCAGCTTGGCCTCCAGCTTCTGACCCGGAGAGGATCAAGAGGGTTCCATTGATCCAAAGGGGGTTACATATAGGTCCTACAAAACATGTATCAGCCTCAGGATAGCAGATAACCTTGAGGCAACTTAGATGACACATGATGCCCCAACACCAGAATCCTGGGCAAAAAAGGAGACAGAAGTGGCCTGGGGAGGAAAGGCAGAGGCAGGAGCTGGGTTCACCTCTCCCAAGTCCCATCCAGTACCATAATTGCCTCTGTTTCCCGCAGACTCAGAGAGTGTTAATTACCCACCCAGACCAATCCAGTTCAACCATCTGATGACCAAGGCAAGGAAGAGGAGTTCACTTGGTCTCCCAAGGCAGAGGTTTTCCTACATTAACATCCCAGGAACAAAGAGCTTTTTTACCACCAATACTCCCTTAGTCCCAGAACGGGGTTTGTTAAACACAGGGCATCAGTGACTTCTGGCCAGGGATCCCACAGAGAGTGAGCTGAATTTTCTGAGACACTTCAAACTGGGTGAGACAAGTATTAATACAATTTCTGAGGATACTTTCTTGACTGGGGGACATTGCTGGAGGATACCATAAGTCAGAAATAAACCCAGGTCATTAAAAAAAAATTTAAAAAGTCAGGAAATCATATTGAATTTTTCTCCCTTGAAGAAATGCAAATAAACATGATTTTTTTTTATTCAGATGGCCTATCTGAAGTAGGTGTGCAATGTTTCACAAGAAAAGCTTCTGCTTCTTTCTTGATTATCTTCCAGTTGTTTATTAAAAACTATACTTAATGAAGACTAACAAGCAAATAATCAATACCCACACAGGTCACCTAGGAATAGATAAGCCTCAATAAGCCCTTGGGGATCAGTGTATTTACTAAGCAGACAATTACAAGGGTAATGACTATCTGTGCAATTTAAAATTAATAAGACGTGATTGCATCCTGAGGAAATACAAACTGATTAGCTGAATCACACGTTGAGGTGTGCAGGTGTTTTGGAAACATATTTTAACCCGGGGTAGGCAGGATACCCATGAAGGCCCAGTACTGAAGATCTTCATTAATCTGACAATTAAAGCCAAATCTGGACAGTTTATATTCATTTATTTATGTTACAGTGTTCAATTCAAACCATTCTTTTCCCTTCCTCATGTTTGTCCCATCACATTTATAAAAATCAGCCATGACTTCTGCCAGATCACTGTTTGCTGACCAACCAAGCCAAAATCTTCTTGTTTACTCCTTAAAGCTGTGGTTTTAATTCCCTTAGTCCTACCTCATCCTTCTATCCCAGTTCAATGTCAGCTCTGTCTTAGTGACCTCAAGCAAAAGCATTCTTTCTTGACCAATTTTAAGAAAAATCCCTGCTGTGGTGTATCTTACAGTCACATTCACCTTTTTTCATGTTTGCACAAAAGTGACATCTCATAGCATCAAGTTGGTGATTAACTTCAGTTTTCCCCTTTTTTTTTTTTTCATGTTATAACAAAGAATCTTGTTTTAAATCCATAATGTGCATCATCTTGTGCTTCGCATAACTGCATTTCATCCCATTTCTCCTCTTCCAGTTTCTCAAAGTCATGCAGCACTTTTCTGGACATGGGTTTTTCCTCCTAAACTGATATCATAATCAGATTTCATTGGTGAACTCTTCTTTTTTTTGAAATTATGTCATGCATGAAATTATGAAAAGTGGTTCCAAAGCCATATTTAAGGAATTCCACTTCCCTTCAGCCTGATATTTCTCCTCTCAGCCACTGTTCTATTGCTGTCTGCAAGTTCTATACCCACCTCATGGTTCTCAAACATATCTACTCCAGCTTCATCTCTAATAAACCATGAGGTGCCACATCACATGTTTTGCTAGATCCAGATAGGTGAGACCTACTGCATTCTGCTTTTCCTGGAAAATCTGTTGTCCGGGGAAGATCTCAAGAGAGAAGGACACTGCATATCTTTAATAAATGTATTTCCTTTCATTTATCATTTGCTTCAAGTTTTCAATAAGTGGTGTCTTGCATCTCCCTGGGACCAGGCTAACAGCCCTGTAATTGCCCAATTTAGCATATTCTTAAGCAAGCAACTACATCTGGCAATCTCCAATCAAATGGAACTGTTCAGGCTCACAATCCTGCTACTCAGCTTGTGCTGATTCATATTTTCAGCTCTTCCAGGATTCTGGCTGGAGCACGGTCGATCCCAATATGCTTTAGGTGTGTATGTGTATAGGTGTGTAAGTGGAGTTTAATGTGGTATATCTTGGGTGGGTTTCCAGCAGTGATGTCTCTCTTGGACTTAATGGAAGAGATGACCTCAACTTTGTCCTTCCTTAGACTGCCTGGAACAGAGAATCTGAGTCCTGGGTTGGAAATTACTGAAAATATTGATGAATCTGTGAACGTAGAGAAGAATATGGCATCTGGATGGATTGTTACCACATCAGAGAAGAGATCTAGACACGTTGTGGAGGAGAGAGTCTTGACACCTGCGGGCTGCCCCATCTGGAGAAGACCAGAGTGAGTAGAGAAGATCTTTTTCTGTAGCTGTGCTATAATTGGCTGTGATGGCCACTGTCACTGTCTTTGAGCATTTCCACCTCATCTGCCAGCCCTGCCTTTGCTCTTCATCTTCGATGCCACCTGCCGGCACTCAACAGTGGGTTGCAGACAAGTCCTCGTTGTGTGGCAGCCCTGGGCTTCCTTCTGCATCCATCCTTGCTCCTTTGCTGGTGCAGCTTTGCATGATTTCTGTTTCTGTAGGGTGACACCTGTTGCTGTCACATGTCAAAGACTGATAATGATGAGGGGCAGAAAATACAAACCCAAAACAAGCTGGGCTTCCCTGCAGCACATCCCCGGAGCAACAGGCCATCAAAGGAGGCATGAGTGACAAGTTTGTGTCACCTCAATGTGGCAGAGCACCTTCATGTCTCACTTTCCCCTCATAGACAGCTCATTAAAGCTGAAAGCATTGAAGAGCGATCAGCCATGGAGTCAGTAAGCTCTCAGTCAGTCCTCTGAGTCTGGCTTTGATCAGTAGAAACCACAGGTCTGACTGCGTGAGGGCTGTTTTATAGTTGGGTTCTGGTTCCCTGGAAACATGACCTGTAATCCCTGGAAAACAGGGCTGGAATGGGCACTGTAGGGTCATGTAGTCATTTCTTCTCCTCAGGATAGGAGCAGCAAGACCCATGTTACTCTTGAGAGGTGTTTTGCCTGACCTGGTCTTGAACTCTTCCAGTATTTGAGATCCCCCTTCTTCCCAGACATTGCTTCACTCTTTCCAGTTAGGGAGCTTTGCCTAATGTCTAGCCTAAATCTTTTTTTGCTGCAGCGTCTTCTAAACTTCTAAACTTTCCCACCAGGGACACAGAGACCAAACTATTCCCTCCCTCTTGCTGCTTTGTTTATTTGATTTGAAGGCAGTCTTTCTTCTCTTAGCAAGAAACAGCCCTAATTCTTAAAGTCTTTCCCTGTAGTTCCTGTTCTGTAAGCCCCTGATCATCCTGACTGCTTGTCTCTGAAGTCTCCACCTTAGCCCCAAACTGGACGTTCCATCAGGATCCTCAGCAGCTGGGCATTTCCTACAGGTGTACCCACATCGTAAGAAAATAGTTATTTCATGCTGAAGATGGGAATACTAGTACTGGTGTGAGGGAGGTAAAGCCTTACGTGGAAATGTTCATTTAAAGCATAAACACTTCTGCTCTCTGTACTTCTCTTATCCCAGGCACAAATTTGCAGTTTTAACCTCCATTCAGTGAATTTCATCTAAGCAACAACATACCCTGATTAGTGGCTTTCCTTGGCTTATGATAAAGATGTGTTGGTTCTTGGACTTCCGCTGCAAGAGTAGGGTTAAATAGTTCATTTCCTTCTACCCTGGATCTGCTCTCCACAGACAGAAGATATAGATTCAAAACCAGCTGTGTGAAAAACAGGGAAAACAAAAACCCTGCGTGGAAAAGAAGGGAGGAGGTGTCTGCATCATTTATAGATTTCCCTGCAGGCAAGTGGCCTGAGAGCCAGGAAACCCACCCCATTGCTGGGAGGTGAAGTCAGTGGAATACAGGCATGGAAGAGAAGGCCAAGAGCTAGTCATTTGGAAACTGCACATTTCTCGAACAAAAAAAAAACCAAAACAACCCAACAACCTGTATTTGGGAACCCAGCTGTGACCTGAGTCATCTCCTTATTCCATTTGTGGAGTAACACTGAGTGATGCAAATGCTAGTCCATAACAAATGGAAATCAATAAATATTTCAGGTCTTATCTAGAGGGGGGATGAGAGAAATGCCTTCCAAAAAACACCCTGTGTTCTTCTTTACACCTACCCACTTCAGCTAGGTTCTTGAATTAGACGCATTAGCACTGTGAATGATGATAACTCTGCTGGATGTAAAGTCAGGACTCATCCTGACTCCAAGGCCAAATCTTTGGAAATCTACCAGATTTACTCCCTGAGTCCCACTGGGTTGGATTTATTGGAATATGAAGACAAGGACTATGTTTAGACCACCTTTCTAGCTTTCTCAACATTGGTTGAGAACATTCTCTAAACATTGGTTGGAAAGCATATAAAGAGTTATTAACTCCCAGCAATTAACTCTCAGACTTGGTAATTTTTATTTTCTCTCCCTGCTGTTCTCAAACTCTAAGCTATTCAGCCCCAGGAGGCAGTGGAACACAGCCCTGATAGTCCGACCAGCATTGCCATGATTTTCCAAGCCATCTTTTCCAACTGTTTGGAGTAAAATCCCAATAGTCAGATGGGAAATAAATATGAAGACTATCTTCACGCCAAGCTGGTATCAGCAAAACAGTTCTTATCCCTGGTTCAGTCATTAATAGTCAATTGCAAACTCTGGGACAGAAAAAAATAATCATAAAACTAAACTGCTATCCAGTGAATATGCATTTCCTCTCTTCAGAAATGTCTGGAAGCTCTGTCTCTTTGCATCCAGTTGTGGGATTATAACTCACAGCTCTCCTGGCAGCTGGTGCTGTAGCTCACCATTCATTTTATGGCTGCAAGCGTTAACATTTCTGCAGAACATCATGGTAATTTTCTGAAGAGAATGATCATTTTTTTTAGTGACTCGCAACAATTAATTATCTGCCTCTTAACAATTTGCTGGGATGAATGATCACCAGGGAGAGGCATTGGGCTCTCAGGGAAGCTGATAGTCTAATGGCTGAAATGGCAAGAGGTGAACAAAATATATTCTGCAGTTTTGTTGAGGAGCTTCCTTTCGTGATGCTGATTCGGGTCATTGTATGCTTTGAGAACCACCCATCCCACACGTCAGTAGATGCATGCTTGGGAAATCTGTATGTAGGTGTCAGCCAGGACCTATTGAGATCCAAGTCCATGAACCACACTGGTAGATCAGCTCCACATCATGACTTACAAAGTCAATGGTTTTATTTTAAGTTGGTGCCAGGCACCTAGGAGGAGGGCTGGATCAATGAAGCCTTTTCCATGCACATTAAACCCCATTTTGAACAAAAGTCAATGGTGTCTTGCACCCTCTCTGTCTAGGAAGTGGCTGCTTAGCATTATTTTGAGTGCTCAAGAGGAGATTTGTACACATCTGACATGTGGTAGCATTACCAGGAGTCACAGCAAAAAAGCTAGTAAGAGTAAGAGTGTTCTCCTTTCAGATGAACACACATTAATCACCTCAGGCATCTCATGGCATTCGGGTTATCTCATAAGAAAGAGCTTACCCGCTCAGACTCCCAGGAGGAGCTCATCTCCCAGCAGGACCTCACAGAGAGTATAAGCACAAGACAGTCCCAGTGAAAACTCCCCAGAATATCATCCCAGATTTCGAAAACATACAGCTTGCAACTCCTGAGCCAGAAGCAGTCTCGTATTTCATAGCCCTTCACAGATTTTTCCCAGCTTAATCCATCCAATTTTCCTTTTCTGTATTTTTTAACCCTTGTGAAGGTGTAGCACCCACAACATCCTGTGACACAGCTTAACTGTGTGCTGCCTGAAGTAGGACCTCCACTTTTCTGTGTTTTTATCAACCCTGTCACCTCCTAATTTCATGCAATGTCCCACAGTGCCTCCACTGGAAGAGGCTCTAGCCCTGAGTAAAGTTGTCAGGATGGTTAATCTTGACCCTCTAAGGCTGGAGTCAGAACATTGCTGTGAGCTTGTCTGTGTCACCTTATTTTTATGCTAGCTCAGAACAAATATCTACATCCCATCCATGCCATGCACAAGGTACATCTGCTAACTTGTTACCATGAAACCCATCACCTTCACCCACCAGCAAGCTATCAGGATCACAATCCCAAGGGTCTCCTCCTGCCAAGCACTGCAGAAACACACTCTCACAAAGTCATCTCTGCTCTGAAAAGCTCTCCGTTCAAACTGCATGTGGGATTCATGTCCCCTAAGTGCCTACGAAAGGGGTTATGTCCATCCATGCCAGTTATTTTTGAACCCATTATTGTTGATGGTGATCAAGTCAATGGGGCTCAGGTCATCATTTATCTGAGGCAGTGCAGACGTCGTGCTTCGGGATGACATGATCTCCACTGAGTCGCTGCCCTTTGACTACAGAGTGGTCCCAGAGTGAGGTCAGATATCCGTGCCCCCGCTGTAGACAGCTAGAAGACGTGCATTAGCTCCATCCTCCACCCTCCGCGTGGGAATAAGTGCTTGCACCCCACATGGGCTCTTCCTGCAAGGCTCAGCAGTGCTGGGAGAAGTAGCCTGATGTGATTGCAAGCATCCAGAAGAAGAGACCAACAACCTGCTACCCGGGATGGCTGGGGGGAGCTCAGCGTGACAGCCAGGAGCCCAGCCCTGCTTACAGACTCAATCTGCTGAAGCCAGCGTGTTTCTGCCGACTAAGCAAGTTTGCCAATAAAACCCTCTCATAATCTACCACTGTTCAGGGAAGAGAGAGAGAGAGAGCAACTGGGCCGAGTCTCCGTGTGTAATAAGCACTGGAGATTTAAGTGGGAGAATTACCTTAAATATGTATCTATATAGAGAAAGAATATATAGGTATACTTAAAAAAAAAAAATGCATTGCCGAAGAGGAGTAGAACCAATTTCCCAATTTCAATCTCCGGCACGCTGGGACTCAGCTTCTCAGATGTTGCCTGCTTTGCTAAATTGGCTGGACTGAGGGCTGCTCCGTTGCTGATTTCGGCTCATTGTGGTGCATTTATGAAGGGCTGTCACACAGGTCTGACAGGGTGATGAATTGACCGAGCTCACCAGAGCCTGAGGATGGTGGGGAGGGGGGGGTGGGAGGGCAGGGGGGTTGACGAGGGCTGGATAAGGTGATGGGAGAGAGAAGAGAGGGCATGAGGTGGGGGGCAGAGGCAAGGGGGAGGAAAACATCCCGAAGGGTTTCGTTCTGTAATCGATTCCACTGGCAATAAGCAGCCAAGCCCAGGGGGAGGCTCACGTATATGGGGGCTGAAAGAAACGGCAGGGAGAGGATGGAGTGGAAACAGCAAGTTAAGCAATTTGTTGCACAGTTCCCAGAGGCTTATTACTTGGACTTTACAGTAACAGCAAAACTTGGTGCTGCCAGTCCTGGATAAAATACTGTGGCACAGATGGATCCCATCTTCTCAAAGTCGGTGTCCCAAGATCTCTGAGCACCTCTCTGCTGGTGGGACTTCATGGATGCCAACACTGGGTTGGCAGCAAAGAGTGATGGGCAGCAGAGCAAGCAGGAGAGAGGTTAAATGCACATCTTAGGCCTTCTGTAGCATCTCTCTCTTGGGTGTTTGATGATCTCACTTTCCTTTGCATGTGTGTGGATGGGGATAAAATGTTTCTTTTGACCTGCAAAACAGAAAAGATAAAATAAGTCAGGTAGCCACCAATGGGTGTAAAGGAGATATAGATATATTGATCTCTATCTGAGACAGATAATATCCATCCAAATCTATCTCCCAAGCATATTTATCTATTCTCAAATCTCCCTGTAGTCATTTGCCCATCTCCACTATAGATCTCTATCAATTTCTCGATCAAATTTTATGTCTGTAAGTCTCCCTCCCTTCTATGTGTCCCCAAGGCACATAACACCAACCAGATGTACAATAGCAAGGAACAGTCAAACGTGTTAGCAGAGATCATATAGCAATGGTAATAAAGCCTTTTTTCTGTCCTGTGTGGCCTGGTCCACCCTACTTGAAAAGCCCCAGATGGACTCCAAAGCCAAAGAGATGAGGTCTAAGCCTGCACCAAGTAGTTGTATTGCCAACAACTGGGTGCAAAAGGGGAGGAAGAAGAAGCAGAAACATGCCTCAGAGGTACTGTCCTTTTTCAGCTGACCATGAAAGGCATCATGCTGGCAAATATGTCCTACCTGGGTCAGCCTGGCCTATCCATATTGTGAGTTCAAGTTCTGTTCATGTCTACTTGGAAGGTTACAATAAGGAGGGTGTAGGGGTGTAGGACACCTCCAGAGACTGTAGACATGGATCATTTTTCATGACCAAAATCAGAGGAGAGGCTGGAGAAAGCTGGGCCATACACCTCTCATGGTGAACACCTTTTGGGCTCAGGTCCCAAATCATTTCTCCAGAAGGAGAGACCTTTTTGGTGTAAATTTACAGTTTTGCAGACGGAGAGGAAGAGTTTCCTTCTGTTCCCATTTTTGACTGCAATACATGTAAGTACTCCTTAAAGGACAGGAACAACATGGGTAAAAGCGGCTTTCTAAAATCTAACCTTAAATTGCAGAAATATTAACATTGACTATCTATAGCTGTAATACAGGAAATATATAGATAATATAGTCCCTTCTCTGCAACATATATTCTGATAAATAATCATATAATCCATAAGTCTTCACTGTGCACTAATAAGCATATTTTTTCCTACAGAAAATCCAGTGCTTTCAAAGTGGCTTCATCAAATTCCCCACCTATCCCGGCAGATATATCCCTTTTTATAATTACACTTTTTGTCGATTTCAAATACAGTTAAAAATGTGCAAACCGAGTCAATTTTTACACCGTAAGTTTGTGTGATATAGGACCCTTGTGTCTCAGACAGCCAGACCCCCCCCTCCCTGATGCTCCTCTCCTCCCTGATCCTGACATTAAACTATTCCACTTAGACTGGGTACCTGGTGCCAGGCAGGCTGACCTCATTAAAATAGATTACTACAGAAGTAAAATCTAAAAGGTAATAAAAATCGCCAATATTTTTTACCAGGACACACATGTATTCCCTTTTCTTTTTTTTCTTCCCTCTGTATCTCAGCAGGAAAATGCTTCTCTTTGGATTTCAACATACCCTGCCTGCTGCTGAAAATCCACATTTTTAGTATTATCCTCTAGGCAAGATGTTGGTAGTGACCTGGACAAGTGAGAATGCGTAAACTTTTACTTCTTTTGCAGTTCTAGTACTTTATACAGATGATGTAGTGACGTGACTACAGCTGAGATGAGCTAAATCTTATAAGCAAGACAGAGTTTCTAGGGAGAGACTTCATGAATCTCCAGATGTTCCTGTTTTTTCTAGTTGCATCAAGTAGCCCTATAAAAGCTACTATCTATCCAAATACTCACCATGATGTAAGAAATGCAAGGGGTTTTTTTAGTGTTTGTTTTGTTTTGTTTTGTTTGATTGTTTGTTTTAAATTTAATTTTGCCCACTGTTTTTTATTTCTTTCCATGGGAAACATGTCCTGTGGGGTTACCTCCAAGGCATGCAAGGAGCATTGCTTGTCAGCTCAGAACCACAGGTGCTTAAGCACAAAAGTGACAAGCAGCACTAATGTGGTGACCTGAGTTGGTATGTGGTCTCCTACCAGCCCAAAAGAGCTGCCTATGTGCACATCCATCACATCCAGAGACACTTGAGCCAGCAAAAGCCTGAAAACCCCAGCAGGCAGCAGATCCACTACCTGGTCAATGCCACCAGAAGCCCAGGAAGATGATGAATCATAGAATCATAGATTCATAGAATAGTTTGGGGTTGGAAGGGACATTCAAAGCTCACCTAGTCCAACCCCTGCCATGAGTAGGGACATCTTCACCAGCTCAGGTTGCTCAGAGCTCCATCCAGCCTGGCTTTGAATGTCTCCAGGGTTGGGGCATCCACCACCTCTCTGGGCAACCTGGGCCAGTGCTTTACCACCATCAAGCTCTCCCTCAACTGCATCAGGATAATGCAGTTGGAAGCACTTTATTTAACCCATCAAATTTTGTCCAGCAGGACCAGGCACTTCTAGGGTTGGTTGGGAAAAAAGCTTCTCAGTGAGCTCCCAGAAAACACTGCTTTAAGAGGGGAGGAGGCTCAGCTGGAAATGCACCTGCAGTGTGGCTCCACCACATCTTTTCCACCCCAGAGGCCCCATGATGGGTCTTGGATGAGGGCAGCTCAGGTGGCCTCTGGATCCATGGAGTGGAAAAGCAGCCCAGCTTAAACCTGAGCAAGGAGTGAAAGATGGAGCCCAGTTGTGCCTGGGGTCCTCTGGATGGGCTCAGGGAGGCCCTCAGGAAGAGGAGCATTATTATCTGCCCTTTCCGAGAAAGAGATAGGGATTAGCAGGGTGGTTCAAACCAGACATGCAAGGCAGTGGTTCTGTCTCTAAGAATGACTAACATGTCCTGTTCCTGGAGGAATGAAGGTCACGTGAAGATGGCATATTACCTGGGGCAGGAGGATTTACATCCCATCTGGAATTCAAGTTTGCATATCATCACACTAGGGGTGCAAACTGGAAATTGCAGCCTAAACAAAAATGCATGCAGCTAATCAAGTGTGAGCAAGAGGTACTTCCCAGCTGGAGGCCAACAAGAGAGCTCTTGATGCTCTTTCACCAGCCTTCCCCAGCTAGGGACCTGGACGAACTCCAGAAGTTGGCCCTCATGAGGTTCAACAAGGCCAAGTGCAAGGTCCTGCACATGGGGCGGGGCAACCTTCAGTATCAGTGCAGGCTGGGGGATGGATGGATGGATGGATGGATGGATGGATGGATGGAAAGCAGCCATGCAGAGAAGGACATGGTGGTACTGGAGGATGAAAGATCTGATATGACCTGGCAATGTGTGCTTTCAGCCCAGAAAGCCAACCATATCCTGGGCTGCATCAAATGAAGTGTGGCCAGCAGGTTGAGGGAGGGGATTCTGCCTCTTTGTTCTGCTCTGGTGAGACCCCCTGCAGTGCTGGTCCAGCTCTGGGGTCCTCAGCACAGGATGGACATGGACCTGCTGGAGAGGGGCCAGAGGAGCCACAGAAATGATCTGAGGCTGGAACAGCTCTGCTGGGAGGACAGACTGAGAGAGGTGGGGTGTTCATCTGGAGAAGAGAAGGCTCTGGGGAGACCTTACTGCAGCCTTTAAATATTAAAAGGGGCTGATAAGAAAGATGGAGACAGACCTTTTAGCAGGGCCTGTTGTGATAGGACAAGGGGTGATAGTTTTAAACTGAAAGAGGGAAGATTCAGGCCAGATGTGAGGAAGGAATTTTTTACACTGAGGGTGGTAAAACCCTGGCCCAGGTTGCCCAGAGAGGTGGTGGATGCCCCATCCCTGGAGACATCCCAGGCCAGGCTGGACGGGGCTCTGAGCAACCTGATCTGGGTGAAGATGTCCCTGCTCATGGCAGGGTTGGGACTAGATGAGCTTTGAATGTCCCTTCCAACCCAAACTCTTCTATGATCCTATGATGACATAATAGGAGAGATGGGCTTTTGAAGTTCCCCTAGAAAGAAGATCTGGCATTGGTGGGCTGCGGGTGACCTGGCCACCAAACCCCTGTACCCCCAGACTCTCCCCTTTTACAGCTCCTTTGAAAGGAATTAGAAATAACAACCTCTCTTGCCCCCAGCACTCTGGGAAGCACTGGGGAGTGATTTACTCTGCACAGGGGAAAGGAGATTTATCAGTTCTTGGAACCAATGTTTATGAATATTCCTAAAGAGGAAAATCAATCAGTTCTATCATAACATTGCCATTTTTCTAAATGATAGAACAAGCATTTTTATACACCTCGCACTGGCTGGTCGAGAATCGATAGGAATTACGAGCTTCTCTCTGAATTTACTAATGTTCTGGCATCATCCCCTCCCGTCCCTGAAGCTAAGACAGGGAGGATGCTCAGAGCCCTGGGGCTGAGGAGGCTCTAACTCATCTCTTGCATCGTTAGCCTCCTTCTTCCCTGTTTATACTTCTTCTACCTCCTCAGCTTTCAAGCCACCCAACAGCCCCGGTCTGCTTGTGCTGGGCTCGGCCAGATGAAACTGAGAATGTTGTGAAGCATTCTGAGGTTAAAATTGAAGGTTGGGTTTGTGTCTCACCTATGGCAGCTTGAGTTAAATACCAGGAGTCAGGGCTCACCTGGGAATAAGACACCTAAGTGTTTTCCCTATAATTTCTCTTACCAGTGAGTCCAATGCAAAATGAATTCCAGGCACCCCTGGAACCAACCAAATTTGCAAGAACAGGTCATACTTTTGGTAAACTTTCCAAATTACAGAAAATAGATCCTTGGAGAGAGACATTGTTCATACTTCTCTGATCACTAAATGAAATAGTTCAGGGAGAGAAGCCATCATAGTATCTCCAATAAGACTCTCTCCTTCCCCAGGGATGTACAATCTCAATCCTTGTGCAATATTTAGCTGGAAGGAGACCTCTGAAGATGTTTTTCATGCTTACTCAGTTGCCTCAGTGTTAGGTGGTCACAATTTGCTTTCTTCTAGGTGATGTCCAGACATGTCTCTGGAAGTACAACCCATGTAAGTGGAATAAGAGCCACAGCCTAAAGAAATGTACCCACTCATGGGGCATAAGGTATGATCAGACCTTCAGCTGCAGCTCAAAATCTACGCAGGGCTGTTCCCTGTGCTGCTGAGGTTCATTCCTGGGGAGATTAGACCGTCTCCTTTGTATGCCTCTGTATTTGGAAAGTTTTCTGCTATGTGTATCCACACTTCAACATGGCACTCAGTGCCATGAAGCTTCTTCATGCTGCTATGACCCCTCCTGCTCTGGTTAACTAGTTGTTTTTCTTCCTCGTGGATTTGTCATGTTGTGCTGTGCATCCTTTACAAATTTCACATCAGGAGATGTTTGATATAAAAGAAATTATCTGGTGAAAGCAGGGATTAATTCAGGAAAACCATTATGTTAGAAGAAATGCTCCTCATCATCCCACCTGAGTGTTCAGTAGTTATATCGCCATCTCTCTGTTTTGTTTAACTTCGCAGCACCTGCTGGTCACCAGCTCTGGACCTGAGGGTCTAGCTGAAGGATGTGCCGTGTGTTCTTTAGGAGGTCTGTGCTGGATCAGGCCCTACAAAGGCAGACCTACCACCTCCTCTGCAAGCCCAGATATCCCCCTTGCATATACCCAAAAACAACTCCATGGGGAGAAGAAGAGAGGTCGGTGCCTTCAACCCTGAGTTTAGCCACTTGGTCATTTTTTCTTCTTGGGAGACATGAATCTTTGCAATAAAGGGCAGGCAGGCCAGCGATAAATCCCACTAAAGGTAAAAGTGATTGATTTTAGAAGACACTGTTTAAGAATTTGTTTTTCTAATGGATCCTAAAGTCCCGTCATCAATTTTGCCAAGCTCAGCGGTGCCAGGAGGCTGTTGTATCCTGTCCGGAGAGGAGGAGGGAGATGAGGAGAAGAAGCAGAAATGGGGTGGGTGAGGTGAGGATGAAGGAGGCGGGGAGGCTGGAAAAAAGGAGTTCATCATATGTCCCCTCCAGATGCAGTATCCTGAAACGTGGATAATACTCGACCATAAATACTAATCCATTAGTTGCTCTTTCACACGCTGCTGGCTGGAATGCTGCCTCCATTTGCCTGCATGATAATCTATTTGAATATCAATGTGGCTTCATGTTAAACTGCTTCCCTTGGAGTTTCAGATGAAGGGCAGGCGTGCAGGGCCTGCGCTTTGGGGATAGGGTACCGTATCGGGGGTAAAATCGGAAGGTAATTATTGAAATCCCTCTTCTCTCCGAAAGCTTCCTCACAGCCGACCAAAAAGAAAAAAAAAATAGAAAAAAAGGGAGTAAGCCAGCCAGTATTGCCTTGGTCTTTAATAGGACATTAAAATAAAGTTCTCCTTTATTTTTAATTCTGCTAGAGGACTGCACAGATTTGCGTGGTTCCCAATGATGGGGAAAGGCAAACACAACCAAGTGATGCATAGCGGGGGTCTGCACGGGGAAGGTGCTTCTACGGGGGAAGGGAATTTCTCTAAATAAATTAGAGTCCTGCACAGCTGTGGAGAAGCCTGGAAGCTTGACAATAAGACTGCTAAAACCCCCACTCTGTCCCTTCCCCTTGTCCCTTACAGAGATTAGTTGTGTTTTCTGGGTTACAATAATAAGAACAGCCAAAAGTGACAAAGTCCCAGAAGCTGAACCAGAATTGTCATTGTTTAAAAGGTCACTGAGACCTTGCTTGCCCAAGCTGATGCAGGGGTCTGTAATTCCCTTGGAAATTATCATAAGACTCCACAGTCGTGGCTTGTTACCTCTATGTTTAGGTGAGGTAGATCCAGCCTGGTCTACAGTGAGCAGAAAAAGGCCCCACTTGGTGTGTACCAGCTCACTCTCTAGCAAGATACACATCTTACTACACCAATTTTGCTTTCCTTTAATGCTAATGAAGAAGCAAACCTGGTGCTTTCAAAAGGAAATGGCATCTTTGTAGTGGCTCAGGTTCTTGTTGCTCTCTCAGCTGGATCTTTTTTTCCTGCCTTGAAAGGCCTAGATGGGATTTGGCCTGTCAGTAGAGGATGAACCTACCCTACCTGACTTGCAAGACCTTCTGGTAGATGTTTGTCTGCAGCATCTTTCTTATGAGTCTGAAGCATCTTTCTTATGAGGATAGACTGAGAGAGCTGGGGCTGTTCAGCCTGGAGAAGAGAAGGTGAGAGGGGATCTCATCAGTGCTCATAAATATCTCAAGGATGGGTGTCAAGAGGATGGACCAGACTTTTTGGTAGTGCCCAGTGACAGGGTGAGGGGCAATGGGCACAGACTGAACCACAGGAGATTCCATCTGAATATGAGGAGAAACTTCTTTGAGTGTGACAGAGCCCTGGAACAGACTGCCCAGAGAGGTTGTGGGGTCTTATTCTCTGGAGACATTCAAACCTACCTGAACACATTTCTGCTACATGCTCTGGTGACCTTGCTTTAGCAGATGGGTTGGACTAAATGATCTCCAGAGGTCCCTTCCAATCCCAACTATTCTGTGATTCTCCTTAAGGGAACCCCTCCAGCAGAGAATCCCAAGATCCATATCTCAACATCTCAAGGAAAAGAGCCTGGACATATTTGTCCTGAGAAGGTTTGGGCAGATGATCGTAGGCACCAACAGATAAAACGCAGCCTCTTCTTAACAGATATCCCAAGCATAGTTTGAGAGTCCTGAGCATGAGCTACATCTGAGACAGGCTGTTTAAAACATTTCACCCATGGGGACTGGAGCATGGCCAACAGAGCTACATTGACTTCTTGCTTTGTTTGACACAGCAATGAGAAGCCATTAAATGCCTCCTGCTCAGGATGTTCATCCTTGATGAGGGACTTCTGGAAAGTGGCCAGCTAAACCAGCCAGCACTCAGGCATTGAGGAGAAGGGTCAAAGAGGAAAATACAAATGCTTGACAGAGGAAAAGCCAACTTTAACATTGACCAAGTAAGAGTTGTGCTCAAGTAACAGTCACAATCGTGTGGGTTTGTTATATCAGCGTTAACTCCACGCTCAAGGCATCAGTAGGAGATTGACCTACATGGATGTCAAGCCTTTCTCCTGGGCCAAAGAGCCGAATAACCAGGGTCTTTGCAGCTATAGCCATGCACCTTTTCCTCTCTTTTCTACCTTCCTTCAGCCCCTGCTCCTATTTCTGGTTTTCTTGGTGAATGTTCCTCACTGGAGAACAGGTCCTGTTTTAAGCCCTTCACATGAGGCCAGTGCCCCATCCCTAGATTGAGTACACAGATTTTGAACCTCCAAGGTTTTTAGGTGAGCTGGGGCTCTAAGCAGCTCAGAAACAAGAGAGTTGTGTAGGGACACAGGGTATTAAAACATTTCTAGGTTCAAATGGCAGCTGAGCATCTGATCTGGAAAAGCCTGAATAGGAGGAATAGCAACAAAAAAGTACAGGGGACTTAAGGACTTCCAGGGATCTGGGGTCTTATGTTTTCCCTGGAGTATACAGCACCTAGAATATTGAATACAACACATTTTTTTTTCTCCTGGGAATACATAAAAAAGAAAGAAGGGAATTCTAGTGGCTAAAGGGTTCTAGGGTTCAACAAAGATGTAAGTAAAGCCCAGGTCTCTGGCAGCAGGGAGTGAGGATGCAGATCCTGGCTCTGAGGATGCTTCAATCTCAGACATGTCTCTATAAGAGATCTCTTGAAATGATGAGTACCTGGTACCTGGTCTTGGTTTTATGCCTGCTATACCAGCTGCTCCTTTCTCCGAGGAGGTGGTCAAGGCTGGGAAAGAGAATGGCCACCCAATGCCAAGCACGGTGCACTCCCCACTGCATCACTGCACCCCTCCCCAAGCTGCTTTCTCTCCAAGGCCTGGCAGAGGCTCCTTCCCTCTCCACGCCTCATCCATCAAGCCAGATGATGTTGTTTGCCCACCGTATCTTCCTCAACCTGTCAGTGCCCAGAGAAAACAATGATAAATAAACTGGCACTGAAGAAACTGTCTCCTGCTGCTTGATTTATCTATTATTTGTGCTGCGATCCAAGCCCCTTTTTCTCTTCCCCTGCACCCCAACTATTAACTCTTCTTCCTCTGCCTCAGATTGTTTTCCTACCTTTAGCCCTCAGACCCAGCATGTACATTTTTTACAGACTCTTTATCAGCCTTGGCTTTTGTCTAGGGATGAATTAGGCTCCCAAAGATGAAGGAAAGCAGATGGTACCCATGACACATCAGCTCCAGTGTAAGGTTAGGGAGGTGAGATTGCAGGACCTGGGACCTGTTTTATGTCCAGCCCTCAAGCGTGGCTCTGAAGTGCCTTTCCATGTACAGAGCAGTTTTTGGAGGAAGTTTGGTGTGAAAATAGCAAAACTCCATGTGTCACTACACAAATAACACTGTACCAGTCAGATTCAGGCCTACCTGCATGTACAACTGGGAGAGGGCTTTCCCAGTACTTTGCTAAACTCATTACTTCTATCACCATGAAACCACTCACCCTCGATGGTGAGAGAAGATGCAGTGGGCATTTTCTCTGCTACTTGTTTGTTCCCTGTTTATGTGAAGGGTCTGGAGCACAAGTGTGATGGGGAACGGTTGAGGGACCTGAGAGGTACAGCCTGGAGGAGGCTGAGGGGAGACCTTCTCGCTCTGTGCAACTATCTGAAAAGGAGGTTGTAGCATGGAGGGTGTTGGTGTCTTCACACAAATAGCAAATGATAGGACCAGAGGAAGTGGCATCAAGTGGCATCAGAGGAGGTTTGGATTGGATATTAGGAAAAATGTATTGACTGAAAGGGTTTTCGGGCATTGGAACAGGCTGCCCAGGGCAGTGGTAGAGTCACCATCCCTGGAGGGGTTGAACAGATGGGGAGATGAGGCTCTTGGGAACACGGGTTAGTGCCAGTGTTGGGTTAATGGTTGGACTTGATGACCTTGAGGGTGTCTTCCAACCAAAAATATTCTATGAGTCTACGTTATGTTTCTGCAAAAAGAGAGCTGAAATGGGACCTTTTGAGGGAGCTGGTCTTGGAGATCTGCCGAGCCTGCTCAGAGGAGAAGCAGAGAGGAAGAGCCACAGCACACAGCTGGAAGCCTGCAGCTCCTGCTAGAAGATGGAGACACTGCAGGGAGCAGCAGGGAGCTGCCAGCCAGGTCACAAAACCTGGAGAGATCTTCCCAGGGATCAGAGGAGACTGCATGGTGCAATGCTCGCTGCAGAGGAAGAACAAGGCACACCGCGAAGCGCTTCCTATTATGGAGAAGAAGCACCAGCTACAACCCTATGGGGCCCTACTGAACTTTCAAGCAGTAACTCTTTCTTTCCCATAGATCTTTCTTCTTTGCACAGCTGCTGAAGCAGAGCACCAGTATGCCAGGAGCCATGAATCACCCTCTGTACCTGAGCAGTGCAGTAACAGGTTAGACTCCAGCTCTCCTTGACCCTGGGCAAGCACAGTGGGAACCCTGCCGCCACGTTAGGGACCAGAAAGCAGCCACTGAAGTCACGCTGGCAATCCGGTCAGACACATGGGCTGTCCTAAGGCTGACTCTTGATGACAACCCACCTCAAACCCTGTATTCAGTTTTGGACCCCTCATGACAAGAAACAACTTGAGGTGCTGGAGCAAGTTCAGAGAAGGGAACGGAGCTGGGGAAGGGGCCGGAGCATAAGTGTGATGGGAGCGGCTGAGGGACCCGGGGGGTTCAGCCTGGAGAACAGGAGCTGAGGGGAGACCTCGCTCTCTGCAACTGCCTGAAAGGAGCTTGGAGCCAGGGAGTATTGGTCTCTTCTCCCAAGTAACAAGTGATAGGACAAGAGGGAATGGACTCAAGTTGCACCAGTGGAGGTTCAGATTGGATATTAGGAAAAGCATCTTCCTGGAAGAACACATCCTGCTCTAGGCTTCATTTCTCATAACTTATCTAGGCTACAGAGGCAGAACGTTTTAAAATAACCCTCATAATCACTCTTTTGACCATCTTGCCAGCCTTGCACCCTGCTCACAGAAGGGTGCATCTGGCTTTATGAGCACCTGCTTTGGCTGTTATTATCATGTTTCTTCCCACATGATAAACCATTGAGGGCAGTTCCACAACACAGAAAGTGATAAAAATATATTGAATGTTTAATCAAACATTCCTCTCCTTTATTTGCCTCTAGATTGCTAGTTATTACATCATCTAGATCCTTTCCTTTTTTTAGGTGCCATAAAATTATCTCTAGCTCTTGCAGTCTGTGAGTTTATGATTAATCAATTACTTAGAGAAGTTATCTATTAAAAATCAAAATGTGATGCTCAGTGCACTTCCAATAAAGCACCATACAGCAAAAGATTACTGGTCTAATCCTTTTCTTCATCAGTTGCTTATTACCAGTAATTGTGTTAAGGGGATCGCAGGAGTCATTAAGTAAACAGGGTGCATTAAAAGTGTGTGCAGCATAACAGAGAAAATTACCTAATTAGTGATAGATGGTGCTGGAACAGATTCATTTAAGAGCTCTTTCCACCAACTTTACTCAGCCTAATTCATGCCTTGCCTTGAAAATGTGGCCACTGAAATCACCATTAGGCTTGAGTGAGGTTGTTTTCATGTTACATCACCTTTGCCTAAGTGACACAGGGGTTACACAGCAGTTTGGAGCTGGACCGTCCTTCCACCAGCTCCCCAGGGGACACAACCACAGATCTTTAGCTCTGCAAAAGGTGAGCAGAGCCATAAATAGCAGAGGATGGGGGTCAAAGAAATCTCTGAAACATGCAGTGGACGCTTGAGATCTCAGATCCCCATGATCAATTTTAGGAGAGGAGTGGTTGGTTGTGCACACCCTCCTGGGGAACATCTTTGACATAATCCCCTCCAGGATGTGATTCAAACTTCTCTTGGTGGCCCATCCTGCCTGCAAACACCAGCCCACAGAGCCATCTCCTTCAGGATGGCAGGGAGAGCTCCGTAATTTGAGTTTGCTGGGTATCATCACAACCCAACCCCTGGTGAACAAGACTGTTGTCAACAGCACAGCAAGCAGCAGACAGGGGCTGGTGCCTTAATTAGTAAAGACAGGACCAAATAAACAAGGGGATTGGAGTCCCTCCCACCTTCTGCCAGATGTTCCCCCATTTCAGGAGCCTTGACAGACACAGCATGTGGGAAGGGATGGGGGCTGCTCCTGGACACCACATCCCCACCCCACAGCTCATGCAGCGAGCCGCCTTTCTCAGAGTTGTCACTTTGCAGAGCTCGTTTAGAGACACCAAGCAATTAACTACCTGTCGGCTCCCCTGTCCCCCTCTGAGCTTGACGTCTCAGGAGAGACAGGGACCGCAATGCAGGTCTCTCCCCAGCAGCGTGAGTGGCTCGTCTCTGTCTTGGCCCATGCAGGCAGTGCTCAGTGGGTCTCATTTGTTTGCATTTGCCTGGTGCCTTGACATGATGAAGTAAAAAGTTTTAATATTCGCCGACATGAATTTTTAATGCCTGGCTCCTGCTCCCGTGTCATTATTTGCCTGCGCTTCAGCAGTTTTGGAGCGCGTTTGTTTAGATAATGTTCTGTTAAAGGAAAAAGGGGGTGGGGAGGAAGCCTGTACCTTTCTCCCCATAGTGACCATTAAATTATATACCAGTGCTAGGCTGGTGTTCGACAGGTGCTGGCGATGCAACTTCCCCTCACAGGAACAGGGGCTGCAGCCACCCTCTTTGTGGCAAAATTAATGGGAGAAATCTGGTATTGAGGTCAGCGATGTGATTCCAAGGAGCTTTGGTGTATAGAGAAATAGAGCATTTCTGGCTTCTCCTGCTCTTCCTCAGCACGTCTCACACTCCTCACCCTCAGCTGCCCTACGGGAAAGGCAGAGGATGAGGTTGACAGGAGGAAGAAAGGGAAGGGAAGGAGGATTTTAGTGGATTATAAGTCTGAGCCGAGATGAGGGGAAAATGGAACAGCACTGGTAGAAGAAGACACAGGCCTCAGCACAGCAGCAAGGGCATCCTATTGACCAAGCTTGAGGAGTGGGCAGAAATGAGTTAAAACAGGACTGATTAGGTGGAAGTATGAATGGTGCTGTGCTACATCAGATAGGCAGGAGAGTAGTGGGCTGGGTTCAGGAAGAATCTGGCTTTTGTGTGTGGTTTGTGTTACAGTAATAGACTCTACTGAGGCTGAGTCCAGGGTGGATATGCCCTAAAAGCAGCTTCCTCAAAGACAAGCTCATGAGTTAGTAAGGAATGGATGGAGAGAACATTAGGTGATCTACAGTGATGGATGGATAGATGGATGGATGGGTGAGGGCAGGGAGGATGGATAGGCAGAATCACAGTGAGGTTTAAGCGTGAAACCTCATCCTATCTCTTAAACACATGAGGTGCTCCGTGTTGAACCTCCCAGATCAGCACACTAACCCCAGCCTTCCTTCTTGGTGGTCACACAAGCTTTGCACTTATTCACTCCTTCAAAGTCCCAGCAGAAATGGTTGATAATGGAGGGTGATTGCCCACTCTGGCTGTATTTCAAGATTCAGATGCTTCTCACCAGCACCTTTTGCAACACAGAAGAAGTTTGAGGTCTCTGCTCTCAACTCCAAACCCAACCCTGGCTTTGCCACCCCGCATCTTCTCCTGCCTCTGTCCGTGGTGCTGAGCACCGTCTGCAGGATGTGCTCCACATGAGTATCCGTGTCTGCACCCTGGCTTTGGATGGATCATAGAATCATAGAAAAATTTTGGTTGGAAGAGACCCTCAAGATCATCAAGTCCAACAGATTAAACACTATCACTAAACCATGTCCCTAAGAATCTCATCTACGTGTCTTTTAAACCCCTCCAGGGATGGTGACTCCACCACTGCCCTGGGCATTCTGTTCCAATGCCTGACAACCCTTTCCAGGAAGAAATTTTTCCTAATATGCAACTTAAACTTCCTCTGGAAATCAAAGCATTACATTGTGCACAGGTTCAGGAGAAGACACTTCAGCTCCCTAAGCTTCCAGATGACAGTCTCTCAGGCAAGGTAAGAAGGTCTGGTCAGCACCAGAGATTACAATGATTTTTTCAAGGACAGACAGTCCCCACTTCAACTTCTCATGTTTAATTTAGCTGTCCAACACAGAGGCTGAGCAAATAGTCAAGAAGCTCAACTCTGAAGTGTCAGGCTGCAAATAGACCACCAATTCTTACATGTGGATTTTCAGAGACTCGCTCTCTGCATCTCTAAAGTCCAAAATCTCAGGGATTCACTGTAGAATTGTAAAAGGAAGTAATCTCATACTGTGCTCAGTAGAAAGGAGATGGGGAGCAAGGAACTCATCTAGTGAGTGCAGTTAAACTGCTTTTCAGCTATAGCTTTGGAGAAGGCCAAGTTGCCTTTCCTAGGGCTTGATTCAAAGCCCAGTACAGCCTCTGAGACTCTTTGATTTCTTTTAGTGAGCTTGAGACAGCTTTTTAGTGACTGGGTCTGCAGGTTTTTTTTTAAAGTAAGTAATGGTTCACAATCCCTGTGGGAATAAGTGTAGGCCTGCATTCACGGGATAATTCCCCACATCACCAAAAAATGACATTATAGGCAAGATGTATGATATATAAGATATGTCTGAGGACACATAACAAGTACAACTTCAGAAAACCCCTGATCTTCTTTCAGGACATTAATTCCCAGTGTCTTAGAATTAAGTGAAGAGACTTTCCCCGCAAAGTGTGTTGACATATGGGAAGTTGGACAAGTCAAGTTGTGCGCCACTATTCTGCAGACTTCCTTATGAACTAGATCAAGCATTGTTCAGCGTGGAGAAGAGAAGGCTCTGGAAAGACCTTATTGTGGCCTTTCTGTATTTCAAAGGGGACCTACAGGAAAAATGGGGACAGACTTTTTAGTAGGGCTTGTTGTCATAGGACAAGGGGTGATGGTTTTAAACTAAAAGGGGGAAGATTCAGGCCAGACATAAGGAAGAAATTCTTTACAGTGAAGGTGTTGAAACACTGGCCCAGGTTGCCCAGAGAGGTGGTGGATGCCCCATCCTTGGAGACATCCCAGGCCAGGCTGGACAGTGCTCTGAGCAACATGATCTGGGTGAAAACGTCCTTAATCATGGCCAAGGGTTGGACTACATGAGCTTTGAAGTTCCCTTCCAACCCAAACCTTTCTATGATTCTCTGATTCCATGTGAGATCCCAAGCCTACAAGTTCTCTGAGTTTGCTTGCAGCTGGCACTGCAACAGCAATGGATTATGTCAGCAGCGAGATGGGTGTCCTCTAAGAGAGCTCACGGGTTAGAACATGTCTCAGGAGCCTTCATTTCCCTGCGACACAAGCCCGAGGGAGCTGCTGTCTGTTCCTAGTCCTTTAAAAGCTTGGAGACAGCTCCAAATCGGGATGCCCTTGGCTCTTGCGTCTGTCAGCAGTCTCCTTCTGGCCGCCCGACATCAGCCCAGTTTCACGCAGGCACGAAGGGTCTGCTCGTGCTGGCGGCAAGCGGGGGAGTTGCATTTCACACACTCGCCTGCCTCTGTCGCGAGGAGATAAGGGCAGCACAGTCTCCATTAGGGAACATTCTTAAGTTACTTGTGTCTCGGCTCCGGCCGATATGTAATCCAGAGGAAAGCAGGTGCAAGAGAGGAGCATGGCCAGGTGGCTTCTCTTTAAAGCCCAGGGGCAAGCTAAGGATAGAGGAGGAAAAATAGAGAGATGAGCTTCACCTCCAGAGGGAATTAGCACCCTCTGAGTGCTATTAAGGGATCCAGCACAATCCATGGGCATGTCAGATGGCACAACCCCAGCACCACCCCTTCTCACAGCAGCCAGCAATAACTCCCATCGCTGTTCTTACCAATTCCTCATACTGCAAAGGGAAGACAGTGAGGATGAACTAGAGGTTTGAATCATGGCTTTTGGCAGCAAGAACCATGTGATCTGGGTAAAAGAGGGATTTATTTGGCTGGAGAAAATCTGTTCTCCTTCTCTGTGGACCAGTTGGCAATGGTGGAGTTAGCCTTTCGTAAATTTAAGAAATATAAGTGTCTACATGCAAGCTGATTGTCTGAACTCCCAGGATACTGAGTGAAATATGGTCAGGGCTCCTCTGACCCATGTAGGCATCTGCTCTTGGACAAGACAACTCGTACCCTGATGGCCACTGAAAACTCAATCCAAGAACATGTTAATGGATTGATGAGCACCTAAAATTAGGAGAAGTTAACTCCACGCTTGTGATGTGCCAGCCCTCACCCCAGCTCAAAGGGAAAGAGGTCTCATCTAAGACCTAGCAAGTTCCTATGGGCAAGTCCCTGCTTTATCATGAATTTGGAACACAAATGGTAAAATTTGGCATTTACGGGTGATTAGAAGAATTAAGAAGGCCACTGCAGAACATAGCACATACTAGACAGCTTCTCCTCAGTTGTCTGTCAGCTAACATGTTTGCAGGAATATGACTTCATCCCAGATCTGCTGAAAAAGAAAAAAATGGTGCTGTGTTTCTTTCACCTGGCAGGGACATGGCTTTGATTCCTCTGCTCTTTACCTTTGCAATTCACACTTTATTAAAGCCATTAGACTCTCCATAAATACACTGATAATGATCAAGTGGCACTTCTTTAATAGACAGTAAGTAGCCTGCTACATCTCAACGAAGCGGGCTGTTAAGCAGACACAAGACATTTCCCACAAAGACACTGCTTCTCGCTGTTTACGCCCTTCAGATACTTAGGGAGATGTCACATCACATCTTGATCACTGCTGTACTGATTCAGCTCTTTTCGTCTTGCCCTTGTAAATCAATCCTTCCAGCCCTCAGTCATTTGTCGGTTGTTCTTATATGAACTCCCTGCCATTTGACAATATCTGTCTGGTAAGAAGAAGCCCAGAAATGAGCACAACTTTCCATATACATTAACGTTGAAGTTCCGCCATCCCTCCGGGATTTTTGATCTTTCTGCTGTTTGTTATTTCCAGAAGGCTGCGGAAGGCGGCTCTGCCCATGAAGTGGCTTCTTGACTGGGAGCTGAGATTTGCAAAAAATACAAACAAACAGGGGCTTTGCCCAGACTTTAAGACTACTCCTGTGCATTAAACGTGCCTGGACTGTCCTCTGCCCCTGAGGAAAGCCAGAACTGAACAACCCACAACTGTACTATTAAAGTCCCTTGGTCTTCAAAAAAGATGTCCACAACTGCATGGTGATGATGGCTGGTGACTGGTCACAATTCATGATTCCTGGGGAGCATTTGAAAATGCGATAATTATTAACTAGTATGTCCAGGACTGTTCTAACAACTGACCAGTTTAACAGTTGAGTCCCAGTGCTGGAAACAATCTCAGGTACTCTTAGATTTACTGGTACCAGTGTGGTCCCTTGGCTCTCCTGCTTCCCACTCAAAGAAGAATGAAGAATATTCCCAACACATTGTAATTCACTCATAGGAGAAAATATCCAGCCCAGACTGTGAGACCTTAAAGAAGAAGCTGAAGGCAATAAACAATGGAACTGTAAGCCAGAAGAGTAATGTTTATATCTACAGACCCCACACAACTCCTTCTTCAGATTGTTTGCACCAACACTTTTAGTATATGACTAGTCTCTTTCACACAAGAGGAACAGTCCACAAGGGTCAAGACAAGCTCTGAAGAGATGATGTTTGTGTTTGAATCTGAACTTAGTTTTACAGTGATGGAGCAGAGTTGTTTGTGTGGCAGAACAGTCATCCCCTGCCAGAATGAAAACCTCATTTACGAAGCAGAGTCTCTATCACCAGAAGATGAGCCCTATCCAGGGTCATCGTCCTCATTAGCAGGTTGAGTTAGAGTCCATGACTGACATAGACCTTGCCTATGCATGCTAGTGAAATAAAAGGCTGAGCAGTAGAAAGAAACCTGTGTCTCTATTAGCAAAGCTGGTTTCACTGGGAACCATATTCCTCTCTCCTCCTGGAGATGTGGTCAGGGACAATGAATTCATCAATCTGTCATTTAAGATTGTTCGCTTGACAGCTCCAAAATGCATCTTAAAAAAACCCCAAACATTAAGGGCTTTAATAATTTAAGTTACTTTTAAATATGCCCTGCAATTCAAATCCTTAGAGTGGCTTAAACATTTGAAAGAAGTTCAATCTGGACAGTGATTTAAAGCCAAGACAGATGAGTTCAATTTGGCTGTGCACTGCAGACTGGCACAGGACCTGGAAGGCCGTGGACCTGACATCACTTTGCACTGAGAGTCTCCAGAGATGTCCGTATGAAACAGTGATTAGGTGGATGGCCAAGTGTGGAGTGGGATGCAGAGACATCATTGCCAGGACAACTGCAGAGTGGGTAAAGTAAGAGTAGAAGAAGGTGCTAGGATTATTGTAGTTTTGGTTGTTGTCTGACCTAAAATGTCCATGGAGAGACACCCCTAATGACAGTAAGGTTGAATCCAAATGGCAGTGATCTCTAACTCTCAGCTTTGTCCCCTGTGAAAAAGGACCTTGAGGTTTTGTAAAACAGAATGGTTTTAGAGGTTCAGAAACCTGTAACTTGGTTATGATTAATTTAACCGTTCAAGTGGGATGAGCCACACCATCAAAGTGCTAGTTTTCTCTTCGTTAACTACAAAGAGAGATGAGTCAAATCAGTTTTGAGGGAAACACCTGAGATATCCACACTGTAGGCATATACACTGGTCAGACGAAGCCCATCCTCAGTACCAGAGCAATCAGTATCGCCATTGCTTTCTCTCCCACAAGCCCTAATCTTCATAGATATTGCCCCAGATTCTAATCTTTTTTGGTTTCTACACATTGTTGTTTATTCCTACTAGTCTTATTTTTGATCCGAGACCAACACAGCCCCAGCACAATGGGATATCAGATCTTTTGGCTGTAGACAGTACTAGGCTATAAATAATGGCAACGAGGTGATCACCCTTAAGAAAGCCAAAGAAAGAAGATCACAAAAAAGCTAATGTAGTCCCAATTATCATGTATTTTTCAAATGCTTCAGAAGTTGTGCTTTAACACCAAATCTATTTACCAACATTCAAGAACTCAAAAAAGTGGTTACACGGGTATTGAATTTCCAAACTGAAATCAGATTTTTTTCTCTATGGCATGGGCTGAAGAACTGCCAACACACAGACAGTTATAAGACCATGCCATGGTGAAGTGGAGGAAGAAGCTGAAGAAATAAAGTCTGTAGTTCTCCCACTACAAATGCTTTAAAACACTTCCAAAATTTACAAGTCATTTGTGAACAACAAAAAAATGCTTGCAAATGCTCACATGGAAATTCCATGTGGAATTAAATTAGCTTTATTGACATCTGTGAAGAGCCCCAATGCAGGAGACCAAATATCAGGAGCTGCCACCTTCTGTAAACTTTCCCTGAGACTTAAACATTATCCTGACGAGCACATTCAAGAGTTATCTTTGTAACCCCACTCCAGCTAACAAGTGGCTGCTCTATTACTGACTTGAGATGAAGTTATAATCGCATGCAATTCCTTACATCCCATTCCCAGCAGTTTCATTACTCTTCGTAATCAGACACAGACTCACATTCTTCAGACATGGCAACCAATATTGCCTTCCATATTTCACAATAAAAATTGCATGTGAACCCATGTCACTGAGAATTAATTTTTGTAAGACAATGTTTATATTAACCATTCATTTATTGACTTCTGTTTGGTGGGTCAGTTTTGAAATTTATGCTCCCCTGAGATCCACACATTGACCTGGGTTTCATCTCAGGTCAATATTTCCTTCTCAGGTCAATAAATCTTGAAACCGACCACAGAAGAAGTCAATAGTATCTGCATATTCTTATATTATCAGAAGGCTGGTACAATATAGTTGTGTGTCTGAGAGGTGAGGAAGCATGAGAGACATCCAGAACTATTGAATGAGGTATTAAAATGGAATTCTTGCTCAATAGCTCTCCTTCCCATCCATCTGTAGAGTTAAGTCTGCCAACGGTAGAGAAAATCATTGTTTACGTTATTTATTTGTATACTAGCATGTGAGCATCCCATCATAGAGAGACACCCATGCTGCAAACAAACAAGAAATGGTGAATAGTAGATCCTGGCCCTAAAAAGCTTCCAGTGCGTATGGACAGGGGGGGGTAGTTCAAAGAAATGACATAAAAGCAAAGAGTGTAGAAATCATATATGTCAGAAGTAATTGAAGGATTCTCTAAATGTCTTGTCAGAGGAGAATTTTATGCTACGACAGAAAAGAAAATGGAGAAGTTACTTTGTAGAAGTTCATGGGAGGTTTCTTCTAAGTCAGGGAAAGCATCAATCTGCCTGCATGAAAATCTGCTAAGGGAGCAATAGCATCTGCACTCTTGGTTTGATCGGAGATGAGAACTGGTCTTCTGGCTACGAATGTGAGATGAGAGGCAGGATGGAGACAGACTGCTGAAAACTCAGACAGTGAAAACAAGTTGCTGATGCTCTAAATGGATCCCAAATCTGCCAAAGCAGTGCTGCATACAAGCTGGCAAACTGTGCCCAGAGGCTCCAGGACCAAGCTGCCTTTGTGGAGCAAGTCACTCATTGACGGATGGTCACCCAACAGTGTGGTCAACGTTTCCTCTGGTCTCTTTTCTCCTGCTGGCATTCTGGGGAGCCTGAAAGTACTCTGCTTTACAGCCTCCTCCTTTCCATCTCCTCTTTGTGTGAGGACTGTGGAGCCCTTACCTCCATGGAGGCACCGTGGACTCTTTTACATCTTTTCATAATTTTCAGGAAATTAATTCTTCCACAGCCCTCTTTTTCTGTCAAACCTGATCAAAGCTGGCCCGGTAATTCAGAGTTTATAGAGGCTGGGGACATCCAACAGGCAGACAAACACACGCAAACAATAGGTTCCTTCCCTCCTTTTAGAAACTGGTGATGACTTCTGCTGGGACTGAAACTGCTCCTTTCTTCTGACCACGCCATGAGCCATTTTGAGTCACCACATTAGGGTGACCTTTGTTTTGAAAGCCCTGAAGCCCATTTTTAAGTACAGTTCCGCTTCCCGATCCCCCCCTTTAAATCAAGGTTCTGCCTGGAAAGGCGTGGTTGGATTGGGATTACCCCCTGGCCTCTCCCAAGTTCTGGTGATTCATCTGGTCTGTTATAAAGTTATCAGGGCTGGGGTTTTATGGGAAATCAGTAGGAAAAACCCTCTTAACCAAGGGAGTCTCGACAGTACATAGACTTAAGAGTAAGAATATTTCTCATTAAAGAGAAATCCCAGAGGATTTTGAACCAGATCCCAAGTCTACCATTCAAATTACCCAGAGACCATTGTGTCTGATGCACAAGTTGACTCATAACAACGACACACCTAGTGTGTATTTATCATGCTGGACCAGCTGGTGAGGGGGAGTCAGGAGGGAGTGGGTCTATGTGGCAGAGGCCTCAGAGGAATCTGTGGATCACGGCAGGACCACTGTCAAGGTCCTGCAAACCAGGGATGGGTATACAAACCCAGGTTTGGGAACCATGGTGCACAAGGATCCCAGAGTGTTCTGCAAAGCTGAGGGTGAAATTTTCATCAGTGTAGATGGCTGCATAGAGAGGTTTACTGAAGAGTCAGGAATAGAATTTGGGAACAACATCCTTCAATTTAGTCTCCATGGGCTGAACATGCCCATAGAATCATAGAACAGTTTGGATTGGAAGGGACCTTCAAGGCTCATCTAGTCCAACCCCTGCCATGAGCAGGGACATCTTCACCAGCTCAGGTTGCTCAGAGCCCTGTCCAGCCTGGCCTGGGATGTGTCCAGGGATGGGGCATCCACCACCTCTCTGGGGAACTTGGGCCAGGGTCTCACCACCCTCCGTGTCAAAAATTTCTTCCTCATGTCTAGCCTGAATCTCCCTTCTTTTAGTTTAAAACCATCATCCCTTGTCCTATCGCAACAGGCCCTGCTAAAACCCTTGTCCCCGTCTTTCTTATGGGTCCCTTTGAAGTACAGAAAGGCTGCAATAAGGTCTCCCCAGAGCCTTCTCTTCTCCAGGCTGACCAACCCATGGTACAGCAGCGCCCAGATGTTATATCTAGATCTCACACATCTTCAAGAAATAGAACTCCCTTGGACCCACAGTGCTGCATCCAGCCACACGTGCTTTTCCCCTTACAACCAGAAGCTCAAGGCTTTGTTTCACAGGTGATATCAGGGCTGAAGTTCATTCTGCTCCACAGACCTTGGTCTGATCGCTGCCTACCCCATCCCTGATGCTGCTCAGCTTTCCTCTTGAGGGCTCTGGTGAGATGCAGCCCCCCCCTGGGTGGGCAAGACAAGTGGGTTTCAAGAAAGTGGAATTCTTCCTCCCATGTTTCCCAGCTGAGAAAGCACAGCTGTTACCTGTCGTCTTTTCCTCCAGAGCTCCAGTGCAGGAGCCCGGATCCTGCCAGCCACTAATCTTCCCTGCCTCAGGGCTTTCCTGACAGAGCAAATGATCTGCCAGACCCAGCTTAATGGAATTGTAATTGCCAATTAAAAGCTGTCCTGTTAATTGCAGCAGCTTGAAGGTTCGAGTGTGCGTTCACGTGGGCACATGGGTGGGTGAGCCGGTGTGAGCTCCTGAAGTCTCTGCTGCTGAAATTGATGATTTGCCTGCAAGGAGATGAACTTGAGAATAACTGGTTTCTTGTAAATTTTGCTGCAGTTTTCGCCCAGAATGCCCCTCAGACCCATTCAAGGTAATGAACCAGCTAAAGAGCAAGGGACGGGGATGAACAACACGAAGGGGGCGAATCTGGTGTCACTAAAGGGCAAATCAAACAGGAGGAGGCACCCGAATTACCATACATGCAGAGGGTGAGCTTGATGGATGCTGGGGAAAAGCTACGAGAGAAAGCTTGCAGATTTACTAATGCAGCTGATGTATTAAGGAACAAGGTCTGATAATTTATTACATCTCTGTAGCACTGTGTTTGTCCAGACCCGACAGATTTGTACTGTCAATCCAAGGGACTTTTCAGCTTAGGTGAAAAGAAAACACCTGAACAGAAGGAAGAAAATTGAATTTTTTCTTGCAAAAGCTAGAGAGCAGAAACCATGATTTTTTTTTTACAGGAACAAGGCTCTTTTGAACTCTCTGCAGCATGACAGCCTGTCTCTACACTTTTCTTGGAGTCATGATTTCCCACTGCTATGCATACAACTACTTATACCTGTGCAAAACAGGTGTTTGGCTGTCCGATTCCATAGGGCAATGCCCCTCACCCACTGTTCCCTGTGTAAAAAAACCCCCAAAAAACCAACAACAAGTGAAAAAAGAGATATGGAGGCAGAAGAAGTTTGGGTAGGTACTTGGTCTGCAAAAGACCAACATTCAAACACCTGGGTTCTTTTTCCAGCTCTGCCACAAACCCTTTATTTGATACTGAACATGTCACTTAAGCTCAGGTTTGCACAGAGATTTGGACCAAGATTTGGACACTTAAGCACAGGTTTGCACAGAGATTTTATGCCAGCCTAATCAGTGGAGCCTGAAGAAAAAGCAGGCTACATGTTATACAAAAGGCAAGAGGCTTAGAATCGTAGAATCACAGGATGTCCTGAGTTGGAAGGGACCCACAAGGAATATCAAGTCCACATCCTGTCCCTGCACAGGACAGCCCCAAAATTCACACCTCCCTGGGGAGCCTGTTCCAGTGCTCCAGAACCCTCTGGATGAAGAACATTTTCTTAATGTTCAACCTGAACCTTCCCTGGCACGTCATCCTGCCATTCCCTCGGGTCCTATCCTTGGTCACCAATGAGAAGAGAAAAGCATCTGCCCCTCCTGCTCCACTTGTAAGGAAATTGTAGACATGGTGATGAGGTCTCCTCTCAGTCTCCTCCAGGCTGAACAAACCAAGTGACTTTAGATGCCTCTCTTACAACCTCTCCTCTTCCTTGAAGCATTCCATATGCTCTTCTATACTGCAGCCAAGAACATAAAGTCATTTGAGATGGAAACCCAGCCCTATGATGTGTACTCTGTCTCCTTCTCACAAAAAAGAGCAGAATTTCTCACTGCTCTCTCTGGTCCAGGACCAGGCCCCTGAGCTTGAAGACAGGAGGGAATGGAATAAAGAGGTTACTAAAAAGCCATGACTGCTTAAACCTCATCACTTATAGAGGTCTGAATAGCTCAGCTACACAGGTCCTTATGAAGACAGGCAGCATTTCACCACCTTTGCCTTGACTGCCTTCCTACTGCCATAGGCTGTAAGCAAGGAGGTCTTCTTGGGTGAGAGTGGTTGAAGAGCATAGGTCCATTCCCATGGGGAACGGCCTTTCATGTTGACCACTTGGCCTCTTTCCAAATGCATTGCTGTTTTCCCATGGGGCCACCCTGAGTGCCTCCCCTCCCCACCAGCCAGCCTGGGACCCTGCTGAGTGCACTTAACCTTCGCTACTGCCAGAAGCCTCCAGATCTATAGCAAGAGGAGATTAGCTCTTTGGCTGGGGTTGGGAGATACTCATCTCCGGTCAAACAAAGTCTGAGGGGCCCATTTATCAGGGGAGCTGGAGAGTTGTGATGCTGTCAGGGGACAGTTCCCCGTTGTGTGATTTGTCTTCCTTTGCTCTGGGGTTTGCATCTTCCCTTTCCATTTTGAACAGGGACAGCCTCTACAGCAGAGAAATCACTACGTCTCTGCTCTGCTTGTACTGTTCGTCCAGGGAACAGACTCTTCTACCACTTCCCCAGTTTTGTCCTGTTTTTTTTCAGTTGCATCTCACCCCATCCCAGGAGAAGGGTCTCCATCTCAGCCCACATAGGAGGACTAAAGTCTTTCCACAGGGTAGATATTTTCTTTCCCTCTGAATATTCTTCTCCCACTTTCTTCTTGATGCTTCATCTTCAGACACTGAGCTGAGCCATGAAGCAGAACCTCAGAGATTCTTCATACATGACTACATCCCTGGAAAAAAATTTGAGACTTTCCTCCTGAATCCACCTACTCTGAGAAGAAGCCAAATGAAGTGCAAGGGAGGCTGAAAAGAAATCCATGAAGACCAGGTCAATCCAGTTGGCTCACCACTGCTCTGTGCCCTTTTTTCTTTGCCTAACCACTCTTATGGGGCTTTTGTTTGGCTTGTTTTTTTGTTTGTTTGTGGGAGGTTTTGTTTGTTTTCCCTTTATATCTAATTGGAATATCACTTGCTGCAACTTTTGACCATTGAGAACCCAAGTGATATTATGGTCATTCCCTGAGAGCCTTTCCACCACGAAAACAGGAGAAGGGGGGTTTTTTACCCTTGGGATTGCTGGTACAACCTGCCTTTGCTTTGAGAAGTCTTGTCTAGTCTCTTTACCTTCCTGGCTAGCAGGATGTGAGGCCCAGGTCCATTTCTTTGTTCTAACTTAATTCCAAGCTGCCAGTCAATGCAACACTGAGTCTTCATGTTTTGCTTTGGTGACCTGCTGTTCTCTAGCCAAGCAGTCACCCCATGGGTGTGGGACTCAAAAGAATGTTGATGCATAGTTTAAGTGTTACCTAGATACCAACTTAGGACATTTTGGACAGCATCATTGTTTTTTTTCCCCCACTCCAAATGTGATCATCATCTGGTTCACAGAGGCTGGATATTGGCTACTCCTCCATTGTATGGGATATTCCAAGTGAAACCTGGAGTTGCTCACGGCTTGTGTGTTGTAATGCAGAAGCAAAGACTATCATGAACCTCCAGTCCTTCTGGTGATGGAGTTTGGGGTGATTATGGCCATTAAACAAGGAAGGGAACTGGCCTGCTGAGGTGGCCTGGGACACAGGTCTGTCAAGACTTAGCTCAGGGCCTCAGTCTCCCAAGCAGACACCTCACCAGTTTTTCTTCCATCAAGTGCATACATCTCCTCTAGTGCAGGCTGGAAAGCTTTGACCACTAAGTCGCACCCCAAATGCCCCAAAGATACTTTAGGCTCCTCAAGAGCATGAAAAGACTCATTGACAATGTGGCAGGCCCTGTTCAATAATAATATTTTCAAATCTGGAGGACTGAGGGCTGTTCTTTACATTTCCTTTAGATGATGCTACATTGACTGACAGCTCCTTCTCACCCTGCTCGCTTAAATCCTAAATCAGCATCACGTGTATTTTCACCACTTCAATGTGAGTCTTCCAAATCATTATCTACCTAAAAAAAAATCATATCATTTTCCAAACTGAAGTAGATGTTGAGTTCCTTTTTTATTTGATTACCTGAGCCTGTAAGATCCATACATTAATGTGTTTGTTCACAATCAGGTGAATTAGAGAATTGGGTATAGAGCATGGCCTTATAAAAAAAAAATACTTAAAAAAAATTTAACTATCAACACAATCTAAGATATGGTGCTTTAACAACGTGCAGATGCTCCTCACATACCAGATCACAGAGCTGTTGGGCTGCTTGCCAGGGGATGCTGTGGATTCAGTTAATGGTTTCAAGAGGAGGCTGCACACATTCTTGGAAAAGAGATCTACTGAGTGTTACTAAACAGACAAGTGACAACAGGCTCAGGAAATCCCCTGAGCTAAGAGCAGCTGAAGCCCGGGAGATTTTTGTAAGAGATATCACGTTTGTCATCTCCTTGATTTTCCATTTGAAAAACCTGCTTAGGAAAGAGGGGTCTGGACAGGATGGACCCTTTCTTCTGGAGCACAAGTGTGATGGGAGCAGCTGAGGGACCTGGGAGGTTCAGCCTGGAGAACAGGAGCTAAGGGGAGACCTTCTGATCTCTGAACTGCCTGAAAGGAGGTTGGAGCATAAAGGGGGGTTGGTCCCTTATCCCAGGTAGAAAATGATAGGACAAAGGAAATGTCCTCAAGTTGCACCAGGGGAGGTTTAGATTGGATATTAGGAAAAATTTATTCCCAGAAAGAGCTGTTGGGCATTGGAACAGGCTGCCCAGAGCAGTGGTGGAGTCACCATCCATGGAGGTCTTTAAAAGATGTATAGATGAGGTTCTCAGGGACATGGGTTAGTGCCAGTGTTGGGTTAACAGTTGGACTCATGATCTTAAGTGCCTCTTGCAACCAAAATGATTCTGTGATTCTATGATTCTGAACTTGTAAATCAATAATGTCATAAGAGCACAGAGAAGTCCCAGGAGTGACCATGCTGACTTGTGTCCTTTTGATAGTTATTTCATCATACACTTGTAGAGTGATTTTTAACAAGGGCTTGCAGCCCCTCAAATTTAGGCATTGGAAATCTGAGTCAGCAATGCAAAAAGACACTAATCTTGTTAAAGCAATAAAGCACCAGCCCAAGGCACCAAAGGGGGTTTGTTTTCCTTTTTGTGTAAGCTCCAGGCAAGATGTACTCTGCCTAATTTTCTTATGCCTGTAAGCTCTTTGGTGGGCGACTGTATCAATGAGGCCAAGGAAAGTACTTGTTCTACAGTGGTCTAAAGGGTTTTACCAGGGTTGATCTCCCCTTCTCTGTGTACGTGGACATCCTTGAGCTCAAGGGACCCTACACAGGCTCTGGTCTCACCTGGAGTGCTCAGACACTGGCTGTCTCTGGGTTGGTGGTGGACCCCAGGTTCACATCACTCTCTTCTGCAGACTCTACATCAGCCACAACTCAGAAATGGGTCCTGGTGTTTTCCTTCTTTTCTCCCTCCCCACATCAGCATCCTGCATCCTTGCAAGCAAAACACTGTCCCTGTTTCCTCGGTGGCATGAGGAAAAATCTCATGAGATGGCTTAAACCAGCAGCTAATGAGTTGCTTCATCTTCTTGGGGTGCTTTGTGACCTTGGAGGAGGCAGGTGGGTGGAAAAGAAATAAAATTATTGGTATCCTCAGCTCTCAAGCTTTTCCTGAGTGCTGAGGAAGACAAAGGGGTGATTTGGGGCAGGGAATGTTCTTACAGCACTGAGTGCTGGGAGATCTTAGTCTTGGTCAGGCTCTTAAGCTCAGTTGCAAAACAAATGAAGAAATAAATTCAGCCACCTACCAGCTGTGAATGGTGTGTCCAGAGGTAATGAGACACCACACCTCTGGCATGGGGCGGGAACACGTATTCGAGCCAAAATTAAGCTCCTGCAGGGCTAGCTTGGCTCCAGGCAGGAGACAGCAACACACATATGGTGCTGTCCCAACCTCATAAAAACTTCTGGACTGGAACAGCAGCTGCATAACCCTTGTGATCTCTTTAGAGCATCCCGCAGGGATCATCGTAACCTTAAAAAAAATAAAAATAAAAACCCAAAAAACAGAACAAAATCCTTCTTCCAAGCACTACACATCCCAGAGACCCAGATGCATCCCTCCTGCTTGTCAGTACTTAACTGAAGTACCTGACTTCAAAGTATTTTTGCCCTCAGCTAATTCTGTATCCAACGGAGTGGGTCAGGCAGTGAGCCAGCACAGACTGCCGCTTCCCCTGCTTATAGGGATGGGGCTGGACCTGCTACCTGATAGTCCCTCTCCCCAAAAAAGGGTGCCCTGGGTCTCCTCCAGGTTTGTAGGAGAGATGTCTGGAGGGCACAGGGCTTGTTAAAACAAGATACGAGCTTGGATGTGAAACGTCATTGGCACCCCAGAGGAGTGCAGCAAACCTGACCTGCTCTCTCTCTCTCACTGGCTAAGGTCTGTGTCAGCTTTTTCTTTGTTGTTCCTTTAAGCAGCTTTTCAAATTGATGCTATTGAGAAAAAAAAAAAAAAAAAAGTCTACAAAAAAAACAGAAGAGGCTCAAAAGGTGTAAGAGGAACTGGTCCTAAGCAGGCTGGACCCTTTGCTGGGGTCTGACATGTGCTCTCAGCTCCAGGACTGAGGCTCGACAGCACAGAGTTTGTACTCCATCCCACATAGAATGTCCTGAGTTGGAAGGGACCCACAAAGATCATAAAATCCAGCTCCTGACCCTGCACAGGACAACCTCAAAATTCACACTATGTGTCTGAGGGTGTTGTCCAGTCTCTTCTTGAACACTGTCAGACTTGGGGCTGTGACACCTCCCTGGGGAGCCTGTTCCAGTGTTCCACCACCCTCTGGGTGAAGAACCTTTTCCTAATGTCCAGCCTGAACCTCCACTAGCACATCTTCCTGCCATTCTCTCAGGTTCAGACCTGTATTGTGCCCCCAGCCCTGGCCAGTGCCTCTACTGGGGTCCCTCCTCTCCTGGGATGCCACAGAGCTGTACCACTGCACACGGACAGTGGCAGGAGCCTCTGCTCACACACAAGCACACATGCACTGACACATCCATGCTTCAAGTGGGCCCACGGCAACAAAAATTGCTCCTCCAGCCTGCAGCCCTTGTGCAGACATCACACAGGTTTGTATGGACAATACACACACACGCTGGGACATCACAATGCCAAATAAACTGCTTTTCCCATGCATCCTCCAGCACACACCCCATACTCTGCTGATCCAGCCCCACGCATGTGTACAAACCTCCCCATGGGGGTACAGACCCCCACACTCTCCCTCCACCTTGTGCCATGCATCCCCAGCCCTACCAGTGCTCCCAGTGAAGCCAGCCTCATGGGAAGCCTCCCCACTCTCAGACTGCTCCTAAGGGTCAATCAAGGGGGTGAAGATCCCACCCCACAGCCCACACCCATCCCTCACTCACCCACCACCACCCCAGCCTTCCAAAGAAGCTTCACCAGCCCTTCCACCCTGCACATATGTCTTCATTTGTCCTCTTCTCCTGCAGCCACTAGACGGCAGGTCAGGCTCGCAGAAACGCTCTTTTCCAACCAGGCAGTCGATGGGCTCATTTGTCCCAGATTCCCCCAAGTCGATGGGGCTGACACTCGGCAGTCAACGCTCTGATTAAGATGCCACAGTTGAGTTAAAGCGTGCATTAAGATTTGATGAGTAATTGATCAGCACATCAACGGGGATGAGGGGCTGGAGAGAGAAGCCAGAGCTGCGGACACTTGGGTAAAAGCTCCAGTTGCACGCAAGTGCTCTGTCTTTAAATAAAACTTATTAGGGAGTTTGAATCTTAGAGGGATAATGTCGAATTTATGGGAGATGGGACTGCTGTGGAGCTGCTGAGTGCAGTAAACAGGCTTGACATAATATAAATGGTGATTTAAAATTCTGACTCTCTCATATCCTCAGAGAGGCACTTCCAGATGGAGCAGGAGAGAAGGGGCTGGACTCGAACTTAGCCAGGTCGCCTTTATAACGATGGGAAAGCGCTGACATTGATGGATTCGTTCCTGATTTTACACCAGCGTAGCTGGGTGTCTCTTGCCAGAGCAGGAGGTATAAATAGGCATGTGTGTGTCTGATGCAGATATTCAGGGCTCCAGCCTCCCTCTTGCCTTTTTAAAATTGTGCGATATTTTGTGGCTGGGGAAAAAAATGAATGAGAAGGGACTGTAAAATGGTACTACCTCGCTTCACAATTCAATCAAAGCCACACTTGTGCATAAGTTTTCGTAGAAACAGCGACTTCACTGCCAGCCTGACAGAAAAAAGGGTTTCTTTTAAACTCTCTGCTGTCATGGGAAGACAATGTAAGTAGGTGCAATATACCTATAATAAGAATACACAATTCTTGCAGAGAAAGACTGATTTTCTTTTTACTCACATATCCATACACTCTATAATAAACATGCATGTGAAAATGTAAAATAAATCCTGTGCATCATAGCTGAAGGAAAACCTGTTATAAATCTGTGTCTCTTCCTTGTTCTTAAGGAAAGAGGAACCAGTCCACACCCTGAACAGAAATAATAATGTTATGAGCTGCCGTAAGAATAAATTCACACTTCCCCCCGCCAAAAAAAAAGAGTTGTTCTGTGTTATGGCATTTACCTGCAGCCAGCCATTTCCAAAAGATTTCTTTGATTTCTGCCAACACCCAAATAACACACTGATTTAGTGTGTGAGGTTTGTTTTGTTGAACCCACCGGGTTCTTCTCCCACCCAAAGCTGAGTTCATGCCGTTGTGGCCACATGGGAAGGGACTCTGGTTTTGTTCTGCCAAGGAGGTAAATAATTACAGCACGAATCGATTATTGAGTATTGAGGCAGGGTCTGGCTCTTCTTTTCTATTGCCTCAGCTGTTTTGCTTTCAGAGAACTCATTCCAGCAAGGGGATAACATCACTGAGACACACAGGGTCATCTCCTTGTGCTTCCCTCTTTAAGCTTCATCTCTTCATTTAGGTGGCAGGATCCTGGGAGCTGACATTGTTTTCTTTCTGAGGATGAGCTCAGTTCTTACCAAGCACCAGTCTGTTTTCCGACCCTGGCTCTGATATTCTCATTCAGCACAAGCAGTTATAACCAGCACACATCTGGAAAACTCCTGGCATACAGATAGTGGTGTGCAAAAAAACACTAACAACCATTCTGAAGAAATATTAAGGGCTTGATTTCTTTTTTTTAAGCAGGAGGGCACATGAAGTCCTTTATCTTGCATCCATTAGTTTTGGTGTCTGAAAGCCCCAAACAGAGGCTGCAGTGTCCAGATGCACCAACAGAGATGCCAACGGGGCAGGGACATAGTTCTACTCAATCAATCCATTTACTAATCAATAATCACATTTGCATATAGGCTATTATCCTATCCATAAGTGCATGTGTGAAAAAAAACCACTTAAAAAAAATCTGTTAAGAAAAGACAAGTGAAAACCCACACGGGAACCTGAAATTATTTTTGGGGCAGTTGTCTAAGTGTGCAGCACATCATTTTGCTGGAAAATGACATTTTATTCTGCTTGAGCATCCTGACATCTGGAAATAGGCTTGCATTCTGAAGCCAAAAATACATATTAGAATTTGAAATTCATCTTCAGAACAAAATCAACCTGGAAATATTTTGTTCTGCTGTTACAGTGTTTTAGTTCAGTCAAATAAAAATGTTCCATCTCACTAGCAATGAAACACGGCAGAAATCTGAACTTTATAACCCAATATATTGTTAAATACAAGGTTTAACTATTGACACTCGAAGAAACCAGGATGCCTCGGCAGAGCTGAAGCAGAATGATTTCCCCTGGCATTACGAAATATTTTGTTGCTCTGAAAGCGAAGCAAGACAGTTGAAACAACTCATTTCAATATTTTTAATATAAAAAAGAAAAAAAAAATCACCACAATCAACCTGATCCCAAGACAATTTTTGACAAGAATATGTTTTCTGGTAGAAAATTCCACTATCAAAGAGTGTTGACCAGCATTTTGTGGCATTATCGCAAAGGCACAGCTTCAAATAGTACCGAGATGGGTATAAGCTGCATCTCTACAGACTGTAAGATTTTCCCAGGTTTTTGCTTCGGGGTGGGTAGATACCTGCAACAAACATAGGGCAGTGGAGAGATGAGAGATGGTCAAGAGTTTAAGCTCCAGCTGAGGACTAGCGCCGTCATAAAAGCTTGTCCTAAAATAAAAGAGGAGCTATTAAAATAATAAATTGTGGAGAAAAACAATTTCACAGCAAGGAGAGGATGAGACACTGAGTCATGACCACTCTCCAGGGACATGAAGGTCATGCACAGCTGAGTCAAAACCAAAGCTGAACTAAAACTAAAGTTGAGCCTAAAACAAAGCTGAGCCAAAACCCACTGGGCTGGCACAGAGGGTGAAGGTCCCAGCTATGACTGACTGCAGAGATGCTCCCAAACCAACCTCAGTTTCCCTCCTGGTCTTTTATTTTGTTGGTGTGCCCAAGTGCAAGGGTTGCCCAGGTCCAAATTAAGGGTTGGAAAAGCAAGAGTAAGAGAGGAAGCCGTAGCTGTTGTGTTGTCAAGAAGCTCTGCTAGGGGCAGGGCAGTTATCTGCTTTCTGAAGGAAGCCCGGAAGAACAACAAAAAAAACTAACCCCCAAACCAAACAAACAAACAAAAAGCAAACAAACAAAACAACAAAAAACCCAAACAACCAACAAAAAACCCCACAACAAAAATAAAAGAGTGTTCATGCATCCAACAAGTCAGTCTGCTAAGAACTGTTACAGTTCACGACCTGAGAGATCACCCAATTCACCAGAAAGGCAGGCATTCAAAATTGCACGAAAACACTACAGTCCTAACATTTGCCATCACATCTTGCAAACTGGTTTTTGCTTTTGGTTTTGTTCTTTTTTCTGTTGGCTGGGAAGGTAGATAGAAACAGAGGCAGGAGGTGAGTGAAAGAAAAGCAAAATCCCGGGATTCCAGAAGCTGGACCTTTCTCAAAAAACACAATTTTTTTATTATTATTATGGATTTTTTAGAAGTTGTCATACCCAGAGGCAGGAGGGGAATCGGCAGTGCCCTGGCAGTGCTCGGCGGGGCTGCGGCAGGGAACAGGCTGGCTTATCCGCAGCCGCAATTGAAGGTGGCATTTTGAGTGTGCAATTACGCACATCCTTTCTTTTCTCATCTCCGCCAGTTCTTTCAATCCTGCTGCTCCTGCTAGTATTTACTGCTGAGGGTGGCTGAATTCTGTACACTGCCTGCCTGGCCTGAATTTCATCACACACACACACACACACACATACACACAGAGCATCCCACCTCCATCTGAATGCAGAGGTGGCAAATAAAAAAAAGAAAATTAAAAAAAAAAAAAAGACAGTTCTTTGTTTTCCAGCTGTCTCTGTTTATTGCACAGGGAAGGGAGGGTTGCCACGGTGGGAAGGAGGAAAACTGGGGAGTGCGGAGGAAACAGGGGGAGAGAAAAGGATAAGAATTGCCATATTTCATGTAAATCTTCCTCTTTTTTTCTTTTTCTTATTTTTTTCTCTTTGGTACCTCCCTTTTAGCTTCAACTCTGCCTGCTCAGTGGAAATTCTTTTATTCCTTTTACAGCTGCACTGGTAGCATGTGGGGTTTGTACCTGCACAGGAGCAGTTTTGGTACCCTGGAGGTCACCAAACCCTTCCTCAGGCATTGGAATGGCTGCCCAGGGAGATGTTGAAGTCACCGTCCCTGGAGGTTTTTAAATTGAGACTGGACATGGCACTTAGTGCCATGATCTAGTCAATGGACTGGAGTTGGACCAAAGGTTGTACTTGATGATCTCTGAGGTCTTTTCCAACCCAGTCGATTCTGTGCTTCTGTGATGTCTCCAAAAGCCATGGGCCATCAGAGGTGCTTGGAGCCTACTGAGGACTCATTCCTCTGTCCTCAGAAATTCCTTTTTTTTTGCAAACCTTGCAGAAAAACCATCACACCCAATGCAACGTCCACCCCTTTGGTGGATTTGATAGAAATCGAGCAATGGGTTGTAGCTATTTTATATTTAAGGGTAGTGATGAGGATGGCACGGAGTACAAGGTTGGCCAGGCATAAAATTCTGGCCTCCATGGTTTCTTCTGGATTCTTAAGATGCTTTGCCAACATGATTCATAACCCAGAAGGGTAAAATGAAAATGAAGCCCTGGCCTCAGTGGTCACATGGATATGGGGTCACCCCCAGGTTCCTGCACCCCTGTTGCTGCTCTCCCTAGACCAAAGCTTTACAGCCATATAGAAGAAAATTTCTGCTCTACCAAGGAGGGTCAGGCATTGGGGGACCAAAAATATCAGGGAGACTGAACCTCTTAAAATGCAAATTAAAAAAACAAAACAAAACAAAACAAATCAGCAAGCCCATTATCTGAAGAAGTAAAAAAATCCATGAACTCTCCATCATTTAGCAGCTCAAATCTGGGCCAATTTAACAGTAGTGGTGTCCCCCACTCCCAAGGACGTCCTTCTGTGACAAGGGGGATGTAGAGGGGACTAAGTATCTTGGTTAGCTCAGTGGTGGATGTTGCACCCCAAACCCAGCCAGCCCTGGCGTGAGTCCAACCTGTCCCAGAACAAGGTGGCCACACTCACCCCTTGTCCACAGCAAACCAAGCCAAAGGACAGAGAGAGGGCTGGAGCTTTTCTCCTTGCACAGCAAAATGGTGGTTCCAAAGGCTGGTTCCCTTCCAGCATCCTTTGCATTTCTCCTCTGTTTTGACTTAAAATGTGACTTTGGCTTTCAAGTCGAAAAGAAGAGAAACAAGAGCTGACACTTGCGTCAATACGAAACAACAGTTTTTGCCTCATTTAGAGTTAGCGCCACGAGTGTTTCTGCTTGCTGGTTTTTAAAAAGGAAACAAAACAACATTTGACACTGAGTGCTGGGTATCCCTTTCTTTCAAGAAAGCTGCTCTGCAACAAAGCTTCCTGTTCACATTCACAGGAGTGATTTAGGCTGGGTGGGACTTCTGGAAATATCTGCCTCAATCCCCCACTTCTCAAGAAGGGCCAGCTTAGAGCAAGTTTTTTGTATTTCACTTATGAGAAAAAAATGCGATTTTCAGCACAAAAAATTGCCAAGGGGATTCCTATTTGAAACTTCTCATGCAAAAATACTCTTCTTATTCTGTTCTGTGTTTTTGGAAGCATCCCAACACTTTTCAACCCTCTAGAAGTTACCCAGGTGAGGACTTATATTAGCAACCACTAGCTCTGTCCTAGCTGACTTGCCACTTCATACGGTCATTTGTATTGTTCATAGATCTCACTCAGAGTTTGCTGAGGATCATTTAGCAAATGACTCTGCGTTTGCAGTCTGCTCCCCCAATCAAATTTTCTGTGCTTCTAACCACAAAAGGAGGCAGCGGGTGTACATTAAGTGCATGCACGCTGTGTGTTTACAAACACATCTGAATTATAAAGCACTGTGCACGGCAGCGGATGCAAATTGGTTTAGCTCAGTCAATGAAGCCCGAGAGTTTCGCAGCAGCCACAGACCTGGCCCTCTGCATATTCCTCTGCATTTATCTAACTGATCTTCAAGATATTAGCGATAATCTTTGCCGTTTTCCTTTAATGAATGGCTGACACGCTCGCCTGGAAGCTGTTACTGCAGAGACCACCAGAGAGAAGAAATCAGATATCCTATCTCCAATCGTTTATCACTATCAGATCAGGGACAGAGCTTTCTCCCCTGTCTCTTTCCTCAATACCTCCCGGCGTGTTCGGTTATTAACCTCACTTAGCCTCCAGCAGAGCCTGGGAGACCAAACCAGAAAGGTTCACATTTTATTCCCCAGCTGCTTTGTGCTGGAAATCTTGGAGCCAGAACAAGATAAGTAGGGAGGGCAAAGCAGGACGGGGAAATCCTTAAAGATCTTGGCCACGGACGGGGTTTTCTTTAAACCATGTCACTCACCCAGTGACGCCAACATCTGCTGAGTCGGGAACTGAGGAATTACTCTCTTGTTATCAGCTCCCCACCAAGGGCTGTGATCTCATTAGCTTGCCCAGGCTAATGAAAGAGGGATGCCAGCCAAGGATGCTGTAGGAGGACCATGGAGCAAGGGATGCTGATGGCTGCCGTGTTGCCATGAGCATGGAAAGTGTAGCAAGTGATAGGATGAGGGGAAATGACCTCAAGTTGTGCCAAGGGAGGTTTAGATTGGATATTAGCAAAAAATTCTTTATGGAGAGGGTTTTCAGGCACTGGAACAGGATACCCAGGGCAGTGGTGTGGGTTTTAAACCCTGGAGGGGTTTAAAAGATGCATAGATGAGGTTCTTAAGGACATTGGGCTAGTGCCAGGGTTGGGTTAATGGTTGCACTCAATGATCTTGAGGTTCTTTTCCAATCAAAATGAGTCTACTATTCTATGATTCTATCTCAGTGAGGGGACTCTGCTTCTGTGCCAATATCCCTCCAGCAGCCAGGTTTCCCCCGCAGCCATCCCCGTGCTCAGCCAGAGGGTGCCTGCTTTCAGAGCACTTTTATCCAAGCCTGCATCCCGGAGGGCTGCTAAAATCCCTGAGTTAGCAAGAATCGGTGCCACAGGACTGACCAAATGCTGCATCCATTAACTACTTAACAAAATTCCTTGTGCCTGCACACCCCCTCAGCGCATCAGAATTAATGCTCTTCCTCATTTCCAGGCCAAAAGCCAAGGCAGACCTTTGCAAAACTGGTTTCCCTCATCTCCTTGGAGTATTTGGTTTGTGAAAGGCTGCAGGATGATCACTGCAGTCATCTAGTTCAATCTGAGCTTTCTTATCCCCACACTTGCATCACACTCTGGCTAGAAATGTCTAGAAATATCCACAACAGTCTTTCTTTTCAATGCAATCCCTTAAACAGAACAGGAGGCATCAGCTCCTAAGTCCTCCATGCAAAATCTGCATTCTGTGCTCAGTGACACTACAAATGTCTACATTTCCTTGATGCTTTGGGGTTGCTTTTTACCTTCCAGATGGCATCTGGGATCCTCAGTTATTTCTAATCTCTAGGACATGGAAATGCTTCAAGCTACCAAGCCTGGTTGCACAGCTATTGCCTTGTCCCATCTCTGTTTTAGGGTGAACCCTAGCATATCTTAGCCCAACTCTGCTTTGTACCCTGGCTTCACCCTGTTGTCCAGCTGGAAAATGAATTGCAAGAAGCCAGTACATACCTCAAATGGACAGGAGAAGGGCCATGAGCTCAGGTTTAGCAGATAAACTTGGATGTGACTTTCTGGGATAGTTCAGATCATCTGGACATGAAAAACAAGCTCTTCTAGAGTTGGAGATGACGATCCTTGTGAGTTCCTTCCAACTCAGGACATTCTATGACTCTAGATGCCTGTCCATGCTGATTGCTGGCAGCATCACCCTCCCAGGAGCCATCTCTTCATTTTATCCCTCAAACTGGAAGTGTTATAACTTTATACCATAATGAAAATTTCCATTAAACTCATTTGCTCTGCACCAAACTGACCACAAATCTCTGGAACTTCAGTAAGCATATACCGTATTTTGATGATCACAATGAACACCGAGGGACATTCAGTATATGTTAATTGGAACACTGAAGGGGGTCTTGGCTGAGTTTGGACTGCCAAGCTTGGAAGCCCCTGAAAATCCTTTGAACAGCTCATATGACAGCAAGAAGGGTCTTCAATAGATCTTGACAGCTGTCCAGTCTTTCACTTACAAGTTGTGAGTGACAAGCTCTTTACTTCTTCCCCATGATTAGGTGGAAATGGAGATTGAGATCCATACATCTGAATTAAAAACTTCAGCCTAATCATGTCATCTCTTGGGTAAAGACAGACCAGACATGTACACAGGCCTAAGGAAATTGGATTAGAAAGGCTGGTGAACCTGGATGTCAATGACCACGTGCATGGCACAGAGTGGGTGGTAAGAGACACATTTACCCAAAGGGAACTCTCTTGCAGCCATCTGGGTGAATTGTTTTATGACTTCCTAAAGTTTAATTTGTTCAATTTGCAGCAACTTTTTCAGCTGATTCTTACAAAGGCTTCTGCCTTATCTGCAAGAAGATGAGTTCAAATCCTGTTTTGGGATTCCCAGGTCAACCTCCACTTGCAACACTGGGTTAACTGTAGTCCTTGGATGAAGCCATGCAATGCTTGTTCTAAGTCTAAGGAAAGAATTCTCAGGAGTCCATGAATGAGGCATTTCACAGCTTCATTGAGCCTTTCTTTAGAGATAAAGTCATTGTCGTCTTGTGCTGGATGAGACACAAACCCTTCACCTCCCTACCTCGAGTGTCTTCTGAGAGAGTTAAGTTGAATTTTCTTGTTATCTTTCTGACCTCATGAAACCCTCTCCCATCTCCACCCTTGGTTTTGGGATGTCTTCCCCTCTCCTTTGTGCCTCTCAGGCTGGAACATTCTGATGTATGGGATATTTCCCCACCTCTTTCAACCATCTCCCCAACTTTTTCACCACAAAGAAAGGTTGGGCTTGGAAGGGACCTCTGGAGATCACCTAGTCCAACCCAACTGCTAAAGCAGGTTCACCAGAGCAGATCACACAGGAATGTGTCCAGGTGGGTTTGAATGTCTCCAGAGAAGGAGACTCCACAATCTCCCTGGGCAGCCTGTTCCAGGGCTCTGGCACCCTCAAAGGAAAGAAGTTTCTTCTGATGTTTAGGTGGAACCTCCTGTGCTTCAGTCTGTGCCCATTGCCCCTCATCCTATCATTGGGCGCTACTGAAAAGAGTCTGGTCTCACCCTCTTGACACCTGCCTCTGAGATATTTATAAGCATAAATAAGATCCCTTTCAGCTTCTCTTCTCCAGGCTGCACAGACCCAATTCTCTCACTCTCTCCTCATAAGAAAGATGCTCCAGACCCCTCATCATCTTTGTAGCCTGCTGCTGAAATTTCTCCAGTAATTCCTTGTCCTTCTTAAACTGGGGAGCCCAGAACTTAACACAGTACTCCAAACTAGACACAATACTCCAAAACTGGACACAGTACTCATCTCCCTGCCAGATCCCCTGCTCCCTTGCTCTGGGATCAGGACCTAGCAGGGAAGACCCCAAAGAGTTAACCCTCTTCAGTGGTTATCCGGGTGCATCTCTGCAGCTCCTGGGCACAGCTCCTTGGAGCCAGAAATTCTGCTGAGGGTTTCGGCAGGGCGACAGAGCCACTTAGTGCGTGCGGCTGTCTGTAACAGAGCGGCAGTGGCGGGATGGGGCTGAAAGCAGATCCCCGCTTTCAGGTGACACCTAAGAGGGGAGATAGAGTTTCTCATGGGGGAGGAGGGCATGAGGAGCAACCCAAGGAGAGGGTCGGTATAGAGGCTTGGGAGGGAGAAGGTGGCACCCGTTGTGGTCAGATGACCTTTGGCCATTTGTTTCCTGCAGCTGACCTATCACTGGCTTTTCCCCAACAGCTTGAAAAGTGGGATAGCCAAGGGTTAAATCCTTTCCTGGGAACCAGCAGGGCAGGATAAAAAAGCCTCCAGCTTGGTTTAAGCCAGCCCTTTGCTGGGAGGCTCAGGCAGGGACGAAAAGGGGGTGTGGGTGTAATAAGCCAAAGTGTTGTAGTGCACAGAGAGAAGATATCTAAGGGCAAACCTTTGGTGCACCCTCAGTAGGTTTGCAGACAACACCAAGATGGGTGGGATTGTTGATCTTCTTGAAAGTATAAAGGCTGTACTGAGGGATCTGGACAGGTGGGATCGATGGGTCAAGGGCAAATGTATGAGGTTTAACAAGGTAAAGTGTTGGGTCCTCAACTTGGGTCACCACAACACCAGGCAACGCTGGAAAGCTGCCTGGAGGAAAAGTACCTGGGGGTGTTGGTCAACAGTGGCTGAACATGAGCCAGCAGTGTGTCCAGGTGGCCAAGAAGGCCACCAGCACCCTGGCTTGTGTCAGCACTGGTGTGACCAGCAGGAGCGGGGCAGTGACCATCCCCTGTGCTGGGCACTCACATTCTGGGTTCAGCTTTGGGACCTTCATATCAAGAAAGCCCTTGAGGTGCTGGAGCAAGTTCAGAGAAGGGAACGGAGCTGGGGAAGAGGTTGGAGCACAAGTGTGACGGGAGCGGCTGAGGGACCTGGGGCATTCAGCTGGAGAACAGGAGCTGAGGGGAGACCTTCTGATCTCTGAACTGCCTGAAAGGAGGTTGGATCATAAGGAGGTAGGTGTCAGTCTCTTTTCCCAAGTAACAAGCAACGGGACCAGAGGAAATGGTCTCAAGTTGCACCAGGGGAGATTTAGATCAGATATCAGGAAAAATTTAGTCACCAAAAGGGTTGTCAAGCACTGGAACAGGCTGCCGAGGGAAGTGGTTGAACCACCATCCTGTGAGGTATTTAAAAGACATGTAGATGTGGCACTCACAGACATGGTTTAGTGGCAGACTTGGCAGTGTTAGGTTTCCGGTTGGACTCAATGATCTTAAGGGTCTTTTCCATCCTAAATTATTCTGTGATTCTAAATCAGCTCCTGGCAAAGAGGTGACTTAACCGTGTAGTCAGACAAGTACAATATACCCACCAAGGTAACCACAGTGGTAGTCCCCATGTGGACATGTTGGTATCAAGCTGGAGGGCTCAGAGACAGGTGGGAGACCAGGAACCCTCGTGTAACATCTTATCAGTGGGAAAGAGCATCCCACACAGAGGAAGAACAGACCAGCAGGCAAAGTGTTAAATGAAACCACCCTAATGAAATACGTCCAGTAAGAGATGGATGAAAGAGAGGGAGAGGAAACTGAAGTCCAGCTGGACCTCTCCTCTATCCCCCCGTTTGATTTTATGGGCTCTGAAATGTTGCCCATCTGCCCTCGGTGTATGCTGCTCTTTTTTAATTGAAACGGACAGAGGGTATTGACTAGCTATCAAAATTCATATCTATGCAACATTTCATTTCCAGTGGCCTCAGCACTCTGCCACCACCTCTCCGTTTTTCGCCATGCTTTCAATATAAAGGCAACTGTCACTTCGATAAACGGCCCCTAATGGTGGACAGTGAAGGTGGGTGCTGGGGGAGAACCACAGGCAAGGGTGGGACAAAAAGCTTTCAGATCCTGCTGGAAAACTGAATCAGGAAAGAAAAAAATAAAGAAAAAAAAAAAAAACCACAACTTCAAGGGCTTCTATTTTTTTTCATAACTAGGAGATTTAATTAATTGATTGACTATTAAGGCTAATATAATTTTGATGATGTCTCCTATCTTTTCTGCCATTGATTTTAAGTCAGGGTCTCTTTCTCACCTTTTGGTTGTATTTTTGGTAATAGGGTTCATTGTTCTTAAAACTGAATTGAATTTTCACTATCTCTGCACCATAAGCCAGATGAGCCAAAAAGAAGGATGGAAACGAGTGTTATTGGTATTTATTCAATTTAACATTCACTACTACTGGTTTGTTTCTTCTTTTTTGCCTCGGCAGGCTGCTCTTTACGACAGATAGCAAGAACGAAGTGTCCACACTGTTTATTCAATTGAATTTTCACTTACTTTCCCCTTCACGTTAAACAGCTTTGGTAATGGAAGAATTTCTTAATCCAAGGGAAAACAAAGAAAAAGAGAAACAGGATCCAAAGCAAAGCTTACTGTTTCTGATGTTGACAGCAAATACACAGAGGTCACAGGAAGGCAAAGGGCTCAGACTTGCTATTTTCATTAATATATTGATGCCCAGGTGGGTGTCTTGGGGACAGGGTCCAGCTGTGCCAACAGAGAAATTGATGCAACCCCTTTTTCTGGTGTCTTCAAACCTATTGTTCCATCTGCAGGTGCTCACACACCTGCAGCCCTCTCCATGCACCCCCTGGTGCTCACACAAAGCCTCCTGCACTTTCTGTACCTACAGCAACAAATAAAATAGGCCAGGCAAGTTCTTTGTAGTGAGTGACATGCAGAGGTCACATCCAGAGAGCTCAATGCTGTCATCTTCGAAAGCCTATGAGAAGGCAGACAGTGGACAACCATACCTGAGCTCTTCTAATGGTGCACACCCACCTTCTCCCATCAATAAGGGACTTAGTGTCTTGGTGAGTTGGATTCCCAAATGCAGGCACTGCGGCTATCAGCATCCTCACAGTACAGACACAAAGTCTGGCTCCTCTTCGATGGAAGAAAATACTAAGCTTTCAAAAAAATAGGATTTGGAGGCAGGGAAAGGTCATCTTCAGCTTGATCTACAGATTGGGTGAAAATGGTGAAGCAGAAGTTAACCTTACCGCTGGGTCTGGCTCCCTGGCACATCAGGATGGATTTTTACAGGCAGTGCAGGTTTAGGACCCTTGGTCTCTGTATCAGTGACTCACCAGTTCCTGTCAGAGCAATCTGATCAGCCTCAGCAGCAATTCAGAAGACAACAGCTGGGTCAAACCAGCATGGATGAATGTGTCTTGGTGCCACCAGTCAATATCTCTACTGGTTGTGAACTTTCTACTTGGCCCGCTGCTCTCAGTTTTCCCTTCAGACATTTGGGTAGTGCAGAATATCCAGGAACACAGAGCCACAAAGATGACTGGAAGACTGGAGAACCTCTCTTATGAGCACAGGCTGAGACAGTTGGGGTTGTTCAGCCTGGAGAAGGCTCCGGGGAGACCTTATAGCAGTCTCCCAGGGGCCTACAAGAAAGCTGGAGAGGGGATATTTACAAGGGCATGTAGTGACATGACAAGGGGTAATGACTTTAAACTGAAAGAGGAGGATTTAGATTAGATATTAGGAATAAATTTTTCACCATGAGGGTTGTGAGACACTGGAACAGGTTGCATAAAGAAGATGTGGATGCCCCATCCCTGGAAGTATTTAAGGCCAGGCTGATCAGGGTATTTAGCAACATGGTCCTTCCCATGGCAGGAGGATTGGACTAGATGATCTTTAAAGGTCCTTTCCAATCCAAACCATTTGATGATTCTATGATTCTGTGATTTGTTCTGCTATTCCCACCTACATCACAGAGAGACCAGACCCTGACAGGTACTACCTGTCTGTGCTGGTCCCTCCTTTGCCATGGGCCTGGGCGTGCAGACCAGATCCTACCTCCATACTCCAAACCTGATGCCAGCAGACCTGGGAAAGACCCTTCATTTCCCAAGTGTTTTGCATACCTCCCGCTGGGCAGGCTGCCCAACCATATCCCCAGCCCAGCTCAACCATGCAACATCTGCCATCCCCAGAGGACCCTGCCCCTGTCCTCCCGCCTTGCCCTCACTGGTATGTGACCATGGGGCCAACCTCACCACTACCACACTTGAACACATGCATTGAGCAAGTGCTGCCCTGCAACCATGTGCTCCCCCTCGCATCCCACACATGCTTTTGACATTCCTGCCTGCAGATACCACTTTGCAAGCCTGGGTGAGCCCCATGGGAGGTCCCTGGAACCTTCTTCTCCTGGGAGAAGTGGGGAACGATCAAGAGAGACACAGGGACAGCTGAACCTGCACCACTTTCCCACTTCAAGTCACACTTGTATTAGATGCATCACAATGCTTTTTGAAGCCTCAGATACCTTGTTAGTAAAAACAGAACTTCTCCATCTCAAACCGGGTGCAGGAACCTGCTCTTCGCAATGAACACCAGATGAGACATCGTCACCAGCCACTGATTTCCTCTGACCCATGTGTGGCTCCAGAAGCAGCTTTACCAGGAATAAATCCGACAATTAAACCAGCATTATGACATTAGCTTTTAAAACCCTCGTCCTGTGAAATAATGTCCCCCGTGTTAGCACACCACACTCAGAAAGCACCGGGGGTGTAAAACTTTTATTATTAAAATTAACATTTAAAACCCGTACCATGAAGTAATGTGTGAGGTGAGCCTGGATAAATCAGACAGTTAAACCAGTAACGTAACATTAGCAGTTAGAACTGTGACCATGAAATAAAGTCAAGGTTAGGAGATGGATAAATCAGGCAGTTCAGCCAGAGCTTCTTTATGTTAACACTTGAAATCCCCTGACCAGGAGGAAAAAAGAGACAGATTAGACAGGGCACAAAAATGACACGTACAGGGTTGGATTCTGGTGTTGTGCAGCCATAGGTTAAAGCAGGAGGAGGAGAAAAACACAGAAGAGATTTTGGCTCTTCTGCTGCTTTGGAGGTTGTGGGGATGTTTCTCTGGGCTCTTGGGAAGGATGAGGTGAAGGCACTTCATTGCAGGGGTCTGGCAAAAACCCCTTTACTTCTGAGTAAAGCGGCAAAGGAAGAGTTGTGGGGAAGTTAGGGATGAGGATCTGTTCACAAGCATGTCCAAACCCTTTTCCAAATCCAGACCAGCTCCTCAGCCACCTGCTCAAGACATATGACAGCACCAAGGGGCAGATTTCAGAGCATTCTCCAGAGCAGACCTTCTCACCCCATCCACATGATTTGTATACACGGGGCTGAGCACAGCAAGCTCCACCCATGCACATGGTGAGCTTGGCTCAAAAACAACTTTCAGGCCCACCTTGCAGTGCAGAGCCAGCCATGTGAAGTACCCAAGTGAGCTACCTGGTACTTAGTGCTCTGTCATACCCCTGTCCATGGCTGGCGTTCATACTTGGTTATTAAGATGGCACTGAACTTACCAAGGTTGGTCCCAGAGCCCCACAGAATTTGATACCACATGAAAATGCACAGTGCAGAAAAAAAATTGAAAGTGGGGAGTAAACTTGGGGTCTCAAAAAGTGCAGGAAGGGTTCAACAAGTCACGTGCAAGTGGTCCTTCAGCTTTGCCCCAAGAAAGGTCGTTGTTTACTCCTTGCTGCGTTTCTCACACAACCCTGGGAAGGGGTTCAGAAGGTGTTTAGAGACACGGTGGTCATTCTGGATCCTGCCAAAGCCTTCTCTAACTTGTGTGATCCAGCACAGAGCCCTGATTGAATCTCTCTTGAGGTGGACAAGTTCAGGCATCCACACTGTGCTGTGTAGGCAAACCCAGCTCCCCATGGTCTCATTCATGCACTGCCAACACCTGACTTTCTGGGTGAACTTCAACAGCGGAGACCATGAGTTTCACTCCACACATGGAAGAAAGGCCATGGGGTCTTGGTTGACAGCACTGGGTAAGCACTCATCTGTTCACAAGCAAGTGGTGTTCCCTGAGGTTCAGTTGCATGGTCAAAAGATGGTTGGGCTGACTGGTAGAGCTTTGACTGCATAATCTGGAGGTGACATTGGGTAGCACCTGGAGAACCTGAAAGAAACAGTTCATTCATGGGTGACAGCCATGCTGCAGGTCTCCTCAGGATACTTATCTGTATATCTGTATTCTCTATAGTGGCAACCTGCACCTCCATAACCTCAGTCATAACCTGGATTACCACCACGAGCCATCAGGAAAGTCTTCCAGCACTGATCCACATAGTAGGATCCTTCCTTACCAGCTTTCTGTCTTCTGGCTGTAAGACTCAGACCTTGCTTTCTATCATGAAATTTGCTAGGACCTTGACCCCTTTTTTGCCCTATGATCCTTTCCAAAAAGAGGCAACATCAAGCTGCTTTCACTGACTCAGCAAAACCATTACAGGATGATCAAACTAGCTGGGGAAAGACTGCAGACAGAAAATTATGCCCAAGTTTTTCTCTCCTTATCTGCATGGCTGAAGGGGACCAAACCCATGGCTAAAGAGGCCTGGGAAGTCTGTTTCTAGTAGACACGGTCTTAGGGGGTTGCACAATGTAGTGCCAAGGTATCCCAAACTCTTTTGTTGCTTCAAGTTTTAGGTGTAGGGAATCAGAGAATAATAGAATAGTTTGGGTTGGAAGGGAACCTTCAAAGCTCACCTAGTGCCACCCCTGCCATGAGCAGGGACATCTTCACCCAGATCAGGTTGCTCAGAGCCCAGTCCAGGCTGGCCTGACATGTCTGTAGGGAGGGGGCATCCACCACCTCGCTGGGCAACCTGGGCCAGTGTTTCACCACCCTCAGGGGCAAAAATTTCTTCCTCATGTCTGGCCCGAATCTCCCCTCCTTAAGTTTAAAACTATTACCCCTTGTCCTATCACAATCGGTCCTGCCTGTTGTGATGGGAAGGAAGGGAAAGGTGGGGTGGTGATGGGAACAGGGTGGGATATGATGTCATCTTCACACTCCCAGGAGAACCCTGAATTATTAATGGGAAAAGAAAGCAGTCCCTGCAACCCAAGCCGGGGCAGCTCTGATTTCATCTCTCGACAGTCCTGGCGCTTGGCTCCGCCAACCAGTCCCTCTTCCGGAAGGGAGAATGTCTCACAGGGACAAATGGCACCAGGAGGCCGGGGGGAGCAAGTTAGAGGTGGGGGACAGCATGAGCACATGTCTCTGCGGCATCAGCACCAAGATCAGCTGTGACATCCAGCCACATCCGCAGCCCTTCTTGGATGGTGGATGGAGGAAGGTAGAAGACTCACTCCCTCCTCACCCCGCACTGGGGTCTCTTGGTATGGATGGAGCTTGTTGAACACGTCCCATCCCACAAGGTTAGCAGAATGGGCACTGGGGACACGCTTACTTTGGGATACATCAAGAGTTTTCTTTATCCCACAGTACTAGGTGATCTATGTGCAATGAGCTGCATAGGTCTCAGCCTAGGTGGAGGAAATAGGGCAGAGACCAGCACCTTCAGCAACATGATCTAGTTGAAGATGACCTTGCTCATGGCAGGGGTTGGACTGGATGACCTTTGAAGGTCCCTTCCAACCCAAACTATTCTATGATTCTGTGACTCAGCATTGCTCTTATTGCCCAGTCTCATCAGCCTGGACCTATTCTCTCACTGTGACCTTGTCCCTCTCCTCCCTTCCTTTCCAGCCATGGACTCCACAGGCTGATGCCCTGGTCCTGAAGATCAGATCCTTCCCAAATGGGTTTTCTTTGCCTGCTCTCCACCCCTGGAAATGACAATTCTGAAATACTTAATGGCATTTGTGGTGCCCCAGAGCCAAATCCTGACTTTGACCTTGTTGTGAGATTTCCAGAAGCATGCATTGCATTTTCACCTCTTGGTATCAAGAGGAAAAAAGATTAAGAAGCTCAGAAAAGACTTGCAGCATCTACTAAAACATCTTGACAGCAATTCATCTTTTTTTAAAAAAAATTAACAATATATTTTAATCAATGAAAGGGTAATGAATATTGGTTGAGAGGGAGTTGGAAGTCAGGGTTGGGAGTCATTTCTAATTACGGAAGCAAGAGTAATTCCCCAAAAAAACTCTAATTTCTCTCCAGCTTGTCCAGACCTCTGAAGCTTCTCTTTGCCCTACTGTAGACGAGTAGCTTGTGCTAGCTTACCTGCTACCTCAGCACACTCTTACCAGCTACCAGCACACTCTTCAGCAAAGCTCATCCTTGCTTTGGAGCTGAGTCTGGGAGGAGGGAAGATGAGGAAGTCTGACCTTCCTGGTAAGCCATTCCTGATGCCCTCTTCCAACCTTGGGGACTTGTATGAGGAAGAAGATTCCTCATTTCTCTCATGGCAGCAGAGAAACAGAAAGCTTTGAGAATTATCTAAGCACAACATGAAAGCTGTTATTTTCCATTTCAACACCCATATCCAGAGCTCTTCTGCAGAGCCGGGACTGTGGTAAACCAATAGGCCAGCTAACCACTTCGGAGAGTTTGCATCTGTCTTTAATTCTGCAACCCTATACCATTCTCTCCCTCTTAGGAAGCCGGCACTGGGCTGATTCAGCTGAATAAATGTAGGAGTGAAGTGAGCTGTGTCCTGAACTCCAGCTCTTGGCTCAGTCTGCATTGACTCCACAGAGACCCGAAGGTAACCGGCCCAAGCAAAGCCACAGCAAATACTTCCCTACAGTCAGGTCAATGTCCACCCTAGGAAAAATGAACCATGTGGGTAAGGGATAATCAAGAGAGAGAAATCAGTACTGTTTCTATTCTTCAAACCAGCACTGTTTGGTATTTTTTCCATTTTTATCAGTTGGGATTCCACCCATGGAACATCTAATATTCTTCATGTCACTTCTCATCTCCACAAAACCTCTGAAGGTTGTGGAGCATGTCAGCAACATGTGAGGCCTTGGCACCTCCAAGAAAAACAAGAATATTGGGAAGACAGAACGAAAAGCCACTGGAAAAAATTCATCAGAAGGGTTGGTGAAAAGTAGAGAGAAATTTCCTCATCTGAAAACATCAGGTTGGGAAAGGGCACCCTAAACTCCACTGGCAAAATTGACTGGCTCTGAGTAACGGGACCCTAGAAACACAGCACAGATGTGGATGACTTTGTTGTTGACTCCTCCACTCAACGAGATGAATCCTACTCAAAGTTCTTAACAAAAATACCTACTGGCATTTGTTATCACGCCTGACAAGGTCTTACTCCCTGGGACCTGCTGCACCAAACATACTGAAAATATGGCTTTAAGTAAAGAGGGTGTCTACAGGTTGATTCAAGTGCCTTGTGCTTTGTATGCAAATTGTGATGTGGCTGTGATATATCAAAGTCAAGAAGTGTGCAAGTTCAGTTATTCAAACTGCAATAGTGGAAGCAGATCTTAAATTAACAGGAATGTGTTTGGAGACTGATCCAGAATTACAGTGCGTGAAACAAAAGGTAAGTCTAACAAAGAGCAAATAGTTCAACATCTGCACCAGCCAACTGCCAAAAAAGAAGTTTTATTGGAACCTCCAGTGCAAATTAAGAGGTAAAATTGTAAGAGTGATTGAAAAGGTGGAGCTGAATCTGATTTTTGTGTTGTCGAGTGATAACAAAGATGATATGGCAGGTATGGAAATGGGATTGAAGCAAGACAGGAGAAGAGCTGAACTGCTGTGGCCATGCTCTGAGTTTGTCATTCCAGAAGGATATTAAAATTATTGCGGTGCTCAGGGAAACTTTGAAAACTGTTTAAAAATTAAAAAATAAAAAAAAATAAAAAAAAAAATAAAAAAAAATAAAAAAATAAAAAAAAATAAAAAAAAAAAAAAGAAAGAAAAAAATCCTTGCAGGGAGAGCAGAGCATCACCAGGATAACTTCCAGATTTACAGCCTATGAAGGCTAATTTTAAAGCACCCAAATGAGATTCTGTGTTTCAAGGCAAAGGAAGACATGAAGGGCTGAAACCATCAGCAACATGTCCTGCCCCTGACAGACCCTCATTGCCAGTGCTTTAGTTTCCATTCTTGTAGAGTGATTTCCTGCAGATATGATGGATGCAGTGAAGGAAACGATGGAGAAAGTCCCCTTGCAGTGAAAACTTGGCTCCTTTGCAGAAGTCACTTTCTTCTTTGCCATGTAATTAGTCTTAAACATCCTAAATGCAGCAGGCAGTTAGAGCACAGCTCTGCCAAGGGGATGACACTCATTTCTTCTCTGCTCTTACATGCTCAGCTTCATTTGAAACAGCCTTGGAGAAGAACTCCATATTTCCACCTCACCACCTTCCTCTGCATGTGGCCTTTCTCATCTTTTCTGTCTCATAGAATCATTTTGGTTAGTAGAGACCCTTAAGATCATAGAGTCCAACCATGACCTAACTCTTGCACTAAACCATGTCCCTAAAAGGCTCATCTATACATCTTTTAAACACCTCCAGGGATGGTGACTTCACTGCTTCCCTGGGCAGCCTGTTCCAATGCCTGACAACCTTTTTGGTGAAGAAGTGTTTCCTAATATCCAATCTGAACCTTTTCTGGTGCAACTTGAGGCCCTCTTTTTGATCTTCTACTGAGTGAGTCAGGACTGACTGCAGTAGGCTACATCTTCCACAACAACAGGAGCTTAAGACCAGTAAAGTTCTTCTTTGAGCATCTCCAGTGCTGTTGTGGGCTTGCCATAAGGTTCAGGGGCTCCTTCTCCCTTTGAGACCATCCCTTGCAACTTCTTCATCTGCACCATGGCAATGGGGTGATCCTCAGTAAATTTGGGGTCCACAACAAGAAATAGCTCTGTTAGCATTTTCATTGTCTTCAAGGGCATGTAGTTCAGGGCATGAACTACAAATGCATGTGTGCACATGTAGACACATGTAGGTACATATAGGTAGGTATACCTGGAGATATCTGCACAAACAGATACTTGTGTGCATCTCTCCATATAATACATGTGTGCATATGTGTGAACACCTAATGCTTATTTAAACTGGGCCCCGAAACCCAGCTGAGACTTCTCGCGGTTCCTACCACGGATGGCTACTCAGAAAGGCTGACTCAAGCATTCGGATGCCTGGGAGACTTCTGTCTCTCTGCCTCATAAGCAAAGTGGCTTTCCCGAGGGGTTTGAGGATGCAGAAGGGAGCTGCTCGCTCAGCAGCTGTGCTACAGGGAAGGTTGACTATTGGGACACTTGCAACGGGGTCGACGGGGCAGAACTTGTTTCTGGAGGGAAGAGAAGCTTTTCTCTTGGCTTTAGGGGATACCTGCCTATCTTTAAACCAGTATCTTGTCTTTCAGAGCCCTATTCATCTAAGAGAAAACCTGTCTTAGATGCTGAAAGCACCTGTGGAAGACACTGAGAATATTCCCCTCCCTCTGATGGGCTGGCAGCCTTGGGGAGAAGTCAGTATGTTGCTTATTGATAGTGTTTTTCTCCTTCTAGCAGCCACAAGAAGAAGCTTGAATGCGGCCAAGTTGCCATGTTAGACCCAAACACATAGAGGCAATATTTAGGAAATCTCAATGCTCCCTGAATAAAAATTCCTGAAATTCCCTGGGTTTTTTCCCCTTTCACTTGCAGTCCAGCATCTAACAGGCTTTTGCCCAGTGTTCAGTCTATCAGCCCAAGGCAGAGCAGAGGTGGAGGTCTTCCAGTGTGTGTCCCAAGCTGGCACAAGCTTCTCCTGAGGAGGACTCATGGCTCCATGAACAGTAGATTTAAAGTTCTTGGATCTCCAGTTTAACCTGCAGATTTTCCAAGTAACATTTGCTCAGTAAAACATTTCCAAGAGTGGGATTTACTGTCATAATTAATAGGTTATGATTAGGTCAATAACTTTCATCAACCTAGCTGGGAGAGAACCTATTAATGAAACTGTAAAACAACGTAAACTCTACAGAGGAGATGGGAGGGAGAATTTACAACTTCCCAGAAGCCCTAGTAACTAAAGGGACGATTTACAGGAAGTAAAATGAACCGGGCACTCATAAAACACAACCAAAATTATACCCATATCCAAACAAGACAAATTATAAAGGTTTAAGTGGATTTCTCAGCCCAAATAAAACAGAGCATCTCAATTGAGAGGAGACATTTCATGTTGCATTTTATGGAGTGCAGGAGAGGAAGATGCATGGAAATGTGAGAGCATATTGAACGGGTTGATAAGAAATCAGTGGCATAGCCTGACACTCCTGATTGCCCCTTCATAGGATATGGTCCAGTGGCCATAGCCAACTCTATAGCAACAAGGCAGCGAAGTCAGCAGCCACTTCTGCACCATGGTCAAAATATGGAGGTCCTAGCTTAAAATTCAGAAAACCTGGTATGAAACACGCACATCCTGCAGGCTGTAGAAAGGAGTGCTTTCCATTTAGGATTTTCTGAGAGGACATTGCCCAATCCTATAGAATAAACCACTTTGGTCACTGCCCAAAGTAGCAGATTCCTACAGACATGCCACCATATCTTCTGACTGCAGGCTCCAAGGGAGCATCAGATCTGTCTTCTACTTCCTTTTCTGGCTTCCCAAAAAATACTCTGCAATTTTCTGGGTGTACACTCTTCAAAAAACGTGTTCTAGCCCCAGAGTACTTTCTCAACTCCACAGCAAGGACTGTGACCAACAGTTCCCACAGGGCAAACTTTCCCTATGCAGTGGTGTTTTTCTCATCCTGGACTCTTCTGTGGGTTAGACATCTTCATCTTGACTTCTCTAACTTCTCTAACACAGCATAGCAAAGCCTTTTGAAACGAGACCTTTCCCAGAACAAGATCTAACTCTCCAAACATCATATTGGGTCTGGAAAAGATAAATGCATGAAATGTGGATTTCTGGATGTTCCCTATACCAGGCTGCTGAGGGATGGTAGGAGATCAGTAACATGAGGACAAGAGAAATACATGTATAAAACAATTTATCCCTGTGCTTAGGTGCAACCCTACAATAACAAAACATCTTCCAATGCTCCTTTTCAGTTATAAGGGCTGCATACCTTCGAATCACCAGCCATCTGCTACCTTCATTATGAGGAGCCAGAGGAATCATAGAGTAGTTTGGGTTGGAAAGGTTGTCCAGAGGTCATGTAGTCCAACTTTCCTGCCACGAGCAGGGATGTCTTCACCCAGATCAGGTTGCTCAGAGCCCCGTCCAGCCTGGTCTGGGATGTCTCCAGGAATGGTTCATCCACCACCTCTCTGGCCAACCTGGGACAGGCTCTCACCACCCTCAGTGTAAAAAATTTCTTCCTCATGTCTAGTCTGAATCCCTCCTCTTTGAGTTTAAAAAGATCACCCCTTGTCCTATCGCAACAGGCCCTGATAAAAAGTCTGTCCCCATTTTTCTTATTGGCCCCTTCTAAGTACGGAAAGGCCTCAATAAGGTGCCCCTGAAACCTTCTCTTCTCCAGTTGGACACCCCAGCTCTCTCAGACTGTCCTCCCAGCAGAGCTCGGATCTTTTTTGTGGCTCCTCTGGTCCCTTTCCAAAAGGTTCGTGTCTTTCTTGTGCTGAGGACCCAGAGCTGGACCAGCATTGCAGGGGGGTCTCACAGAGCGGAGCAGAGGGGCAGAATCACATCCCTGACCTGCTGTCCATGCTCCTTTTGATGCAGCTCAAGACATGATTGGCCTTCTGGGCTGCAAGTGCACATTGCCAGGTCATGTCCAATCTTTTGTTCACCAAAAGAAGCCATATTAAAGTTTATTTCTTCATGACTAGATGGGTTTGTGTGCCAAAAAGCACCACTGTGATCAAGTTTTTGTGGTATCTTGGATACCACGGATATTACTTGCATATTACTGTCCTGAATGAACGTTCTCTGCTGCTGTGTTGGCTGTGGTTAAAGTGTTTTAACTTCAGTCCCTCCAGGAATGGACAGAACCCCCATTGTTCTGTACACTACACAAATGACCTTTTTTAAACAAAACTTCTTGATTTAAACATCTGCCCAAGAGACTCTACCACAACCCTTTGCAAGTTTCTCTAGTGGTTAATTATCCTCACTCTTGTAATTGCGTTTATAAAAGCTACTTAATTTGACAAGACTGATTTCCCATAACCCCCTGCTGATTAGCATCATGTTCCTGTAATTCTTTATTAATAGAGTCATTGTGAGGTGTTCCTTCATTTTGGCTAGAATCAATGGCAGGCAATAATTATCCAAGTCATCCTGTTTATACCATTTTAATGTACTAACATGACATTAGTTTTCTTCTAGTCCCCTGGATTGCCCACCCCTCCAAGGCATCTTGAAACCAACAGTAACGCTCCTTGGCCACTTCCTACAAAACACTTGGATGTAGTTAAGACCTGTTTTCAGAATGTTTAGTGGTTTTAAGAGCAGCTATTTGGTATGTTCCACAGTTAATGCTGGCCTGTAAACTGTCTCTTCACTTTAATCAGATACAAATCTGCTTTTCTCCCCAAATACAAAACAAATATCTATTGAAAATGCGTGCCTTGCACATTTCCCTTCCAAGGAGGAATCAATACTGTGGTTATTATAGCTCCTTCTGTTCCCAAAGTATTTAAACTCTTTGCTGTCCTCAGCTCTACTGGCCAGAGACGTCTCATGTCTTTTTGCTCATCTTACTGATTTTCCACATTTCTAGTGCAAATTCAATGTCATCTGTTTTCTCTACTTTTTTCATCTGATGTGTCTCTTGCCACTTCTCCTTAACCTCTAAGCCAAGCCAGTTTTTCAAACCAATGTCACTCTTGGTGGAGGGTTTATTCCTTTGGGGGCACTTTGTTGTTTGTTTTTTTAAAACTTCCCCTATCATAACTCGCAATTTTCCATTCATTTTTTTTTTCTTTAGTCAGAGGACTTGTCTTTTAGGAGATTTTAGTTTTCCATGAACCTGACCCTTGTAAAATAATTTTGTTTGAACATGACAGATGCAAACGAGGATGGGCATTGCCACACAAAAAATAGCCATGGACACTGTTCTGGCCATCCAGCACCCCCTGGCATGCCAAGACAAGGTCCAACAGAGAGTTCTACACCTCGATTGCAACCAGATCTGAGGTTTGCAATTGTTGCTTTGTTATTTTTGGAAAATCCCAAGGTTATCCAAAGACTGGCAGTCTGACAACTCCAGCATACATTGGTCCAGATGAAATGCTCCAGCAGCCTTCTCCTTCTCACCTATGCCTTGCAGGTAAGTGCTTAACGTGGTGGTCAGCCCACTTTGTGGTGAGAAGTGTTGGCAAGGTCTAGACACCAACAACTAAAACAGCTCTTTCCTTATCTGTTAGGACATTGACCCAGAACCATTCCAGATCACTTGCATCCAAGCTGTCCGTGGCTTCCAAACAGATAATGTTGTTTTGAAACTTTCACCCTTCTCCCCATTTACTTGTTCAAAATACATTGTAATGGGAGAGTTAAACATTCCAGTGGTTAAAGCTGGTGGAACAGTGTCCTCAAAAGAGTTTCCGTGGAAGCATTTTTTTCTTGCAAAAACATAAACTTTGGACGAAAATAAATTTTTCCACTTACTGCTGCATCAGACTTCCACTAAACATTTATGAACTGAAAACCAGTTTATTTTCCAGGCTTGGGTTTCCTCAGTGGGGAAAGTGTTTCAGTTTATAGTCCTTCGTTACACTTGACCACCTACCCTTTGCTTTTCTTTTCCTCGTCTCCCACATTGTCCAAAGAAAAAGATTCTGTGAACCTTTTTTTTTTTTTCCCTATACTGGTGACTGTTATTTATATTTCTAGTCCCTTGAATCCGCCAGGCTTGCAGTAATTTGAGATTCACGCTCAAAGTAACTGAGTCGCCACTAACGTGGCAAAGACTCTGCATGACCAGGACATCTGTGCTTGGAGGTGACCCCCTGGCCTGAGCTGGTGCATTTAACCTGGGCGATGCCAGGAGATTGGGAGTCATTTCTTTACTTCTTCAGTCCCTCTATTCCTTCAGAACATCCTGAAATTGTCTATGGTAAGTGAATTTGCCAGTTCAGTGCAGCAGATGTTTTCCCATGGGGATGAAGTGTCAGAAACAGCAAGGGGACATTTCTGTTTCTATTCAGTATCCTGGAGGTTAACACATCCATCCCAAATGTTGGGCACAAAAGAGTGTTTTATTTATATGTGGAATAAAATATGCAGGAGAAAGTGAGGGAATACAGACCCCCAAACTTGTGCTATGTGATCAGCATATTCACCTGAGGGAGAGATGTTCAAACCCCATCTGACTCATTCAGAAGTGACAGCCAAGTGAAGTGACTGGTAGAAAAGAAGATGGAAGGAGATCTGAGGTCTGAGAATGGACAAAGTTTCTGCACTGCTCCTTCATCAGCTTATGCTGGAGTTTCACACCAGTTCATCTCTGTTTCTTTGAGGTGTACAGACTCTTTGAGGTCTTTAAATTGCTTTTGCAATTGCTCACTTCCACTGACTGAAAAACTCACCAACTTGCAGTAAAATGTTGGAGAAGAGCATGCAGGATTCTCCTACAGCTGATTTCATCCCATCAAGACCATCAATTGGAGACTTTCAAAACACAAAGAGAAGGGCAAAGAAGGGACAGAGATGCAGCTGAGAGATCTGTCACCTCAGCTGGCCAAGGGGGCCTATTTTTCTGGTTTTCTACTAGGACAGATGTTTTCTCAGATCTGCCCTCTGGGGCTGGTATTCTTCCCATAGATGCACGTAATCTGGCCAGGATGGATCATGGAGAAAAGCAGATGATAACTCAGGTTATCTGGTCCTTGCATCCCCTCCCAAAAGCCCATGAGTCTGCACATACATTCTGTTGGGGTGAACTGGAAAAAAATCAGGTACATTACATGGAGTCATTCAGAACCAACTGCAAAATAATAATATTGCAGGAAAGTGTGGTTGTTAGGCATGAGTGAAGTTGTATGCCAAAACAAAGACATTCAGGATTGGTCAGAGGTGTGTTTAGCACCCGGGCTTTTAATTGGTCAGATTTCCACATAAAAATGAATTATTACACGTGTAAAAACATCATTGCACATGTAAAAGTAAATTATTGTGCATATAAAAACTTAACTGCACATCTAAAAGTAAATTATTGTGCATGCGAAATAGATTTCTGCATTATTTTTTTTCTTGTACCTCCCAGTCATTATTTTCTTAACACTTGTAATCTCTCATTTTGAACAAGTTGAATTTCCACTCAAGATTCCTCCCCTCTCTGCTTTAGCAGTTTTAAAGCAGATTCACAGCTCCTATTTGAAGAGGAGGATCCAAAATATGGGTCTACTTCCAAAGAACTTGTAGAGGGCTTGCTGTTCCTGGAAATGATTGCTGCCACCTTGATTGCATGGGTTACTTTCTAAGCAGGAAGATGAAGAGGAGAGAGTGTCATATAGTGCAGGCGAAGAAATTCAGGTTCATGCTCTGACTGTATCAGGTGTAGAGGAGCTGGAGGAATTAGACACAGAAGCATCAAGTCAAACTCCTTCACACGAACACTTTGTGTGTAAAATTTTCTATGACCACACGTGGATTCCTGGCAACTGCATGTATCAATTACAATCACAAAACTGCCTGCCAAACCCCTGCAGATAGCCACATGCCTTCGTATTTCTGCCATGGCCGGAGTCTGGCTTCCTCCACCTGGGTTAAGATTTATGGGTGATACCTTTCCCCTCTCTCATACACGAGTTTAAAAGCTTTGGCCTCAAGGGTGGGCCAAGCTCCTGCCACATTTTGCGTTGTTGTACTAGCACAAAACAGCTCCCAGGCTCAGCAGAGCTGGTCCTGGAGAATGTCTGTGTCCCTTCCCCATGGCAGCTGGATGCAGGGGGAGCATGCAAATGCGTGGATATACCCCATGAGATCATGGACAACCACCATGGATCTAGATGTGTTGTTCAGAGCACAGCTTTACTTATGCACACTCAGGACTTGGTACTGTCCCAGACAATTTCAGCATCAGCATCAAAGGATATGGGGGTGTTGGTCAACAGTCAGCTGAATGTGAGCCAGCCGTGTGCCCAGGTGGCCAAGAAGGCCAACAGCATCTTGGCTTGTGTCAGCACTGGTGTGGCCGGAAGGACCAGGGCAGTGAGCACCCTGCTGGACTAGGCACTGGTGAGGCCAAACCTCAAATTCTCGTTCAGTTTTTGGCCCCTCACTACAAGAAAGCCCTTGAGGAGCTGGAGCGAGTTGAGAGAAGGGAATGGAGCTGGGGAAGGGGCTGAAGCACAAGTGTGATGGGAGCGGCTGAGGGACCTGGGGGTTTCAGCTGGAGAACAGGAGCTGAGGGGAGACCTTCTGGCTCTCTGCAATTGTCTGAAAGGAGGTTGGAGCATGGAGGGGGTTGGTCTCTTCTCCCAGGTAACAAGTGATAGGATGAGAGGAAATGTCCTCAAGTTGTGCCACAGGAAGTTTAGATTGGATATTAGGAAAAATTCATTCCCAAAAAGGGCTGTTGGGCATAGGAACAGGCTGCCCAGGGCAGTGGTGGAGTCATCATCCCTAGAGGGCTTTAAATGACATGGAGATGAGATTGTTAGGGATATGGATTAGTGTCAGAGTTAGGTTAATGGCTGGATTTGATGACCTTGAGGGTCTCTTCCAACCAAAATGATTCTATGATTCTTCACCACATCTCTGAGTGGAGTTGTTCAGTTGCTTGGCAGATGTTTCCACTACCATTCAGTCTTCACAGAGAAAGATGCCTTCATTTGTGGGGTCTTCCAGAGCTGCACAATGAAGCCCCAGAAGGCTGCGGAACTGCATTCAGCCTCTGAAAGGCTGAAAGAAGCTTGGGATCAGAAGGGCCTCAGACTCACTTCCATCTGCCAGGAAAAGCTGGAGAAGAGGAGAAGGAGCAACAGAGAAAGGCTTTGCAGAGTTTGGTTCAGCCTGCCATGTCTCAACAGGGAAATTGCTGAACGAGACCTGGGCAAAGAATCTGTTCATATCCAACCCCATCATTTGAGATCCATCCCTCATTTGTCAAGGAACTGCAAGCTCTTGGTAATGGAAATTAGAGTTGTACACCATACTGTGATTTTACCACAAATTATTCTATAGCCATATATAGCATTGAGACTGCTTCTGGTCTTATTCCTGAGCGGGCACCAGTCCTTTAACCAGTTACGATGAAAATCTTCCAACTTGCAAGGCACTGCTACAGCAAAATAGGAAGACTGAAATCTTAGTGATTCCTGCAAGGATGTCACTAGTTTGGGACAGAAGCCTTACCACACCCAGCTAGGATGTCATGTTGTCAGAAGGGAACAGTAATGATGAGAGGACATGTCATGATTTTGGCCAACAAATGACACATTGTACTGAGACCTCATGATGTCCTAATACCCAGAAGGAAATTTCAGCATATCAGAGACTTCACTATGGAGACATCAGCATGCTGAGTAAATGTAGTACAACATTTCCCTTCGATACAAATATTGATCTATGCTGTAAAAGACTGATGCTATCCAGCCATGACACCATTCTGAAACATCACACAATGTTATCGTGACAAGATGTCACTGACATCAAGGCTGTGAGCTGATCCGGCACAATATCTCAGGGTAAAATTACCTTTACTATGTTTCTCATCCTCAGGGGATAATTTGGGATGCTTGTTGGGGCCTGGCATCACATGGTGTCTGCAAACTGGAGTGATCCAGGTTCATTTCTTTAAGGTCTATGGCATTAGCCTACAATGATGGAAAGATGTTTGAATTTGCCACCTTATCTGAGCCTTTGCAAGTATTGAGCAACCTCTCTACAATGAGGTCTACTTTGTCTGGTGGCTGAGGTTGTTCTGAATCAGAGTTTGGGTGGCAAGAACTGAGAAGTCTCACTGGCTCATGCTCCATGTCTTGCAACCCTTGCTGCAGTCTCACAGCAACATAAGCCCTGCTGACACGTCTTCTCATGTGCTTTCTGCGAATGACTGAGGTGACACAAACCACTGATGTCAAGTGGAGCATCCCATGGAAGTGGAAACAATGGCCCATCTTCTCTCTCCACCCACTGCATCCTTTCTCATAAATCCCAGGGCAGTTCAATAACCTATATCCCCAGCCTTCAGTGAGTAGTCTATAGAAAGCAGGTGATATACATCCTATCCATAAAGCCTTTGACACTTCTGATTAATAATCTACAATGGTACAAACTAGAACGATGTAATTTCTTGTGTCGTGTTCTCTCCCCTGCTCCCTCTCCTCTTCTCCCCCTGCTTCCCTTCCCCCTTTACTCCTTATCTGACGAAATCATCAAATTTATGGCCAAATTGAAATGAAATGCAATTTAGTTCCCGTTCTGCTTTCAGTCCATCACCTCGCAAGCCAGTCCCAAAGGATCTCCTAACCTAATCGCCGGATGGCAGTAACTTCATTAGTGCTGCCAGCATTCCCCTGCTTTCTGCTGCGTGTGGCTTCCAGAAATCATGGCTGACACCTCTCCCTGGGAATTACTGGAAGCAAGAGCTTTCTCAAGTTTTTCTGTTTCATTTCCAACTTGTGCCCAGTCAGCGCATTTGCTCACTTGGTGTGATCAGGTCATCACTTCTTGGCTGGGTGCTTTCCACCCAAAAGCCATCTGCAGCTCTCCAGGTGCAGGTCAATGTGGAAGAACAGGCAAGGTGGGGAGAGAGGTTGAGGTGCAACACCCACAAGCACACGTTGCCAGGTTGCTTAGGGTCCTGTGGACCTGAGCAAAATGATGGCCAGTGAAATGGATAGAATCACAGAATCACAGAATGGTTTGGGTTGGATGGGACCTCTGGAGATTATCTAGCCCAACCCACCTGCTAATGCAGAGTCACCAGAGCAGATCACACGGGAATGCATCCACGTGGGTTTTGAGTGTCTCCAGAGAAAGAGACTCCACAACCTCTCTGAGCAGCCTGTTTCAGGGCTCTGTCACCCTCAAAGTAAAGAAGGAAAACCTCATGTTGAGATAGAAACTCCTGTGCTTCAGTCTGTGCCCATTGCCCCTCATCCTGCCATTGAGCACCACTGAACAGAGGTCTGGTACATCCTCTTGACACCCACCTTGGAGATATTTATAAGCGTTGATAAGATCCCGTCTCAGCTTCTCTTCTCCAGGCTGAACAACCGATGATAGGACAAGGGGTAATGGATACAAACTGCAACACAGGAGGTTCCACTTAAATATGAAAAGAAACTTCTCGGTGATGGTAACAGAACACTGGAACAGGCTTCCCAGGGAGGTCGTGGAGTCTCCTTCTCTGGAGACATTCAAAACCCTCCTGGATGCCTTCCTGTGTAACCTCATCTGGGTGTTCCTGGTCCGGTGGGACGATTGCGCTAGGTGATCTTTTGAGGTTCCTTCCAGTCCCTAACATTCTGTGATTCTATGATTCTACGAACAGACCCAGCTCTCTCAGTCTCTCTTCATAAGAAAGGTACTTCAGACCCTTAATCATCTTCATAGCCCGCAGCTGGACTTTTTCCAGTAATTCCTTGTCCTTCTTAAACTGGAGAGACCAGAACTGGATGCAGTACTCCAGATGTGGCCTCACCAGGGCAGAGTAGAGGGAGAGAATAACCTCTGCTTAGAGAGACAACTCTGCATGACATTGGAGATGATACAGCTCACACCAAGGAATGAGCATGAGCATCAGGAAAGAGAAGTCCTGTTACTGTCAAACCCACCAGCCCACTGTGGATATCCCAGCACTCACTTGTATTGCCTTGTGGGTCAACCAAAATGCTGGAAAAGACAGCTAGGTGGACATTTATCTTCCCTGTCCCCTGTTCTGTGGCGAGATACACTCTCTTTAAGCCCTTCTTGACACCTTTGTCCTCCAAACATCCAGCACTGGTGATACCACCCTTCCCCCCCTTCCAGCAATTAATCCCAGCCCTTCTCTAGCCCCACAGCCCTAAATCTCCTTTGCTGGCTTTTAAGCTCCTTATTACTTGTCCTATCCACAGGGAAACATGTGTCCCTCCCCTTCTTGCAGAAGCCTTTTACATAATTGAAGGCTGTTATCCCATCTTCCTTTAATCTCTGGACTAAATCTCATGCCTTCCCAACCCTTCCTCACAGGCCATATTTTCTTGGCTTTTGAGGAGTTTTACTAGAGAATCCCAAGCTCCTGCACTAGTTGGCTGGTTAGATGGTCACCAGCCTCTTGCAAAAGGTGCAAGAGGCTACTCCAGCCTCAGGTCCCCAGTTCCATTTGTGCCCTTTCTTTGGTTCAATGCTCAATTTTCAGAGCACATTGTGCTGTTTTGTGCACACAAGGCTGGTGGGTTACTGGTAGAAGATATTTCAGCAGCCTCCAAACCTGGGAACATGATGTGCCGTGGTGGAGAACCCATGTCATGCTCTACCTGATAAAGCAGACCTGCATGGTCCCCTCTGTCTTCCTTCCTATGGTCTTTTTTTCGTGGATCCTCATATTGCCTTCACTGAGGGCAAGTTTTGAGGCAGGATGGCTCCTCCTCTCCTCGCACAAGGAATGCTCAGGGAGTACAAGTGGCACAGGAGGGATCTGACACCCCTCTGGGATGGTGTCACTCATGGGAGAAGAAGCATTCACACCTGAGAAGTGACTGAGGGTGCAGCCAGCCTTTGACATTGCCACCTCAGCCAGATTTGACCCACAGGGATGCTATTTTTGTTGTTTGTTTGTTTGTTTGTTTGTTTGTTCGTTTTCCTCAATGTAAAGATCTGGTGCCCATCAATTTCACACAAGACAAGAAGAAGAAAATAGGAAAGGCCATGATGCAACAACTTCAATCCCACCTATCACTTAGGCCTTATTGCTAGTGATATCCACAGTATTGAGACTGCAGATTATTTGGTTGGAGGCAGGTGAATTTACTCAGTAGCTGAGGACCCCTGGTCTGTAAATCATTGCAAAATACCCTGCACCATCCCTTGGGAGACACACAAATGCACTTGCATAGTGCAGATGAAGGAACAAAGCAGGGAGAAATAATGAAAGAACATTTAATGGTTCATCTAATTTGCATTGTTTGCAAATCTGGGGAGAATATTAGAGAAGGTGGACTGTGGCCTTATTCCTAAAAAGTTGAATAGTGTCCCAATTAAACGCATTAAAGAAACACCAGACATTTCTCTGGGTTTCTCCCAGCCTGCTTTCGAGGATTTTTTCAAGTGCTTAGTCAATATTAAAAGCTGAAGGCTCTGTCAGGGTGAGAAACTGAACCCAAATGTGAAAGTCTTCAGCTAATTGCCTAAATCCTTGGCCAGGGGCAAAACACGTATAGGCTGATACATATGTACACCCACCTATGTGCACATGCATGTATACAAATATATTGCTGCATCTGTTTGTGCTTTAGAAGTCAAACTCTCAGATATATAGCTTAGATTGAGATTTTGAGTCTAAATTTTAGTAAGTTCTTTCACTTCCCACACCTGCCCATGCACACACACGCTTCAAGAGAAGGCCCATCCAGGTCTGAGGAGGCATCAGGCCAGAGGACCTGTTAGTTCGGGAAGGCAGGAAGCGGGTAGATGCCAGGGAAGCCAAAGTCTCATTAACACAAGCAGCTTAGCAAGAAAAATTATGCAAGCAGAAATGTCTGGAGAGATCAGGAGGGTTGCTCGGACTTAAATGTGCTCCTGCCTTTCCTGAAGTGAAGCAAAGTCTATCTGAGAACACAAAATCTATTTTTTTTTTTTTAAAAAAAAAAAAGGAAGAAAGAGGTGAGGAAGACTCAGTAGGTGGTGCTCTTCCCTCTGAATCCACAGAGGCCTGGGGAGAGGGTGGTTGTTGATGCCCAAGTGGAAAAACAGCTCAAAAAACAGTTCCTGGTCCTGACTTCTGGCCCAGGTGGTGGCCCTACCTACCTCAGCACCTGCTGTTTTCCACCCCAGTAGTAGCTGCATTTTGGTACGTGATGGTTTTAAAGTACAACACTCAGGTTCAGACTGCTGCCTAACCCTTAAATCCACCCAAATACTAAATGCAATAAATAAGTGCCAGCACGTAGCGTGAGTCAGGGGTTGACGTCCCAAGAGGAATTCAGCCCTCAACCTTGTTTCTGACACTGCTGGTATGTTAACACATCCAGGGCACCTCCAGCACATGTCAGGACAAAATCCTTGCAGGAATGGGAAGCATTGATTAATCTGGTGCTTTAAGAGAAGGGAATCGAGTAGAACCAGCCCTGGACCTGCACAACCCCCCACACTGGAGGGGAGGCAAGAGCCCAATTGATCCAGGAGCACAGAGCCATATATCAGCACGGCCTCTCCCATTACTTTCCCTGATGGATTCCCATCCGATGAGCTGATCTGAAAGTGATAAAGGGAAGACCGGAGCATTTTCAACACGCCACTAACTCCAAAACTGGGCTCAATAATCCTGCAGATTGATGGCACCTAAGCAGCGGGGAGGGAGAGGCGGGCAGGCGAGGCAGGGAGTTTATTTAATACTCGTGGCATTAACCGAGCATACATTTATCTGGGTAAATGAGAGGGCAGGACAGGTACCACTGCCAAGGGAATGTATCTCCTGGCAAAAAGCAATCTGGGGGATCTCAGATGGGGTCCTGGGATCAGCGAGTCAGCCTGTCTGCAGAAATGGCTCAGATCCAGCACGGGGAATCAGAGCTTTGCAGACAGAAATAACAGCTTTCTCACCGTTCACTTTTCCTCACCTTCTCTCTCACTTTTCATGCACTTGTGCATAATCATATAGTCACCATGGACACCTTCAGTCTGAACAATGAAGCCCCGGCCAGCGGTGGGACCTTGCTTCCTTGACCTCCTGGCTGGAGGAGTTTCTATTTCCATTGCCTTCAGGTTCAGAGTGGACCCAATATGCTCTCAACAGTTTCTCCAAGCCCACACATCATGGGGAGCAAGTTTTCTGTCCAAACAATAGAAACATAGAACCATTTAGTTTTGAAAAGACCTTTAAGACCACCCAATCCAACCATAAAGCTAATACTGCCAAGTCTACCACTAAACCGTGTTTCTAAGTGACATCATTTAAACATCTCCAGGGATGGCGATTCCACCACTGCCCTGGGCAGCCTGTTCCAATGCCCAACACCACTTTCTGTAAAGAAATTTTTTCTAATATCCAACCTAAACCTCCCCTGGCACAACTTGAGGCCATTTCCTCTCATCCTATCACTTGTTACTTGGGAAAAGAGACATTTCCCTTCAGAGTCCCAGCAGGGCCATTTATAGATCACAGGCAGCTTTACTGCCTCTGCTGTTATTGCAATAGGGTCCACTACAACCTCTGAGGTCAAAAACCAAGCAATGGGAGCTATTGTTGGAGGACAAAAATCTCAAGCAGGATGTCTCCTGGCTCACACCAGAAGTGAAATCTTGGAGGCAGGAGCTGCATCCAAACCATCCCTTTTAATATCCACCAGCAGATGCCCCAGCCAAAAGGCATCCCAAGACTGAGAAGCATCTCTACCACCCTGAATTGTGTTGCCCTTGCATTGCGTGAGGAGCTGTTTGAAAGCCCAGCTCTTTCTCCCCAGTTAAAACACACTCCCTGATCCTTCAGCCAGGGCAAGGAGACCTCACATTGCTCTTAATGAAGCTGCCAGGCCACTGGAACACACGTTACCAGTCCCAGCTGGCATCCTCATCCTCCACCTCCTCCAAACTGCATCTCTCCACTTCCATCCTCACCATCAAGACCTCAAGCCAGCAGGGATTTCAATCTCAGGAGGCAGCTATTGTGCTGTAATTAAACAGCAATTGATTGCAAACAGGGTTCTTTTGTGTTTGGGATTAATGAGAGGCAAGAAGATAAATTTGGTCACCACTAATTAACCCCAATTACAGAAGCAATAAATTAGCAGCGTACCAGGCTACGTGGCATCTACTGTCACTGTCTGAACCATGGGGAGGGCTCTGGGTCCTTCCCCCTTTCTCAGTTTCTTCCTCCACAAGTCTGTGGAGCTTTCAGGAGGGAAATGAGTCCAGAGAAGGGCTGTGGGGATTGGTGATACACTGGGGCGCGAAGAACGGGCAGCAGTCGGGATTTTGGCCATCCACAGAGCATGGGGATGCTGTCATGAGAAAAGCAAGCTGGGAGAGCCCTTTTGATCCCTAATGCCCCAACAGGGAATTGATGATGTCACTAATTGTAACTGCTAATCCCTGGCAATATTTAAGAGCTTTGATTTTTGCATGACGGTTGAATAGGGGTGGAATTTGTGGGTTGGGAAAGCTGCATGTACTCGGTGCAGGCAACACACGTTGCCTGCTGCCAACAGCTTATTATCCTGCTGGGTCCTGGGGTTGAGGTCCATGTACAGCTGGTGTGGGACTGGGGTTGACCCCTGCAAGCTCTTCAAGCGATGGGGAGTACAAAGCTGAACGTAACAAAGATTTCATTCAACTCACTTCAGTCACAGAGGGACGGAGGGAATGGCAGGAAGATGTGCCAGCAGAAATTGAAGTTGGACATTAGGAAAAGGTTCTTCACCCAGGGCGTGGTGGAGCACTGGAACAGGGAGGTGTCACAACCCCAAGCCTGACAGTGTTCAAGAAGCATTTGGACCATTCCCTCAGCCACATGGTGTGAATTTTGGGGTTGTCTTATGCAGGGACAGGAGTTGGACTCAATGATCTTTGTGGGTCACTTCTAACTCAGGACATTCTATGATTCCATGAGTCCTGGGGTTGGATCACTGTGCTGGGCTGTGGTACCTACTCACAACATCACTCCCTAGGCTGGGTAGGGGTCATTCCCTCTGCTGCCTTCCTCTGGTTTATGTGACACCAGACCCCATCTTGCCTCATGCCCAAAAGCATTTCTGTCTTTAACATCAATTGTTTTCATAGCCGAAGAACTTTCAGGCTGGGCGGTTGACCTCTGCACCAACAAAGCATTGAAGAGGATGCTTAAGGGTTTCCCAGAACCCAGAGCTGACAGTTTTTCTTTGACAAAATCCACCCAGTTGCAAAAAGGATTCATGCTCCACTCCAAGGGGGAGCAAGACCTAGTGTCTACCTAGGTGCCAGCCCCCCATTCTGTGCCAATACTAAGAGCATTGCAGGAGATTTGAGGGACAGGAAGGTCCTTGTGCTCTCAGAAAACTGTCACAGTTGTGGGGAGAGCTGCAAGAAAGTATCTGCAGTGATCGAGCCCCCCCTCAACAGCTTCTAGCGGCTTCCAGTTTCTCAACCTCAATATTTGCAGCACCGTTCCTGGCAGAGCCATGGCAGACATGAAGGGCTAGTCCTCACTTGGAGATTTAGGCCAGGTTTAACATCTGAGTGTCTATAAGAGAACCCAGCTCCATCTCAGCTGGAGATGGGAGGTGACAATGTCCTTGTCCCCACCACCTGCTGCTTCTCCAGTCCTGCATCTCCTGTTTACATCTGAGACCCTGGCCCTGGTGCCTGGAGAATTTGTTTGGAAAAGACCCTCAAGATCATCAAGTCAAACTGTTAACCCAAAACTGGCACTAACCCATGTAGCTAAGAACCTCATCTCCACATCTGTTCAACCCCTCCAGGGATGGTGACTCCACCACTGCCCTGGGCAGCCTGTTCCAATGCCTGACAACCCTTTCCAGGAAGACTTTTTTCTTAACATCCAATCTAAACCTCTCCTGCTGCAACTTGAGGCTCTTTCCTCTCATTGTATCACTTGTTACTTGGGAGAAGAGACCAACCCCCTCCATGCTCCAAGCTCCTTTCAGGCAGTTCAGAGATCAGAAGGTCTCCCCTCAGCTCCTGTTCTCCAGCTGAACCCCCCAGGTCCCTCAGCCGCTCCCATCACACTTGTGCTCCAGACCCTTCCCCAGCTCCGTTCCCTTCTCTCAACTCGCTCCAGCACTTCAAGGGCTTTCTTGTAGTGAGGGGCCCAAAACTGACCCCAGGATTCGAGGTGCTCTTCCTCACTGGGAGGAAGAGCAATGGGTTGAATCACACCCTCTGTCTGCAACCAGCCCCCCCGTCTCGCTTTCTCCTATTGCCATCCACACCTGGGGGGTGCGTGCAGATACAGAAAGGGGTCAGTGGGTGCCGGTGATGAGAGGCCAGGTCAGATCTCCATGGCTAATGCTTTAATCCTCCCCTCTTTCAGGCAGCAGGAAAACCCCGGCCAACAGGATCCCTGTGCAGACAGGGTGTAAAAATCTGTGGCAGCTCCAAAGCAAACACTCCCACATCTTCATTCCTTCCACCCTATTGGCCATTGATTTCAGATAAATATCCGTCCGGCCCTGACAGGGCTCAATTCTCCTAATTATAGCCCTATTGACATGTGATCTTTAGCTGCTCAGCTTGTCAGGAGCCATCTATCAGGCAGACAGATTTCTTTGGCTCGGGAGGAAATGAGATGGGAAGGGGGGGAGAAAGGAGGAGCAGGGACTGGGGAGGGGGAAATGTCTGTATTAATGTGCCAAAGAGATTCTCTAGGCCAGATTTTAGTTTATTAACATGTGTGTTGTTGGAGAAGCAATAAGGGCAAAGTTAAAGTTAAGAGCTCCTAGTTTAGAAACAGAGTGTGTAGATCACTACAAGGGATTGCTGGGCATATACTGCTCATATTTCACAGGTCTTTCTTCTTCACACACAGAAGAACTGATTTTCTCAAGTCTGTGCAGCCCAGAAATAGAAAAGATGTCTCCTGCCAGGCCACACTTACTATTTGTTGGCAGTTGCTTTTTGCAATCAAGCCAAGGAACTCCTTGCTGCAGGATGTTAAAAGTTTGCATGGATAACGGGCACATTCACAGAGGAAAAATCCATCCCCTACCTATAATACAGAGGCAACACCTCTGTTTCACAAGGTCCCTGGGTACAAATTGTTGGCACTTTGGGAATGCACTGCTTGTTCACCCTGCCTTGCATTTCTCCAGGCATCAGCTGTGGGCTGTTGTCCAGAGGCATGACACAAGTGAAACAGACCCTGGGTTTGACAAGCTCTGGAGGGAGTAAACCTGGTATTTTCTTCTCCCAGACCCAGCGTTGGACTGGCAAGACAGAGCTAGAGCTTAGAGCCAAACTGGACCCACTGGGAGGCAGAGGGACATGGCCAGGAGATGTGGATGGGGCATGGTTGGGGAACACACACCTTTTCCAGGATTCCTTGTAATGATCTTGTAGCTGGATTGTACTGATGCAATAGCCAGCCAGTCTGGGGAGTCCTCTGGTTGCTTCTGCTATTGTCTGGGCTGTATGGGTAAAGCCAGATGCTCTGTGGTCTAGAAACACCTGCTTGTGTCATCCCCAGAGCCCAGCAAAGAAAGAATAAATCCATATACCTTTTGCTTGTTGTTTTTTTCTTTCTCATAACCTCAGGTTGAGCACGCTGCCTTGAGGACTGGGGAGATCACCGCTGGCTGCTGTTATGGCATCCCAGGCTGGGATACAGGAGAAATCAGGTAGGATGGATGTGAGTTAATTTTCCTTGCCCTTGGAGGAGATGCGGGCCACCCCGCATTCCCAACACCAGGCAGCCGACAGCCAACATTTCAACGCTGGTGTCAGGCCGGCACTCGGTCAGCGATCAGGAAAAAGAGCCCTGTTAGCTGACTCATATCCTGGTCGGCACATCTCTGTATTGTGAAAGGACCCAGACAGCCGGAGTGTCTGGAGATAACAGCCTTTACTGGGGAGCCCTGAGAGTGCAGGGTTCATTTACAAAGCTGGGCTTATTCGTGCCGGGACAGCTCTCTCCGTATCTGCATTATTGATCCGTTCCCCCCTGCCCCGGCCTGTCTGCAGTATCAGCCCATCCATGGAGATAACTGTCTGCAGTACCTTCTTCCATCCCGGCTCAGGTATCCGGCAGAGCCTTACTCTCACAGCACTTTATAAGCATCAAGGACCAGCTTTGCGGAAGTGCTGAGCGCTCAGAAAACCCAGCCTTGGCAGATAAGGCAAAGCCCAAGCAGCTCCCATCTCCCCCTCAGTGGGAAAGGAGAAATAAACTCTGCTTTGCTGCTGGGAAAACTGAGGCATGGAAAGAAGGAGTGATTCACAAGCATCTTTGGTGCTTGTTTCCAAGGTGTTGGTGGAGTCACCTGTATCTCTCTTCAGCCTGGAGAAGAGAAGGTTTTGGGAAGACCTTATTGTGGCCTTTCTGTACTTAAAAGGGACTGATAAGAAAAATGGGGACAGACTTTTTAGCAGGGCCTGTTGCGATAGGACGAGGGGTGATGGTTTTAAACTAAAGGAAGGTAGATTCAGGCTAAGCATGTGGAAGAAATTTTTAACACTGAGGGTGATGAGATCTTGGCCCACGTTGCCCAGAGAGGTGGTGGAGGCCCCATCCCTAGAGAAATCCCAGGCCAGGCTGGACGGGGCTCTGAGCAACCTTATCTGGGTGAAGATGTCTCTATTTATGGCAGGGGGTTGGACTGGATGAGCTTTGAAGGTCTCTTCCAACCCAAACTATTCTATGATCTCTCAAATTGTCTTTGCTTTGTTCCATGTAATTATGCTGTCTTGAGAGACATAGAGCTGTGTCCAATTCTGGGCTATCCTGTTTAAAAAGGACAAGGAATTACTAGAAGGAGTACAGTGGAGAGCTACAAAGGTGATAAGTGCTCTGGAGCATCTTTCTTATGAGGAGACACTGAGAGAGCTGGGTCTGTTCAGCTTGGAGAAGAGAAACTGAGAGGGGATCTTATCAATGCTTGAAATAATCTCCAGAGTGAGTGTCAAGAGGATGGACCAGACTCTTTTCAGTGGCACCCAACAATAGGATGAGAGGCAATGGGCACAAACTGAAACACAGGAGGGTTCCATCTAAACATGAGGAGAAACTTGTGTACTGTGAGGTGCCAAAGCCTGGACCAGGCTGCCCAGAGAGGTTGTGGAGTCTCCTTCTCTGGAGACATTCAAACCGAGATGGACACATTCCTGTGTGATCTGCTCTGGTGATCCTGCTTTAGCAGGTGGGTTGGACTGGATGATCTCCAGAGATCCCTTCCAACCCCAGCGATTCTTTGTGGCAAGCCTCCAAAAAAGCCTCATCCCTGAGCTGCGAGATGGCAGAGTCCTTCAAGTAAGGAGCAAGGGTGTCTAAGGCCAGCAGTGACTGTCTGCATTGCTCAGACTCTCAACAGAGACCAAAACTTTCCAAAACATCATCAAAACTTTCCAAAAGTTTCCCTCATGTGGGACTCTCCAAGGAAAAATGGACATGCAGCCCCTGAAAAGTTTAATTTTTTACTTTTTGGGAGCCTCACTGATGTGAATTCCTACCTCTTAGATTGTCTCGATTCTTTTAGTGTTGAAGAAAAGCCTTGTTTTCAAATCATGTCAAGTAGAAACAGAATGACATCTTTCTTGTTAAATCAAGTGTTGTGTAAACTAGAATTTCTTTGACTCTTCAGTTAGGCATGAACTTCAGAAAAAGGAGGTGTCTTTGGTTGAGCCCTGAAACAGCTGCTGGTGAAACAAGGGCCCCATTGCTGCATCATTTCAGTCCCCACAGTCCAAACCTTGCAGTGACACCAGAGATATTCTCAGGTAAGCTATGGTCCCAATGAAGTCCCTGCCTCTCCAACAGTTTAATCCCAGAGGGAAAACCTTGTGAAAAATCAGAAAGTCTGGGCAACACAAGGCCAGTTCTAGACACAAGCCATGGCAGAGACCAAACAATCTGGAGGCTCCAGAGGAAGGTAAAGGGGATTGATAGGAAGAGCAAAGGCGGGTCAAGGCTGACTGATCCTGATGCAGGATGTCCCTTGATCTTTCCCTCCATCCTCATAGCAGGAGCAAATCAGTATTTTCACCCAAAGAAGATAAAATGCTACCCAGGGCAGTGGTGGAGTCACCATCCCTGGAGGTGTTCAAAAGACTTGTAGATGAGGTTCTTAGGAACATGGTTTAGAGGTGGACTTGGGTTAACTATTGGACTCAGTGATCTTAAAGGTCTTTCGTAAGCTAAACAATTCTATGATTCTATGATTCTAACTCATAACACAGTGGGAAATAGCAATTACAACACGGGGATGAGGGATGAGCTTTGAGGGGGTCTCATTCTCCTCTTGCAGCAGTTTGACACCACTGTGATACCCCTGACTCCAGGGTCAATTATCAGGAATTATACAAGGCCAACATGATGAAAACAAGGTCTTAACACACACATGCATGCCTTCTGGACTGACAGTGCTTAGCCTGGACCAGAATCAGTGCATGGGGGGCAAGGCAGGCTCAGCACAGCCGCGTATCATGCAGCAAAGCCCTCACCTGCCCCACACCCCCATGGGAATGGACTATGCAATGCCCCAGCCACCACTCTGCATCTCTCCAGCCAGCAGGGCAGTGGGTGCTGAGTCAGCATCCCCATCCTACCCTCCCCACATGCAACATCCATCCTGGGGAGCAGGAAAAAACCTCTCCCACTCAACCAACACATATCTGACTGCTCTGCAAAGAAAAGCGCATCCACTCCTCTTCGCCCCTGGCAGAAACACCAGCAGATCCTTCACTTTAATGTTAACTGAGTTTTAGCGCTGGCCCCGGGCTCTGCCATTTATCTACAAGGCTCTGAATAGCAGGAGAGCAGAGTTAATAAATCCGCTCATGTGTCGCCTGTAATCAGGTCTGTAAATAAAGTGGAGCTGTCAGGGAGTGATGGCCCATGCCACCGGGCTCCTTGCTGTCGCGTGGGCTCGGGGGTGTCGTGTTGGTGTTGTCCTCACCATGGGGAGCAGGTTGCAATATCCTGCTCCATGTGCCCATCTTGCAGCCCGGGGCCATGAACTACTTTTTCCAGGGTGGCAATATTGTTTTCTCCTATTCTGGACCAGGCTCCAAGCAGTTTAAGACCACTTAAAACTTGCATTCCCCAAATCTGGGAAATCTGCAGAATCTGTGAGCACAGGAAGAGCAGAACCCCTCCTGGAAACAAGCAGGTTTAGTGTCTCAAAGACAAAAACACTGCCTCTGGGATCACACACTAAGCACCCCCACGTTCCCCTCAGACTGCCCAGCTGGGTCTAACCTCTCCAATGAGATACTCTGATACCTCCATAAAACATCCTGACTCTGAGAGGGGAAACTGAGGCACGCCAGGAAGGAGAACGACACACCAAGGTCACTTAGTTAATCGGTGGCAGGAACCCAGCAGCAGCCCGCTGCTTCCTCTGACTGCAAACGGAGGGGAATCGATTCCAGCCAAGTCCCTCGGCAGGCGCAGGGACTGCAGGGAGGTTCGGAGGGGAAGATTTCCTGTAAGACGGGAAGTTTTCCTCCCACTGTGCCCTGCTCTCCCCATTCTGCTCCGGCTCCGGGAGGCAATCCAAGCACTACATATCTTTAATTATTAAGCAATCACCCACTGTAGTTACTTACGCGCTGCAGAGCCTCCAGGATGTTCCTGCCAGCAGTACCAGGGTGTAAAGCATCCCTCGATGATGCTTTTGCAGTGGCTGAATCACCCGGCTCCATTAACTGACATCCACCGCAGCCCCGCACACAGCTCATCCCCCTGCTCACCCCCCTTTCCCCCACCATCATACCCCGCTCCATCCTCGCCGGGCCCCTGGGAGCCCTCCTGGCCACTGCTACTGATTGCAAAGCGGTTACAGGAAGGTGGACAGAGGTGCGAGCTCATCCATCACAGCCCAGAAGGAGCCATCAGGCTGGGGAGCATCCTGCAAATCAGCAGTTCTGGGGAAAGGCCCAAGAAAAACTTCCTTGTTCCTTCCTTTGGATTGGCATGAACTCCCCTTTTCTTTCTCCACAAATCCTAAGAACCCCTAGACTGCCATTCAGCAGCTGGTTTTGGTGTGCTTTGGGACATGCCAAGGAGAAAATTGCGTGGTTGTTACAGCAAAGGACCTTCCACCAGCAGCACAGGTAGCCCATGTCTTGTGGCCAAGACGGCTGCTTCTTCCTAGATAGACCAGTGTCACTTGTAGGAAAGATTTATTGCACAAGGAATCAGCTCAGGATGAGGTGGCTCTTGGAGAAGCCCCAAGTCAAGGTGAAATTTCTCTGTGCTGGTGGTATCAGCTTTTCAAAAAGTTGTAGCCATGCCCATGTCGTTCTCCTAAGGCACAGGGCTTGTGCAAGCAAGTAAGATGCTCCAAAATTATTTGTCCCCATCTTTCTAGAAGCCTCTGACCACCACTGTCAGCCCAGTCTGAGAACATTTTAAGAGCACCTCATTTCCTTTCATCCACCTGCTGATAAACATCTCTCCTTCCTCCTCTCCGTCCCCTAAATCCCTCCAGCACAAAGTTAACATGAAAGATGCTGTAGTCAGAGTATGGGAAGGAGACTCCTGTCCACAATTACATGTGTCCTAGATACCACCATCCCCCGTGACTGTTGCTGGTCTCACACTATGTTGATCTCCTCCTCATCTCCAACAAGAGCTGTGGAGCAAAGCAGTTTTCAGCAGCCCAGGGCAAGGTGAATCCTTTGCCTTCGACTTCCTCAAAGCTCATGCTTGCCAGAAGAGCTGAGCAAATATTTTTCATGGAGTATCAGAAAAATGCTGTTTGGGCAAACTCTGAACGCTTCCAGGGAACACAGAGCAGAGCAGCTCTTGCAAAGGAAAAGTCTTCAGAGGTTTGCAGGTAAACTGGAAACTCTGGATTTGGTGTATTTATTATCACAGCATGAAACATTGACACAAACATGATTCACTTTTGGCTTTGAGATAGTAAACCTGCCTGATTCCATGAGGCATTATGCTGTTGCTGTATTTACAGATTGTGCAGATTTCCCAGATTTGGGGAATGTAAGTTTTAATGTTCCTTAAACACCGTTTCTGAGTTGTCAATATTTTCTAAGGGTCCAGGTTCTTCTTCCCATGCACTGAGCAGGCAGGGATGCACAAGAGTACAGAAGAACATGGACTTACCTTATCATGCCAAGCTGTTTGACCCACTCTCTAGATACTCCCAGACTCCAGCATATGCTTCAAGACCTCCTAAACCAGAGATGGATCACTCCACATAGGTCAGTGATCCAACCTTGCATCACTGGCTTGAGTTTCACTAGGGAATTAGGCTAGGACTGCACGATTTTCACCCAAAAGGAGGACAGTACCCGCCACTGCACAACCCGTGTACCAGTGCCTGTAGCAGATGAGTGACTACATCAAAACATCCTCGCCATGCACAAAGGATATATCTCTATCCCAGAAACGCAAAAAAAAAAAAGGTGCAGGCTTCACGATTTCAAATCCCTTGAAATAAATAAGTCATTTTTTGATTGCAGTGCACTAGCTTTGCTGTTTGATGCAAGCTCTTCAGTAACAGTGAGACAAACTCAGTGTTACTGACATGGAGTTCATTCATCACTTCTTCCCTGGCCAAGGAGATTTGCCTTCTTCGACAATCAGCTTTACCAGGTAAATATACCCAATATTTTTCACTACATCAAGCTAAATCCCAGCCATTATGCCAAACAGTTTCCCAGGCTCTCACTTTGGGGAAAAGAAAAAAAAAGAAAAAATAAAAAGGTTGTTTTGGTAAGCTTTTAATTTTCTGTCTTTTGATGCCATCAGCAGCTTAGAGAGTCCCTGCTTATGCATAAGCATATCTGTTCCCAACACACAACATCCCCTGGACTTTGATGGACTGCATGGAGCCAAGTAGAACTCTCCTATAGCTTCCTCACAAGGGGAGGATGAGGGGCAGGTGCCAAACTCTTCTCTTTAGCGACCAATGACAGAACCCAAGAGAAGGTCAGGAAGACGTGCCAGGGGAAGTTCAGGTTGGACATTAGGAAAAGGTTCTTCATCTAGAGGGTGCTGGACACTGAACAGACTCCCCAGGGAGGTGTCACGGCCCCAAGCCTGACAGTGTTCAAGAAGAGACTGGACAACATCCTCAGACACACAGTGTGAACTGTGGGGTTGTCCTGTGCAGGGACAGAAGTTGGATTCAATGATTCTTGTGGGTCCCTTCCAACTCAGGACATTCTATGGTTCTCTGATTCTATGATTCTATCTCCAGTGCTGAGGAGTGAGCTTAATCATTTTCCAGTATGACAGTGGTGAAGTACCCCTCAGGCTGATGGTACAGCTGCTAACTCTTCAACATCCCCATCAGTGACCTGGATGGAGATACATCTTCCACAAGTTTGCAGGTAACAGTAAATTAGGAGGGGAGACTGGGACAATGAATTGCAGAGCCTTGGTCTAGAGGGGTCCTGAGAAGGACTGGGACAACAGGAACATCATGAAGGTCAACAAGGAGGTGTATAAAGCTCTGTGTTGATGTCGGAGGGCACCAGACTGCAAACTGCCTGGAAACTGTTTGGAAACTACATGGTTGAGCAGCCACCGTGCTATGGGGTGACAGCTGATGTCAGGTTGACCACGAACCAGCAGCCACCCACATCCCAAAGAGGGCAAAACATACAAGACTGTAAACTACAGAGGATCTTCACTCTAGGATCACAACAGTCACCCCGATCTTAAGCACCACTGGGTCCCCCCATTCATTGCCTGGTCTGGACCTCATGGACCTGCAACATTGTAGCCTTTCTCCTCTGCCCTTCACCCACAAATGAGTCGGGGGGTCACTCCATAAAACAGACCCTCAGTAATGTCCCATAGGCAGGGCATGAGGTCTGGCTCCCAAAGACATTTCCTTGAAAGCACATGCCACCAGATGCAGTCCACCTGCAGTCATGTAGCCCAGCACAGGTCTCCTCCCGATGACATGGAGAGATTTGCTTTATATTTAATGAGATGAGGAGTACCAAGGAATCCTGACCAGAAGCTTTGCTACAGCAGCAAGTCCAGCACCCTGAAGCTCAACACCCTGTGGTGGGAGTCTGTCCATCCACCACTGGATGAGTTGTGTGTATGGAGCAACTAGTTTTGTTTGCCTATACAGTGGTGAGATGACATGAGACAAGCCCTGGAATCCAGCACAAGGAGGGATTAGGTGATACCATGGGATTGCTCTGTCGTTCCTTTAGAAGACATCCAGCAAAGGTCACTCCTGATGGCTCCCCAGCAGCATGTAGGGAAGGAAAGGGCTTGGTTTGTTCAAATCAGGCAGATTGTAAAGAGAATTTGTGAGCTTGCAAACGAATTTACTGAAAAAATGACAAAATTAAGGAAGAAAAAATAGGAAACAAATTATGGACACTCAGTTCCTAAGTCATAGCAATAAACTGCCCTCAGATAATTTCATACCCTGCTTTATGCCGCAATGTGAACAAGAGGTGACTGATCGTGGGGATGTTGTTGCCTTCCTCAAACGAGGGCAGCAAGGTTCAGTGAAGCAGCCACATGCTGGCACACCACTGCTTTTCAGCCAAACTTCTCACCAGAAAAAAAGGACCCCAGAGAACAGAAGAATTCCTATAGGTGATGAACTGCAAAAGGATCCACCAGTATTGTATCTAAAAACTGAATCATCCACCTGACCAGGCACAGCTGAGTGGAAAGACACCCAAAATCTTAAGAGGAGAGAGTTTCCAAGGTCCCATTGATATCCATCAACTTTGCCATTTTCTGGCTTTGCCAGCTAATCTTGAATGACATGTTGTTCCCACTGGTCTCTAAAGAGAAGCTCACCATTGCCATCATCACCGAATAGGTGGGAACATCAGGGTTCAAGGATGGGAAGCAGCTTGTCCAGGAGCTCCCACAGCCAAGCCAGTATGGGGACTGTCATGTCCCAAATCTTCTGCCCTCATTCCCCAACTGTCTTGTCTCCTGAGCCTCCTTGTCTTTCCTGGAGAGCTGTGTTTTAAAGATCCCGTACAGAAACTGCCCCCAGGAGCCCTTCTGGCTCTCCACAGGCTTGATTAGCTGGAGTTGCATTTCTGAGGGCCTCGTTGGACTCCTCCATCTCAGGAGGGAGCACAGACCACTCCACAGCCTCAAACAACTTCTTGATGTTAAATTCCCCAATCTCTCAGTGCTGAATCTACCTTGAAATTAGTCTCGAAACCTCTCTTTGCAAGCAGTCAGGAAAGGGGCTTAGGAGGAGGAGGGGAGGTAGAAGGGAAAAGAAATTAGATACATTTTTCTGCAAGAAGAAGAATTAGAAGGCGAAATTCAGCTTGGCAGTGGAATAATGGAGCTGTGTCTGGGAAATGTCCTGTTGTGAAGGAGCCATGGGGAGCAGGCGTGCGAGAACTGCTGGCAGCAGTGGGAGGACTCCAGGAGAACTGCTGGCAGCAGCAAATTGGGCATCTTGCTCAGGTCAGCTTTGGCCAAGGTCAAAAACCAGGGTCCAAGGGGGAGACTCTGATGTGGCTTCCTGGCGGGGTGAATGCAGGAACATGAGAGGGGTTTAAACACAATGATAAAAAATATTAAAAGCTGTTTTCCCACTCTGTGTGCATCTGGGGCGTGTGATGGGCTCTTCCCATGGAGAGGGTCACAACTTGCGCCCAGAATGAGGGCCAGTCCTATTTCAAACTTGGGAGACCAGATTTCTGAGGAATGTTGAGGGGGGAGACAGGATTTTATTCAAAATTGTTGTTTTCCTTTAGCATAACTCTGCCTGTCACTACAGGAGGAACTTTTGGCTCTCTCCAGAAAGGAACAAGAGCGGCATCCCCTTAAAATCAGAGCTTGGTAGCTGAGGAATCATGGTCGTAGAATCATGGAATCATAGAATGGTTTGGGTTGCAAGAAACCTTAAAGATTATCTAGTTCCAATATCCCTCCTCTAGGCAGGGATACGAGATCAACAGGGGGATTCTCTACTGATGGAACCCAGAGACACCAATGTCACTGCCAGTCCACAGCTTTCCTTGGGTCTCCTTGCAAAACTGTGATGAAGAGGCAGATCGGTGACATCTCCAAAGCTGGAAACTTGTGCTTCATCCAGCCCTGCTGAAGGCAGGGAAAACACCAAATTTCTCTTGTGCCAGTTTTCCCAGGGGTCTGGTTTACCATCTCGTTCCAGGATATATGAACTGATTTGAGGTGATAATTGGAAAGGATCTAAATACAGTTAGTGCGTCGCTACCAGCACTGCCAGGTTTTCATTGCTCACCCCACATCATCCTTTCCAGGGATGAAAGATATTTCTTCCTCCTTTCTTCCCCTACCTCATCTCATCTGCTCCGAGCTTGACAGGGACAGGTCAGTCAGTCTGTCACCACTAATCTTTGGACACTTTTAGTGTCACTCTAATGACAGCACACCTCTCTGCCGAGCCGCTGGGCCGCAGCAATAAAAGCCTCTTAAGGCCAGCAGCCCCTCTGAGCAAAGTGGCTTGTCCGCTGCCGGGGCGCCTGCCTTCCCCCTGGAAATGGCATCCGGACGATTAGCCCCGCTACCCGTGACAAGAATCGGACGTGAAACCTTCCGCTTTTAAATGCATTAAAGCCCTTTGTGGGAAGCGCTCAGGAATGCTCCCGCTCACCCCCTTCGCCCACCCTCCCACCTCTCCCCGCCTCACCCTCCCCGCTTCCACCCTTCCCATCCTCTCTGGGGACCGAAGCAGCTACGGGGATGCTCTTAGGAGCACACAGGGTGGTTCGGATCATTCTCCCCCATCTCTGCTGCCTCTCTGATTTGTGGGTGTTGAGGATGTATTCCCACTTTTTCAGGTTATTTGGATTCTGTGGTACATCAGGATGGATTTGCCATAGGACCCCAGGCTTAGCCATGGCTTGCCATAGAAGACATCAACGAAATTTTTTGCAATGAATGGGGTAAAATACTGGCCCAGGTTACCCAGAGAGGTGGTGGATGCCCCAACCCTGGAAACATCCCAGGCCAGGCTGGATGGGGCTCTGAGAAACCTGATCTGGGTGAAGATGCCCCTGCTCATGGCAGGGGGGGCACTGGGTGAGCTTTGAAGGTCCCTTCCAATCCAAACTATTCCATGATTCTTGCCACTTTCTGTTCAACAGGGAAACAAAGTCAGCTGGCAACCATGGGGTGCTCACAAGGAAATGCTCTTCCAAGTCTCTCTTCTCACTGTTTTTTGGCTGTTTCAGTGCTTGTTTTTTCTCTGCTGTCACCAGCAATACATGTAAATGAGAGGGCAGCACCCTCTAGAATGAGAAGTGAACTACACAGCATGGTGTCTCTGTGTCTGGGGTGAAAGTTTAGGGCTTCCAACCAGGTGTCTCAGCCCCATTCTATCCTGGGCCCTCTGCTCCCCCCTCAAGGGAGTCAGCATGTTGTTTCCCACTCCGAGTGGCTGCAAAGCTATGCTGTGCACTGGTAAAGAGATGATGAATGAAGTGTGCAATACTATTAATAATAAATAAGCTCGTCTGTTGGTTTAGAGGATTTTGTTCTGCTGCAGGGCTCATCAAGGCATCCGTCGGGACCTGTTGCATTCAAAGGCAGCATCGCATCCCTAAACCATTAAGCCATCTCCATTGCAGTGTACAATACGTTCACTTCGGATGTTGTGTGTTGGTACAGCCCCTGGACCCCATCCGTCAGTGTCATGAGATGCGGGAAGGCAGCATGAGAATTGTAAAGTCACAGAATCATAGCATAATTTGGGCTGGAGGGAACCTTCAAAACTCATCCAGTCCAACCCCAGTGCCATGAGCAGGGACACCTTCACCCAGATCAGGTTTCTCAGAGCCCCATCCAGCCTGGCCTGGGATGTCTCCAGGGATGGTTCATCCACCACCTCTCTGGGCAACCTGGGTCAGTATTTTACCACCCTCATCGTAAAAAATTTCTTCCTCTGAGCTCTGGCACAACTTAATGGCAGCACAGCCCTCACAGCGTTTCCCCTCATTTCACCGAATTAGGGTTTGCAAGGTAAAAGGTTGATATCTCAGTATGGTTCAGCTCAGCAATTCAGAGAAGTGCACCCTGGGGAAGGTGGGGTACGTTATTCCCCTGTCCTGGCGCATGTCCCAGGCTGTGTAGGGATGAAGTCAGCGTGCTGCTGCAGGCAGATGGTTGTGCTGAGAGCTGTAGGCAGCCAGCGTGAGCTGGAATATGGATGAACCAGAACCAAGAGGCAGTAAGTCACCAGGAGTCAGGAAGGGCACAGTGGGAAGCTGGGACTGCACGATGCAGCCCCAATCGTTCACAGTATCACACAGTATCACAGTATCACAGTATGTTTGGGATTGGAAGGGACCTCAAAAGATCATCTAGTCCAATCCCCCTGCTGGAGCAGGAACACCTAGGTGAGGTCGCACAGGAACATGTCCAGGCGGGTTTTGAATGTCTCCAGAGAAGGAGACTCCACCACTTCCCTGGGCAGCCTGTTCCAGTGCTCTGTCACCCTCACTGAGAAGAAGTTTCTTCTCAAATTTAAGTGGAACCTCTTGTGTTCCAGCTTGATCCCATTACCCCTTGTCCTATCATTGTTTGCCACCGAGAAGAGCCTGGCTCCATCCCCATGGCACTCACCCTTTATATATTTATAAACATTAATAAGGTCCCCCCTTAGTCTCCTCTTCTCCAAACTAAAGAGACCCAGCTCCCTCAGCCTTTCTTCATAAGGGAGGTGCTCCACTCCCTTAATCATCTTGGTTGCCCTACGCTGGACCCTCTCCAGCAGTTCCCTGTCCTTCTTGAACTGAGGGGCCCAGAACTGGACACAATATTCCAGGTGTGGTCTCACCAGGGTGGAGTAGAGGGGAAGGAGGACCTCTCTCGATCTACTAACCACCCCCCTTCTAATACACCCCAGGATGCCATTGGCCTTCCTGGCCACAAGGGCACAGTGCTGGCTCATGGTCATCCTGTTGTCCACCAGGACCCCCAGGTCCCTTTCCCCTACACTGCTCTCTAATATGTAATCTCCCAACCTATACTGGAACCTGGGGTTCCAGGGGTTCAGGGGTTCAGGGTTCAGGGGTTTGAGACTGGCTGTGCAATTCACTCACTTGATTTTATGCAAAGCTTTGGGTATGTCTCAGGCTCTCCCATTAGAAAACGATTTCACCAGTCCACCTGGGTCACTGGGGCTCTGACTGTATTAGGAATCAGGCAGTGCCTAGGTCCTGGAGTCCAATCACTGTTACTATTAGTGCAGTCCCTGGGAAGCTGTGGACCAGCCCAATTAGCTGCCTCCCAAATGATTCTGCAATCACTAAGGGCCCAGAAACCATTCCCAATAGACGGATGTGACCACTGTGCTTCCTCACAAGAGGAGGAGGAGGGACAGGCACTGAGCTCTTCTCTCTGGTGACCATTGACAGAACCTGAGGGAATGGCAGGAAGATGTGTCAGGGGAGGTTTAGACTGGACATTAGGAAAAGGTTCTTCATCCCGAGGGTGCTGGACACTGGAACAGGCTCCCCAGGGAGGTGTCACAGCCCCAAGCCTGACAGTGTTCAAGAGGAGACCAGACAACAGAATCACAGAATCACAGAATGGTTAAGGTCAGCAGGGACCTCTGGAGATCATCTAGTCTAACCCACCTGCTAAAGCAGGGTCACCAGAGCAGATCACACAGGATTGTGCCCAGGTGGGTTTGAATGTCTCCAGAGAAGACTCCACAAACTCTCTGGGCAACCTGTTCCAGTGCTCTGTCACCCTTAAAGTAAAGAAGTGTCTCATCAAATTCAGATGGAACATCCTATGTTTCAATATGTGCCTGTTGCCCATTATCCTATCGTTGGGTACCACTAAAAAGAGTCTGGTCCATCCTCTTGACACCCACCCTTCAGATATTTACAAGCATTGATAAGAACCCCTCTCAGCTGCTCTTCCCCAGGCTGAACAGACCCAATTCTCTGAGTCTTTCTTCATAAGAAAGATGTTCCAGACCTCTAATCCTTTCCATAGCCCTCTGCTGGACTGTCTCCAGTAATTTCTTGCCCTTCTTAAACTGGGGAGATCCTTGAGATCACGGAGTCCAACCATTAATCCACCCCTGGCACTACCCCATGTCCCTGAGAACCTCATCTCCACATCTGTTCAACCCCTCCAGGGATGGTGACTCCACCACTGCCCTGGGCAGCCTGTTCCAATGCCCGATGACCCTTTACAGGAATAAATTTTTCTCAATATCCAATATAAACCTCCCCTGGTGCAACTTGAGGCCATTTCCTCTTGTTCTGTCCCTTGTTACTTGGGAGAAGAGACCAACACCCTCCATGCTCCAACCTCCTTTCAGACAGTTGCAGAGAGCAAGAAGGTCTCCCCTCAGCCTCCTGTTCTCCAGGCTGAACCCCCCAGGTCCCTCAGCCACTCTTGAAAGCACAAGAGCTCTTGTTACACTGGTGGATTAAAATCCCCAAAGCCTGGAAGCCACCCTGGCTGCCCCATATATGTGTCTGCATCCACATCCCCAGCCAAGCTCCCTGCAGCAGAACTGAGAAATAGCCAGATTTCCTCAGATCCTGCCTCTTTCTCTGGCTCTTTCTTCATGGCACATCTCAAGTGCAGTCTATTAGAGCCACAGATCAATTAAGCATTAACGGGCAAGGAAGATAAATTACTCAAATGGGCAATCCCAGAGTCCTGAAGGGAAAATTCCCTCGTGTTGATTCATGTGGATTGTCCTCTTTTTCAAGCCTGACCGGATGCTTCTTCAGCTCTCAGCACCAGGCATCACACAGGTATGAGGTGCCATGCAGTCTGCAGCTGGGTTATTTTTCCCTTTGGACATTTCACTTGGATTGCACGGGGAGACCCACTCACACAGGGCTTGGTTCCTTCTCCCTCCTCCTCTCCTCCATCCTCCCCAACATACTCCCAGCAGCTGTTTGGCTTGAGAAAAGCTTTGCAAAATGAAAAGAAGCTGAACTCATTCCTGCTTTTCCTACCCTGGAAGGCAGAGTTGTGAATATGTGCATCCATGCTGCCCCTTGCCAATGAAAGCCCAGATGAATGAGTACATCTGTCCTAGAAATAATTCTATGATTCTATGATATGACTGTGGATATTACCAGTCCTGACCTGGCTGGAGTGAGCTTCCTTGTCTATCTGGATTTGCCCTTCCCTAGTAGCTGGAAGATGGAATGTGGAAGGTTTGGTGAAGAGTTTAAAGGAAAACAAATCCCTCTCAGGAACTCATCTTACAGAACAAATCTCTGTGTTTCCCTGCCTTTTCCCAAATCATTGCTCCTAGACCAGCCCTTTCCATAAAATTGAGGGGCACTCAATCACTTCTTCATGCCGGTGCAGACACAGCATCTCAAGCTCAGGGCAGGAGGGGATTATCACCTTCTGAAGACTTGTGGGGACAAATTTTATAGCTTTTGTGAACCCATAACTAGGCTGCATCACTTTTGACAAGGTGGTGTTCAGGGTGGTAAAATACTGGACCAGGTTGTCAAGAGAGGTCATAGATGCCTCATCCCTGGAAACCCTTGGGTTGTTCAGCCTGGAGAAGAGAAGGCTCCAGGGACACCTTATTGTGGCCTTTTAGTACTTAAAAAGGACTTCTATGAAAGATGGGGACAGACTTTTTAGCAGGGCCTGTTGCAACAGAACAAGGGGTGATGGTTTTAAACTAAAGGAGGGTGATTCAGACTGGACATGAGGAAAAATTTTTTACACTGAGGGTGGTGAAACACTGGCCCAGGTTGCCCAGAGAGGTGGTGGATGAACCATCCCTGGAGACATCCCAGGCCAGGCTGGATGAGGCTCTGAGCAACCTAATCTGGGTGAAGATGTCCCTGCTCATGGCAGGGGTGTTGGACTGGATGAGCTTTGAAGGTCCCTTCCAACCCAAACTATTCTATGATTCTAAGGTGTCCTTGTCAAGGATTCTTTTGGGTGTCTGGTATCACCCACTCCTGAGTTCGAGCAGTTTCATATCATGTTTTTCTACGGAAGGTCCAAATTTGGGCTCAGATTTATTCCCAAGATACAGTGTATGACAAAGGTCCCTGGTGTTTAATATTTTGTGATATTATTTATTGCATTTGGCTCCACATCTCTCTTTTTTTGTGGGTACCTGGGCACTGACAGCCTGCAGCCTGGGCAGGAGCAACAATGCAATGCAATTAAAGGAAAATCCTGCCCTTCTCACGCCAGCTCCTGTGCCTAAGGCTGCTTCATCCCCTCATTTCTATTGCCTTAAACCTCCACAAACCCTGCTTATATCAGCCATGCACATGCAAAAACTCTTCCTTCCCCTCCACACTCCTCCTCCTCTCTCTCCCCCTCCGGCTGCTTGAGAAATTCAAACCTTCTTCCTATTAGGAAGAAAAAAAGGTGTGCTACCAGGTTGAAAGAGAAAGCAGAGGAATGGGTTAAAAGGGTTTAAATTGGAGTTTTATGGATATTTCTCTCTCTCCTTTGTGAGCGCATTAAACTTTTCTTTCGTTAAAAACCAAGAGGACAGGAATGGGAAAGGAGAGGAGAGAAGGGAAAGAGAAGGTGGGGGAAGAAAAAAAAAAGCCCTCAGATATTCATGTGTGACACAGCTCAGGGAGGTGAGACGTACGGCTGATTTGCTTAATGCTGACAGGTCTTTCTTCTTATTGGAAAGAAAACACAGCGGGGATCCTAAAATGTGCCGTGTAAAGGTCCATGGCAGGAGCATTTCCAATCTTCCATGGTGACGCTGCGGGGCCAGGTATTTCACACAGGCACATCAGGGAAAAATAACACATAAAGTTCTTCAGTAGACTCCCATTAACCCGCTGTCTATGGTAATATCGAGCCTAAAGCTGTTCTGAAGCACTTGACACTCCCACGCTAGCATGGATGTGCGTGTGTTGGGGTGTGGGCATCAGTGTGTGTGTGTCAGCCTGCCCAAGCGGGGCAGATAAAAGTGAAATAGGGGAGAAAAAGTGGGGGAGAAAGAGAAGTGACACAGTGGAAAGGGAGGAGAGGATGGAGAGAAAGCAAAGACAGAGGGAGGGAATCTGAAAGAAAAGAGAGACAAAATGAAGGTATGATTTAGGATGAAGGATGCTTCCCATTAGCTCCTGCTTGCTGCTGGGTTACCATATGGGGGTCCTGCAGACTCACCCAAGGAGATGTCTCCCCGAAGAGAGCAGGGAGAGAATCTGGGTATTTGGGAGGTGGGATTCCTTCTGGGAGCCACCAGTCCATCTCTTCACAGTGCCCTGTGTTGCTATGACTTCTTCCCCTGGGAGAAGCACCCTCCGGCCAGCCTGACTGTGCTGTCTGTCTCCTCCGATGAGCAAATGGCTTGTCCTGGGGGAACGCACGCTCGTCTTTCCTCTCGTCAGCTCAGCTGCTGGCGGGACGTGTTGTGGCAACATCACACACAACACACAAGCTGACACAGCTGATGGCTCCTGATGCTGGGACGTCTGAGATGCTCTACAGACAAAGACAAGACTCAAGGGCAACCTCCCAGCTGCTGATGAGGCCATGATGATGACTGGTGTGTCACCTATCCAAGGGGAACATCCTCCCCCCATTCTCCTCTCCATACCTATTGGCACTATGTCTCACTTATGACAAAAGCTGGGGCAGAGCTTTATGGAAAGTCATGAGAACAGATGCCTCCTTTGCTGTAACAGCAAAGTCACAAGCAGAGGTTGGTGAGAAGGGATAGTGGAGGAGGAGAAGAAGACAGGACATGATATCTGTGTGTCATCCACAGTGAAAGGCTGCAGACACTGTAACCACCAAAGTATGGCCATAGGGCACAAGGACAATGAATTGTCAGGGTCAGAACAGCACCAGGAGTTGAAGTTAGCTCCCAGATTCATCATTATGCTGAATAAAATCAGAACATGCTGGCTTTCAGACACCAAAGTAAAATACTCCAGTTCGGTAGCATTTTAATCAGAACAAGAAATTCGGATGATCTGCAAGTTAAATAAGTCCAACATTTAAACACGGAAAGGAAAGGAAAGGAAAGGAAAGGAAAGGAAAGGAAAGGAAAGGAAAGGAAAGGAAAGGAAAGGAAAGGAAAGGAAAGGAAAGGAAAGGAAAGGAAAGGAAAGGAAAGGAAAGGAAAGGAAAGGAAAGGAAAGGAAAGGAAAGGAAAGGAAAGGAAAGGAAAGGAAAGGAAAGGAAAGGGAAGGAAGGGAAGGGAAGGGAAGGAAGGGAAGGAAGGGAAGGAAGGGAAGGGAAGGGAAGGGAAGGGAAGGGAAGGGAAGGAAAGGAAAGGAAAGGAAAGGAAAGGAAAGGAAAGGAAAGGAAAGGAAAGGAAAGGAAAGGAAAGGAAAGGAAAGGAAAGGAAAGGAAAGGAAAGGAAAGGAAAGGAAAGGAAAGGAAAGGAAAGGAAAGGAAAGGAAAGGAAAGGAAAGGAAAGGAAAGGAAAGGAAAGGAAAGGAAAGGAAAGGAAAGGAAAGGAAAGGAAAGGAAAGGAAAGGAAAGGAAAGGAAAGGAAAGGAGAAAAGAAAAAAAAGAAGCCACACACAAACTCCCCACTCCCACTCTTTGAAACATGGTGCAACTACGGAATATAAGAATTAATAAAAAGAGTTATAGGAGGACAAAGGGCAAAGTAAAACAAGTTACAGCAAGCAAAAGAGAAGGGTTACAGTCCAGCATGAGAGTGCCTATAGATTAAAAGGAAGAAAATAAAGTTCTACTGGACTTTCTATAGTAGTGGGCCTCTTCATCTGTCCAAATCAGGGGAGAAAACTCATAAATAAAGTTCTCATAATGGATACCTGCAATGAACAGAAGTCAGGGGACTCTGGGATTAAACCAAACCTGAAAAGGTGATGAGGTTTGGAGTTGGGAACTATATGGTCATGAGCATAAAATTATGGCATGGTACAAGCTGGATGTTTTTCTGAAGGCTGGGCAGCACAGCAAGAGCAGCAATAATGCAGAGGGAAAAGTTTGCAGCTCTCAGTTGTAGGGTCAACGTCTGCATCGTGTGTCAGTCAGTCTCTGCTCTGAGTGATGAGAAAGGAGTATATAATTGGTTAGATCACAAAGTGTTGCAAAAGTAGCACTTGGAGACACTTTAGGGAGGAGAACCTGCTCATCCTGGATCCACCAAGGAAACCAAAGCTTCTTCATGGAATTCATCTCACAGCCATGATGTGAATGTTGCTTCTGTAATATCTTCATTGGAGCAAATCATCCTGGGCCCCCTTTTTCCCTCATAAATAGCCCCAAAAGTTAACATTAGTGTATAGTTCATCTCACACTAAAGTGGACCTTGTTCAGACAAATCTCCCCCACCTGTCATTGACTGCTCCACCTCTTGTGCAAAGTGAAGGAGCTCTTTCAGTCCTGCTCCCCAGCAGCTCCTTTGTACAGGACACGCAGACCTTTGGACAGGTGGCATTCAGTTGTCACAAGAAAAGGATCCATGAAGGACCCAAGGAGTAGGCGCATGGCATGACTTTGAATTAGCAACTAGGTCACTTTTGGGAGGGTATATACATCCCAGGACAACCAAGAGGTACCGTGTTGCAACTGAAAGATGTAACAACAAAGGAGTGCTGTGTTGGATCCCATATTTGACCCCACGTTATCTCATACTTTAAGAAGACATGATGAATGGAGCAGAAGTCAAAATATTCCTTCTCATCTTAGGAGACCACCTTAGACAGTCCCCTTTCTGAATTCCACTGTGCAGTTGCAAGGACTGTGGGAAACTGCAGCGGGTCTGTGGAATCCTTGACAGAAAATATGGGAGTAGAGATCAGCCTTGAAGATATTAAGATTTACCCTTGAG